>NC_081293.1:88156872-88756872 GCF_030435805.1 Mustela lutreola
GCGCACTCACCAGTTAAGGGCCACACAGGAAGGCCTTACCCCTCATGTTTGCTTCCTTACCCTGGGGGAACCAGCTTATTCTGTCCTGTTTACCCTCACAGTCCCTGAGACTTGAACCCCCAGGGAGTTTTCGGGTTTTGATGAGCAGGTCCCACTTAGAAACCTGGAGTGGGGAAGGAAGGCTCCTTTATCTGCCAAGGAAAGGAACGAACTTGGTGCCCTAGACAGCTTTAACCCATGAGAAGTTGAGAGCCACAAAGAGACAGACAGCCAGGCCTCCAGGAGATTTCAGAAGGTCCATGGGGCTTCAGCTCATCTCAGAAACGGCCCAGACACCTGCGACCAAGTCCCCTGTTGGAGTCGCCATCCTGTGGGCGCCAGCGGTGGAGCCTGAGGCTAAGTTGTGACCCTCTGATAAGCATCCCTGATCCCACATTTGGCCACGGTGGGAGTTCACGTCCGCTCTGCGAGAAGCATCGGTGAGCTGCACTGTGCTGCGGGGGCCCTGGCCGACCTGCCTCCTCTCCGTGTTAGAAGCAGGTCCACCAGACACCCTTCCCTCATTTGAGGGCTGAGGTCTCTACCCCCAGCTCAGAGGCTCCACGCTGACAAAAAAACCCATTTTTACCCTCTTCCTGATGGGGCACAAGTTCACCAGCGGCAGGCAGGGCAGAGAGCAAGGTCATGAGGAAGGTCGTGGGAAAAACCTGGGGCGCTGACTGGAAAAGGGCTTCCCAAGAGGGCAGGTTCCCCCAGGGTGTGCTGAGCCCAGGGTGGAGAAAAGGAACTGGAGCCGGCCCCTGGTGCTATTCAGACACTGACCACCGGGTGGCGGTAGAGACTGGTCCGAGGCTCTGCCCTGGGGCGGTGCAGGGCTCCGCTATAGCAACCCCCTACCCAGGGTCCCACCTGCTCCCCAACCCCAGAGAGAAGCGGAGGCGGGACTCTGGCGGGGCTCTGACAGCGCCTCAAGGTAGTGCTGTGACTTGGGACACTTGTTTAACCCAAACCCTTCCTAGAATCTGTAAAAGGACTTTTGTATACTGGTGAGAACTGAATGAGATACTGTAAGCCTCAGGCGCCATGTATACAAATGGCTAACAGACACATGAAAAAAGTTCATTGACACTAGCCATGAGATTCAAACCAAAACCACAGGGAGGTACCACCTTACGCCAGTTAGAATGGCCAAAATTAACAAGGCAAGAAGCAACATGTGTTGGAGGGGATGTGGAGAAAGGGGAATTCTATTACACTGTTGGTGGGAATGCAAGTTGGTGCAGCCGCTTTGGAGAACAGTGTGGAGATTCCTCAGGAAATTAAAAATAGAACTTCCCTATGACCCCGCAATTACACTCCTGGGTATTTACCCCGAAGATACAGATGTAGTGAAAAGAAGGGCCATCTGTTCCCCAGTGTTCATAGCAGCAATGGCCACAGATGCCAAACTGTGGAAAGAAACAAGATGCCCTTCAATGGACGAATGGATAAGGAAGATGTGGTCCATATACACTATGGAGTATTATGCCTCCATCAGAAAGGATGAATACCCAACTTTTGTAGCAACATGGACGGGACTGGAGGAGATTATGCTGAGTGAAATAAGTCAAGCAGAGAGTCAATTATCATATGGTTTCACTTACTTGTGGAGCATAAGGAATAACATGGAGGACATTAGGAGAAGGGAAGGAGAAGTGAGTTGGGGGAAATCGGAGAGGAAGATGAACCATGAGAGACTGTGGACTCTGAGAAACAAACTGAGGGTTTTGGAGGGGCGGTGGGTGGGAGGTTGGGTGAGCCTGGTGGTGGGTATTAAGGAGGGCACGTATTGCACGGAGCACCGAGTGTGGTGCATAAACAATCTTGAACACTGAATAAATAAAATAAAATAAAAAGTGCTTCCTGTTATTCCTCCCGTGGGCAGTGTATCTGGGCCCTGTTTGGTTTAAGCAGGTAGAGACAGAGCTGGGGGGTCTGGACCCGGCCCCTCTGTGGTTTGTGAATAGGCAGCTGGCTAATGGCACCTGCTCCCGTTGCAGAGACCTGGTCACAGCCTCGAGGGCGCCGGCTGCGCGGGGACTTGGGCCCCAGATAACAGTGCATAAAGGAAAGGGGAGCAGAACTGGGAAGGGAAGGACAGCCTAGGGGCCTGGCAAAACCTGGTTGTGGGGTTTGCTGAGTGTCCCATAAAGCCACGTGCCCTGGGGCTGCTCTAGTCTCTGCGGCAGGCTCTGCAGGCAAACACTCACTTCCACAGGGACACTGGACGGCCAAGTAGCTGCAACACCTCTCCCCTCCGACCTCCCGCCGATGCCTGACCTCGGGGATGGCTGCAGGGACGCACTGCTGGCAGGGCCCTCGCCCCTGCATGCCCCACCACGGCGCACCTGTTGGTGTGGGAGTTGCAGTGCATGAACCAGCTGCGGTTGTTGTCCACGTACATAGCCCAGGCCTTGTCGTCCTTGCCCAGCATCATGTCCTTGACCACGCTGGCCCGGGCCACCCCGAATGCGGGGTCCGGGTGGTTGTCGTACCGGTCCACGTGCAGCTCCCAGTAGTGCACGCCCTTGGAGAAAGCTGCCGTACCCAGCACCACCCGGTCGTCGTAGCTGCTACACGTGGCCGTCTGGTTGTCATTGGATAAAATGATGTCCCGGTGCCCAGAGTTGGGGTCAAAGGTGAACCAGGCCACTGGAGAGGAGGGAAGCAGAGTCAGGGATGGAAATCTCTAGCAGTCTCTACCCTGGGCTCAGAGAAAGCCTCATTTGCATCTCTCAGAAAGTTGGCATCCTGTGTTGAATGTTCTTCCCTGTAGGAGTAACACCTGGGCACACATGTACACACACACACACACACACATACACTCTCTCTCTGTCTCTCTCTCTCTCAGATCTGTGTTCATCCAGCGTCTCAATCCCATGAGCCCAACCTTGCCAAGGAATGCAGACATTCGGGCGTCAGAGCCCAGACCTAAATGCATCTTGTGCAGTCCGGGTCTTGGACACTGTTCCCTTATGCTCCACACGGTTTTAAGTTAAAGACGGTGGGTGTGGGATATGACATCCAGACAAGTGAAGCGATGTAACCAAAGTCACCAAGCTCCATCTTCCTGTTCCGCAGCCCATCGAGTGGCCTCCTCCATTCTCCAAGCCCTCAAACTGGGGGAAATGAGGCACTTGCTCTAAGATTACGACCACAGTGCGTGGGGCAAGAACCGCTGCTCTCCAGGCTAGGGGGCCCCCGAGGGCAGAGAGCTGGTGACCTCTTCATGATTTCTAAAATGAGCCTGCGGGCTGCACCACTTTCAGAAAAGCATCTCCAGTTGTGCCTTTGACGAGAGCATCTGCTGCTGCCCTCTCTCCCCTCCGTCCTTGGGAGACTAACCAGGCGTGTCACATTTCCCTCAGGGCACCCAGAGGATACGCTGGGATACACGATGACAATAAACAGGACTGGCACCATGCCAGGACACTGCAGCTGAAGCTGGGGCATGTCTGGGTGAGTGGGAAGGACGCTTTTTGGAACATGTTCTTTATTTAAGTCATCACTCCCTGCTAAGGACTCAGATGACCAAAATCCCGTGAATGCCCATGCGCTCTCGTTGCCAGAGACCTGAAAGGTTGCGGCGAGGTGTGTAAAGCCTCAGATCTGGGCTCTCACACTAGGTATTCAAGGGATCATCATGCCCAGGGACCAGTGGCCTTTTCTCCAGGACCGCTTACCCATTCTCAGCCCCTGGATCACCCTGAGCTTCTCAGTTGCTTGTTCCCCTTCCCAGTCCAGCAAGTGGGGTGAAGAACCGGCTCTTTTTTGGTGGCTTGTCGGGGGAGGGGACGTGCAGGCAAGGGGCCACAGTGAGCAGGGCAGGGATGGAGCCAGAGGAGACACACACTTCCGCTGCTACATTCCCTCCATCCCTCCATTCCTCTGTCCTACGCAGCTGAGTGTTCCCACCTGTTCTCCTTCTGAAGCTTGTCCCCAGTGCCTGAATCTGGTCCTACCCTGAGCCCTGAGTGCTTACCATCAGACGTCTGCAGGACGACAGTTTTACTGTAAGGCCCGACGCCAGAGGAGTTGAACGCCTTGACCCTGGCGTTGTAGGTGCTGTTGAAATGCAGACCGTCGATGGTGCACAGGGTCTCTTTGCCAACATACACTTCCTAAAAGACAGCCAAGAGTACTCAGGAGATGCCTCGGTTAGTGGGAACATTTCTCTTAGCGACAAAGAGCTAGTGCCCCCACAGAGCTCTTGAATCAGAGGAATTTGGATGAGGGCTGCAGGGTCGCAGACCGTGTCCAAGTTGAGCACAGAGTCTGACCCCTGGCCGGCCAGCCCCTCTGCCTGTGTGGAGCGGAGGTGTGAGGGGGTCCTAGGGAGGCAGGGAGGGACAGCGGGTCTGCAGCCAGCCGGCATGGTGCCTGAGGATGTCCTGGCCCTGTTGAGGCTAGCCAGTCAGACAGGACTCCCCAAGGGGGTGGAGGTACAGAAACCTCACTTCCTCCTTGGTTGGAGCAAGAGAAGATTTTTGGGTTTTTCTGGGAATTTAAGCTAGGAAACATGTGCTAGGCATCTAACTAGACTAAATCACCAATATTTTTAGAAGAAGGGTCAGTACATTCAATGGGAAGAAGCGGACAGCAGAAGCGTGTGAACAAGCACAGGTGGGTTCAAGTTGATTTGGACTGAAAGGGGCATTGCACGCCCCCTCCCCCTCTTTTGCCACCCCTCCCCCCAGAACTGCGTTGCTCACAGCCTCCTGAGAGGGTGACACATTTCTGAACGGGACCCCAAAGAGCCTTCAGTAGGGACTTACTTTGTTCCCCATTCACTTCAAACTCACCTTTGTCCACCTAACTTCCCCCAATGCACAGCCTGGCCCTCCTCCTGTGCCACTGTTTCTACTTTGTCTGAACATATTTCCTATCTGATTGTTTAGGGGGTTGGCGCTCCCTTTGTTATTCCAACTTATTAATAATAATCGCTGTATGCAATGCTCTGTATCAGGCATTTTAATCCTCACACAATCCTTGAAAGGTGTTATTGGTTTTTTTAAATATTTTATATATGAGGAGACATAGACAAGGTAGGAAACCTGCCCAGCATCAGAGTGAACCACTGTGGAAGCCAGGGTTCAAGTCCAGGCCTATCTGCATTCAAAGCCAACACTCTCCCTCCTATAACGTGTGACTCCTCATCAATTCTAGCCCCTGTATCTAGCTTTCGTTATTGGTCATGTCTCACAGCAGAGAGGCCATCAGTATTTGTGGCTGCTTCTTTGCACAGCCTAAAACAGTCTTCTCTTCCCATTTCAGAAACAGGGGCTCTTTTCCCTATTTCCGGTCTAGGAGCTCTTTCCGGTCTTTGCTCCTTTGCACAGCCAGACCTCTGAGGTTCTGAGCCCAGTGAGTGATCTGCTGCCATTCCTTGCTGACCCGACCTCTGTTCCTCTCTTCCCTAAAATGCCCAGAGCCACAGGGGACCCAACAATTCCCAAGGGAATGCTGTAGTTCTTTCCCCAAGTCTTATGTTCTTGTAGGCGACCTTTCAAACAAACAAACAAACAAACAAAATGAAACAACAAATGCTTAAATTCCTTTGAGAGAAACAAAAGGAGTATTGGTCTTCGGCAAGACTTGTTAGATGGCACAGCTCCCCAGGACAGAACAACTATGGTGGTGGCACTGGTTTGCTCTAGTGTGTCTTAGTGTCCTCAGAAGGAAAAGGGGCAACTCTCAGAAGACTCAGAGTTTGTGCTCCCTGGTCTCCTGCCCACAAAGCACCTTGGCAGTGACCTGAGCTTCACTGTGTGAAATCTCAAGGTAGAGCTCTATTAGGGGTTCTGGGCTGGGGTCTCTACCAGATGGGGGAGTAGACCATCTCCGGCTCACAAAGAGCCTTTATTAACCCCATGATATTTCATCACAGGGAACATGAGCATAGGTCATTCCAACCCAACCACCGTTTACCAAGTGTCTGTCTGTACACGCAGAGCACTTCGCCAGGTAGAACAATCCACGAGGCAGACAGAGCAGGGAGTCACAGGAAATTGAGGGAGTGGGGACCTGCGCGAATGGGGATATCTGGGAGGACATGGAATAACAGGTAGGACTACACTGGTGGGGTGAACTGGGAAGTTAATCCGCGCAGGTGACAGCTTCTCTGAGCTCCTCCTTGGCCTCAGACCTGTGTCAGTCTTCACAGGAAAGCTGTCCTAAATTTTTTGTGGCTGCCACCTCTGCCTGCGGGGGCTGCCCAGACCTAGCCCTTGTTGGAATGGCACCAGCTCCCAAGGGTCCAGACCCACCAGCCCTCTGCTTTTGGGCCAGTGCCCTCTGGGGGCAGCATTGGAGTTGAGGGCAGCCCCACAGGCTAGTCCAGAGACCTCAGAGTTAGGAACCCTCCAAACAAGCAGCAGGGCCTCACCCGGAACTGGCCCCCGTCGCCGTCGTCCAGCTCCAGGATGTAGCCGTCCACAGGGCTGTGGGTGAAGGGTGGCATCCTCCAGGCCAGCGTGACGCTGTTGTTGTGGGTACAGCACTTCTCTAGCTGTAGCAGGGGGCTGGGCGGCACTGTGACAGGAACCACTGGTTCAGTGCCCAGATCCCTCGCAGGGCACTGGACACTTGTGTCGACTCTCCTCCCCCAAGGCAGCAGCCCCCAGGCCTCAGAAAGAATGGTGGCCACCCTGCGGTCCCTCCCAACCTCTCGTAGGCACACCTCAGCCCCGGGAGTCTCTGTCTCAAAGCTGGTGGGGGCGAGGGCAAGCACAGGTGACTGGTGACCGCATATTCCCAGCGTGTCCTGGAGTCGGGTTGGGGGATGGGAAAGGCATGGTAGAGGCCTCTGCGCCTCTGTGTCTGGAGCCCTAAGGAAGGGCTGACCTCTTCCCCATGTGCCCACTGAGAACCCCTGGTTTTGATTCTCAGATCCACAAGGGACCCACGAGGGATTCCCACAGACCCAAGTTCCACATGTCCCCGCATGCCTCCTGGCCACGCAAAGGCCTGTGTGGACCCTCTCTGTGGGGCCAACGGGCGGCTTATACTGCAGCTTGGGAAGGTGCCCTTGTGGTGGGGGGGCATGCAGAATTTGAAGACACATTTAAACATCTGGCCCAGAGACACATTTAAACGTTAAAGGCCCAGGGATCCAGATGCGGGAGGGAGAGGCAACCTGGAGTAGCCAACAGCCAACCCCTGGAATTAGGGATGTGAATCAAATGTATCCTAAGTTCCATCATGGTAAGATTGGGAGAAAGTGTTTATATTCTAGCTTTGTTCAGGCTCAAGAGATTTTAGAGATAAATCCAGTTCACACCGACAGCTGCCAAAGGGAAAATCACAACACCGGATTTCTAAACACCAGAGATTTCGGTTTGGCTCCTGTGATTTGGACCGTCTTCCAAGTGGCACTGGTAGTTTAGCTGGGTGCAGCCCTGTCTTGTTTACAGACTTGGTCTCAGGGCTGGCTGAGAGGAGCCAACTCCCCGGGCCTCAGTTTACAAGCATGGAGGGGTCCTCTCTCCGTCCTAGGCTCTGCTGTTGCCTCTCCCAGTTCCCGTGTGAACCCACCACCCAATCCCAGAGCAGCATCTGAGCATCTGAGCGGCTCCAAGTCTCCTCCTTTCACACCACCCTTTCCAGGCCACCCCTTCTTCTGCCGCACCTCCCTACACTCTGCCAGGCTCCCCGTTCCTCCGTACAACATCCCATTCGCAGGCGGCATTTCCAAACTTTGCCTGAGGTGCAAACCGAGTGTGGGAGTGGGCACGGAGATGTGCAAGACACTTGTATCGTCCTTAGTGTAAAAATGGCCCCATATTTTGCAGGTAAGGATTTCCTGACCTCATAGATTCTGTGGGAGCGGCACCCTGTCCTTTGATATTTTGGTTTTAAAAAACCAAACAGCTTTATGGCCTCTCTGGAATGTACCTTTGATGTCCCCGGAGAGAGAGCCTTTGGAATAGGACTCTGGCTTTGGTTCTGGCCATTACTTGCTAATCTTGCAACATGGTGCAAGTCACACAATATTTGACCCTTGGCCTGTGTCTCCCATGGCTCTCCTCCACCTCCTAGCACCCTCCGTCTTACTCATTCTGCTCTCACCTCTGACCTTTCTGCTCTTCTTGGAACCCAGAAAACGGACTCCTGCCTCAGGACCTTTGCATTTGCCATCCCTCTGCCATCTGGAATATTCTTCTCCTGTACTGCGTCTCTCTCCATTGGACATTGTATGATATATTTGGGTACTGTCTATTTCCTTTTCTAGAATATCAGCTCAATCTTACGAAGGAGTTTGTTGACTTGTCCAAAGCTGTGTCCTACACCTAGAATAGCGACTGACACATGGCACACTCACTAAGTGTCTGAATAAATAACGAATCCTCTTTTACAAATGGGAAAACTGAGGCTCAGACTGGGGTGCTCCCCACCCTAGGCCACCCAGCTAGTGGGTGGCTGAGCTGGGACTTGAACCTGGGCCTGTGACTTTGGCATCCCCTCCCCTCCCCCTCTGCTCCCTCTGCCTGTCACCAGTGACACTGAGCTGCCCCTCAGAGTGGATGCCTCTTCTGAAAGAAGCGTGGCCTGAACTGGGCCAACCACGGCTCACCCCTACATTTCATCTGGATGAAGTCCAGCTGGTGGATGGCCTGCAGCAGCGGCTCGCTGTCCAAGGTCAAGTCGAACTCCGCAGACACTTTTGGCTCGAGGGCACCTTTGACCCACTGCTCCTGAGACACCTGGACACGCTTGATCAGAGCATCTGAGATCTTGAAGGGGAGCACAGAGTGTAGGGTTTTGATTTGCAAAGGAAAAATCATGCAGTAAGTGGTGGGAAAGGAGGAGGGGCTTGGTGTCTGTGGCTTGGGGACAGGGAAGGGGCTGCGCTGGCCATGGGCTCTCAGGCCACAGTGGAGAAGATAGGATCCCTGCCAGCATGACACTGGGCAAATAAAAATGCACTGTTACCATTTGAATCGTATTCTGAAAAAGCGATCATCGACATGTGAAGAAGAACTTGCTGTTGAAAGATATCAGGCCAAGCCGTTTTGAGAAGCCAATGATACTTTTTTTTAAATATGCAAAAGCCTTCTTCACTGTACTGCTTTTGTTAGATCTAGTACTTTGCAAAGTGAAACATAAAAGTGATTTGTTCCAGGGTCTGAAGGAAGTGCTTCCTATAGCCCCAGAATGTTGAAGCTCATTCTCCACAGAATGTTCTCTCCAAGCTGCTCTGTTTCAAAGTCCCCATCAAGCCCCCAGCTCTGCTCTCCTCTGCTGGAAAGTCCTGCTCATTCTGACACTTGCACGTGCCCCTGAGGAGCCATGATCCTGTGTGCCCTTTCTGGGGATTAGCCAAAGGGATTCATCATTTTCCCCGCAGACAGAGGACTGAGCCACCATCTGAATCACTGTCATGTTCTTGAGAGATGCTCGTGGCCCTGAGTCAGCCTGGCTGTTGGGGGGATGCCGCAGCAAGGCTGCATGGGCTCTGTGGGCAGTGGCCATCCGTCTACATCTGCCCATTGAGATAACGGGCCATGAGGATTCTGCTAACTCACTTCCTCCATTACAGTCTTTCCAGCTTGTCTGGCAAAGACTGTCCTCTCCCATTTGTGGGGAAAATGTTGAGCAGGGGTCTCTGGAAGCCAAAGCATAAACTCATAACATTCTGGCCCTAGAAATGATGACATCTGACTCCCTCTTTTAACAACGACCCAGAACCATGGTCACGGCTAGTGAGAGTCAGAGCCAAGATGAGAACCTGGGTCTTCCGGAATCTCTGAGCAAAGGAGTATCTGCTCAATTCACTGGAAGGGATTCTCCCCAAACTTCAGCTAGTTTGGGGAGTGGTGGCAGACCTGGAGGTGGGAAGCCAAGCCTGTCTCTGTTCTCCGAGCCCAGCCTCACCTGCAGGAAGCCGGAGGGGTCGTTCTCCTTGATCACCTCCAGGCAGTACTCCATCAGCCCCGTCGACTGGCGCAGCTTCAAAGTGCAGTGGTTGATCTGGTCCCAGACCATCTGCGATGAAAAGGACCCCCAGTAATCATTTCTTCAGAGGAGGAAGAGCCAGGCTGTAGTGGGGGTTGGAGAAGTCGCACGGAGAAAGCCCTGGGAGAGGGGACCACCTTGTGTCCTCTCCTCTGGGTGCTGGCTCCTGAGCTCCATGGGCCCTCTCTCATGGGGGATAAATGGACTCACTTCCCAACAAGCTGACCCAATGCCCAACAGAATGAACTCTGTTCCTGAGCTCTGGATAGCCGAGAAAGTACACAGTCTGAAACTGCCTGTGGAACCAGTGACCAACTTCTTGTCTTTCTTCTCTCTTGTTGATGGTCATGGATAATTGGATCGGTTCAGCTGCTTCACTTGAACACACAGACCATCCCCAACACTCCTTCCTTCTTTCCTTGAAGTATTGTTTCCTAATTCATTTGGGAAATATCTACAAAATAGGTTGAACACCCCCCCCCCGCCAAGACAATGAAGCAGTCCTCCAACGATGCAGAGTGTTCGTGAACCTGCTCACACCAGGAGCCCAGTGTCTTGTGAGGGGGACACTGGTCATATTATTACTGCTCGTTACTGAGGGTGTGAGATATTAGAGAGGGCCTGAAGAAGATGGCAGAGCTGATGACCTGAGCAAAGCATGGCCTCGCCACCATCACTGGTCCCTTCTGCTCTACAAGGTGAGAAGCAGAGTCCCTTAGACAAACAACAGGACCTCAGAGAAGATGAGAGAGGGTACTTCTGACCTGAGCAGGAGTCAGGGCACCCGAATGCAGCTTTGCAGGGAGAGCATGGCTTTGGGGAAAGTCACGTGAGTGTGAGCAGGTGCGGGGTCAGCTTGTTCATTCCCTCTTCGCCTCATTCATTCATTCGTTCATTCATCCATTCTTTCACTCACCTAATACTGACCCAGCACCTACTGAGTGCATCCGCACGTGCGGTGCAGAGGCTGTGAGGAGGGCCAGGTTGTCATCACCCAGGTACCTACCTTCAGCTTGTGCTCCCTCTCTTTGGTGACCTTGGTGAGCAGCTTGGCTTTCTGCCGAGTTAAAGCGTCGACCAGAGCGTCACATTGAGCAACCAGGCAGGCTTCATAGTCCAGTCCATTCTCCTGGGGGAGGCAGAGAGCTTTAGGGAGAAGACACGCAGAATTGTGCCCAGAGCGAGACACAGAGAAGTATTTCAGAGAAGTTCTTGGCAGAGACATCTGTAACATTATTACACTGGAAACAATGTTAATGTGAGTCAGGGCAGGGGTACTACGAATCTTGGCACATAGTTCAAACCTTGTTCATTGGAGCCGTGCAAAATGTTCATGAAAGACTGGAAAGGGGAAAAAGGGAGGCTGTAAGTGAAGTACAGCACAATTCCACACCGTGTGCACGCACACATACGGCACAATTCCACACCGCTTGCACGCACACGTACGGCACAATTCCACACTGCTTGCACGCACATGTGTGTCAGTCACGAGGAACCTATCAAAAGCATGAAGCAGTCACCTACGGTGAGGAGATGATGGTGAACTACTCCTTAGTCCTGTCTATTGTTCTCTACGTTCCAAAATTTGTACAATATATACTTTCGCTTTCTGTAATCGGAAGACGGGAAAACGACCCCCAATACAGAGCTCTGGCTGCAGGATCTGTCTCCGTCTTAGGATCCTTCGGGGTCTCTGAGACCAGCACAGATTCTGACCTCGCGCGGTGACCTGCACTGCGGCTCTCACTCCCCGCACCCCACAGTGTGGCTGTGTTGGCACATACGGCCTTTAGAGAGCTGCTTAAACTAAAAGGCAGTCACGAGTGTGGACCTAATCTAAGATTAAGAACGCAGTGCCCTGGGTCTCCCCTCTCCGTGCAAACAAAGAAATACCTTCCGAGTTCCTCAAAGCTGTGAACAGGCCCTCCACGCATGCGCACTCACGTACCGCAGGCGCATGCGCATCCACATAGAGCGCACGCATGCGCACTCTTGCCCACGGGCCGCTGTGGCCGGGGACGGTGCTTGCGTGACCTGTGCTCGGCTCCATGTGTGACCCAGCGTGGGTGCTCCGCACACGCACGGATTTCGTAAGAGACACAGCAATATTTTGCGGCTACGCGGTAGGACAGTTAAACCCTCTATGTTCCTCACCGACCACATGCTCGCCGCAGGGACCGTCCCTTCCCACTTGCCGCCTGCGTCCTGCCCTGCCCGCCCGGCCTGGGGCTGGGCTCGGCTCACCTGGATCTGCTGCAGGATGTTCTTCAGCTGGACCAGAAACTCTTTTGCTTCCTTCGCCTTATCCGAAACCCCGTTTAAGGCCTGGGACAGTTGGGCCTAAAAAGATACCACGTGTTGAAAAGGAGAGTGAGGGGTGGCGCTTCCGGCGAAACTTGCGCATGGGCGAGGGGCCGGGGCAGCCCGAGGGGCCGGGGCCACCCGCGAGCCCGCGTTCCTCGTGCGGGTGGAGAGGCTCCTGAGTCGTGGCCCTAAACACTGCTTATTCCTCCGGCAACGGTGGACACATGTGACTGACCCACCCTCTCCTGTCTGGACCCCAGAGCTGCAGGGAGGTATGGAGCGTTCGGCTCGTCGGTTGAGGCTGGCCGGCCTGCCGTAGACGTTCGCGGAACCGGGACGGCAAGGCACACTGAGCCTCTCCTTCCGTGGCCGTTCTGTGTCTCGTCGGTCGGACCTGGGGCGGTTGTGTAAGGACATCCCAGGTCCCAGGCTACCCCACCGCTATTCAGTCGCCTTTTTGCCTGGGGTGGGGGTGGGCAGGGAAGAAGCCTGAAGGCCCTAGAAATGGGCTGGAGCCATCTGCCCTGGGAACCCTAAGGCCTCGTCTAGAAGTGGGAAACCGGCTCTGCGGCAGTCCCCTTATCACCTTTGGGACCCCTCACCTCACAGAGAGGGGTGTGGACAGATGGGGCCCAGAGGTGGAACTGCCAGCCCAGATGCAATCTTTTTTTTTTTTTTTTTTTTTAAAGATTATTTCTTTATTTGACAGAGAGAGTGAGAGAGAGACACAGCGAGAGAGAACACAAGCAGGGGGAGGGGGAGTGAGAGGCGGAGAAGCAGCCTTTCTTCGGAGGGAGGAGCCTGAAGCTGGGATCATGACCAGAGCCAAAGGCAGATGCTTAATGACTGAGCCACCCAGATGAAATGTAAGGCCTTTAGCATCAGGCTTCTTTTTAACAAAATGCACACACATACACCATCGAATTTGCCTTCAAACCTAGCTGTCACAGAGACTGATGACCTTGATTGTTAAGCATATTAACCACGAGTCACATTGTTCTGATTAAAAAGCTAAAGATGGGCAGAAAGGCCAGGGTCATATCTTTGCACCTCCCTTGCTTTCTTGAGGTCTTTGCTCAAATGTCACCTGATCAGCGAGGCCTTTCCTGATGATCCTATAAAAAAGCTTTTTTCCTTTGCTGTGGTTTGTTCTTCATAACGTTCATCACCCCTCCACACAGCTTTGTTTACTGGCTGTCTCCCCTCACTCGAATGTAAGCCCCTTAGCACAGGGAACTTGCCTGGTTTGCTCACATCTAGAAGGAGCCCTTGGTGCATGGTATCATTGCGTGGATACTTGTGGAATGAATCAATGAACAGGATCTTTAGACCATACCAAGATCCTCCAAGTGTGGTTTCTGGACCAGCAGCCTCAGGGGCACCTGTCACCTGGGGTTTGTTTGAAATGCAACTTCTCTGGCCCCATCCCCGGGCTTGCTGATCAGAAACTGGAAGGGAAGGGCCATGATCCTGTCTTTTATGAAACCCTCAAAGGGGATCTAATGTACTTTGAGGTCCACTGAACTGTACAGACAGCCTGCCTGAGCATCTCTGAGGACTAGTCAGTGAGGCCATGGAGTGGAGGAGATGACTCAGGGAGACATGTGGAAAGAGAAGCAGGGGGCCTCAGATGTAGGGACCACCAACACTCAAGGTGAGGTCAAGGTGAGGTTTGGGCTCAGTCCTGCTCGGAGGAGCTTCTGCATTCTCCACTGCCTTCCCCATCCCTACCCCTGCCCCAAGTGGCTTAGGCTCCTCCCCCCACGGCTCACCCAGGGTATGCCCTTTTCTTTCTTTCTTTCCTTTTTTTAGTTTAAATTTTAGGTAGTGAACAGAGAGTGCAATATTGTTTTTTGGAGTAAAATTCGGTGATTCCTCGTTTACGTACAACACCCAGTGCTCATCACAATACACACCCTCCTTAATCCCCATCCTGAGTGTGTGCCCTTCTCTGCTGCAAGGATTGATGCACAGAGATGAGCCAATGAGACTTACAGGGATGAGAAAAGAGTTCTGTCCGCTCTGTCCAATTCGGCAGCTGGCAGCCCCCAGCTATGGGTGGTACTGAGCACTGAAAGGCCACGAATGTAACTGAGGAGCCTCATTTTACATTTTATTTAGTGCAAGCTTCAAGCCCCCCAGGTGGCCCCTCACTACTGTTCTGGACCAGCCAGGTCTCTCCACCCGGCCTGGGAGGGGCACAGGTCCCAGGACGACTCAGCTCATTCCCAGATAGCTGCACCCACAAAGGAGACAGAGAAGTCAGCATCATTCATGGGCCCCCATAGGATCTTTAACAGGGATTTTATTTATTTTCTATTTTATTTATTTATTTATTTATTTTAAAGATTTTATTTATTTGACAGAGATCATAAGTAGGCAGAGAGGCAGGCAGAGAGAAGAGGAAGCAGGCTTCCTGCTGAGCAGAGTCCTGTGATGCCAGGACCCTGGGATCATGACCTGAGCTGAAGGCAGAGATATTAATCAACTGAGCCACCCAGGCACCCCTATTTTTTATTTTTAAATTTTTAAAGATTTTATTTATTTATTTGACAGAGAGACACAGCAAGAGAGGGAACACAAACACAGGGAGTGGGAGAGGGAGAAGCAGGCTTCCCACCAAGCAGGGAGCCTGATGTGGGTCTCAGTCCCAGGACCCTGGGATCACGACCTGAACCATGGGTGGATGCTTAATGACTGAGCCACTCAGGTGCCCCTATTTTTTTATTTTTTAGAAAAAATTTATTTATGTACTTGAGAGAGAGAGAAAGAGATTGCATGAGAGTGGGCGGAGGGGCAGAGGGAGAGGTACTCTCCAGCATACTCCCCACTGAACGCAGAGCCAGATGAGGGCATCAGTCTCCTGACTCTGAGACCATGACCTGAGCTGGAATCAAGAGTTGGACCCTTAACCGACTGAGCCACCCAGGCGCCCCAACAACAAGTCTTTTTAATTGAAGTTTATCAGTGTCTAGAAAAGCGTAGCACTTCCTTCCCCGTTCCAGTCTCCCAAAGCGTGGGGCCCACAGGGGCTTCACCAGCTCCTTCCCCAGGGAGGGGCCCATCTCCCGTGAACCAATATAGTCCTTGATGCTGGGGAGCTTGTCTTTTGTCTTTGTCTTTTGTCTAGCCAGTGGTGCCACCACAAAGTTGGGGCTCAGAAAATGCTCATTGGCTGATTAAGAAAAGCAGAGTGATGGCCTGATAGGAGGTACATGCTAACGTAGGACAGGCCCTGCCAGCTCCGTCATTACTGCTCTCACCCTTTGCCAGTGAGAAGCCCTGAGAGGCTGCCTCAGTGAGGGCTGTCCACCCTCCAGCTGGCCCTTGGCACCAGCTCCACTCTGTCCCTGCTCTGGCCAGCCAGTGCCAGCCTCCCAGCAGCCTAACCCACCGCAGGGCCCGTCCACCTGCTTCCTCCTTGGCAAGTAGACCAAGGAGCCTGGCAGGGAGCCCAAGAACAGAGTGGTTTTGAAGGACACCAGTGACCTCAGGCCAGTATCCAGCTCAAAAGGGAATAATCTCACAGCCCATAGACACTGCTGCCAGGCCCACCAGCCTTGCTGTCTTATCTTTCCTGCCCTTTTTTCTCAATGTCCTCTGGAGGGGCTACCTGAGCGCAAACCGGCCCAGGGCCCAGTAGTGTGGAAGAACCTCTGATGACAATATGAGTGCCAGGGTCAGGGGTGGGCATTAGGGGATGCCCTATAAGCACACACTTGTACTTGTCTTGACCCTGATTGTTCCATGTGTGAAATGGGCACAAGTCACCTCTATACCTCTACTTCTGCAGGGGACAGCGTTATGGAAGCTGGACCTGGGTGTTCTAGTGGAAAAAGAGCAAAGGTTTTTGGGGTGAATGTGGAGATCATTTCTTAAGAGGCAAGTGGTTTATTTGTTGGCTGTGTATTAAGGATTTACAACATATTGTATTTTGTTTCCTTTTTTTGTTTTTTTAAGACGTGCTTCTCCTTTTCCATGGGGACTGTTTGGAGTACTAGTAGTGGACACTGAAAATTGTCCCTTTCTGGTCTGAGAGAAGAGCCTGTGGTCTGAGAAATGAGAATGGATTGTGTTGTCTCTTCATATGGGGACTATACCAAACTCTTGAAAAGAGAGGAAATACCTGGACAGAAGATGAGTGTTTTTTATGACTGAATGGATTTGGAAAGTATTTTAATTCCAGGATGGTTAACAGCCAATGTTCTATTAGTTTTAGGTGTACAATATAGTGATTCATGGCTGAATGGGTTTTCTTTCTTTTTTTTTAAGTAAGCTCCATGCTCGGTGTGGAGCCCAATGTGGGGCTCAAACTCACAACTCTGAGACCAAGACTTGAGTTGAAATCAAGAGTCGGAAAGCCAACTGACAGAGCCACCCATGTACCCCATGATTGAATGGTTTTAATCTGAATTGAAAAGTTGCATTTTATCCTATTCTTTTAAGGTTAGAATTACATTCCTGAAAAGCCTGTGCATACAGACAGCTTAATATAAGCATTTCCTAGCTGGGTCAGAGCAATAGCCTGTCTGGCCCAGCATCACATCTTAAGCAGCAGTTCTCCAAGGAGCAGCTTCTGGGAACACAGGGCCCACGTCTTCCATTCTGGATGGTGGCACAGGGCCTTATAACGCACAAGGCACAAGGACTCTGGGCTAGTATGGTTCAAATCCTGGCTCTGTCACTGGGTAGCTGGGTCATCTTCATCTCTTTGTTCTACACTGTCCTCCCCTGTAAGATCGGAAGGATGGTCGTAACACCTCCCTCCAAAGATGTCTCATGATTATGCTTTGTAATGTAACCCAAGCATTTCCGAAATCCTCTTTAATTGTTCAACCTGGGCCTATTATATATGAATTGTTGCTGACTGAAGGTTTGTGTTCCCCCAGAATCCATATGTTGAGGCCTAAGCCCCCAATGTGACAATATCTGGACATGGGCCTTTGGGAAGTAACTAGGTCATGAGTTGGAGCTCCCATGATGGCATTCATGTTCTCAGAGGGACAGACAGGAGAAATCTTACTCCCTCTCTCTTCTTGCACATGTACCAAGGAAAGGCCATGTAAGGACACAGTCGGGGGGTGGCTGGCCATCCGTCGGCAAGGCAGGAGGAGAGGTCTCCGTGGGAACCGACTCAGCCAGCACCTGGATTTTGGACTCACAGCCTCCAGAATAGGAAGAGATGAATCTGTTGTTGAAGCCTTTTGTTTAGCAGCCTGAACAGCCGAAGGCATGCATTTATCTAAATTGCGTAACTGCGGATGCCTGGATAGCTCAGTCGGTTAGGTGTCTGACTCTTGATTTCAGCTTGGGTCTTGGTCTCAGGGTCCTGGGATGGAGCCCCACATCAGGCTCCTTGCTCAGGGAGTCTGCTTCTCCCTCTCTGTTTGCCCCTCACCCCTGCTTATTTTTTTTTCTCTCTCTCCCTCTCTCTCTCAGATAAATACATAGCATCTTTAACTGGGATCTATTAAAGTTAGGGTTCAAATGGCCTCAGAGATAATTCTCCTATGTTTGTTATGGTGTCTGTGCATGGGCTCCTAAACTGCTTCCTTTCCAACCTGGTCTTTGTTGTCTCATATCCAGTTACCTGGCAGGAGGGCAGGAGGTTAGAACCAAGGATCTAGACATGGCTCATTCCAGCCTCTCATTTCACACAGGGAGAAACCGAGCTTCCAGTAAAAGGCGACTGTAAAGGAGTGCACACATGGATTAGCGCATACCTTTAGATGGTAGAAAGTGGCATGTCTTACACACAGTGGACGTTTACTGAATGTTGCCCAAGGTCATACCGATTACTAGAAGCCATTCTTGTTTGAATGTAAAAGCTCTAGAAACTAGATGCCCCTCTCAAGGACGTATCGTCCAAGGGCTTGAAGAGGTTGGAGGAATAAGACCCATGTTATTATTTTTTTAAAAAGATTTTATTTATCTATTATTTCTTTATTCACTTAGTTATTTATTTATGTAGAGAGCACAAGCAGGGGAAGAGGCAGAGGCAGAGGGAGAGAGACAATTTCAAGCAGACTCCGCACTGAGCACTGAGCCCAACACGGAGTTAGATCCCATGATTCTGAGATCATGACCTGAGCAGAAATCAAGAGTCAGACACTTAACTAAGCCACCCACGTGCCCCCAGACCCATCTTATCACGACATCTAATTGTGTGCATGTAACATCATCACAAATTTGAAGAACATTTTCCCCATGAGCTAGGGGATCCTTCCTTTTAGCACTGTAGACCCCACTGCTAAATGAGAAAAGGTAAGGCCCCCAGAAGAATTATTAGTGCCCAACTACTGGGGTGTAAGGTGGGCCTTTGAGTTCAGTGCTGCTCACATGCAATGATGGGGGCAAAGTCTGATTACATGCTGAAGATCACCACTTAAAGGTCATGCCAGAAAACTGAATCCCGCATATCCAAGTAACCTCCTGACCATTGTCTCTCAAATGCACCTCTGACCATGTCATTTCCCTTCCCACCTACATTCTCTACCCTGCACTGAGTCAAGGTCCAGCCCTTGGCTCAATACCCAAGGCTCTGGATGTTGTTTCCCTGTAGCATCACCTCCCAGGGCTGCCCATGTGGTTCCCCACCTTTGGTCAAACTGAGCTCTGCCACCCCTGAGCTTCTGTCCTCCCCACCTAGGCTCCTGCTGTGCCCTCTGTCTCATAAGCTCTCTCACTCACATTTTGCTTGCTGTTGCCTGCTAATATCCCATCCATCTGTAAAGACCCTTTCCAAATGCCACCTCCCTCTGAAGATTTTGCTACCCTCCCCAAATGAAGTATGCCCTTTGATCTCAAACAGGGCCAGCTTCTAGGACATAGCCTTTGAGACGCATGGCCCAGAAGTGCCTTAGCTTTCCTGTTCTGTTGGCTGATGCCTGAAAAGCTTGTTCTGTGCCTGTTGTGTGGGCAGTACCATCTCTTGCACCTAGAATGTGCTGCATGAATATCTGTGTCAGTGAGTTGATTTTGTTCTAGATTTTGTCTGACTAGCTCCCTTGAGCTATGCAAGATTCAATTCTCCCACATGCTGGGCATAATTAAAATGGCCATGTGGCCACTCTGAACCCACCGTTTGGTTTCTAGGGCACAGAGCCCCATATGGTACTGGGCACTGGTGGTCTGATCCTACCCTGCTGATTGAGATGGTTTTCATGACTTCTGGGTATTAACTCTTCCACTACTGACCCACCAGATGTCATCATACTAGGTGGGACATACTGATGCCCTTCTATGCCTGGCTTCTGCTTGAAGATGAAGCGTTCTTCCACCTTACCTTGCTCACTCCCTTTTCTGAGTGACCTGTCAACAGCTGGGGAAGCCCTGTCCCATAGCAGCATCCCCTCTCCAGCTGTCAGAGAGCAGCTCTGTTTCCCAGTCTCCTCCAAAACTAGCCACAGGCTTTAAGAGCTTAGTAGCCAAACAAACAAAATTGTCCTAGTGGTCAGCCTGAATTGAGGCTTAGAAACCCAGTGGTGGGCCTTAACTATTAAAACAGATGTAGGGACAGAGCCAGAGATTGGAAAACCTAGCACTCCTCTCCCAGGGTACAACTCATAGGGACAGGCAAGGGCATGGAGGTCCTGGGAGACGGGAGAGCTTGACCCACACAGGGTGCTAAGATGGGCTAGGTCATAGAGACTTTGTTCCACAGGGTGTGAAGGATTGCTGCCAAGGAGTCAGGACCCTTAGCTAGAAGTCTGCTTAGGGGAAGATTAGACCAGTATTTTCTGTGAGGGGAGCAAGGCTGGGTGTCAGGCCTCTTCTGTGTCTACTGTGGGTCACAGGCTAAGGGGACCCCTGCAACCGCCCCCCCCCACCAGTAGCAGAAAATATCTTTGGTTTACTTTACTAGGCAGCTTCTTTCCAGAGGATGTGGCCCAGATTTGTAGGGGGATCCCCTGAAGCAAGACAGCATAGAGGATATGCTCTGTCCCCACTGACCAAATCCTGTGTTTCTGGCCATTGGGCCACTAAGGAGGAGACATGGTATTTGAATGGGGCTCTAGATATTGATCCAGTGCTCTGTTCTGTGATCATCCAAACCTGAAACCTCTAGATGGAGGCTGCTGCCATGACCGTGTCCGCACTGAAGAACTGTATCTGTGAAGATTCCACTCCCCCTTACTGCCCCCATCCAGGGCTAATGCAAAGTAAAAGAATCCTCTGAGGGGATCTCCCTTTCCCTGGCTTCTCAGACTTATTCAATTGCCCTGGTTGTGAGTCCTTAGGGTGTATTAGTTTCTTGTTGCTGCTGTGACAAATTACCATAAACTTAGAAGCTTAGATCAATACTGGGTTTATTCTCTTACAGTTCTGGAGTCTTACAGGGCTAAAATCAAGGTGTCAGCAGGGCTGGTAAACTGTGGCTGTTTTAGGCCACCCATTTGTGACCATTTGTTTCAGCAACCCTAGCAAGCACATAAAATTCTGTATACACCCCTATACAGCCACATACCCTTTCATACATATTCACGACATGGAATCATTTCACACACAGTCTGTCTCACATCATAAATATGGGTGATGGGTTAAAGGGAAGCAGGTCAACTTCCTGGTACCTTCAGGAAAGGAGTCAGGGTCTGTAACGAAGGAGTGTCTTGAAGGTATGGTATATACCTTTACTTACTTCATCTCACTTCGTCCTACATCAGCCTTTCCAGTATGAGGAAACTGATGCACAGAGGCATCAGAAACTGACCCAAAGACAGAGCTACAAGCCCATCCTAGACACTTTGATTTCAATTCCTGTCTTCCCCATTACTTCAGCCAGTGAGGAACTGAATGGCTGGTGTAGGCAATTCTGGGATGGCTCTTTTGGGGCACCCATTTAATGTGATGGTATGAGATGGTCCCAACCAAGGATGGTGCTGCCTTTCAGCCCTACCACAGGAGGACTCCTGGGCATGGCCTCTGCCCTGGTGCCCTGCCACACCACCCTCGGCCTTGACCCTCACACTGATAATCATGACAATGACGGCAAGGGTGGCTTTCTGCCTTTGAACACTTACTACAAGGTGTGCACTGCCTTAAGTTCTTCAAGTGCATTATCACATTTAGTACAGGGTCATTCCATGGCAAGAGATAGAGTTTTAGGACTGTTGTCTCTAAAATGAATGTTCTTATTCCCCGCATTCACATTCCACAGCACCAAATATTTCAGTAATGTCACTTTAGGCAACTTCTGCCCAGTCTAGTCTGGGGATGAGATACAGCAGTGCTAAAGTGATGTGTAGAATTACATCTAGAATTGTTCAATCACTAGACTCTACACCTGCAGCTAATACAGCACTGTATGCCAGCTATACTGGAATTACAATTTAAGAACTTAGTGGGAAAAAAAAAAAAAAGACATAGCAATGCTAACATCTGGGAAAAGTCACACCAACATTTCCAACTAGCTTTTTTCGTGCTATGAGATCAGCTCCCTCTTCTGATACCACTTCCACATATAAGGAAGCGGGTGGAGGTGGTGGTTGCCATGCTAATGACTGTGGATGGCTCTCTTCCATCAGGGGCCCAGAAAAATGCAAAATCCCTCCTCCCCTCATTTTCCATGCCGTTGGCTGGAGTGCTCTCCCCTTCATGAATCACTCTATTTCTTGATTGACCATGAGTTAATAGGGACTGCACCAAAATAGTCATTTGTGGCATTGCTATTAGAATACATTTTGGTGTTATCATTATTCCTTTATGAAATAAATGTTTCTTATGGCCTGTTGGGTGCCAGCTGCTCTGCTGGGTACTGCAAATGCAAAGATAAATAAGACACAGTTCTTGCCATCAGGATGTTCAGCGTAGTGCTATTTATGCGTGTGATGTATAAAGTTGGTTAAATAAAGACAGACACCTGGTAGGTCTGTTAGCTGCAAGACACCACTGATAGGTATAAATAAGAAAAAGCTAATTGAGATGGGATTTTAGTTTTAAAGCTGTCTGAAGTATTAGAATGAGCGGCTATAAAGACTGGGAAGACTCAGTTGGTAAAATTTGGCATGGCCAAGACCATGCTTTCATGAGGACAGCCCAGAGACAAGAGAGTAATTCTGATCATGCGTGGATGGTACCTAACAAGGCTAGGTAGGATGTCAGGTCCACAAAGCCCTGGGACTAGAATCCTATCTTTGCCAATGAACAAAAACCATTCGCTGAGCAAAGGCAGGTGACTGTCACCTTTACTATCACCCAGTAGCCCAGACTGCTTTTTTAGGATCAGGCCAACTGCAGTTACCGGTCACCATAATAGAATTGTCTTTGGGAAAATCATATCTGACAAGAATTAACTGGCCTTAGAGTTTCCTTTCCATGGTCACATTACAGAAAAGTACATTTGCCTTTTCGGTGGGACACCTCCTTCCTTTTCACCTCTCCAAATTCTTCCAGTTGTCTAAACCCGCCTCAACTCCCCTCTTTTCTCGCAGTTGTCCCTTGTGTTGGTATGACCCCCTACTCTGTGCTCCTTCGTATTTGGGGTTGGTTCCATACACTTTCAGCACTGGTGACTTGTGCTCTGACGTTGTTCTTTATTTCTTATGCCTCAGTGGAGACATGAACCCTCCGTCTATCTAATGAGTGGAGCTAAGGACCAGTTCCAGATCACCCTCTTCATCAACCTTTCCATCTGTTCCTTTTCATGGCCTCCTTCTTCCTGGGAATCTCTTTTCTTATCTAGCTGTCTCACTTTTTTTTTTTTTCTGGTCTCCTCTCTTCCCACCCTTATCACTGAGCAAAACAAGCTGAAATGGTCAGAGGTTTTTACTACCAGGTTTTACTGGCAAACAGGGTAAATATAACAATCTGAAAAAATGATAAAAATTTATTAGAATCTTCCAAAGGAATATAGCCAGGCTACTCCTGCTCTCCATTGAAATTGAAATAAAGCTAGCTAACATTCAGTCTTTCTTAGCCTTTCAGGCTAGATATCCCCTTTAATGTGGCTTCTGGAATCCATGTATCACATCATTATTTTTACCACTCCATATCTACAATGTTTTCAGTAAGTCCTGGATACTAAAAAATAGGTAATTGAAGATCCCTTAAAAAAAAAACCAAAAATAAGAAATGACATCATATTTCTCAATGTCCCTCTGCCTCAAGTGAATCTATGTTAATCCCCGGCACTCAATCAGCAGATAATGAACTGCTTGAAAGTTGGAACTAGATTTTAAACATCTTAACACCTCACACATTGCTATATATTTAGGTTCCTTCTTTCTTTCTTGACTAATACAACTCCTCATTGTTCAAGACACCAGCTCAAGCATCATCTTCTCTTCAATCTCCCCTCATTACTCTTTTCCTCTTCCCCTCCTGAAACTTTAGGCAGCATTAACTGCCTTCTTCTCTCTGTTCCCTCCCTGGTTCATTCACGTTTCAAATATGGCACTCATTCCACTTTTAATGTTGGTTTAATGTACACTGGATGGGTTATAAAATGATCCTCCTCCTCCAGTTGGCTGTGAGCTGTCCTGTGGCCCATTTTATATGTATCCACAGCCCCCATCACAGCCTGTGAGTTGTAAAGGTGCCCAAGAAATGCTTTTCCAATGGAATGTTTTGATTGGATAGTACAGAGAGCCATGAGATGACATTTGTCTTTCATGTGCTAGAGAAAACATAAATAGACTCAGGAATGAAGGTACCTTAACAGTGCAGGGAACCACACAGAGATTCCATCATTATCACCATCGCCACCACCACTGCCATCCTCCTCATGACACCCAGCAAACCCCAAACGTGGCAGACGATAGCATGAATCCTGCCTGTTTTGCTCAGATGGCTCTGAAGCCCGTGTCCCCCAACGGAAAGAAGCAGCTTTGGGAACCAGAGGGCCTGTGTCACCCAGGATGTACATGAAGCAGAAATCATTCAAGGAAAATTTCAGTTTTGATTTAATACTATTGGAAGAGACTTCTCCATGGGTCTCTCATTTCTGTAAGTCTGACCAGTGAGGCACAGCTTACCCTTTTTTTCTGGAAAGTCTTTCCAGGAATGCTTGTATAGACAGCCCTCTTGGAAGCTAGAGATGCCGTCCCTCTCTGGAGCAAGGTGCCCCACACTGACCACCCTTTATAAAGGATTCGGGCTCCACAGGTTCAGAGTTCCTCTTCTGTGATACAACCTACTATGCGTGCAGGTGGCATCTGGCCCTATCATACGACCCCAGTGTCGGCAGGGGCTTAGAGTAAGCACGCTGACACTCTGACTACTGCTATTGCTATGAGTGACAGATTGTTCTTCTTGTCGGACCTGGGAGTCTCATGGCCTCTGCATGCATCCACGAGCTTGCGGTAAGGGAATTTGATAGTTGTACATAGGCAAAAATGTCACACCTCTCACAGCTCCTGACACTATCACCCCCACCAGGATTTCTTGCCTTTAATGTGTCCTGACTTGCCCCTCTGTGAGGAAGACAAACACTCATCAGTGATAAGCTGCAAATACTTATAAAGGAAACCGATTTGGGGGTAATTATCACACCCTCCAACAAGCTATTGGTATGCGGTGATGTCCCCACGGAAGATGTGAAATAGGGTGAATGATCCTATGGTCCAGAGCAGGTACAGTCATTTGGGGTCTGTTCTATGGGACTGAAAGGGAGCAGTCACATGTCCCAATGACTGGCAAGGTCCCCGTTCATTGATCTGAATGTTTTCAAGCAGCATTTCTTGAGCAGTGACTGCCTACTGCTCAGAAGTAGGGTACTATCTTAATGAGATTTTCCAGAGGTTTGTTATTCTCTTTCATTTATTCAAGCAGGCCACTGTTTGCTTCTTTATGAGTCTGTTTCAAAAGGGTATTTAAGGCAGTTTGCAAGGGTCTGTAGAATTCAATAGTGCCTACCTTAGAAGAGAGAAAGAGAAGGGTAGGGACATAAAAGGAAGCCAGAAACAAGTCTTGGAATCTGTAACATAATTAAAGCTGTTATGTAGGCACCAAATATTTGGCTCTAAGCATTTTTAGCAGCTGAAGAGAAAAGTGAAACCTGATTAGTTACACAATCTAAAGAGACCATCAGATTAAAAAAGGGAAACATTTGCACCCCAGAAGTTGACTTGCAAGAGGAATGTGACAGTCACTGCAAGGAAGTACAAAGCCCCATGGGGACCCTTCTCCCTTCCATGAAAAAATCCTAAGCCACTAGGGACAAGCAGCAACTCCCAACCATCTACCCCATTACTCTGAGCAAGGTGAAGACACCATGTAGCTAGAGAAAGAGAAAAGAGAAAATACCTATCTTTCTGGGGGAGATGGAGAAAACAGTCATAGATCCAAACTGTCTGAAGCTCCCTACTGCTGGAGAAGGCAAGGACAACTGGAAAATGCCCAGGAAATCTGGAAAGGGGCTAATCAATTGACATGGCACAGCCTAGGAAAGAATCAGTGAGCTCTAAGAATGGTCCATAGAAATTGTTGAAAATGTAACATAGAGAAGAGGAATGATTAAAGAAAAAAGAACAGATGATCCAAGATCTATAGAACAATATCAGTGTAACATAAGAGTACTTGGAATTCCAGAAGGACAAGAGAGAGAGAGAACAGAGCAAAGGAATTATCTAGAGATTTAATATAAGGGAATTTTTCAAAAACAATAAAAGACATCCACCCATAAATCTAAGTAGCTCAGAGAATCCCAAGCAGGATATGAACATGTAAACTTTTTTCCATTACTGCTGTCTCCTAATTCAAATCCCCATCTTTATAGCCCAACCCTCCAGTTGGTCTTCCTGCCTGCACTCTTGTCCCCCTACTATGCAGTTTGTAAACAGCAATTAGAATAACTTAAAATAAATAAACATCACTCCCCAGCTTAAGAGCCTCCAGCTATCTCCCTGCATTTACCATAAAATCCAACCTGTTCCCTGTGGCCTGCCAGGACCTGAGTCCTCTTCACCCTGCCTATCTCTCTGCTCTTGCTACTTATTCATCTTTTTAAAAATTACACTGCAAACACAGGGGCCCATTTTTGTTCTATAAACACATCAGGCATCTTCCATCTCTGGCTCTTGGTTATTGTTTACCTTGTGGCACACACTGCCTTTAGAACTGGGCAGGCCTGGCCAATTCTCATCTAGTTTTCAAGTCTTGCTTTTTCAACCTTCCTCCCCCAAAGAAGTCCTTCTAATCACATTATTTTACTCCCATCTTAATGGATATCAGAAATTATCCAATATCCACTAAGAAATCATGCAATATAAAAAATTGCCCAATTTATTTATTTGTGCATTTGTTGATCGTCTTTCTCTTGGAACTATGTTTATGCTCTTTGTGGGAAGAGAACACATCCTTCCGTGGCCTCAGTGTTTAGAATGGTACCTGGTATGGTATAGACCTTCAAGATTTACATGTTGATTGAATAAATAATTAATTGAATTGAAGAATAAATGCTCATTAGAAGCACAAGTTCAGAAAAAGGACTTAAAGGTCAAAAGGCACCATCAGCTTTTTAGTTACCCATAGTTAAGTACTAGAAATTACTTTTAGTTCTGTGGGTATACCACTCAGCTGATGGGTATTGCTAGCCATATGGCAACACATAATTTATTGAGTGATGATAAGCCACAGTTTTCATTTTAAGAGGTCTCTCATTTCTGATTATTCATGTTTTATTGGATTCCCTGTTTTACTACTGCCACCTAGAATCAAATTATTAACAAGGATTGAGAGTTTGGACAATATTTGTACAAATATTTGCCTACTCTCCTAGCACAACCTTGACCTCATTTTAAAAAACTATGTACCGTCTGAACAGATTTTTCAAATGACATGTGACCAAGGCCCCTGCTGGCAGGTGCCAGGGTTCCTGTCTGCTATGTCTGTCATTTAGACCTCTTCCACACTGTCGAGCTCACTAGCCCCACCTCACCTGTCTTTGTCCCTTCTGGACCATTCCCTACTCTCACCTCCAAACCACTTAACCCCTCTAGAGCCACCTGGAGAATGAAGAAGGGGTGCTATGTGATCTGTTCTGTTCTCTCCAGCCCTCAAACTCTCTCTCTTTTTTTATTTTTTATTTTTTTTTTAAATTTTATTTATTTATTTGACAGAGAGAAATCACAAGTAGATGGAGAGGCAGGCAGAGAGAGAGAGAGAGAGAAGCAGGCTCCCTGCTGAGCAGAGAGCCCGATGCGGGACTCGATCCCAGGACCCTGAGATCATGACCTGAGCCGAAGGCAGCGGCTTAACCCACTGAGCCACCCAGGCGCCCTCTCTCTTTTTTTTAAAAAGGATTTTGTTTATTTGTCAGAGAGAGACACACAGTGAGAGAGGGAACACAAGCAGGGGGAGTAAGAGAGGGAGAAGCAGGCTTCCCACTGCGCAAGGAGCCCAGGCCCCTGGGATCATGACCTGAGCCAAAGGCAGACGCTCAACAACTGAGCCACCCAGGCACTCCTCAAACTCTTTTATGCTTTTTATTCTAAACAGGATGTTTGTCTCTTCCTCACCCGTTAATTTCCATTTTCTGCTGCTCCATTACAGTTGAATGAAAGAGGGGTTGTGTCCCACTCTCTGTCTGTACCTTTAAAAATATTTCTTTCATTCATAATTACTCTTTAGATGATGCTGTACACATGTGCTTTTGTTCAGATACGTACACAGCATTCTATTACATTTTTATAGTTAATCAAAATGTACAGTGAAGAAATTTAAAGGATCATCTTTTTTCCAGGATCATTTCACAACTTGCAGTGCAACTTTAGCAAGCCCCTGTGCCTGGATTTCCTCATCTGCACAATGAGGAGGCTGGAATTTATGATGTCTGCTGGAAAACAGCCTATTCCAGGAATTAAAAATTGTAAACCCTGCACAGTTCTTGCTTTCTAAGAGGAAGTTCCAAGTGGGGAGGGGCAAATTCACACCCCCCCACCTCCTCTCCAATGTCACCTGGATTCTCCCTTGCCCCTTGAGGTTCCATGGTTTTGATACTTCCAACCTCCACCATTCCCTAGGCAGGCCCTTCAAAACTGGCTCGAGTGGATAAAGCACTTTATAGAACAACTAATTAGCAAACCAAAAGGAAATGCAGAGATACCAACAGTCAGTGGGTTTCTCTTCAATCCAGGAAAGCAGCAAAGATCAGTTGTCCAGCGTTTCTTTCTCCCAAGACACCCATGCTGGAGCCCAGGAGGGCCCAGATGGCTCTGCACACACTTCGACTTCTCAGAGATTCCTGCTCCTCTGGGTCCTTGAACACTGCCTTGTCTACCCGCATGCAGAATTTGCTGAACCAAAGATTCTGTTTAGTGCCAGAGTAATTAAGTAAGACTCTCTGGTTCAGTCTACGCAGACTCCTTAGGGTCCATGTGTCGAGTATCTTCAGGCTTGAGGGGGAACCCCATTTCTCAGATGACTTGCACAGTTAGAATGGTGGGCCCAGTGCCCTGGGCCCCAGAAAGCATCCCCATCAGGGTTTTTCAAATACTAAAGTACGTATGAGTCAACATGGGATCTTGCTGACATGCAAATCCTGAGTCCGTGATTATGACTGCAGCAGGTCTCATGAGTCTACATTTCCAACAAGCTCCTGGGTGCTGCTGCTCAGTGGACCACACTGTGGTCACAGGTCCTAGTCAAGAGGTCAGAACACTGTTTCCCTACAGAGGACCAGACGGTAAATATTCTCAGCTCTGCAGTCCACGGAGCCCTGTTGAAGCTACTCCCCTCTTCCAACTGCCACTGCTGGCAAAGGCAGCCCTTGGCAATATATAAACAAATGAGCATTGTTGTGTGCCAATAGAACTTTATTTACAAAAACAGATGGTGGGCGATAGTTTGTCAACCCTTTCCCTGATTTGTCTCAGAGAGGAAGAGAAAGCTCCCCTCTGGAACACTCCACATGGTTAACATCCACAGCTAAAGTCTCATCACCATGAATATCTATCCACGCAAAGGATACCTAAAATACGAAACCTCAACCATGGAGTGACACCACGGTATGACAGTAGGAAGTAGATCTACCACTGGTAATGTCCTTTCGCATTCCTCAAGGTTTTCCTAAATTCTAAACCCTTCTATGTCTACGAACAGTCTTCAAAAAGAAGGTAAAAGCAGTTCAAATTTATGGGTTTTTGCCTTCTTCTCTGAAACCCACTTTCTGTTTTCCAAATGTGTGGAATGCTGAGGGAGGCATACCTTCCAAAGGCTGTTAACATAAGGGTTCTTTTTAATAATTCTTCCGAAATTCCCAACCTGCTTGGAATTAAATCAAACGTGGCGATGTTAGCATAGAGAGGGTGGTTTGAGAGGATGTGGTAGACTTTAGTTATAAGAATAAGCTCATGTTTCCAGAAGTTGAAGCAGATTACCCATTGGTTCTTCCAACCTGGGGCAGGTGGAATGGAAGCCATTTAGACCTTAGCCTTCATTTCTGAGAACTTCGGAGGTGGTCAAAGATTCAACCTCTCAAAAATCTAGGTTTTCACTCAGATTGTGCATATTTCCGTGCCACGTGCTTTGAGGACCCTGATGCATTGCCCTCCCAAAGCACTGGTCTTAGAATCGGCAGCTAGTGTACAGCAATCAGCCATAGAGTGGTAGGACTCAGACCTCCCCAAAGAGTTTTACCAAGTACTTCTTTCTACGGAACTCTCTATCCCCCATCCAACCCCACCCTAAAATGCCCTCAGGTCAGCCCTGAAGGCTTAGTCTTTTCATAGGCCTTCAAATCAAGAGGGGTACTTGGGCAATAGCTGCTCAGATCAAACCAACTTTTGAGAGAAGGCAGATCGCCAACTAGTAGTTAAAAATATAAAAATCTAGATCTAGATTTAAAAATCGATCTAACAATAATGTGATGAAAATAGGAAACTAATTATGAGAAACAAGGTAATCCACCTTATTTTCACTCCCCATGGTTCCTTCGACATGGATTTTTTATTACTTACATAGTTTTTCTATTGGGAGAAAATAGGTATAAACTTTATGGAAGGCAATTTGGCAACATTAAATATCTTAAGGCCAGCAATCTTTTCACATAGCATCTCCATATTTAGAAATTTAACCTGAGGAAATAATTAAGAGCATAGGCATAGATTTTTTTTTTTTTTGAGCATAGGCACAGATTTGATTAGAAAGATGTTTATAGCGGCAAAAGACTGAAAACAACCTAAAGGCCGGCACTGACACTTTGATCAAATAAAATATTAAATCCTTATGAAGGAATGGCATGCAGTCATCAGAAATGATGTACATTAACTGACAGGAAATATATTTATATCGTATTATTAAAGAAAAAGAGGATACAAATGTATGATAGAATTCTACAAGAAAAACCTAAAACAAATTTTTTCGTCTCCAAATTAGAATGTACGACCAGTATTCAATCAAGTAAGTGTACTTCTGATCATAGTTCAGCCATGATTACATGTTCTGCCTTTCTTATTTTTGTGTTTTTTCTTTTAATGGAGGAATCTTTCCTCGGAGGCGCTAAAGGGGAAATGCCTTTCCTTATCCCTTTTATAAAACAAGGTAGGAATACAGTGCTGAGAAGCCACGTGCCATTTGGCAGAACCTCAGGACATGAGAGGAGCCTGACATCTTGTTTTCCCTGAGATTTCCAGACCTTATCACCTCCTTTGCTCTTGTGAAGTGATGACTCATTAGGAACGGTAATCCTAGGGTATCAACAAGATTTCGTTTATTTTTAATTTTTATTATTATTTTTTTAATGTACTGGACCTTATTCAGGGTGATTTTTTAAAAGATTTTATTTATTTATTTGACAGAGATACCAAGTAGGCAGAGAGGCAGGCAGAGAGAGAGAGGAGGAAGCAGGCTCCCTGCCGAGCAGAGAGCCCGATGTGGGGCTTGATCCCAGAACCCTGGAATCATGACCTGAACCAAAGGCAGAGGCTTTAACCCACTGAGCCACCCAGGCACCCTACAAGATTTCATTTTAATACTGTCTTATTTTCCAGGGTTCTCCAAAGGTTTCTAAAGAAGGATTTATCCTGCATTTTATACCTCAGTTCAGGAATCAATTTCTACCCATTTTACATTTTATTTATTTAGTTATTTATTTATTTTAGATTTTATTTATTTGACAGAGACAGCGAGAGAGGGAACACAAACAGGGGAGTGGGAGAGGGAGAAGCAGGCTTCCCGCTGAGCAGGGAGCCTGATGCGGTTGATCCCAGGACCCTGAGATCATGACCTGAGCTGAAGGCAGATGCTTGACCTGAGCCAAAGGCAAATGCTTAAGGACTGAGCCACCCAGGTGCCCCAGTTTCTACTCATTTTAATTTCAGGGTTAACCATTTGCACCCAGCAGATGTTACGGAAGACTTGGTTGACATTCTGTGACATGTCACTCTATGGGAGAGAAAGAGCTCACAATGATCCTTTCCCCCTGCTTCAGGACAATTAGAGTTCCATCATGAATAGGCAAAAAGAAGCTCTCCTGAAAGCTTCCCCTCTGTGTCCTATCTTTCACAACATGTTTCTTCACATCAGAAGTTCTTTGAAATGATTAATACTTTTCCAGAAGAACCATCTAAAAATGTGTTATAATAACCAACATATAGAAGCAACCCAAGGGTCCATCAATAGATGAATGGATAAAGAAGATATGGTACATGCATGTGCACACACACACACACGTGTGCGAATATTACTCAGCCATAAAAAGAATGAGACTTTGCCACTTTTGCCAACGTGGATGGACCTTGAGGGTATTATGCTCAGTGAAATAAGTCAGAGAGGGGTTTCTGGGTGGCTCAGTGGGATAAGCCTCTGCCTTCAGCTCAGGTCATGATCTCAGGGTCCTGGGATTGAGCCCCACATCGGGCTCTCTGCTCAGCAGGGAGCTCGCCTCCCCCTCTCTGCCTGCCTCTCTGTCTACTTCTGATCTCTCTCTCTCCCTGTCAAATAAATAAATAAAATCTTCAAAAAAAAAAAAAGAAAAGTCAGAGAAAGACTACTACCACATGATTTAATTAAAAGTGGATTCTAAAAAACAAATAAAAAAAAGAAAACTCAGACTTATAGATGCAGAGAACAGAGGGGTGGTTGCCAGAGAGGAAGGGGTTTGGGTGTGTGTGAAATGAGTGAAGGGAATCAAGAGATACAAACTTTCAGTTATAAAATAACTAAATCATGAGGATATAATGTACATGCTGGGGCAATACAGTCAGTAGTATTGTATTAACTTTGTATGGGGACAGATGGTAATTTAGATGTGTTGTGGTCATTTCACAATGTATATAAATGTCAAATCATGTGAAGCTAATAGAATATCATATGCCAATTATACTTCAATAAGAAATTAAATTCGTAAAAATGTGTTTAGCCCAAACCTAAAGTTTTTTTTTTAAGATTTTATTTATTTATTTGACAGAGACCACAAGTGGGCAGAGAGGCAGGCAGAGAGAGAGGAGGAAGCAGGCTCCCCACTGAGCAGAGAGCCCGATTAGGAGCTTGATCCCAGGACCCTGAGACCATGACCTGAACTGAAGGTGGAGGCTTAACCCACTGAGCCACCCAGGTGGCCCTAAACCTAAAGTTTTTACACTGTTTTCAAAAGGTGATAATCAACCTTGTTTTAAAATAGATTTCAGTGTCACTTAGAGTTCTTTTTGCTAAAAAATCACTAATTAGATGACAAACTCTGGTCACACTTGTGAGGAATTAGAGCAGGGCCTTAATGAAGGCTTCTGAAGTCACAGGCATGTTAGGGAAGTATTTCTGTCCCAAATCTAGTTCTGATAGTACCATAAGGCTTTGTCATGGCTGCTGGGATTTTTGGATGATAAAAACAGAGGCTTTAAGTTTCACTGAACTTAAACTGTCCCGGTGGGCCTGTGAAATTGAGTGTTCCAGTTTCTCTTTCAAAAGTAGCTACCCTCACAGTGGAGGTCTAGAAGCCTGTCCACAAAACCAGACCAAACGTTCCACTTGCGCTCCCTGGCCCCTCATCGAGCGCCTCATAGTGAGCATTCAATGACTGTCCTTTCTGTAGAAGAATGGCACCTGCTAAAAGATAACAGGAGAACTTCTATTCATTCTTGAAAAGTATCTCACATCATTCCTTCTGGATTTGGGAGGATGTCTTAGTTCCTTGAAGCTGTGGCATTACATATAAAATTGAGACACTAGACTCTGTGTAGTCCTATTTCCCACACATAACTTTCCCACTCTGTTGAGCAAATATCACCTGTGCTTAAAATATTTCCTCAACTTTGCATTGTTGATTGAGGATAGAAATGTTCTAAAAGTGCTATGGATACCAAGGGAGGGATGACTAGTGATTTTTTTTTCCTGCATAATCTTGGTTCTCAAAACCATAGATCATTATCCAACTTACTTTTCCTGGCAAGAATCTTAGTCTTTTAAGATTGCATGCTCGGGGCGCCTGGGTGGCTCAGTGGGTTAAAGCCTCTGCCTTCGGCTCAGGTCATGATCCCAGGGTCCTGGGATCGAGCCCCGCATCGGGCTCTCTGCTCAGCAGGGAGCCTGCTTCCTCCTCTCTCTCTCTCTCTGCCTGCCTCTCTGCCTACTTGTGATCTCTGTCAAATAAACAAATAAAATCTTTAAAAAAAAAAAAAAGATTGCATGCTCCTCTCAATTCATGTTGGTTTCCGCTCTCCACTAAGCCTAAAGATTTAGATGGCAACACCTAGAGTTAATTCTGGCCTCTAGGCTGTGAAAATGTAAGAGCTCGTGAAATCTGAATGTGAACTTACACCTCTTGTCTTGATCACAGCCTTTTTGCAAAAGATTTTATTTGTGAAATGATGTCTCCTGCAAATTTCCTACTCCAAGGTGGATGTCTGATGTTTTCCCCATTTCTTTTCTGATTTTTTATTTGAAAATGTTAAATTATAATAATAGCACACACATTGTAGCAGATGAAATGATATAGTAACTAAATACAGCAGATCTATGAGAGGAATGCTTAGTTCCTTCTCTTCTCATCTATGCTACCTTTTTTGTCCATTTCCAGTTGTATGATGCAAGGTAAGCATGGCAAATTGCTTATTTTCCCATGTCTTTCCTCCTCAAGCAGAATGCATAGTTCCTGATGGGCCATTCAGAGACCTCTGCCTCTTTGGGGGGTGAGAGTTTACTGGAAAGAGGATATTGAATGATAAGTGTACAAATTTTCAGATATAGTTGTATTCATCAGACAAGGGACTCTAACTCTGTTAGGCCAGAATCATTGACCTTGGGTACTGTGAGTCCAGTTGTATGGCTTGGCCTTTGGATAGAAAATTAAGGTGAAAATTCATTAGGAGAACTGACCCCACTCTTGCCTGGGAACCTGAACAAGGATGTGACCTGATATTGAGGATTCTCCCTCCCAAGGACAGGTACCGAGGACACACTGACAGGCAAGAGTTGGCACTTAGAGTCTGTTCCTTTTTCACTAGGGAGGTGGCAGCCCCAGGCAAGTCAGTGGGGAAGAAGGTGTGCAGCAGCCTGCGGAGGAAAGTATGGCTTGCTCTGCAGGGCCCCCATACTTCTGCTGCCATTAGGGGCAGAGTCCCAGCAAGGCAAAGTCTCTGGGGGGAAATGATGTTCTCTTCTTAAAAGGGCACACACCCAAATTCTCAAATAAGGCCCACAAGGAATTATGTCTTCCCCAGAGGTATTCTGGGGCTAGAAAGTGCTGGAGACTTCTTGAGAAAGTAGGCAAGTTTCTGCTCTGGAAGCTGAGGGGAATTCTGCTCTGTAGGAATTAGTGTGTCCTCTCACTGACGGCTAGGATAGAATCCTTGCTGCCTTCAGGGAAGATGAACCAAGAGTGGGGAAACATCAGACATTTTCCTGCAAGTGGGTGGGAACACTTGCATTTAAAAAATCTTTTTCCACTGAGGAAGGGGGCCCTGAATATCATAATTCCGGAAGGGCTGTCAGGGTAATTTATAAGTCAACTTTGGGAGTGAAAAAGCTCTGCTTCTGCATTCTGGGTGCCCTCTGTGCAGAATCATACACTGTCAGGGGGAAGGGGATCACCTAAGTCATCTTTCCATGCTCTTCTCCTTCCCCACACCTGGTTCAGAGTATCTGGATTCATTTCAGCGTTTGTCAAATAAATGATGAGGGAATGAATGAATGAAGTAAATCCTGCCTTCTGCCATCTCTCCAGGGAAGAGGCCAGGCACTCTTCTCGCACCTTCTTCTTTGCACCTGTGCGCCCCCGCCCCGCCCCGCCCAGCCTGTGCTCACCTTGTGCTGTTTCCACATGGCTCCCAGCGGCTTCACCTCGTGCTTGCCGTGACGGCCCTCCTCCAGGCACAGATAGCACACCGGGGTTCGGCAGCTCAGGCAGTACATGCTGTAGTTCTCCATTTCGTGTTCGGGGCACGTAGGGAACTTGCGGGCCGCGCTGCCCCCAGCCGCGCCGGCGCCCCCCGGGCTCTTGCAGCCGCCGCCTCCGCTGGGGGCGCCCTGGGCCGCGCCTGGGGATGCTGAGGCGGCCTCAGCAGGCGCGGGCGGCGGCGGCGGCTGCACCAGGCGATGCTTAGCGAAGGGTCCGCGGGATGGATGGCATTTGAGCTGGCAGGCAGCGCAGTAGAGCACGTCGCACTGCTCGCATAGCGTGGCGGCCGGTTCAGGCGGGGTGCGGTCGCACAACTGGCAGATGGCCACTGCAGCGGCTGCGGACGCCCCGTGCACTGCCCCGCGGCCCTGCTGGTACCGTTGCACGATGGCCTCGAGCAGCCGATTTCGCTGGAAGCCGCGCAGGCCTCGGTGGTCCAGGGACGCGCTGCGGTGGCACTGCGGACACGTGATGGAGCTTGAGGAGGAGGAAGACAGCGAGGAGCAGGCGGCACCCCGGGCCGCGGCGGCCGAGGAGCCAGGCGGTGCAGGCACCATGGGCAGCACGCGAACCCCGTTGGGGGACTTGAGGCTCGGGGTGTAGGAACCATAACCACTGTCTGTCTCACTGTACAAGCTCAGCTTGTCCGCGTGGTCCCCACCACCTCCCGCACCGCCGCCCAGGCCGCCAGCTGCGCTCCCGCTCGCGCCGCCGCAGGCTGGGCCAGCCGCAGCGTCGTGGTCCAGAGGGGGCGCCGCAGCGGCGCCGGCCGGTAGCCCGGAGCCCCGGGAGTGCAGGAGTGGCTGGGGCAGGTGCTGCTCACCGTCCGGTGTCTGCACAGCGATGGTACGAGCGCAAGGAAGGCAGACGTTGTGGGAACAGGGCAAGATGATGGGCTCCCGAAACAGGGAGCCGCACACGGGGCACTTCAGCTCCTCCTCCATCGCGGCGCGGGCAGACCGAGCTGCTCAGGGTGGGATGTGGAACGACCCGAGCTCCAGAGACAGGCGGAGGGGACCAAGCGTGGTTAGCACCGGAGAGACTGCAAGCGAGGGCATTACACAGACATGACCACTTCACAGCCCGGGGGCACGCCCCTCTCTCTGTCCTGGGGCCACCGCCTAAGGACCACTAGGGGCAAGAGACGGGAGGGGGTCCTCACCTCCTGCCTGCGAGGCTCCTGCGCCAGCGGCTTCAACCTGCGGGCAGAGTCCAGAGCCAGTCGGCTGCCCTCGCGATGGCCTGAGAGGCGCTCGAGGTGATGAATCAGCACTAGCGCCGCCGCCGGCTGCAGCGCGCGTCTCCTCTGCACATCAGGACCAGCGGCCGGGCTGCCGTTTCTAGCTGTTCTGTTTCAGCCCCTCGTCTCCAGTGGGCAGCTGCTCAAGGGCTCCCTTTTGCCCCTGCCCCGCCCCAATCAGAGCGATCCGTAGGCGAGAAGGCGGGTGAGCAGGCCGCTCGGCCGTGGGGCTGGGTTCAGCACCACGAGGCGACGGACAGCGCCCAGAGCGGGCGGTGGAGCCCCGGTTCCCCGCGCGCGGACCGAGGGGCCGCCACCTGGCGTGCAGGGTCGCCGCTCCAGCGACTGTCTCGGCGGAGCCCGGCCGGCTCGGGGACCTTCGCTCGCCGCCCTCTCCGGCGGCTGCTGGTGCGGGGCAAATGCGCCCTGGGGCTTTTTCCCCTCCGCAAGGATTGACCCGCTTCCTGGGTTCGCTGCTGCCGCTCCTGCGGCGCCTCTGACCTTGGCCGCGCGACGCTGCAGCCGGCGGGCGGAGGACGAGTGCCCGGCTGGCTCGGGAATCCCCTCCCCGCCTCCCTCCCGCCGCCGCCGCCGCCTCCCTGCGCGGCGTGCTGAGGAGTTGTAATTTCCAGAGCAGCGAGTAGTGGGGGGCGGGGGGAGCCGAGGAGGCGTCAGCTCAGCGAATAAGGGCTCGCCTTTTGCTGCGACGGGAGTCAAGGGCCAATTTTAAGGGTTTCGTGGAGAGGATCATTGTTAATACTAATGTATTATTTGGATGGAGATTGCACCTCGAATTAGTGCAACGCCCTGCCCCGCCCCGCCCCTGCCGTCCTCTCCCGTGCCCGCTCCGCGCTCCCACCCATCACCATACAAGGGTAGAAGGGGCCCTAAATAGCCAGTTGTTTACAAATGGATAGGTGGCATGGTTTGACAGGCGCTTCCTGGATCTACGATGGAGCAAAAAATGCAAGTCACAAAATGTCGGACAGCCTGAAGTCAAAGGGTGAGGTTTTATTTACGGATGGAACCACAAGCCATTTTCGGTCTTGGTTTCAACCCCGAGTTCTCGTCCGCGGTCGATTCCAGTCGTCCATACCGACTGAGGACAAGATAGGATTTCTAAAACGGGACTCCCTGGAGAAACGCGGAAACGCGTCAGTTTAGGCCCCTTGGCCCTTGGAACAGAGCGCCCGGGACCCAGTCCTAGCCCGCGGCGGATGGGGCTGCTTGGGGCCGGCGGGAAGTCGGCGAGCAGAGGTGTTAATTTTATGAATGGGGAACTCTCCATGCCAGCCGCGAGCTCCGGGAACAGCCTCCCACCCGCGGCCCTAGCTGTTTCGTCTGCTCTCCGCTGTTCTCTCTCAGCTGCGGAGGGAGGCCGCGGGCTCGGTGGGTGTCGGTGGGTGGGGATAGCAGAAGGAAGGGCTCGCGGCGCGGCAGGCGCTGCCTACGGAAGAGTCACCAGGGATGAAACACACAAATTAGGAAATCGTTTGTTTAAAAATGATATGAATATTGAAGTCACGCCTCCCCCGTTCTCAGATTTTCCATTACTCCAAACAAAGACAAGATAGGCGCCACCGAGCAAGGCGTGGAGACTCGGCGTCTGCTAGTCACCCGGAGAGGGAGCTGCTCGGGCTGGCGGGGTATAGCAGGAAAAGGCTGCAGCCCTGACTCCGGCTCCGTGTCTAAGGACAGGGATCCCTCACAGGTAGACCACTGGGGGAGAGGGGTGGCCCCCACCTTCGGGACTGCCAGGTCCTTTACTGACCTGTCGCCCCACACGGAGCAACTTGCTTACGCTTTCCTAGTCTCTGATCTTGCATCTGTTAAGCGAGTCAAATTATGTATGTGAACTAAATGAAGTAATCCTGAATACAAATTGTATCGCCTTCTTCCGGCTTCAACATCCTGCGACTCTAACGGGTGGTTTTGCATGGAGCCGCCTGGCCTCAGGTTGTCTTAAGGTTGAAGCGCAGGCCGGTCAGTCTCCTGCCAGATAGAGCCCCACGGAGGATAAGAGACCTGACTTGACTTCCCTTCAGCTACAGAGAGCTTAGAATAATTAATTATTTAACCAGGTATCAAGTCCCAAGGTGGGAGATGGTGACAAGCCTGTCCTAATCCACCCTCTATAGATAAAGCCATAATGAGCTGGATCCTGCCTGCAGGGCTTTGATAAGCCTTCAGGAAAGTGGCTACAGTATCAAGTTGTGGAAGCCTGGCATGAGTATAGGTGGGTCTATGACTGAATGCACTTGAAGATGCATTTCTTGTGATTTCTGCATTGTGATTGCTCCGTGCAGCCCAGCCTCCTGGTGACTACAAAGAAAGTAATAACCTCTTACAATTCCAATGTAAACAGCCCCCTTCCCCAAGCAGTCATAAACCTGAGGCCCACTCTTTGTCATTTTCAGACCAAGGTAAACTGCTTAGGGACATTAGGAGGGCGGCTGGAGGGGTACGTAAATCTTTCCCTCTACAGAGGACCTACAATTCCAATATCCCTGTCACTCAGGCTGAGCATGATTTTGTTTCCCTTGGGGAGGAAGCTCATCTGATACACCAGAGTTGAACACCTCGGCATTTCTCACACATCCTCCATCCCCACCACCCCAGTTCTACAACCTATCAGCTTAGTCTCATGCTGCACTGTTGCTAAGGCATTGCTCACTTGGGGGATTGGTATTCTACAGCTGCTTTATATGAGCTGAGGTTACCCAGCTAGATCCAGCATTTCACTGTATAGAACCATAATTACTAACAATTGTCAACATTGCCTATAAAAAGCCCTCTTTCCGGGGCACCTGGGCGGCTCAGTGGGTTGGGCCTCTGCCTTCAGCTCAGGTCATGATCTCAGGGTCCTGAGATCAAGCCCCGCGTCGGGCTGTCTGCTCAGTGGGGAACCTGCTTCTCCCTCTCTCCCTCTCTCTCTGTCTGCCTCTTTGCCTACTTGTGATCTCTCTGTTAAATAAATAAAAATCTTAAAAAAAAAAAAAGCCCTCTTTCTATCCCAAATTTGCCATATGCCATAGGGGTAGAAAAGTCTTGTTTCTCAGTTTTTTGTGTGATAAGATTTAAGGAAAGAACTCATTGAACTTTACATTTCCTTTTGGTTCTAAAAGACTCTGTGTATTGGTAATTAATAGCAATATGTCATACTTAATAAGAGTGGCTCATGAAGAAATTTGATCCCAGGATTGAATGTCCTATCCATTTTTTTCAAGTCACTTGTATATTATTGAAGGTGGGGCCATGCAGAGGGTGAGGCAAGTAAGGCTGGCAGGTCTAAGATCAAGGCACTGGCAGACCTGGTGTCTGCTGACACCATTTACTCATCTACAGACTTCTCATCTTGTATCCTTACACGGATGGGGAAGGAGAGTGAGGAGAGCAAGCGATCATGTCTTTTCTTCTAAGGGTACTGATCCCACTCATGAGGGTTCCACCCTCAAGACCAAATTACCTCCTGAAGTTCCTGCCTCCTAACACCACCACATTGAGAGTAGAATTTCAATATATGAATTGTATGTGTGTGGGGGGGACACAGATGCTCAGTTCATAGCACAGTGTGGAAGTATAGTCTCACATATAATCTCATTTAATCTTTTTTTCTTCTTTTTTCAAAGATTTTATTTATTTATTTGACAGAAACCACAAGTAGGCAGAGAGAGGGAGAAGCAGCCTCCCTACTGAGCAGAGAGCCCAATGTGGAGCTTGACCCCAGGACCCTGAGGTCAAAGGCAGAGGCTTAACCCACTGAACCGCCCAGGGGCCCCAATCTCATCTAATCTTCACAAACAATTTTGGGTCACCATAATTCCTCAAACTTATGATGGGCATATTTTTACATATTGATGTGGCTGAAATCAGGAAGTCCCTATAATTGAGAGAAATTTCTCCCTCTCCTTACCCAGTCCTTGAAAATTTTTTATTAAGTTAATAGGCATCTTATAATCACTTAGAATCTTGGACATATTTTACTATTCCCATTTTATAAGCAAGGAAACTGAGATGAGGAAGCTCGAGGTCTTGCAACTTGCGATGATGGACCTAGAGCTGGTTTGACTTCAAATTCAAGCATTTTCTTTAAGCCACAGTTGCCAACTTCCCTCTGAGCTTTGAGTGATTGGTGGTTGGTAGAGGGGAGGCCAGGAATGCAGACAAGCTATGCTCTCTGTTCTCACTCAGCACTGTTGAACAGGAGGCTGTCCAGGCTACTGCCACTCTCCAGGTTGCGTGTGCCTCTAATATGTTCCTGGAAACACCCTGTATTATTTCTCTGTAGCGCTATCATCATCTGCCATTTTATTCGTGTATCTCTCTCCTCTAGATAAGAAGCTCCTCAAAGATGTAATCATGTCTGTCTTGTCCCCTGCATTGTGTTTTCTCCACCATTGGCTGGCTCCTACTAAGTTTTCTGTCTTTGTGGACCAACTGACTAGCTGTAGGTTCAAGATTATCCATCCCCATAACCTATAGTATAGCTCTAGTGGAAATCTTTCTTTTTTTTTTTTTCCTGCAGAAGGTATCAACAGATCCATATGGAAATTTTCTCCTTTTAAGTCTCAGGTTCAGGTAGGTTATTTTCATTTTGTTCTTGTGTGTGTGTGTCTGTGTGTGCACGTGCTGTTAAAGACAACAGGCCCAAATAGAGTCACTTATGCTAAGACCCACATCACCAAACGTAGACTTTGTTACAATTTTGGCTGTACTAGAAATTGAGTCTGGAACCAATCAGAAATTGCCTGATTAGCACTCATTAGGTAATCTGCCTAATGGAGACTTGTCATCCCCTAGAGAAAGTCACCTTGTAATAATCAACCCATTGTTTTGTCCAAGTATAACTTCCTTGTTCCCACTCCCTTCTGCCTATTAAATCTTTCATTTTGCATAGCTCCAAAGAACTCCTTTCTATCTGCTTGATGGGATACTTCCCTATTCATAAATCACTGAATAAAACCAATAAGATTTTTAAAATTTACTCAGTTGAATTTTGTTTTTTAGGAATGCATATCTTCTCTTAATGTCCTTTACTTCTGATCTTTTTTTTTTTTTTTTTAAGAATTTACTTATTTATTTGACAGAGGGAGATCACAAGTAGGCAGAGAGGCAGGCAGAGAGAGAGAGAGGAGGAAGCAGGCTCCTCGCTGAGCAGAGAGCCCGATGCGGGACTCGATCCCAGGACCCTGGGATCATGACCCGAGCCAAAGGCAGTGGCTTAACCCACTGAGCCACCCAGGTGCCCTACTTCTGATCATCTTAGTGTTTAATTATTTCTATGTGGTTCTCTTTCCTTTGTTCATCTCCAACTTTTTTAAAAAACTAATTATGGATTTTTAAAAAGATGGCTCCATATTTAATTCCTCGTTATGAACATGAATCCCTCTAGTGTCATCCTAAGTACTCTATTTTCCATAGCCTCGTTTCTTAAAAAAAATAAATAAATAAACATTTGGACACATTGGAGCAGCACATTAATAATTAAAATTCCACAATGCGGGGCGCCTGGGTGGCTCAGTGGGTTAAGCCGCTGCCTTCGGCTCAGGTCATGATCTCAGGGTCCTGGGATCGAGTCCCGCATCGGGCTCTCTGCTCGGCAGGGAGCCTGCTTCCTCCTCTCTCTCTCTGCCTGCCTCTCTGACTACTTGTAATCTCTCTCTGTCAAATAAATAAATAAAATCTTTAAAAAAAAAAAATTCCACAATGCACTGTCATCAAGGCAGAGGAAAACATTCTGCCATGAGTTTCTTTGTGCTCCAGGATTTTTTTTGTAAAGATTTTTTTAATTTATTTTAGAGAGAGAGAACACAAGGGGGGTAGGAGCAGAGGGAGAGGGACAAGCGGACTCTGCTCTGAGAGCAGGGCTGGACACAGGGCTCAATCTCAGGACCTTAAGATCCTGACCTGAGCTAAAATCAAGATTCAGATGCTTAACTGATTCACTCCTCCCAGACGGTTTTTATGCTTAAGTGTCCCCAGAACACTCTGGAGGCAGGATGGTGTTGCCTCTTCACCCAAAAAAGTAATTTACTCAAAGTAACACAGCAAGTTACAAGTAAAACAATCTTCTTTGTCCTTTGAATTTCAAGTATGAGATAGAAGGGTTTTTAAGGCTTTATCAATTAAAAATAGGAGCTGTGTTCTCAAGCATAAGAATCTCTGAAATTTTTAAATGAAAAAAACCACGATATTTTTCTTTTAAGTATTTGTTTGTTTTTTACAGTGCAGGATGATTCAGGAAATTTAATAAAAATCTACAGCCCAGGAACCATATGGTGTAAAGTAGTTTGAATTTAACTAGAAAAAAAGCAGCCACATCCACTGCTATGCATGGTGCACCAAAGCTGCTTTGTGGCAAAGTTAATGAGGAACAATTACCACTAGCAACAAAAAGCATCTCTCCAGGGCATACAATTGGCCTCTTCTCCAGAAGACGGATTCTATACAGGAATCTAAAAATCCAGCCACTTCCCTCTTCAGATACCCTTGACTGGTGCTTAACAGTCTCTGTTTCAAGTGAGTACCACGTGGTGATTACATGGTGATTGCCCCACCCCTCCTCCAAGGCTGAGTCTCTTCTCTACAGATCAGGATGGTCTTGGAAAGCCCGACCTTCTCTCACTGCATCCTTTGCAAGCAAAAAGGTTCAGAACAAAATGTCAGATGAAACAAATTGACTCCAGCTTACAGGGCTCTTTATATATATATATCTCCAGAGTATCTTTATCCTGCGTGGAAACTAATATTATTACCATAAAAACAACTTCAAATATTTCCCCACGGTTACAAATTTCAGCCATGAAAATTCTAATAGTGCTTTACATTTTCATGGCACCCTTTCATATATACGATCTAATCTTACCCTCACCGCAGCGCAGAGTGGCCTGGGAGATGGTGAGATTGAAGGATAGGTGCTGGCCTGTGTGGTGGAGTCTCATCAGCAATGCTAACACAACTTGACCCCAAACCTAGGCACAGTTGTTTAGTCCAAGGGTAGTCACCTGAACAGGCTGCGTCGATCAGAATCTTCTCTTCCCGGAATGTAGCACTGGAATCCAGAGAAAGAATCCAGGTGAGCTGGGCCTCCAACACCAAAGTTAATGAGCTGTTGTGATCATAGAGAAAGCAAAACAAGCAGACAAGTGGTGAGTCCAGCAGAAATGCAGAGACAGAAAAGAAAGAGGGTCTTCTCAGGGGCCCGCAACCTTTCGTATTTCTGAGATCCAGCTACGCTCCTATCTATAGGTTGCATGAAATACCCTCTGCCTTTATGACATTATGATGTCCTTCTTTTCCTTTCAGAAAAGGTAGGCATTCAGAAAAGAGTTCAAAAAGACAAGATTGGGTTGACCCATCTGCTTATTCAAGTGATTAAGGTAATGCCCTTGTTTAGTTGGAGACTTCAGTCAACTCTGTCTGGATGTTGACATATTTCTGGTTTCAAGCTGTTTTTATTGAATAATAGCCTTGACTACTCTTTATTTTTGCTCTTTTAATTCCCGGAGTCTGTTTTCTGCCCATAGCTTGACCTCTTAAATTTCACCTCTCCCTTTGCTCTCACCCTAACCACCAATATGTATGGGCCACTGACTTCCTTTGCTGGGCTCTGTGCTTCCTCTGTTTGACCACAGCAGAAGTCATGGCTCCATGGTGTCCTTATTTTCTGCAGTCAATATTCTTTTAGACAGGAAATCAATGGGATGTTAGAATGTACTTGGTAGTGCCTCGAAGTCTAACAGTCTCCCATAATAATACAAAGGGCCAACCCTCAAGGTTTGTAAACAAGTTGGTTAATTGGTAGGAATAAGAAAGATCAGAGAAGAAGTTGTAGACCATTATGTGAAAGTGCTTTCAAACTCAGCTTTATTCACCCTTCTCCCCAGCAAAGATATACCACAAGGGGAGAGAACACATAGACCACCAGGCAGGGAGTCTTCTGTATGGCAGAGTGCTGGAGATAACTCAAAACCATGTCACCTGTCCAATCCACTTATAACAGGAAGTCACCATACACTTAAGCGGACTGCAGCTGCTGCTGCTGCTGCTTTTTTTTTTTTTTTTATAAGATTTTGTTTATTTATTTGACAGACAGAGATCACAAGTAGGCAGAGAGGCAGGCAGAGAGAGAGGAGGAAGCAGGCTCCCGGCTGAGTGGAGAGCCCAATGCGGGGGCTCGATCCCAGGACCCTGGGATCATGACCTGAGCCGAAGGCAGAGGCTTTAACCCACAGAGCCACCCAGGCACCCCCGGACTGTAGCTTCTTAATGTCAATCATATGTGGACTTATTTCTACCTAAGGATCCCTCAAGTTTTAAGAGAAATTTGACAAGCCTTCTGAGTCTTGAGGCAGTGCAGATATTGGAAGTATGGGCTTTGGAGCTAGACGATACAGGTTGGAATTCTGGTTGCGGCTGGGAAATTTTTGACAAGATACTTAATCTCTCAGAGACTCAGATTCCTCAGCTGTAGGTGGAGATAATAACAGCATAACCTCAAACAGTTGGGACAAGTTCGTGAAGTAAAACACCTAAAACATTAAGAACAGTGTGCAGTATGTAGTGTTCAACAAACATTAGGTATTATTACTCTCGATTTCCTGCCGCCCCAACATGTGTTATATGTTAACGTCTCAATAGATATTGGTAATAAGTGAACTGAAAGTAGTTTATTTGGGCTCAAATATAGGACTGTATATGAGAATAGTAGGGAAAGTGAGCCACATGTCTTTGTGTGAGTGACAAAGGAAGATGGAAGAGCTATCAGAACCAATCTCTCAGGAAATGGATGTAGTATTTAGGAAAAATACTATCTCTGCTCCAGAGGAACTTAATATCTAAGGCAGGTATCACAGTCAGAGCAAAAAAAAAAAAAAAAAAAACCAACACAGAAGTAATGGACTTGCCAAAAATAGAGAACAGGGTTTTTATTTTTTCTTTAAACAAAGGGAGCAAAGAGAGACTTTTAAGTGCTTACACTGTGTGTTGATTAAAGTTTAAGAGCATTGATTTCAAAGCTTTTAGTGAAACAGTGCTAAATAAAGAAATTGTGACCAACTCATACACATCTTTTATGTACATTTAACTGGGTGATATTTTGATACATTAGTCAAATAATCTCAATATTTTTAATAATTTCTTTTCAGTTATTTCTCTTTATCTCAAGATCCTTTCATTGAAATTCCATACCCATCTTAAAGGGATGGTAGTCGTGGTAGAACCGAGAAAAAAGGGAGTGAAGTCTTGGCTTGTGACTTCCAAGTAAGGTTTTGAATTCAAGGCAAATACAATATTTTAAGAGAAAGAATAATTTTCAAACTTTGAGAGTAAGAAAGTTTTGAGCTTGAAATAACTCATTGTGCCTAATTTATGTCATAAGCAGTCTTATTGTCATAAGACTATAAGATCAGTTGGAATCAGTTTCTCCTGCTTTAGGAAGAAACAATAACCAAACAACAGAAGTGTCCTTAGAAGAAGACAACACAGAATCAGGAGAGCTGGAGAGTTGAGTGTTGGCTTGTCACTAGGAAGGTATTGCAGACTGCTGTCCCCATACCGGTCCCGCAGGAAGGGATGGGAAGAACAGACCCTTCGTGGAGATCAGAGGATCTGAAGGCAGAGAGAATCAGAGCTTTAATTTTCAGGAGTAGCCTGAGAAGCCATGAGCTTCATGGAGGTTCCAGATGGGTGAAAATGCAGGAGAGCTGAAAGAGCTACATGTGGTGTCCAGATGGACAAGGCAAGGCAGCCCAGCTGGGCCCCTGAGCTCCCCACAAGTGGTCCAGAAGCACCAGAATGTTTTTTTGTGTGGCTCAGATCTACCCCCAGAAAGCTGGCAAACTTAAAGCTTTTAGTCAGATACAAGAACCATATGACCAGAAGTCAGACTGGAAACCAGATATGTCAGTAGATGCCAGTGTGTGTGAAGATGATGGTTACATGAGACTAGAGGCTTAATGCCCTTTCACAGACACATACTCTCATAGAGCAAAGCCCTGTGGAATTCAGGTTACCTCCAGGGAGGTGAGGAGGGAGGGGTAGGGGTATTTGTCTGGAAATGACTGAAAAAACACTTAGCTAGTAGATAATAAATTTCTATTATCCAGCAGAATGGGGGCTGAAATAGAAACTGAATTCACTTACAGAGACAACAAAAAGACACATTTCTTGTCCCCCTAAGTGTTTGCCATGAGAATCATATACTAGTCAAATATTCCCCAATTTAATCATTGCAAAACTCCTATAAAATGGGATTACTCTTACTCTACATTATAGAAGGGAATGTAAAAAATGGAAAACATTAATTACTCAAATGTGCTTGACCATTCAGTGGTGGGACTGAAATTTAACACACACTTCCTGATTTCATATCATCGTCCATTTGAAGGTATTTGTGTACCTCCTTTGTACCGTTTTGGCACCGTTGGTGAAAAAGACATATGATTGCTATCTTCATAGAACTTCCGGGCCATGTAGAAGAGATAGAAATTTTGTTTTTTAAGTTTATTTTTATTTTTTAAACTTAACTTAAATTCAATGATTTAACATAGTGTATTACTAGTTTCAGAGGTAGAGTTTAGTGATCCATCAGTGGCATGTGACACCCAGTGCTCATGACTTCCTGTGCCCTTCTTCATGCCCCTCCCCCAGGTCCTCCATCCCTCCATCCCTCCCGGCACCTCCCCTCCAGCAACCTTCAGTTTGTTCCTTATAGTTGAGTCTCTTATGGTTTGCTTTCCTTTCTGATTTCATCTTATTTTATTCCCCCCCTTTCCCTATGATCTGCTGTTTTGTTTCTTTAATTCTACATATGAGTGAAATCATACAATAATTGTCTTTCTCTGACTGACTTATTTCAGTTAGCATAATACCTTCTAGTTCCATAGACATTGTTGCAAATGATAAGATTTCTTTTCTTTTTTTTTTTTAATGTGACTCTGAACCACCTTCTTTTCTTTTGAGGGCAGGGTTTTATTTATTTATTTTTTAATATTTTATTTTTTTCCACAGTTGAGCTGTTGTGGACATTGCTGCTATAAATATTGGGGTATAGGAGCCCCTTTGAATCACTGTTTGTATCCTTTGGGTAAATACCAAGTAGTGCAATCGCTAGATCACAGGGTAGCTCTATTTTTAAATTTTTGAGGAAACTTTATACTTTTTTCCAGAGTGGCTGTACCAGCTTACATTCCCACCAGTAGTTTAAGAAGGTTCCCCATTCTCTGCATATTTGCCAACATCTGTTGTTTCATGACTTGCCAATTTTAGCCATTCTGAGTGGTGGGAGTTGGTATCTCATTGTGGTTTTGTTTTGCTTTTTTAAAGATTTTATTTATTTATTTGAGAGAGAGACAGTGAGAGAGAGCATGACTGAGGAGAAGGTCAGAGAGAGAAGTAGACTCCCCATGGAGCTGGGAGCCTGATGCGGGACTCAATCTCAGGACTCCAGGATCATGACGTGAGCTGAAGGCAGTCGTCCAACCAACTGAGCCACCCGGCATCCCTCTCATTGTGGTTTTGATTTGTATTTCCCTGATGCTGAGTAATGAGGAGCATTTTTTCATGTGTCCATTGGCCATTTGTTTGTCTTTTTTGGAGAAATGTCTCTTCATGTCTTCTGCTCATTTCTTGACTGGATTATTTGTTCTTTGGGTGTTGAGTTTGATAAATTTTTTTAATAAAATATTTTATTTATTTATGTGACACAGAGAGAGAAAGAGAGCACACGCAGAGAGAGAAGGAGAAAGCCGACTCCTCGCTGAGCAGGGAGCCCGATGTGGAACTTGATCCCAGGATCCTGGGATCATGACCTGAGTGGAAGGCAGCCGCTTAACCAACTAAGCCATCCAAGCATCCTGAGTTTGATAAATTCTTTATAACATTTAGATACTAGCCCTTTATCTGATAAGACATTTGCAAATATCTTTTCCCATTCTGTTGGTTGTCTTTTGCTTTTGTCCATTGTTTCAAACCCTTTTTTGTGCAAAAGATTTTTATCTTGATGAAGTCCCAGTAGTTCATTATTGCCTTTATTTCTCTACCTTTGGAGAGATATCTAGCAAGAAGTTGCTGTAGACAAGGTTGAAGAGGTTGCTGCCTGTGTTCCCTAGCTTTTGATGAATTCCTGTCTCACATTGAGGCCTTTCATCCATTTTGAGTTTATTTTTGTGGATGATGTAAGAAAATGGTCCAGTTTCATTCTTCTACATGTGACTGTCTAGTTTTCCCAATACCATTTGTTGGAGAGACTGTCTTTTTTCTGTTAGGCATTCTTTCCTGCTTTGTCAAAGATTAGTTGGCCATAGAGATGAGGTTCCATTTCTGGGTTCTCTAATCTGTTCCATCGATCTGTGGGTCTGTTTTTTTGTGCTAGTACCATACTGTCTTGAAGATCACAAATTTGTAATAGAACTTGAAGTCTGAAATTGGGATTCTGCCAGCTTTGGTTTTCTTTTTCAACATTTCTTTGGTTATTCGGGGTCTTTTCTGCTTCTATACAAATTTCAAGATTATTTCTTCCAGCTTTGTAAAAAATGTTGGTATTTGAATAGGGATTGCATCAAATGTGTAGATTGCTCTAGGTAGCATAGACATTTTAACAATATTTTTCTTCCAATCTGTGAGCATGGAATGCTTTTTTATTTCTATGTTCTTCTCTAATACCTTCTGTAAGTGTTCTATAGTTTTCAGAATAGAGATCCTTTACCTCTTTGGTTAGGTTTATTTCTAGGTATCTTATGGTTTTTGGTGCAATTGTAAATGGGATCAATTCCTTGATTTCTCTTTCTTCTGTCTAATTTTTAATGTATAGAAATGCAGCTGATTTCTGTGCATTGATTTTATATCCTGCTACCTTGCTGAATTCCTATATGAGTTCTAGCAATTTTGGGGTAGAGTTTTTTTGGTTTTCAATATAGAGTATCATGTCATCTGCAAAGAGTGAGAATTAGACTTCTTTTTTACTGATTTGGATGTCTTTTATTTCCTTTTGTTGTCTGATTGCCGAGGTTAGGAATTCTAGTACTATGTTGAACAGCAGTGGTGATAGATATCTTTACCATGTTTTTGACCTTAGGGGAAAGCTCTCAGTTTTTCCCCATTGAGAATGATACTCACTGTGGGTTTTTCATAGATGGCTTTTATGAAATTGAGATATGTTCCCTTTATCCCCACACTGCAGAGAGTTTTAATCAAGAAAGAATGCTGTATTTTGTCAAATGCTTTTTCTGCATCTTTTGAGAGGATCATACAGTTCTTGTCTTTTCTTTTATTAATGTGATGTATCACATTGATTGCTTTGCAGATTTTGAACCACCCTTGCAACCCAGGAATAAATCCCACTTGCTTGCAGTGAATATCCTTTTAATGTACTGTTGGATTCTATTGGTTAGTATATTGGCGAGAATTTTTGCATTCATATTCACTAGGGATATTGGTCTATAATTATCCTTTTTGATAGGGTCTTTGTCTGGTTTTGGGATCAAGGTAATGCTGGCCCCAAAATGAGTTTGGAAGTTTTCCTTCCATTTCTATTTTTTGAAATAGCTTCAGAAGAATAGGTATTCACTCTTCTTAAAATATTTGGTAGAATTCCAGTAGGAGGCCACCTAGTCCTGGACTCTTCTTATTTGTTGGGAGATTTTTGATTACTGCTTCAATCTCTTAGCTGGTTATGGGTCTGTTCAGATTTTCTATTTCTTCCTGTTTTGGGTAGTTTATGTGTTTCTAGGAATGCATCCATTTCTTCCAGATAGCTTAATTTGTTGGCATATAGCTGTTCATAATATGTTCTTATAATTGTTTGTATTTCTTCAGCGTTGGTTGTGATCTCTCCTCTTTCATTCATGATTTTTTTGGGGGTCCTTTCCTTTTCTTTTTGATGAGTCTGGCCAGAGGTTTATTGATCTTATTAATTCTTTCAAAGAACCAGCTCTTTGATATGTGCTATTGTTCTTTTGATTTCTATTTCATTGATTTCTACTCTAATCTTTATTATTTTTCTTCTCCTGCTGGATATAGGCTTATTTGCTGTTCTTTCTCCAGCTCCTTCAGGTGTAAGTTTCTGTCGTGTATTTGGAATTTTCTTGTTTCTTGAGAAAGGCTTGTATTGCTATACTTTCCTCTAAGGACTGCCTTTGTTGCATCCCAAAGGTTTTGAAGAGTTGTGTTTTCATTTTCATTTGTTTCCATTAATTTTTTTGATTCATTAATTTCCTGGTTGACCCTGTCATTCTTTAGTAGGATGCTCTTTAACCTGCATGTATTTGTGTTCCCTCCAATTTTTCTCTTGTGACTGAGTTCCGGTTTTAAAGCATTTTGGCCTGAAAGTAAGCAGGGAATAATCTCAATCCTTTAATACCAGTTTAGACCCGATTTGTGACCCAGTATGTGATCTGTTTTGGAGAATGTTCCATGTGTACCTGAGAAGAATGTGTATTCTGTTGCTTGAGGATGAAATGCACTGAATATATCTGTGAAGCCCATCTAGTCCAGAGTGTCATTCAAAGCTCTTGTTTCCTTATTGATCTTCTGCTTAGATGATTTATCTATTGCTGTGAATGGGGTGTTAAAGCCCCCTACTATTATTGTATTATTATAAATGTGTTCCTTTAATTTTTTTATAAATTGGTTTATATAACGGGCTGCTCCCAAGTTAGGGGCATAAATATTTACAATTGCTAGATCTTCTTGCTGTATAGACCCTTTTATTATGATATAGTGTCCTTCTTCATCTGTTATTACAGTTTTGGGTTTAAAATCTAGTCTGTCTGAGGATTGTTATCCCAGCTTTCTTGTGGTGTCCACTAGGATGATAAATGACTATCCACGTCCTCACTTCTAAAAGGATCCCCTTTAATACTTCTTGCCTGGCTAGTTTAGTGTTCACAAATTCCTTTAGCTTTTGTTTGTCCTGGAAACTCTTTATCTCTCCTTCTATTCTGAATGACAACCTTACTGGATAAAGTATTCTTGGCTGCATATTTTTCTCATTCAGTGCATGGAATTTATCATGCCAGTCCTTTCTGGCCTGCCATGTCTCTGTGGACTGGTCTGCTGCCAGGCTTATGTTTCTACCCTTGTAGGTTAAGGACCTCTTGTCCCAAGCTGCTTTCAGGATTTTCTCTTTAACTCTGAAATTTGCAAGCTTCACTATTATACATGGAGGTGTTAACCTATTTTTATTGATTTTGAGAGAGGTTCTCTGTACCTCCTGAACTTGGATGCCTGTTTCCTCCCCCAGGTTAAGGGAATAAATAAAGGGAACTAATAAATAGGTCCTCTTCCTCTGGGACTTCAATCATTTTAATATTGTTCTTGCTTTATGGTATCACTGATCTCACCTTGTAATTAGTAGTTGTTTATCTCTCTTTTTCTTAGCTCTTTATTCTCCATCATTTTGTCTTCTATATCACTGGCTCTCTCTTTTTCCTCATTTATCCTAGCAGTTAGAACCTATGTTTTTTTTTTTTTTAAATCACATCTCTGTGATAGCCTTTTTCATCTCGACCTGATTAGATTTTAGTTCTTTTGTTCTCCAGTAAGAGATTTGCTAGTGTCTTCCATGCTTTTTGCAAGCCCAGCTAGTATCTTTATTATCATTATTTTGAATTGTAATTCCAACATCTTACTTATATCCATATTGATTAAATCCCTGGCAGTTGAGTACTGCCTCCTGTTCTTTTTTGGGGTGGGTTTTTCCATCTCATCATTATGTCCAAAAAAGAACAGATGAAAGAGAGAGAAAATACGAAAATAGCAACACCACCACCAGAAATATATACACTAAGCAAAGCATAAGAGAACAGAAATTATAAAAAGAGATAGAGAGAGGAAAAAAATCCAACAAGAGGTTGAACAGAACACAACAATAAACTAGATCCTGGGTGTATTTTGGTCTGTTTGTTAAAAAAAAAAAAACAAAAACAAAAAAAAAAAAAAAAACAACTAGATCCCAAAATGAAAAAGAAAGAAGAAACCTACAAAATTTTATATACAAAAATAAAATTGAATACAATGGAAGGAAACCAAAAATGAAAAATATATATAAAAATGCAAATGTGAAAGTGAACATTAAAAAAGAGTTTTAAAAAGAATTGATAAAATAAGGAAAAGGGAAAAAATAAAACTTAAAAGACTAAAGAATAATAAGAAAAAACTATGAATTCTATATACTCTTTTCCCCAAGCACTGGAGTTTTTCAGTTCTGTGTGATCGGTAAACTTGGTATTAGCCAGATATTCCTGCTGATTTTTTGGGGGAGGGACCTGTTGCACTGATTCTCAGGTGTCTTTGTCCCAAGTGGTATTGCACCCCCTTGCCAAGGAGCTGGGCTCAGTGAAAGTGGCTCTGGATTGTACAGTGTGGTGCTATTTTGCTGCCTGAAGGCTTTCAGCACAAATTTGGGGGGTGAAATAGCAGCTCCCCACACCCTCACAGAAAAGCAGTCAATTATTCTTGCCTTTCTGGCTTCCCACTGCACTCTGTGTTCATCTAGCCAGTGACTGAGAGTTTTTATCTCAGGCATGCAACCCTGTTTGGACTCTCCAGACTTTATAGACTCCTGCATCCTGCACCCATGCTTTTTCTCCTGGGGGAGTGAGGAGGGTCTTGCCAAGGTTCTGTCTCTTCTCAGGACCCTGCTTGGAGCCTGACCAGGCTGTTGTTCATAGTATATGGCAAGAAAGCCAGCACCTGGACTCACTGTTTGCAACTGGCTTCCCCATTCTAATGCTTGGGAACTCTGCCACACTCAGGCACACCTGTTCTTTTTGTGACCTGGGGGATGCTGAGACCACACTGTCCCACCTAGGATTCTGCCCAGCTTCGCCTCCTGTGCACCTTTCAGGCAGCTATTTTCCTTACTAGAGCAGACTTCTAAAAGTTCTGATTTTGCACTCTGCTGCTTATAACACTTTCCAGTAGCCTCCTTAAGCTGTCTCCCTCCCCAGGGCAGTTAATCTTCTGATATATATCACCTTGGAGTCACATCTCTACACCTTCTCCCTTGAAAAAGTGGTTGCTTTTCTATTTGTAGAATTGCAGCAATTCTTTTCTCAGCTCTCCGGTTAATTTTGCAGGTATTCAGAAGGATTTGACGACTATCTAGCTGAATTCCAGGGACCAGACAAAATTAGGGTTCCCTACTTCTCTGCCATCTTAACTCTGAATGAGATAGTAATTTTAAATGTGTAACAGATATCAGCTGGAGCATGCTTGTCCCTTGAAATCTAGACATTTTTATTCAAATTGGCAATTCCGTGTCTCTTGAAAGCTCAAATCTCTTTATGGTTTTACAGAACTCACAGAGTGCTGACATTCTCAATGTCATCTCTGACTATGGCCATCTGTTAAAGCACAAGTCACTCTTGCTCTTTGCCCATGTCAAATTGAACACGATACCCAGCTCTTCCTAGGTTTCCTAAATGCCCCTTCTTCCCTCTCTCCAACTCTGAGCTAATAGTTTGACACAAGACTTGAGTCCTTTGGACCTGTGCTTTGCTGGTATGGCTGAACTTCTGCTCTGAACTGCTGTCCTGACCAAAGGGGTCAAGTCCTTGGTGCTGCTGTGGCATGACCCTGCTCCTCTCATCTGTGTCCACTCCGTCTTCATGTGAACAGGTGGTTCAGCTCGCCTAAGAGTCTAGACCCAGGTGATAGGATACTAAACGCTGTGGGACAAAATCACATGATCTAAAACACATGTAACTGGAGGTGCAGAAGTAAAAGAAAGAGCAGCCCAGATTGTGATCACTCAAAGGTGTATTTTGGAAACACTAGGGCAATCACTAAAAATGAAATAAAAGCGGAATAACTAAGTTAACAGTGGAGGTAAAGGGAATCATTTTAAAAATTCAAAAGAAGACAGGAAAAGAGGAAAAAAGAATCAAGCGGTACGTGGGACAAATAAAAAAACAATAGCAAGAGGGTAGATTTAACTCCAGTCATATTAACAACTACATTAAAGGTCAATGTTCTAATAACTTCAATTAAAAAGCAAAGATTGACAGGTTGAACTTAAAAAAGCAAGGAACCTAGTTTAAATTTAAAGACACACAAGAAGGGGTGCCTGGGAGGCACAGTTGGCTCAGCATCAGACTTGGTTTTGGCTCAGGTCATGATCTCAGGGTTACGAGATTGAGCCCTGTGTTGGGCTCTGTGCCCAGCAGGGAATCTGCTGGAGATTCTCTCTCTCTCTCTCCCTCTGCCCCTCCTACTTGTGCTCTGTTTCTCTCTCTCTCTAAAATAAATAAGTAAATAAATCTTTAAAAAAAACCAAAGACACACAAATCGATGAAACTTCAGAGTCGGTTGAATCAAGACATGGTACACCTGAAACTAACATAGCACTGTATGTTAATGATACTGGGATTTTAAAAATTAATTTAAAAAATTAGAGGCAATATCCATTCAGATATAGTACATTCAGAATGAGATATCAGCAAAAACAGAGGGGAATATTATATAATTAGAAATGATAAATTCAAGAAAATGTAACACTCTTAAATGTGTATGCAGAGTGTATTAACAGAGCTTCAAAATATATAAATAAAAAATGGAAAGAATTGAAAAGAAATAGTCAAAAAATCTACAATTATAATTGGAGTCTTCAACACTCTCCTCCAATGAATAACGCAAATAGACCAAAAAACCGGAGAGGATATAGACAATTTGAACAATACTATTAACATCGTGATCTAACTGATACTTATAGAATACCCCATCCAACATCAGCAGAATACAGTACCTTTCCAAGGGCACCTAAAACACTTACCAAATAGTCCATACTCTGAACTATAAGACAAAAGAAAATCTCAATACATTAAAAAAAGATTCTTGTCATAAAAACTGTTTTCTCCAACCACAATGGAATTATGTTAGAATGAATAATAGAAAGAGCTCTGTAAAATTCTTCTTTTTATAAAAAAAAAGTTATATTTTTAAGTAATCTCTACACTCAATGAGGGGCTTGAATTCACAACCACAAGATCAAGAGTCGCATGCTTTACTGACTGGGCCAGCCAGGGGCTCCAATCTCTGGAAAATTCTTAAACACTTGGCATCTAAATAACACACTTCTAATTCCAGGAGTCAGAGAAGAGTCAAAACAGAAACTGACATTTTGAACTGAATGGAAATAAAATTCAACATATCAAAGCTGTGGACTGCAACTCAGAGAAGAAAGCAGTGATTAAGGAAAACTTAAAGCACCAAATGGCTGTATCAAAAAGGAAGAAACATCTTAATGACATAAAATTCCACCTTAAGAAATAGGAGAGCAAATTATAGCCAAAATAAGCAGGAGATAGGAAATAATGATGACGAGAGCAGAAATCAGTAAAACCGATTACAGAAAAGTAATAAATGAAATTAAAATCCAAACGTTTCTGTGAGATCAATAAAATTGATAAACTCCTGGAAAAACTCATCTGCAAAAGAGAGAAGAAACACATCACCAGGCTCTGGGATGAGAGAGGGAACATCACTATAAATCCCTAGTCATTAAAGAAAAAAAGAGTGGAGGCACCTGGATGGCTCAGTGAATTAAGCATAGGACTCTCTTGCAGCCCAGTCTTGATCTCGTCATGAGTTCAAGCCCCATGTTGTTTAAAAAAGGGTGTGCGTGTGATTATTATGAAAAATTTTATGCCAATTAATTTTACAACTTACATGAAAAGGGTAAATTCTTTGTCTCAGGGAGAGAAGTCTCTTCTAGCAAGAAGAGATAGATAATGATTAGACCTGTGTCTGTGAAATAAAATGACTTCATACTTAAGAATTTTCTCACAGAGAATACTCCAGGTCCAGATACCTTCACTGGTGAATACTACCAAAATGTAAGCAAGAAATTCTGCCAAAATTTTAAGACATCATAACAATTTTTTATAAGCTTTTCCAGAAAATATAAGAGAAGGCAATACTTTCCAACTCATACTGTAAGACCAGCATTACCTTGATGACAAAACAAGGCAAAGATCTTAGGAAAGTTACAGACCAATATCTTTTATGAACACAGTAGCAAAAATCCTTAACAAAATTTGAACAATTCAAATCCTTCCATATATAAAAAGAACAGTACTTATGGCCAAGAGGGGCTTTTCCCCAAAATGCAAATGTGTTTTAACATTAGAAAATTAATCAGTACAGTTCATTCTATCAGTAATACTAAAAAAGATAAAATTTATGATTATCTCAATAGAAGAAGAAATAGCATGAAAGAAAGAAAAGTGAGACCCACCCACGATTAAAAATTCTAGGCAAGCTAAGAATGGTAAGAACTTCTTTAACCTGACAAAGCCCATCTATGGAAAACCGCACACTTAAGTGAAAAACTGAATGCTTTCCCCTTAACCTCAAGAACAAGGACATCATTTTTTTTTTTACTACTTCTATTCAGTATTTTACTTGTGGTCCCAGTCAGTGCAATAAGCCAGAAGAAGAAATTAAAGGCCTACAGATTAGAAAGGAAAAAGTTAAACTTTTTAATTTGTTTATGACATGATGATCATTGACCGAAAATTCCAAGGCATCTACTGAAAAGCTACTAGAACTAAGTGGGTTTAGCAATGTTGCAAAGGTCAAGATGCAAAAGAAATTTTTAAAAAGATTTTGCTTATTTATTTGATAGAGCATGCAAATAAGCAGGGGGGAGGGTCAAGAGGAGAAGGAGAGGCAGATTCACTGCTGAGCAGGGAGCCTGATGTAGGGTTTGATCCGAGGATCCTGGGATCAGGACCTAAGCTCAAGGCAGCTGCTTAACCAACTGAGCCACCCAGGCACCCCAAGATATAAAAATGAATTGTATTTCTATATGCTAACAATAAGTAATTGGACATTAAGAAACAGAAACACCTGGGGCTCCTGGGTGGGCCAGTTGTTAAGCATCTGCCTTTAGCTCAGGTCAGGATCCCAGGGTCCTGGGATTGAGCCCCGCATCAGGCTCCCTGCTGTGCGGGAAGCCTGCTTCTCCTTCTCCCACTCCCCCTGCTTGTGTTCCCTCTCTTGCTGTGTTTTTCTCTGTCAAATAAATAAATAAAATCTTTAGAAGAAAAAGGAAAAAGAAATGGAAACACTATTCGAGAAGCATCAACAAATTAAATATTTAGGGAAAAGTTTAGCAAAATATGTGTAAGACCAGTACACTGGAAGACTATAAAATGCAGTTGACAGAAATTAAAGAAATAAATAGAAAGATATACTGCGTTCATGGATTGGAAAACTCGATATTGTTGAGATATAATTTCTCTCCAAATTGGTTTATAATTCAATGTAATCTCAGTAAAAATTTCTGAAGAGTTTTTTTTCACAGAAGTTGACAAGCTGATTCTAAAATTTTTATGGAAATGCCAAAGATCTTGAATAGCCAAAAGGATTTTGAAATCAGTTCTTGGTCCCTAAAGTTCACCCCTATTCCTTGCCACACATCTTCAAGCCACCAACGTTGAATCTCTGACTTGCTACACTGACCAGCCAGAGAAAACACCCCACTTCAAAGGGCTCATATAAAGAGGTCAGGCCTGGGGCACCTGGGCATCTCAGTTGGTTAAGTGTCTGACTTCAGTCAGGTCATGATCTGAGGGTCCTGGGATCTAGGCTTCATGCTCAGCTAGGAGCCTGCTTCTCCCTTTCCCTCTGCCTCACCCCCCTGACTCATGCACACGCTTGCTCTCTTTCTCTCTCAAATGAATAAAAAAATCTTTAAAAAGAAAGGTCAGGCCCACCTGGGTAATCTCACTATTTTAAGATCAACTGTGTCATATAACATAACCTGAGTATGAGAGTAAATCCATTATACACACAGTCCTGGGAATTATGCAGGCCAAATGCAGGCTGGGGGGTGGGGGCACGGGGTGGGGGGCAGGCATTCCTGGAGACCATCATAGACTTCTGCCTGCCACGATACTTGAATAAATCTCTCTTAAAAATTAAATTTCATGTAATTATACATTTAACATGTTGCCTTTTTGAAAAAGATAAAATTATTTAAATTTGGGACTGTCCCAGAAAATCTGGTATATATTGTTGCCATATGATCTAGTTATTTTCCTGGTACATATGTTAGGATAGGATTGAGAGGGATGAAGCTAACATATTTTGAATATCTACTATGTGCCAGACACATGCTAGACATTTTACATAAATAAAGCATCAAAGGGCCTCTGATTCAAAGGAGATGATGGGAGAGTGGGTAGAGGGGAAGGGAAAGCAGGCACCATTTCCAACGCACAGAGTGAGAGTGGAAATACCAGAAAGCAAAACTGGGTCATTCTGGGATTCTGTCTCCAACAAGAAAAAGAAGGGAACCTAAATCAAGGGGCGATAGAGATGGTGGAACTTGTAAGTAGCCCCCACCGAGGTGTCTTGTTGGGGGCGGGGGCAGAGCTTCTCAGCTGGAGTGTCTCCGATGAATTGCAAGTGTCAGGGGTCAGATAAAGCCAGAGAAGCCTCCTCTTTATTCCTGCAAACTTCCACCTGGGCCATCGTTTTTGAGATGTGCTCTCGGGTGAAAAGGTTGAGAAGCCCTGGTCTGGGGATTAAGACAAGACTCCTCCAGAAGTAAGAAAGAACACAAAAGACCCAGGCAGAACAGAATCACATCTCATAAAGAAGAGTTCTGGGGTGGGATCTGTTCTGGGACCCCTCAGAAGTGCTTGGCTTGTCTTTTCTAAGCTACAAAGCAGCAGAGAGATCTGGGATTTAGGTGGACCTAACTTTAATAGGACCAGAGGCCATTGATCTGCAGACCAGAGAGGAACAGGACAGGACTGTGACCAGAGTGTGGAGCCGGCTAAATGGCGAGCTGCCTGCTACTGTGGCTGCCTGGCCCACCTGTGTCCCCAAGGGCCCCACAGGTGTCGGCACTGACGCCTTAACCAACGAGCCCTGTCGAACCCCAAGCTCAGCCGGCCTCGGTGAGGTACTGCTGTGGAAAGGGTAAAGATTCTGGAGTGACACACACTGGGGAACCCTTCCTGGCTCCACCACTTGGCAGCTCTGAGCACTGAGGCCAGCTATAAAATATCTCTGAGTCTCTGTCCACATCTGTATAATGGGAGTGCTTGCTGGTAGTGCTATCCTCCTACGGTGTTTGGGAACAGGACCTGACATTGCTGTGTTTGACACCCCAGCAAGTGCTGAGCACTGAGGAAATGGGAGCTTCAGTACACCTGGTGGGGAGGTGTGGCTGTCCTGTGGCAGGGGTGGGGGGAGGTGGCTTTCTTTGGAGACGCGGGAGATCACTGATCTGTCCTCTGCTGTTGACCGATCTGTGTATCCTCCCTTTATTCCCTACCCAGCCCTTGCCTGCTCCCTTTCCTCTGCCCTTGGGGTGGGACGCGTTTCCTGTGCTTAGGGCTGCTCACTAGAGTTCTTCCGGTAAGACCATCACTCAGAACCAAGGTGCTTACCACACCTTGACCTTGCTCCATGCCTGATTTGTATCCCTTAGTTCCAAGGCTGGACTTTTTCCTTACTCTTGGTACTCTGCTGGTGGTTGTACTCCAGGGGCCCTTTTGATACAGGATAAGCTCCCCTTGGCCTGGTTTCTTTCCCTCCTCCTCTAACCTACACTGCCCCATCTGAGATTGGTCTAGTCCCTCTGAGGGCTGACAACTAAGGGTCAAGAAAAAAATGAAGGTGACACCAACATACCTGAGTGCCAAGAGGTGCCCCACCCTTCCCCCCTGCAGAGAGAATGCGCTGGGAAGGAGCACTGGATGGTGAAGAAGGAGGGAAGAGGCTGCCAGGGCGGGAAAGGAAGGGGAAACACATTCCAGGTGGAGCAGCTCTGCCCAGGGGTGCTGGAGGGCAGGGAAGGATTGGGCTGGAGTGGGTGGAGACATCACCCCAGAGACCCACTGATGACTAAGATGTCATCCCCTCCACTCCTCAAAGCTGCCCTGTTTCTAGGCTTTTCCATATCAGAAAGTTACACCATTGGGACACGGGGGTGGCTCAGTCAGTGAAGCGTCTGCATCGGTCCGGTCATGATCTCAGGGGCCTGACTGAGTCCCACATCAGGGTCCCTGCTCAGCGGGGAGTCTCCTTCTCTCTCTCTGGCTCCCCATTCCCCTGGACTCTTCCCGTAGATTCCAAACTCATCTCCCTTCCTTCGTTGTTGCCTTCTTACTCCACTCTCCATTCAGCAGCTGCGGTGGGTACACGCACACACACTCACACATGGCATCGCTCTTATCACTGCTTAACCTCCTTCCTTTGCTTCCCCTGCTCTTCCAATACATTTCAATTTCCTTTTAGGACCACAAGTCTTAGGAGAACGCAGCCCACACGGAGTGCTACACTTCCAGTCATTGAAGTCATTTGCTGATGGGCTCCAGCCCTCCCAGCCTCCTTGCTGTTGTTCCAGAACAGTGCAAGCACTTAGCTCCCTCCCGCCCCAGCACTCCCTGTGCTAGGAGGGGTGTGCGCAAGAGGCTCCCTGTGACCGGGAATGCCCCCCAGCACCCACCTGACTCCTGGAGAGCCTTCTCCAACCACACATATAAGGAGCACAGACCCTCCTCTAAATAGCTCTTTACCTGTTTTTTTTTTTTTTTTTTTCTTTAAACAGTGTTTCACAGTTTGCAATTATCTTGCTTTCTGTGTACTTACTTTTCTGTGGCTTGCTCTCTGACTAGGTGGAGGATAGAAATCAGCCGGTCTTACTCAGTTCTACTCACAGAGTAGAGTAGGTCCTAAACATAGTAGGTCCTAAACAATGTTAGGAAATGAGCGTGTGGGGCACCTGGGTGGCTCAGTGGGTTCAGTCTCTGCCTATGGCTCAGGTCATGATCTTGGGGTCCTGGGATTGAGCCCTGCATTGGGCTTTCTGCTCAGCAGGGAGCCTGCTTCCCTTACTCTCTGTGCCTGCTGCTCTGCCTGCTTGTGATCTCTCTCTGTCAAATGAATAAATAAAATCTTAAAAAAAAAAAAAAAAAAAGGAGTGTGTGACTTAGGATAGGTAAGTCCACAAGATGAAGTGCCGGCTCTGGGCCCTCCCTGTTCAGAGCATGTGTGTAGCCTACATTCTGGAACACAAGGAGGAAGGTTGAGCCACCGTCTAGGAGGAGGGGGGGTGCTTCTCTCAGGCTTGGGAAGGTGCCAGAGCAAGAGCTAGGGCTGTGAAGGCCCAAACCCCCAGGGCAGACCAGAGAAGGGCGCCTCCCATGTTCTCTCTGGAACTGGGGCCGGGCAAACTACTGGTACCATGGAGATGAGGACAGAAGCTGTGCTAGCCACCCTGCAGTCCCAGAGATTAGAACTCAGCCCCATGGGGCCCTCTACGCAGTTCAGCCCCAGAATCTGCCTCTGTCATTTGCTAGACATTCCAGTACATTCCATTCACCCTTCTCTCTGGCCTCCCACAGCGGAAAACGCATAAGGGCCTCTTTCACCATACACACATGCATTGTGTGTTCCGGCTTCGGGCTATTTGAGCAGGCCTGGAACTGGCTATATTTCAAAGATGATGGGATTCTGGTATTTATAGCTTTAGTGAGGGCTCTGGGGCTTTGGGGTGGAAAACACTATGTAAACTTCAGCTCTTGGAGCTCAGTTGTCTATATGTTCCTGCATATAAAGTGTAGTTTAATAGCAGTTCTGACTGCCACCCTTGTAGATAAAGTCATAACAGTGACCCGAGATCATGACCTGAGCCATAGGCAGAGACTGAACCCACTGAGCCACCCAGGTGCCCCACACACTCATTTCCTAACACTGTTACGACTCCCCTGTGGTCAGCCCACAGCCACCTTCTGTGAACTTGAATGGCCAGCACACAGCTCCCGTCCCTGCATACCTCTGTGGTCAGCGCCCTGTACCCTCCCAAGTGCTCTGTGAAGGTTTTCTCAGGGTTCATGCTCTGTGCTTCTCTTTTCCAAGGAGATGGGCCAATTCTCATTAAATGGAAGAGTGTGTAGCCCAGAAAGCTGAAAGTAGAATTTCTGCCTTTGCCATCCTTTTGTTCTCTTTTTCCCATTAGGGTGTTTTGGAAAAACATCATCACCACTACAAGCTTCAGTTACCCCCTGTGCAGGCTGGGTTCAGAAATGATCTGCCCGAATTTGTGAAGAACGTGGGGAAACACTCCTAAAAATACTAGGTCTCTCTACCAGCCATGCTCTGGTCACTGAGCCTGCCAAAAAAGAAGAAAATGAAGTGAAAGAATTCAAGACATGAGTTGAGGCTGCTGAAGGGGAGCCAAGAGACAAGGATATTGGAACTGTCAATGGCCGAAGGTATTTGCGGGGGGGGGGGGCCTGCAAAAAGGAATAGATGAGTCATAGGGGGAAATGAAAACCTCCTTGTTGGGCCAGAACATTTATAGAAAAGAAATCAGTAGTAATTTGGCCAAAAAGCCACACATGAAGCCTCTGTCTAAAGTTGGGGAGCAAGTTGCATTTGAGATGGGAGGCCTGACTCAGTGGCTGAGGCCATACATGCTGCCGTTAATTAAAGACTGAGGATGGGGGGCACCTGGCTGGCTCAGTGGGTTAAAGCCTCTGCCTTCAGCTCAGGTCATGGTCTCAGGGTCCTGGGATTGAGCCCCGCATCAGGCTCTCTGCTCATTGGGGAGCCTGCTTCCTCCTCTCTCTCTCTCTGCCTGCCTCTCTGCCTACTTGTGATCTCTCTCTGTCAAATAAATAAATAAATAAAAATCTTAAAAAAACAACAAAACAAAACCAAAAAACTGAGGATGTTTCAGGGTGTTACATTCCTTATCTTATCTAAACATTACAAACAGCTCTGGAAAATGGGCACCCTCTTCCCTATTTTATAGATGCATAAACTGAGGCTCACAAATGATTGAATCTTTTTTTTTCTTATAAAGTCACAGAGCTAGTATTTGGTAGCCCACACTTTCCCTTCCCTGCCCCACTGTGGGGCGATATGAGGCAGCCTGGCATAGTGAAAATGGCGTGGATTCGTGAATTCATGGATTCATGGATTCTGGAATTGGACAGGCTTAGGTTTGAACTTCAACTCCACTACCTACTAGATGAGTGGTCATGGGGAAATTGTCTCACGTTTTGGGGTTTAATTTCCTCATCTGTAAAAACTGGGATAGCTTCTAAATGAAGAACTAGTAACTGAAATTCAACAACACATTGAAAGAATTGTGCACCATTACCAAGTAGAATTTATTCCTGGAATGCAAGGATTGTTCAACATATAAAAGTCTTATCAATGTAAAACAACAATAACAGAATAAGGGAGAAAAAAATGCACATGATCATCTCAATTGATGCAGAAAAAGTAATTGACAAAATTTAATACCATGATAAAAACAGTCAATACACTAGGAATAGAAGTAAACTACCTTACCTTAATATAATAAAGGTCATATATGAAAAGCCCACATCTAACACCACACTCAGTAGTGAAGGACTGAAAGCTTTTCCTCCAAGATAAAGAATAAGAAAAAGATGTATACTTATACAATTTCTATTTAACGTAGCTCTGGGAGTCCTAGCCAGAGCAATTAGAAAGAAAAATAAATAAATCAAGAAAAATAAATAAAAGGCATACAAATTGGAAAGGAAGAAGCAAAATTATTTCTATTCACAGATGACATAATCTTATATGTAGAAAACCAAAAAGACAACACACACACACACACACACACACACACAAAACTATTAAACTAATAAGTGAATTCAAAAAGTTGCAGGATACAGAATCAGCACACAAAAATCAGTTGCACTTCTATGCACTAACAATGAACAATCCAAACAGGATTTTAAGAAAGCAATTCCATGTACGGTAGCAACAAAAAGAATAAAATACTTGGGAATTAACTTAACCAAGGAGGTGAAAGACATACGCTGAAAACTACAGAATGGTGCTAAGAAATTAAAGAAGAATTTAAAGAAGAAAACTACAGAATGGTGCTAAGAAGTTAAAGAAGACACAAATAAGTGAAAAGACATCCCATATTCATGAATTGGAAGACTTAATATTGTTTTTTTTTTTTAAAGATTTTATTTATTTATTTGACAGAGATCACAAGTAGGCATAGAGGCACAGAGGCAGGCAGAGAGAGAGAGGAGGAAGCAGGCTCCCTGCCAAGCAGAGAGCCCGATGCGGGACTCGATCCCAGGACCCTGAGATCATGACCTGAGCCGAAGGCAGCGGCTTAACCCACTGAGCCACCCAGGCGCCCCTGGAAGACTTAATATTGTTAAGATGTCAGTACTACTCAAAGCCATCGAAGATTCAATGCCTTCTCTATTAGAATCTTAATGGCAGTTTTTATAGAAATAGAAGAATTCATTTTAAAAACTCAAGGGACCATGAATAGACAGAGTAATCTTGAAAGAGAAGAACAGAGCTGGAGGAGTCACATTTCCTGATTTCAAAACTTACTGCAAAACTACAGTAATCAAAACAGTGTGGTAGTGGCAGAAATTCAGAGACGAGCAAGGCAATAGACTAAAGAACTCAAAAAGAAACTCCTGCAAATGAGGTCAGAGGATTTTCAGCAAGGGTGCCAAGACCATTCAGTGGGGGAAAGAGCAATCTCTTCAATAAATGATTTTGGGAAAACTGGATATTTACAAGCAAAAAGAATGAAGTTAGATCCTTACCTTACACCATATGCAAGAGTTAACTCAAAATAGATCAAAGACCTAAACTTAATGGCTAAAACTGTAAAACTCTTAGAATAAAACAGAGAAGATTCATGATACCGGATTTGATAATTTTTTGATATGATGTTATAAGCAGATAAAAAAATAAAAAATAAATAAATTGGACTGTACCAAAATTAAAAACTTCTATACATCCAACGACACAATTAACGGAGTTAGAAGATGACCAGTGGAATGGACATGATATTTGCAAATCATGTATCTGATAAGAAGTTAATATCCAGAATGTATAAAGAATTCTTATAACTCAACAATGAAAAACAAGCAATTTGATTTAAAAATGGGTGAAGGACTCAAATTGACATTTCTACAAAGAAAAAATACAAGTGGCCAATAAACGCATGAAAAGATACTCAGCATCATTAGACGTTAGGGAAATGCAAATCAAAACCATAATGAGATACGACCACACACCATTAGGATTGCTATTTTCTGAAAGGAAAAAAGGAAATAACAAGTGTTGATAAGGATGTGGAGAAACTGGAACCCTGCATACTGTTGATAGGGAAAAAAAAACGTTATAGCCACTATGAAAAACAGTGCAGGGTACATAAAAAAATTAAACAAAAATTAAACCCTCTAGAGTCCACCTATGGGTGAATGGATAAACAAAATAGGAGATATATATATATATATATATATATATATATATATATATGATACACACACACGTGCCTACACAAGCACACACGTGTGTGTACGCATGGAGCCAGGCTTGTCCCAGGTAGTTCCGTGGCTGTGCTGATTGTCTGGGGTGGGGCTCAGCTCCACCGTCCCCTTCTATCATCTCCTCTATATAATGCAAGAGAAGCTTGGAACAGCATTTCCCAGAATCCCCCTCCATGTAGGGTTCTGGTCAGAGCTGTCCAGTAAGAGGCACTCATGAGACGGGGGGAAGAGAAGAAGTGGTTATTGTTAGAACATGTGTAGGCAGACGGGAGGTTCACAGCAGTTTCTGGGCAAGTTCCTATCAATCACCATTTGGGAGGGACAGGCAGGGAAGAGCTGTGAATCACCCATCCATGCTGTAGGCTCCCAGGGAGTGGGAACTTCTAGGACGTTCTTGATCATGGGAGCAGCTCCTCGGCAAACTTCTTGAGAGTCACTCTGTTGTGGACTGAGGTCGATAGGAGAGTAACCCCAAAGGTCTTGAGATTCACAATGATTTGGGGGTGATTTCTTGAAAACCACTGCTTAGCTGTGCAGACCGAGGTGATGGACAGTTGTTTGCCTGACTGTCCGGCTTCCATTCTTTCCAACAGCTAGGTGGTCCTCCGATTCCATGTCATAAAACCCTTCATCCCCACATAAAAGGAAGACTTCTGTTTCCCTGACAAAACCTCAACTGATAAGATGGTCACTCCCAAATCAAGCAGGGGTGCACCCTGACCAGAGGGGAGCAGTCCATCGATAGGCTGAGCCAGCAGAGTTTACTTTCCTGAGATCTGCCATGGGGATGAGGGGGTTCCTTCCTAGTGGCTGGTGGTACAGGAAATGAGAGAACATTTAGAGGACCGAGTAGGCCATTTTCTTCCAGAAGTAAAGAAACTGAGTCTGTGGAGAGAAAAGTCAGGTAGATCCTCAGAGAGAAGCAGAGCTGAGGCACCAAAAGCTTCCAAAAAAGAAACAGAGCAGAACCTTCTCTGGGTTTGCAGGCCCTGGTTCCAGTCCCACGTGAGGCTCATGTCTTGCACTTGGTTCCACAAATATTCTCACCTCATTTCACTCATTTCCCTTCTTTTTGTGTAACTTAATTTGAGAGAATTTCCATGACTAGCAACCAGAAAGCCTTGACTAAGACTAGCGAAGATCCAGAATTACTCTTTCTGATTACAATTTGACACAGTCCTGGCATATAAGCACTTTAAAAAATGTTAATTATTTCCTTAAAGGCCAACCACACTCTCCTCCTGGACAAAGTACGACTGCTGAAATAATTTATCTTGGAGAGGAGGGCTGTGAGGGAAACACCTACTGTCAAATTTATTTATTTATTTATTTGAGAGAGAGAGAGAGAGCGCAAGTGAGAAAGCATAAGGAGGGGCAGAGGGAGAGAGAGAATCTCAAGCAGACTCTGCACCGTGCACAGAACCCGACTTGCGGCTCCATCTCATGACCCAGGGATTGTGACCTGAGCCAAAATCAAGAGTCAGATGCTGAATTCACTGAGCCACTCAGCTGTCAAAACTTTTTTAAAAACAACTTTGTTTAGTGAGGACTTATTCTCACAAACAGAAGTGTCTTCAAGGGCATCATACAGCATGCAACAGCACACTTGAGAGGCTTGGACAAGAGACCACCTGGATTGGAACTTGAACACTTAGCATAAATAATGTCCCTGGGATGGCCCTGATGACGCTGTAGGTTGTGGCAGCTTTCCATCTCTCTCTTCTCACGGTCTCAGCAGTGACTCGTGATTTTTTTTTTTTTTTTAATTCCTGTAGAGAAGAGGTGAACTACTTGAAGAGGTTTCTTGTTCTGACCCATTTTGAGTTCCCAAAGAAGAAAACCAACCCTCGTTTCTGACTTCTTACAGAGGTGTACTTTTTCTGAGGCATCTCTTTTCCAATGCTGAGCTGCGTCTTCCACAGGACACGTGACCAACCAGGTCCAGCCTTGGAAAGGGTGTTGTTATTTGGGTAGCCAGCTTTTATTTATTTATTTTTAGATTTTACTCATTTATTTGCAAGCATGAGAGGCAAGAAGGTCAGAGGGAGGAGGAGACTCCCTGCAGAGTTGGGAGCCCGATGCAGGACTTGATCCTGGGACTCCAGGATCATGACCTGAGCCAAAGGTAGTCGCTTAACCAACTGAGCCACCCTGGTGTCCCAGCTGCCTTTTTTTTTTTTTTTTTAAAGCATATCTACATTGTATGCAAATTTTATAGTAATACACATTGGTTATTTTTCATTCATCATTGAGGCTGAGAGTGATAGCCCTTTTTTCCTATGGAGAAAAAAAAATATTTTTTACATCACCATCTCCCTCCCCTGCCAAAGAGGTTGAATTACTTATCCAGAGTCTACAGCCATCCACTCTGGGGGCCATTTATATATGTGACATAGTAACATGTATTGTCTTTGACTGGCTTTTTACTGGAAAAAAGAAAATGAAACCTTTTATCTTACAGGGCATTTAAAGGGTCTAGAATATAGGGATGCCTGGGTGGCTCAGTCGGTTAAGCATCTGCCTGCAGCTTGGGTCATGATCCCAGGGTCCTGGGATTGAGCCCCACATCAAGCTCCCTACTCAGTGGGCAGTCTGCTTCTCTCCCCTGCCTCCCCCTCTCCACCCGCTCTCCCCCTTCCCCTGCCTCTTCTCCCTGCCTCTCCCCTGACTTTCTCTCTCCCTCTCAAATAAATAAATAAAGTCTTAAAATAAAATAAAGTATCTAGAATATAGTCAGTGAATTTTGAAGGGGCAGACATGCCTAGGAGGATGGGCAAATCATTAATGAAGAGCTAAATCTGTTGGCATTTGTGAATTTTTGTAATAAAAATTGTTTGAGCACCTACCACATGCTCTACACTGCAGAAATTACAATAAAGAAACAACAACCAAAAATTTTCTTCCCTTTTGGAGTTTACAATCAACATGAGGGTTAGATTTTAAATGAATAATCTATTAAGACATATACGTGGGAGAGGATTTCAGGTTTGCTCACGCTGTACCCTGCTGAGGAAAGACAAGAAAGCCTCCTTATTTTCCAAAACTGGTCTCATGTTTCCCAAAACCACCTGCTGAGTTCTGGAGAACATTTTTAACCAGTCTGTTCAACTCAGTCCCGTTCAGTCCTTAAATCAGTTCCCTTTGGAGAATCCATTTTTCAGATTTCCTCATCTTCCCTGACTTCTTTCCAAAATGGCCCCTGGGTAAGTAGGGGGCCTGCTGTGACCACGGAGCGTGGAGGGAAGGGCCTACAAGGGCACCAGGCCCTGACTTGCTGTCTGGGTGTCACCGGAGCGGTCATCCGCGGCTGGGGTCCGTGCGCTCACTCTCGATCTGGAGGTCCTCCCCACTTGGCGCCCGCCCTGTTGCAGACCTTCATGTCAGCCCCTGCTGAAGTGGCTCTAATGTCCCAGTGCCTCAGTTTCCACATTTCCTCAGGCCTCCTTCTTGGACAGCTCCCCGCTCAGTCACAGAAATGGCCAGATCGCTGTCTCAGGCATGGCCACTCCTGAACCCATCCGCAGCATGGACCCTGCGTGGTGCTGGAGGGCTCCCGGGGGCCCTCTGCCCGCCTAGCCCACTCCACAAGTTGAACAAAGACGCCTCTCAGAGTCTGAGGGGGAAACAGGGACAATCTCCTTCCGCCATCGCTTCGTTCGGTGGTGGACGAGGACAGAAAAACGGCTTACCAGTAAAGACACCTAATGGAGAGGTACTTCCAAAGCATGAAGCTCTGTACTCCTAATTCTAAATTGTGGCAGTTGTGAAGAAGTTCAGGGTGTCGATGTGAACAAAAAATGTAGACCAGATGGCCAAGGAAGGTGTGAGTCAATGGAGTGAAGCAGACTGAAAAGAGGCAGGGGTGGAGGAGAGGAGGGAGGGGCCTGTGGCCATACAGGTCCTTGTTCTGTATCTTGACACCTTGACTTCAGTGGTGGTCACGTGTTAAAATTGTGTAGCACTAACACAGTTGTGTAGAACTAACACACACGAGTGCGTGTAAATTGCTGAGATCTTGCTGATGAAGTGCAAACATGTCGCTTTCCAGGCTGTGCTATTGTATGTACTTCTGCAGGATGTTAGGGGTGGCGAAACTGGGTGGAGGGCACATGGGATCTCTGCGCACTCTTTGTTACCAAGGGCGTGTGACTCTAGAATGAGCTCAAAATGAAAGTTGGTTTTTTTCTTTTTTTAAGATTATTTATTTATTTATTTGACAGAGAGAGATCACAAGTAGATGGAGAGGCAGGCAGAGAGAGAGAGGGAAGCAGGCTCCCTGCTGAGCAGAGAGCCCGATGTGGGACTCGATCCCAGGACCCTGAGATCATGACCTGAGCCGAAGGCAGCGGCTTAACCCGCTGAGCCACCCAGGCGCCCTGAAAGTTGGTTTTAAAAAAAAAAGACAGAAGGTTAAGAATTAACCACAGGAAGAGTATTCCAAGGAAACTGCATACATAAAGGCCTGGCGGAGGGAGGAGGGGGAAGGGCAAAGGGCGTGGGCCGGGGAAAGAGAGAGAGAGTGGCACGTGCTCCCGAAGCAAGGGGTGGGTGGTCGGTCAGGAGGCTGCCAGGGAAGACGTGGCGTCCTGCGCCACGTGCCCGCAGCTATTTTGGATTTTATCTTAAATGCCATTGGAGGATTTAAAGCCCGACATCAGCAGATCTCTGCTTTGCAACATCTCTTACCATGCAGAGAATGTCCAGGGAGTGGTGATGAAGGGGAGAAGGAGGACTTCTGCAGAGGTCCAAGGGCGTGAGGATGTTGACCTAGACGGGGTGGGGCCATGATTTGGAGAGACAGACAATCGGTAGAGGTGCGAAATGGCCGGCAAGGAGTAAAGAAAAAGCAGGTGGCAGAGATCTGCGTATTTCTGACCTGAGCAACTGGGTGGATCGTGCTTTACTGAAATGGGGGGAGAATGGAGAAACATGTTTGCAGCGACCTCGTGATGGGTTCATTTGCACCCGGATACTATGCTGTTCTACATAAAGAGCTCTTAAGCACATTCTGTAGCTGTGGGACAACTTCTTTTTGCTTTCTCAGGTTTTCCCTGGATTTCCCTACTTTTTAATGTTACCATATGATTAATTACAGTTTCAGCTCACCCAGAAACGCAGTCTGAAACCAGTCAGTCAGAAATCACCTGATCAGCACTCATTAGTTCATCTGCCGGATAGACCCCTGCCATCCCCTAGAGGAAAGTTACCTTGCCATAACCAAGCTGATTTTTATAATTGATATCACTTCCATGTCCCTGCTCCCTTATGCCTAGAAAAGTCTTTCATTTTGTATAGCATCTTGGAGTCCCTTTCTATCTGCTAGATGGGATGGTGCCAATGATAAATGAGTCATTGAACAAAGCCAATAAAATCTTTAAAATTTATTCAGTTAGGGGGTGCCTGGGTGGCTCAGTCTGTTAAACGTCTTCCTTTGGTTGGGGTCATAATCCCAAGGTCCTGGGATGGAGCCCCATGTTGGGTTCCCTGGTGTGGCAGGGAGCCTGCTTCTTCTCCCCTGCTTGCACATACTCTCTCTAATAAATAAAATCTTTTTAAAAATAAATAAAAGGAGGGATAATTGAAAGGCTCCTACTTCTAATGTGCTTCTATTAATTTTTGTAGTTCCTGTAGTTCTTCCTTTATGAATTGTGACAAAATTATTTGCCATGTAGATATTTTGAATTATTACATTTTTATTGTGGACTGCATCACCTATCCTTAAAAAGGGGCCTTCTTTTATGCTTTCACTCTTTGTCTTAAATTCAACCCTTCATGATATTTGAGATTGTAATTCCTTCCTTTTGATTTGCCTGATATTCTTTTATCAATCTCTTATTTTTAAAGTCACCTTAAGATAAATTCTGAATCACTTTGTTTTGGGTATATCTTTCTGATACAGAAAATGCTCAATTTTGCCTTGTGATATAATGTAATTGTCTTCTTTAATAGTTGAGTTTAGTCCATTTACATTTATCCATATTACAAGTGATATTAGATCTAATCTTGACATCTCAATTAATGCTGTGTTTTCTGTCATTGCCTTTATTTTTAAAAAAAATTTTTTTAAAGAATTTACTTATTTATTTGCCAGAGGGAGAGTTTAGAGAGCATGAGAGGAAGCAGAGGAAGCAGCAGGCAGAGATAGAAACAGGCTCCCCACTGAGCAAGAAGCCTGATGTGGTACTTGATCCCAGGACCCTGGGATCATGACCTGAGCTAAAGGCAGACTCTTAACCCACTGAGCCACCCAGCCATCCCTGCTGTTAATACCTTTAAAGTAGCTTCTACTACATGATCTGTCTTTGCTTATGTTAGGTAGAAATTTTATCTCACAATTTAAAAATTAAACAATTTCCTTTATAACTTTATAGAATATATTTAATCCACTAGGACCTTGGTGTGTTCTGTTTTCCAGTTGTGAGTGATATGAAAGTAGGATATGTGCACATTTCCTCCTTCCACTCTACCAGCCAATTCTATTGGATCACATTTTTCTTATTTCTTTTAACCTTTGTATTTTTAGGTATATTTTTACTTCTGTTACTTGATATGCCATCTTTGCATTGTATCTTTGACCCTCTGCCAAGAAATCATCTGGCTTACACAATCTGTACTTTCTATGTGCTGGATAGAAACGTCTCTCTTTGTTGATAATGGTACCCCTGATGATGATGATGATGATGATGATGATGATTTTATTTTCATATACAAAAACATAAGACTTGAAATAGCTCTATATTTTTCCTCCTATTCTGTTGGGGTGTGGCTGCTTCTTCACACAGGGGGAAGAATTATATTCACATCCATTTATTTGAGGAACCAGGGCAGAGTTCAAACAGCAAAAACCCAACTTAGCAGATCTAATTTCGAAACTGACACTCATTTCTAACATTACCACAGTAAAAAGGAACAAAGACCTACTGCAAATGAATGAACTATGTTACAATGCTTTTTCCAGAATAATTTCATTTTGCAACTCTTAATTACAGGAATGTCTGCTTTAGGCCATTTTAGATGTATGCATGTATTTCTGTTTTACAAAATTTTTATGTTATAGCCACAAGGATGAAAAGTGACCTAGTACATTTACATCTCACATATCCTAGTATACAAATAGTACGTACTGAATTTGAGCCAAAACCCAGAAGTCTTTATGTTTAGCACTAGAAGAGCTTCCTCAATTCTATAGCCTTAAGTCACTTACTAGTCACATTTCCAGAGTTTGTAATTACTTGTTGTTTTAAACCATAAGAAACAGATGAATTTATTTATTTTTTTAAAGATTTTATTTATTTATTTATTTATTTATTTGACAGAGAGAAATCACAAGTAGACAGAGAGGCAGGCAGAGAGAGAGAGCGGGGAAGCAGGCTCCCCGCTGAGCAGAGAGCCTAATGCGGGCCTCGATCCAAGGACCCTGAGATCATGACCTGAGCCGAAGGCAGAGGCTTAACCCACTGAGCCACCCAGGCGCCCAGAAACAGATGAATTTAGATGTTTAATTACAATTGTTATATGCAGGTTAGATAAAACAGCTCAGTAAGACCTTGTTATCCATCCTAAACTGGAAACACACATATTCTCCACTAACTCAGACAAGTCTTAGGGTTTTCCTTCTTTTCCTTATTCATAATTAGTACCCCTGACCTTGAAATCATTTTTGTCTGCTATAAATATAGCTACTTCAGATTTCTTTTGATAGGATTTGCATAGAATATCTTTACCATCATCTTACCTTCATTCTTTTCATGTCTCTGTGTTTTTGTTTTATTTTATTTTGAAGATTTTATTTGTTTATTTGGGAGAGAGAGAGAGTGAGTGAGAGAGAGCCAAGTACAAGCAGGGGGAGAGGCAGAGGGAGAGGGAGAAGCCGACTCCCCAGTGAGCAGGAAGCTCAACATGGGGCTCAATCCCAGGATCCTGGGATCAGGACCTGACTGAGGCACCCAGGCACCCCTCAAGCCTTTGTATTTTTAAAGTGTGGCTCATAACATAGCATACAGTTGGGGCTTGTTGTGTTATTTTGCATTTTTTAACAAAATTTTATTTATTTATTTGACAGAGAAAGAACCCAAGTAGGCAGAGAGGCAGGCAGAGAGGGGAGGGGAAGCAAGCTCGCTGCTGAGCAGAGAGCCCGTTGCGGGGCTCGATCCCAGGACCCTGAGATCATGACCTGAGCTGAAGGCAGAGGCTTAACCCACTGAGCCACCCAGGTGCCCCTGTTTTGCATTTTTTAAATCCAATCTCTCTTTTTAGATTGGAGTGCTTAGTACATTTATATTTAATATAATTATTGATAACATTGGATTTGATCTGCCATTTTGCTGTTTTCTTTTTGTCTCATCTAATTTTTCTTCCTCGGTTTTTCCTTTTGTGACTTATTTTGTTTTAACCAAATGGTCCTTTTATCAAATTTTAATTTCCCTACGGCTTATTAGCTATATCACTTTGCATTACTATTTAGGTGTTTCTCTAGGTATCATCCATATAAAGGTCACATAACAGTATATTTAACATAAAATTGTTTCAAATAAAACACAGGAATTTTGCAACTGTAGGATTCTAGTTATCCAGTCCTTTGTGTTGTTGTTTTACACACATTTTGATGCTCTATTATTAGATCATACACATTTAGGATTGTTACATCTGCTTGGAGACGTACAATGACCCCTTTAGCCTCAGCAATTTTTCTTGTCTGCTTTGTGTGAAATTAATATAGCCATTCAAGCTTTGTTTGTTTAGTGTTAGCATGATATAGCTGATACAGACAGCAAAACTGGTATTGATTTTTTTCTTTCAATATTTTAAATATTTCATTCAAATTTCTTCTTGATCGTATGATTTCTGATGAGAACTCCACTATAATTCTTTTTCTTGTATAGGCAAGTCATTTTATTTCTCTAGCTTCTTTAGAAGTTTTCTCATTGTCTTTGGTTTTCTGGATTTGGAATATGATATGCGTAGGTATAGGCTTTTTACATGGTGGCATTTATCCTTGCTTAGTGTTTTCTGAGATTCCTGGATCTCTGTTTTCCCTCTGTCTGTCATTAATTTTGGACAGGTTTTGGCCATTATTCAAAATACTTTTCTTACTCTGTTTTCTCTTCTTCTGGTTAAATCTAATTACATGTATGTTATAGCTTTTGAAATTGTCTCACAATTCTTGAATATTCTAGAGGGTGTTTTATTTTTTTTTTAATTCTTTTTCTCTTTGCATTTCAGCTTGGAAATTTTCTATTTACTTATCCTCAGACTCACTGATTCTTTACTTAGCTGTGTGCAGTTTACTGAAGAGCCCATGAGAGGCATTCTGCTTTTCTACTTCAGTGTTTTCAATTTCTAGCTTTTCTTTTGATTCTTTGTTAGAGTCTCTGTCTCTCTGTTTACACTACAATCTTTTTTTTTTGCATGTCTAATTTTTTCACTAGATTCATCAACATAGTAATCATAGCTATTTTAATTTCTCTATCTGAAAACTTCAAAATCTTTGTCATATGAGTCTGATGGTAATGCTTGTTTTGTCTTTTCAGACTCTATGTGTGTGGTTGTTACTTTTAGCATGCCTTGCAATTTTTTGTTGAAAGCTGGGCATATTGCATTGGGTAACAGGAATTGAGGCAGATAGATCTTTAGTTTGAGATTCTATATTCATCTAACTAGGAATTGGTCTGTCTTTAATGTTTGCTGTAGATGTAGATGCCAGTGTCCCAAACTCTTCTGGTGTCTTTATTTCTGGTTCTCTCCTTTGACTTTGGGTTCTTCAACTTCTCTTCCTTAGGGACAGTCTGCATCTTTCAACTTTTTCAGCTATGATACATCGTTATTATACTGGAGCCCTGTTGTTGTAGTGGTGAAGTGTAGGGGAGGAAAAACATTTTATAATCTTATGATTAAGTCTCTGTCTTTTCTTGGGTGTATGCTTCTGGGTTATGATCTTCATGAGTATTTTGTAGTTCCCCTCCCTCCGTCCTTGGAGGATGGAGACAGGAAGTGTAAAGAGGGCTGGAGTGGGACGAATGTCCTTCCTTATACCAGCTGGGATAAGGCTCCAGGAAGTCTCTTTCTCTGCAGAGTAGGCTTTTGTTATGGAAACACCCTGGTGTTTTTCACAATGTTTGTTCCTCCCCTACCTCTGTCAGAGGATATTTCCTAATGGGAAATTAGGGGATATTTCTTGGCTTTACACCAGGTGAATCTGGTGGGTTTTCTGGAGATAAAAACCATGAAAGGGTTGGGTCCCCCCACCCCCACTCCACCCCAAAACTGTGACCTTCAAAAGTTTCTCAAGCAAGTCTACCCTCAGCCTCTAGCAAATTGTCAAAATTATTAATTAAGTGTCCCTACCAGTTTATGACTTCATTGGCTTCAGCTCAGGGTAAACAGATCTCTTGTTACCCTCTGGGTTCCCCTATCTTTCCAGATTTTAGGGTGACAGTTTGCTTTGCAACCTCAGAGCTCTGATAGCTCCAAGGGAAATAATTAACTTTCACTTCAACTTTTTTTGTAAAGATGGAAGGGATGACTTCTAAGCTCTTCACATATCTAGGCTGACACTGGAGACAGTTACCCTTTCTCTAATATCTTATTTTCTCTTGTTGCTTTAAAGATTTTCTCTTTACCATTGGTTTTCTGCAGTATAGAGGTCTGTACGAGAATGTGGTTTTCTTTGTATTTATCAAACTTCTGGTTCTTGGAGTTTATCAGGTAATTAACCACATGCTACTCATATTTTACCAGATGTAGGGACTTAGTAATTTTTATTTTCATATACATTCTTTCTCTCTCTCTCTCTTACTCAACTCTTGCTCTCCTTCTTTTGGGATTCAAAATAAACATTAGGTTGGATTATTTGATATTGTTTTGTAGGCCTCTCATGTTCTGGCTTCTTTTTCTTCATTGTTTTTCATTCTGCTCTTTGGGTCAGATAATACTTATTTATCTTCTTTCACCTTTATTGATTTTTTTTCTGTCATTTCAATCTGTTGAGCCTATATAGTAATTTTTTTTTTTAGTTATTACACTTTTTAGCTTTGCAATTTCTATTCAGCTTTCTTTTTATAATTCCAATTTCTTGTCAAGATTCCCTCTTTGTTCATTTGGTGAACTCATGTTTCTTTTCTGACCATTAAAAATCATTATCTGGGGGCACCTGGGTGGCTCAGTGGGTTAAGCCTCTGCGTTCAGCTCGGGTCATGATCTCAGGGTCCTGGTGATGAGGAAGCAGGAGGCTGGCTGAAGACAAAGCAAAAGCTGGCACCTTGCACCCCCTCTCCACCCGCTCCCCTCGGTAATGTGTGTGACATTCCTAACTTGCAGAAATCACAATCCTGCAGGACAGAGTCTCCCAACTATCTTGATGTTAATGGCTTCCTAAAAGACAACATTGGTCTTCCAGCACCTTGTAGGCCCTCTTTAGCATATGAAAGCTCTGTTGAAACCTCCCTTCCCCTTACCTTCCCCCAACCGCAAGGTATATAACCTGCCATCTCCCACAACCCTGGGCAGCAGCTCTTCCTGCCCATGGATCCTGTCCCCTGCTTTAATAAACCACCATTTTGCACCAAAGATGTCTCAAGAATTCTTTGTTGGTCATCGGCTCCGGACCTCAGCCCACCGAACCTCACTTCATCACTGGGATCCAGCGTACATCGGGATCTCTGCTAAGCAGGGAGCCTGCTTCCCTCTCTCTCTCTGCCTGCCTCTCTGCCTACTTGTGATCACTCTCTCTCTCTCTCAAATAAATAAATAAAACCTTTAAAAAAATCATTATCTGCTGAATCTAACATCTGGGTCCAGTTTCAGTAAGGGTCTGTAAACTGCCTTCTATCCTGAATGTAAGCCACCCTTAGGAAAGGTTTCTTTGAATGTCTGGTAGTTTTTGGTTGAAAACTGGATGTTTTAGGCCATGTGTTGTGTAGACTCTGCATTCTGTTATATTCTTTGGAGGATTGTTGGATTTTGTTCTATTAAGCAGTCCACTTTCTTTAATTCCAACTGTAAGTTTTGTCTCCCTCATAGAGGGCAGCAGCTGAGGGCTCTGCTCAGTATTTTTCAGCTTCTAGCTGCTGCTTTCACAGCCTTGCCTCTGGAAGTCTTCTCCACCTTCGTAATACAAAGTCAGCCAAAAACTTGGGAAGAGTTTATATTCAGATGCTGGGTCTTGTTCTCTTTGAGGTTTCCTTGCTTCCAGCTGATCTGCTAGCCCCAGCTCTGTTCTCTGATGCCACAGGCATTATGGCTTCTGTCTTTATGCCATATGAGCTGTACGAGTTGGAAACACATACAGTAAAAAACCCCAGCAAATTCACATATTGCATCTGGTGCAGTTTGGGCTTTCAAGAACACATTCCTCTCTTACATCTGCCTGCTATTTCTTTGAGCCCCTTCGAGTCTTTCTTACATATGCATAGTTTAGCAATCAGCCAAAGGGTTGGGTAGAATTTATACTCATATATGGACCTATGCTGTCTGTGTTTCTTCTGCTTCCAGCATTTCCTCCTAAATTTTCAGGTGTTCTGAAATCCTCAGCTCTGTCTTTTGACTGCTTAGGCCAGTAAGGTTTCAGCGTTCTCCTGTCTAAGCCAAGCTCAAGTTGGAGAATATACAGTTAAGAAAACAGCAAATACAAATCTTATCCAGTGCAGTTCTATCTTTCAAATGTAAATTCCTGTGTTGTTTCTACCTCCCTTATTTCACCAGGACTGCCCCCACCAACCCAGCAGAATCTCTCCCATATATACAGTTTAGCAGTCAGCCAGGGATTTGAGCAAAGTTTATATTCATTTTTGGGAGTTCATTCCTTCTGGAACTTTCCTGACTTCAGGATATCACCCCTAAATGGTCTTCTGTTCTGCCAATGCTAAACTCCTATCTTCTACCACCTTTAACCAGTAAAGCTGTGATTTTCAGTAGCAGGATTTGGAGCAGAAAGTACTCACAGACAAAATGAGCCGCAAACTTACAGTTCTTACTCTTACAGTCATAGTTCAAGAGTAGATTCCCCTGCAGTTTCTGCCTGTCTTAGTCACTTTTCAATACCTTCATTCAGAAGGCTAAGAAATTTTTTTGGTTTTTTACAGTTTTTATAAAAGTTTTTGTGGGAGGGCTTGTTGGAACACTTTGTGTCATGGGCATTATTGGAAGTCCCAAAGAGGAGTTTTGTATTGTTTGCTACTTGCTTTAACTTTTCCTCTTTTTAAATTGTAGTATCTTGATACTAATTTTTCCTTTTGAATACATATCTTTGAATGAGTTAAGTCCTTCCTGAACCAGTTACCTAAACTGGAGGGAACCAGAGTAATTTTTCTTATCCTGCAGGACTGAGTATGATTTACTTTTTCCTTAACAATTTCGATTGGTGGCCCAGGGCTCTTCACAATGCTATCTTTCTCCTCCATCCTGTCGCACGGACAGAAAGCTCTCTAAAAATGTGGCTTGTCTCTGTGATTCCTTGTTCAACCTCCATTTCCTCTGCTTTGCTTTGGAATCAAACTGAATTAAACTGCTGGTTCCTGTCAGGAGTCTTTGCCCATTGTTGCACTTTCCAACTCTCTTCTTAAAAGTCTGCATATTTTTTTTACTGAAGTATAGTTGACATACATTGTTATATTAGTTCCAAGTGTATGACACAGTGAATCAGCATTTACATACATTATGATGTGATCGCCATGAAAAGTTTTGAGCATGCTCTGCATTTTTTTTTTTTTTACACTTCTAGTTGACCTTCATTTTTAGACAGCCCTTCCTGCTATTTTTTTTATTTCTAACGTTTGCTTTCTAATGTTTCCTCGTTTTTGTCAAGGATGATGCTGGCATATCTGCTTCTTGTTCTTTTTGTTGCTTTTGATTGGTTTCCCAGAGGAACTGAAAGCAACACTGAACTGACTGTACCATGTAAAACCAGAAGCCGTCACTGGAAGTTTTGAAAACTTTTTACTTCAAGGCAATCATAAATTCACATAGAGTTGTATGGGATAATGCAGGGAGAGCCCATAAATACTTTACTCAGTTTCTCCATGACAACATCTTGCAAAACTGTAACATAATATGCAACCAAGACACTGACATTAATACAGTCAAGATACAGAACATTTCCATCACCATGAGGGTCCCTCATGTTTCCCTTGGATAACGACACCCACTTCCATCCCACCACCATGTTCTTATTTGCTATTTGCACTTCCTCTTTAGTGAAATGTCTCTTCATGTGTTTTGCTTATTTTCTAATGGTTTGGATTTTATTGTTGAATTTTGCGATTCCTTATTCCGTTTTCAGATATATGGTTTGCAAATATTTTCTCATACTCTGCAGGTTGTCTTTTCATCTTCTTCATGGGTATTAGCGGAGCAAAAGTATTTTATTTTAATGAACTTCATTTTATTAATTTTTAATTTTATGGATCGTGCTTTGGTGTCAGAGCTAAGAACTATTTGCCTAGCCCCGGATCCTGAAGATTTTCTCCTTTTTTTTAACTAAAAATTTTATAGATTCACATTTTACATTTAAGTCTGTGATCCATTTTGAGTTATTTTTTATATAAGATGCAAAACTTCTGTTGACGGTTTCTTGTTTTGTTTTGGTTTTGTCTGTGAATGTCCAGTTGCTGAAAAGGGGATCTTAACTTTATTGAATTGTTTTTGCATTTCTCAAAAACAGTTGAGTATATTGTGTTGGTCTACTTGTGGATTCTCTGTTCTATTTCATTGGTTTACGTTCTATCACTTTGCTAATACCACAGGAATGTGATTATTATAGATAAATAATAAGGCTTAAAAATGGGTTGTCTTATTCCTCCCCTCTGACTCATCTTTTTAAAAATCATTTTACTTCTTCTAGTTCCTTTGCTTCCCTGTATAAAGCTTAAAATAATATTGTCCATATTAAAAAAAAATCTTGCTGGTATTTTGATAGAAGTTGCATTAAACCTGTGTATCAACCTAGGGAGAATTGACATTTTTTACAGTTTTGAGTCTTCCAATACACAAACATATGTTTTGCTATTTTAAAAAAACTTATTTGAGAGAGAGAGATAGCAAGAGAGAGCACGAGCAGGGAGGAGAGGGAGAAGTAGACTCCCCTCTGAGTAGGAAGCCTGATGTTCAGCTCAATCCTGGGACCCCAGGATCATGACCTGAGCCAAAGGCAGATGTTGTCTGACCCACTGAGCCACCCAAGGCATCCCATGTTTTGCTATTTATGTGGTCTTTTATTTCTGGCACCTAGGTGGCTCAAGCAGTTAAGTGTCCGCCTTCTGTTCAGGTCATGATCCCAGGGTCCTGGGATAGAGTCCCACATCGGGCTTCCTGCTCTGTGGGGAGTCTGCTTCTCCATCTGCCCCTTCCCCCCACTTGTGTACTCACTTTCTCTTTCTCTCTCTCGCAAAAATAAATAAGTAAAATCTTTTAAAAAATAGTCTTATTCTTGGAACTAGAGCGTATCATGCTTAGCGAAATAAGTCAAGCAGAGAAAGACAACTATCATATGATCTCCCTGATATGAGGAAGTGGTGATGCAACATGGGGGCTTAAATGGGTACGAGAAGAATAAATGAAACAAGATGGGATTGGGAGGGAGACAAACCATAAGTGACTCTTAATCTCACAAAACAAACTGAGGGTTGCTGGGGGGAGGGGGTTTGGGAGAAGGGGGTGGGATTATGGACATTGGGGAGGGTATGTGCTTTGGTGAGTGCTGTGAAGTATGTAAACCTGGTGATTCACAGACCTGTACCCCTGGGGATAAAAATATATGTTTATAAAAAATAAAAAATTATATTAAAAAAAATAGTCTTATTCTTTCATCAGGGTTTTTGCAGATTTCAGCATATAAGTGCTATACATACTTTGTTAGATTTATAACTAAGTATTTCATTTTATTTTGAGTGATTATAAATGGTATGGCGTTTTTAATTCCAATGTCCACATGTTCATTGTGGGTACACAGAAATACGTTAGATTTTTGTTTGTTTATCTTGCATTCTGTGACCTTGATGAGTTCAGTTTTCAGTTACAGGAAACTTTTGGAGATTGCAAAAAAAAATTTTATGTAAGCAATTATGTTATCTGTAAATAGGGACAGTTTTATTTCTTCCTTCCCAAACTACATAACTTTGTTTCATTTCCTACCTTATTGCACTGGCTAAAACTTCCAACCCTGTGTTGACTAGCGGTGAGACCACATATTCTTGCTTTGTTCCAGACTTTAGATGTAAAGCTTTCAGTCTTTCACCGTTAGGTATAATGCTAGGTGTAGGATTTTTGTAGATGCTCTTTCTTAAGTTGAGTAAATTTCTCATGAAGTATAGAAAACTTACCTCCCTTTATATCCCCTTTTCTGCCACATTTATAATGTAATATTCTTAAGTGTTTATTTTGCATCCATTTAGAACCACATCAGATGCTGTTACAAATTTTGCTTCCAGTGTCAAACATAATAGAGAAAACTCAAGGGAAGAAGGAAAGTATATTATATTTACCCATATTTTTGCTTACCAAATTCTGTCTTCCTTCCTGATGTTCCAAGATACCTTCTTTTTATCATTTCCTTTCTGTTTAGAGAAATTGTTTTGGCCATTCTTTTAGGGCAGATCTGCTGGTGACAAACTTTGTTTTCCTTCCTCTAAGAATGTCTTGATTTCTTGTTCATTCTTGAAATATATTTTCACGCCGATAAGATTCTAGGTTGACAGTTCTTTTATTTTAGCACTTAAAAATGTTGTACCACTTCCTCTACCCCATGATTTCTTTTTTTAAAGATTTTTTTTTTTTATTTGACAGAGAGAGATCACAAGTAGGCAGAAAGGCAAAGAGAGAGAGGAGGAAGCAGGCTCCCTGCTGAGCAGAGAGCCCGATGCGGGACTTGATCCCAGGACCCTGAGATCATGACCTGAGCTGAAGGCAGCGGCTTAACCCACTGAGCCACCCAGGCGCCCCTACCCCATGATTTCTGATAGAAATCCTGTGCTTGAATTGTTTTTCTCTTAAAGGTAAAGTGTCATTTATCTCATGCTGCTTTCAAGACTTTTCGTTGTCTTGAAAGAAAGTTTTCAGAAGTTTGACCATTATGTGTCTTGACGTGGATTACTTTGGATTTTCCTCTTTGGTGTTAGTTAAGCTCCTTGAATCTGCAGGTGTTTGTCTTTCGTGAAACTTGTGATGTTTTCTGTCATTATTTTTTTCTAGAATTTTTTCAACTCTGGCTCTCTCCTCTCCCCTTGAGATTCTGATGACACATATGTTAGATCTTTTGTTATTTACCCTCAGGTCCCTTAGGCTCTGCTTATTTTTTTCAATTGTTCAGATTGGATAATTTCTCTTGTTCTATCTTTCAGTTCACTGATTCTTTCCTCTAGCCCCTCCATTTTTCTGGTGAGCCCATCCATTTAGGTTTTTTATTTCAGTTTCTATATTTTTCACTTCTAAAATTTCCATCTGGTTCTTCTTTATACCTGCATTCTTTGCTAAGACTTTATATGTTTTATATTTGTTTCAAGCTTATCAAAGCATTTTTATGAAGCATTTTATGACTACTTTAAAAAATCTCTGCCAGATAACTCTAATTTCTGTCTCTTGGTGTTATCTATTAGGGATCCTTTTTATCATTTAGTTTGAGATATTCTTGGTACTTGTTATGCTACTGGTTTCCTGTTGAAAACTGGGCATTTTCATATTATATGAGGAGACTACAATTCTTGTTTAAATCTTCTGATTTAGCTTCTGACACCACTCCAGAAGGAGGAAGGAAAAATGCCAGGCAGAAGTAGTAATCCAGGTTTCCTAGTCAGCTTCTGTTGAAACTGAGGGTTTCTGTTGGGGATTGGGGCGTGGAGGTTCAGCTCCCCAGTAGGCCTCCACTGCTACTTCCCTGGGTAGAAGGGTTAAAAGTGTTTTGTTACAGTTTCGCAAGTGGTCTCTAATGACACCAAGAAATGAGGAGGCTCAATGAGGCCCTCCAGGGATGAAAGTTTCTGCTCCCTACTCAGACTTCTTTGATACAGCTGCCCTGTGGAAGAGATTGAGGTGCCTTATTATAGCCCAGCGAAGGTGGAAGTCTGGGCTCCACACTTGGCCTTTGCTGGTATGGATAGGGATGGAGTGATAATTTTTTTTTTTCCTGAGGAGTTTGACTGGAATAGAGTTGTTAATATTTAAAAATTCTATATTGTTAGGATTCCCCTTTCCTTGTCCTTTACCTAGAAAGAACAGGCTTTTTTTTTTTTTTTTTTAAATCTGTGCACACTGAGCTTAAGAAGCTAGCAACCTAGAAACACCAAAGTCTGCAATATATGAATTTACCAGTTTGCAATGCTTAGTATATTCATTTGCTAGGGTTGACATAAGAAGTACCACAGACCGGCTGGCATACATAAGAGAAGCTTATTTTCTTATAGTTCTGGAGCTAGAAGTCTAAGATCAAGGTGTCAGCAGGATTTGTTTTTTTTCTAAATCTTTTCTCCTTGGCTTGCAGATGACTCTCTTTTCCCTGTGTCTACACATAGCTGTATACATGTGTCCCTGGTGTCTTTTTATGTGTCCAGATTTCTTCTTCTATTAAGGACACTGATCCTATTGGATTATAGCCCCTCAAATGACCTAATTTAACCTTAATTCCCTCTTTAAAGATCTTGTCTCCAAATATAGTCATATTTGGAGGAAGTTGGGAGTTAAGACTTCAGCATATGAATTTTAGAGAGAAACACCTGACACTAGGGTCTCAAGGTCCCTGGCCTGTCTGCCTTCTTTCTACCTTTCGAAGTCATTTATATTTGCTTTTTATACATTGTCCAGAGTTTTTAGCTGTAGTTAGTGGGAAGAATAGTGGAGGGTATGTATACTGTATCTTTGTAGAAGCAGAAGTCTCCCATCGAGTTGTCAGACTATTAAAACATATTTGATGGCCTAGACTAAGGCCAAGGAGCTCCTTACAATGGAGCTTTTAGAAGTCTCAGGGAATGGAGCTACTGAAAGGTGACTCAGCATAAACAAAAAGAGTGACCAAAAAAAAAAAAAAATCAGAACCAAGAGTCAATGGAACATTTTAGTAATAAAGTTGGAGAGAATAAGAAACAAAGTGCCTTGGGAGATAAAACAGAAGGATCTTAACTAGCTAGAGGATTAAGAAAGGCTTGGTTTTGAGGATAGTACTAGAACATACCCAAGTTACCCATCCCAGGGCTGCGGGCTCACTTTGCGAATGGCTCTAGAGTGAATCTGAGGAATTATAATACTTTGGGAGGAAGACCACTTTTGCTATGGACAGGAACTCAGTAAATGTGTGACTCAGGGAAAGCCAGCTCTCATCCAGTTGGATGGTGGGTACCTTGGCAGGTTGACAAGGATCTGCACAAGGCCAGCAGTGTCTGGGCAGCAACATCTCTGACAATGGCAGATGTCCGGCTTCATTAACCAGAGTGACCTCCAAACTCAAGGTCCCTCAAGTGGCAGTGGAGCTGAGATAAGCAGATACTGGAGGCTCAACTGGAGTGACCCCTCTGGTGGCTGTTAGGGCAGGTCCCAGCTTCTCCTGCCCCTGTCAGGCAGCAGCCAACTCCTGTGCACATGCCCAGGATTTCTCACACATATCTGGGAGAGTTTATCCCCTGGAAAAAGCTGCATTTCCTGCTAGTCATATAAATGGCTACAGAAGCATCAAGATCGATGACACTGATGTAAAAATGACCTGACTTGTAGTTAGTGGGTACATTAAGGGAAGCACATTAGTCATTATTATAGCCCTTGTCTGAGTCTCTGGGCTATGGCCAGGAGGGGAAATGTGGGTTTTAAAAATGAAAACATCATTTCTTATGCAGGAAGTATTCCAACACCTCCTGTTTCCTCCCAGCCCTTCAGCCCGTCTGGTTGCTACCTTGTCCTAATGTTTGACTTAGAATGTGCTGTAGAAGTGCACGAAAGGGAAACTTATCTGAAGCTGGAAGATATCCGCTGGGGTCAACAAAACATATCCTGATTCCCACCTTCATTTTCCGGGAGCAAAAGGAGGGCTCGACCTTCGCATGCCCTATGGACACACCCATTCCCAACCCTGGAACACACGTGTCCCCTGTGCATGAGAATCAGCCCCACAGTCCCAGACTCCAACTCAGCACTTGATGGAGTTGAAGGGTAGAATCTCCCCTTCCTTTGTTGCTTAAAAAGGGCCTCCTCAGGGAATTACAGTGAGCCACACTTCGTGGACCCAAGACCTCTAACAAGGTGAAAAGAGGTAACAACACTATCACCCATTATCTTGGCAGATTCCTTAGGAAGAGGGACGTGGCACCATTTTGGTGGCAGGAGGCAGGAGCTATATGTAGTCATGCAATGACATCTTTGATTATATTTAAAACTCAGATCATTTTTGGCTCTGGTTTTCTTTTCTAAAGGCTGTCTCCTTCAGTTACTACCTATGGCTTGAAGCCAAGACCCCGTGGAGGAGACCCTACAATCCTGTACTCTCTGTTGCTGTAATCAGGCTTGACCATCCCCTATTTTCAAGTAGGTCCCAACCTGGAAGGCGGGGCAGCCAACTGTTCTGCAGGAGCTAACTATAGGCTAAAATAGTCTTACATCAGACTGGGTCAATTTTTCCAAACAGGAGGGTTCAGTCCAGGTCGGGTTCTCCGGCTAAATGAGTTATGAAGACAACAGCTGGTCCTTTCCAGGCCACACTCCCAGACCAGGAAGCAGGTCTGGGCTTGATAATGCAGCTGTGGTGACCTGCCCACAGGGCCACAAGTGGATCCAAATGACCCTGGGGCATTGCAGAAGGTGGTCTGGCCGGAAGGGACTGGGGAAGGCTGGCGAGGAGACAAACTGACAGAGCTGTCCTTCCCTCAAAGCTCTAGCTGAGATGTCTGGGTAGTCGGAGGGACTTTGGGTTTGTCTTTCAGAGGAGTGTTGATAGAATTATGGGGATACCAAAGCCTTCCAGAGCCACTAACAGCACTACCACTGGGCATGAGGGCTTTGGTCCTCTACTAAAGTATGACCATGGGTCTGTAACAGGGATAAGGCATAGGACCCTTCCCAGCATCTCAAAAATCATATGAAGCGAAGGGATACTGAGTAGAAAGGGTCTTTTCCATTTTCACTATTCCTTCAGGAGCCAGGAAGAGCTCTTAGAGATTTATTTTTAATAAGGAAGATGGGAAAGCTGTCAGTCCACTCAATTCTCTTATTATGTGAGTCTTATATCTGTCTCCATGCATTAGTCACATCCAGGCACTCTGTTAGCGTTGGTCCCAAAGTTCAGGAGCATTGCCATAGGAGAGCCAGACATAAGTCAAAAGCCAGTTGGGACATTTAGTCCCAGGTGGGAGGGTAAGCAGAGGTGATACTTAATCTGTCATGTAAATGTATGATGGACGTCTTGATGGCCTCCCCTTCGCTGCAGGTTTTGGCAGAGCAAGCGTACCTGTGATGAGAGACAGACGCAGAGACACTGAGAGAGACTGAGATACACAGACACAAAGAGACAGAAGAATAGACAGAAAGAGAGAAAGAGAGAGAATGGGAGAGGGGAGAGCAGCCGGGGGAACTCTCTGGGAGCCTGGTATGATTCTGTCATGTTGCATTATCATCACAAAGAGATTAAGTCTGAAGTAAAAAAAATGGCAAAGACTCAAAGAAAATAAGTCAGGCAGACTCGGGAATGACCTAATTAAAACATCACTCTCTCTGCTGCCCTGTTCTATTTATAGCTGAAATATGAGCGTTCCTGACAGAAAATATAAATTATAGCAAACCTAAGACTTTGAGGCGGCAGGTTCAGGTTTGCTTAATAAATCATCTCTGCGGTCATAAAGTTGGATATTTTTATTCATATGATTTTTCCATGTTAATGAAACTGTAGGTTCCGTTCTTCCCACATGAGATGACATTCATGGGTTGTGTAAGTTATTCACAACCCATAAGGGGTTGTGAGGGGAGAGGAGATAAGGGTCCTTTTCTATGAAACCTTTAGCAAAACACACATAAACTTTATGCATACACCATTGTCCTCAGAATGCCTTAATGTTAATTAATGCTTGTGTTAGTTTTTCCAGTTATTTTGTGGCTGCTATTTTCAGAGAGCTTCATAAATAACTTCATTATATTTCACTGAAAACATCACAAAAACCAAGCAATAAGAAAAACAAAATCTTGTAACAAGATCTAGAGCCTTGTCCTAAACATTAAGAGAAAAAACTAGAATACGTATTGTGGGAGTAAGCAGATCCACATTTCTGAGACCCTGATATCGGGGACCTAGACGAGGGTGCCAGGAAGTTCCTCACGGTCGGTCCCATGAGCAGGGACAGAATGAATCTTCCAGGGAAGATGACATTATGGGTTTTGCTTTTTTTTTTTTTTTTGAAAAGGTATTTAACAGGCCTTTCCGTTCTGTAAACTATCCTCTAACCTGAGGAGAGTTCAGATGTGTGGTTTTTTTTTTTTTTTTAAGATTTTATTTATTTATTTGACAGAGAGAAATCACAAGTAGACAGAGAGGCAGGCGGAGAGAGAGAGAGGGAAGCAGGCTCCCTGCTGAGCAGAGAGCCCGATGTGGGACTCGATCCCAGCACCCTGAGATCATGACTTGAGCCGAAGGCAGCGGCTTAACCCACTGAGCCACCCAGGCGCCCGAGTTCAGATGTTTTTAAAGGAAAAAGGAAACATATACTGACCCCTCCCCCTGGTGCTATGTTAAAAAATTTTTTTAAAGATCTTATTTATTTATTTGACAGAGAGAGATCACAAGTAGACAGAGAGGCAGGGAGAGAGAGGGGGAAGCAGGCTCCCTGCTGAGCAGACAGCCCAATGTGGGGCTCGATCTCAGGACCCTGAGATCATGACCTGAGTCAAAGGAAGAGGCTTAACCCACTGAGCCACCCAGGTGCCCCAAAATGTTTTTATTATAAGACCTCTAAAACATGTGTTTGAAGTCTACACATCACTGTGAAAGTATTTTTAGATGAGATTACTACTTAGATCGGTAGACTGAGTGAAGTAGGTGACACTCCATAACAGGGGCTTTGTCCAATCAGTTGCAGGTCTTAAGAGAAAAAGACTGAGCTCCCCAAGGAAGAGGGAATTCTGCCTCCACACAGCCTTTGGACTCAAAGTGAAGCATAAACCCTTCCCTGGGTCTCCAGCCTGTCAGTGTAAACCTGCCGGTCTCAGACTTGCCAGCGCCCGTAATCACATGCACTGATTCCCTCCTGTCCCTCTCTCTGTCCCTCCCACGCTGTACACACACAAGCACGCACATGCACACATACAGATATATCCTGTTGGCTCCGTTTCTCTGGAGAACTCAAACAGACACTTCTACAATTAAATACTCCAAACTACAAAACCAATAAAATCTAAAGGAATAACTCTAACATAATGTGGCACATGTTGTCCGGTTGGTGGTCTCTGATGTTGGGTTTCATGGTAGACGGATGGATTCTCAAGACTGTTTCAATATTTCCCCTGCTTTTATATTCGACTTTAAAAACACTGAAGCCAACAGAAATTGTTTCGATGAATGCACAGTACAAAACTATATAAATAATGAAGGGTTTTTTGCAAGTCCTGGAAAAGTAGAACTTACACTTAATTAAAATGTGGCCAATAAGCAATCTTCATATAATAATTCTGTAAAGCTGTCTTATTCACTGGAGGATAAAATTAACAGTGTTGCATTACTTAAACCTACGTGAAATATTATCTCGCACAATTATTGCTGATACTGGGAAGAAAAACATTCTTCACTGTAAATAAACTGCTTTAGTCAGTACATACAAATGAAACATTTAATACAACCACTCTGTTATTTTAAAAAGTTTTAATTTATTTTTTATTTTATTTTAATATTTTATATTAAATATATACATATTTATATTCTAATAATTTTATTTTTGATTTATTTGTTTATTTGAGAGCAAGACTGGAGAAGGAGACTCCCCACTGAGCAGGGAGCCCAACAGGAGGCTCGATCTTAGGAACCTGGGATCATGACCTGAGCTGAAGGCAGATGGTTAGCCTAACTGAGCCACCCAGGTGCCCCAATATAACCACTCTTAAACATGAATGTGGTACTGATTGCCGGAAAGCAGGATTTTTGTAAGCAGTACGGTTATACTCCCATATGCTATAGCTGATTACATTCTTCTACCACTTCATTCAAGCTGTTGCAAATCCTTCATTCATATAGCGTGCCATGATAACATTTGGACTCTAGTTCACAAACTTCACAGATACAACTGCAGGCACTAAAAATTCTTGCCAGTACTCATTTATAAGCTGGTCCACCATATAATCCAGAATTAGACTTTTTGAAAAAACGATCACTGAAATAAAACACCATATATTTAAAATGATCCTGTTCCTTTACGTGTAAATGACTCTTCTTTTTGTTATGTTTTTAGAGATAAAGAAAGAAAGAGTGTGCAGGGGAGGGCAGAGGGAGAGGGAGAGAATCTCAAGCAGACTCCACACCAGAGCAGAGCCTGACTGGGGCTCGATCCCACCACCTGAGCTGAAATCCAGAGTCAGATGCTTAAAAACTGAGCCACTGAGGTGCCCCTCTCTGCTAGCTCTTCTTATAAGGATATGAATTTTATCTAAGCAAGGCCCCACCCGTATGACTGAATTTATCCTTAATTACTCCAAATATAGCCAACTCTAGAGTTAGAGCTTTAACATGTGAACTTTGGGAGGACACGTACATTTAATCCATAGCAGGTTATTTCCATTTCTTGGCTATTTTGAATAATACTATTAAAATGGGAGTACACTGTGTGGTTTGTTTTGTGCTGGGAATAAATTTTCAAAATCAAAATTAAATTTAGAAGCAGCTCAAGTGAAGGTTAAAAAAAATTCATTCCTGCAGTTTTTATCTTGGGAGTCAATCATCTGAATGCATTGAATGATGATAGGGAATTTGCCACTGACACCTTCTGGTGAATTGGCTCGTTGTAGACTGAGGGGTTGGTGCCCTGGTTGCCTGCTGAGAGCAGCTTTGGGCGGGGGAACGAATGCTAGCTCAGCTCCCAGGCACTCATCAGGAGCATGCAGGCTGGTTCATCTGTCTGAAGGATGAAGGGCATCAGAGGAGACCGAGACCGAGACAAAAACCACTCTGGGGGGGTCTCAGGGACTAGAAGTGGGGCCTCGTCATCACCGTGATCTCGGTCTCTCTGCTCTGCTTACCCCTGCTTGATTTCATTTACCTTTTTCATTCTCCATAACAGGATCCAGACTATCCAATCCAAGACTGGGCAGCAAAGAGACTCCCCCCATCAGCTACTGGAGAAAAACAGACCCCAGCAAAACAAAAAACCCACCCCCTAACTGGCTTGTTCCTGGACCAATCACTGTGACCGGTGCCCGGCCAGATTTTATTTATTTATTTATTATTAAGATTTTATTTATTTATTTGACACACGGAGAGAGCACAAGCAGGGGAGCAGCAGGCAGAGGGAGAGGGAGAAACAGGCTCCCTGCTGAGCAGGGAGCCCAATGCAGGGGCTCAGTTCAGGGGCTCAATGTTGGGGCTCAATCCCAGGACCCTGGAATCATGAACTGAGCTGATGGTAGACGCTTAACAGACTGAGCCACCCAGGTGCCCTGGATAGCACAGTGTCTTCAGGGAAATATAAAGTGCTATACAAATGTGACTCACTATTAATATTTATTTTTAATACATTAAGATTATATATTTTTTAAAGATTTTTATTTGTTTATATGACAGAGAGAGATCACAAGTAGACAGAGAGGCAGGCAGGGCGGGGGGGGGGGGAAGCAGGCTCCCTGCTGAGCAGAGAGCCCGATGCAGGACTCGATCCCAGGACCCTGAGATCATGACTTGAGCCGAAGGCAGCGGCTTAACCCACTGAGCCACCCAGGTGCCCAAGATTATATTTTTAATATAATTAATAGTATGAGATTCTGTTTCCTCACCTTTAGGATGGGAAAACACATCCCCCCATCAGTGGGATGATTGGGGGAGGGCTGCTGCAGGAAAGAGGAGAGCCCCCTGCCCTCCCCTGCCCAGCCCTGTGCCTCTTGCCCCCAAGCCTATCCCCACTGTCCCTCCCTCCTGTTTGTGCCCCTCCCCCAATTCATGAACGATTTCATGAAATGTTGAAAAAAATAAAAAATAAGAAAATAAAGTAAAACGGGAAAACATAGTTCCTACCTGTCTTACGAGATTACTGGGGAGTTTCAGTGAGATTGTGGAGATGAAAGCCCTTTGTGATTCTTAGTGTAGGCAATGTGGGGCATTTATTGCTGGTTAGACAATTTATTTTCTTCACTTTATGGGCAGAACTAAGTGAAAAGAAAGCGTCATGAGAACCCACCTCTCTAGATTGAAATGTTCATTCAGTGGCTGTTTCCTGGACCTTTCAGTAGCTAGAATACTTTTTCTTCCTGACCTTCCAGAAACATGGCAACCCCAATGTCTGCCGGTGTTATGAGGTACCTTGGCCTCCCTCCTGGATGGATGCAGCTCTCTGAGGCCAGAAAGGAGACCACAGCACACGCTGACTGCTTCTGTAACCTCACAGCCCAGGGAGCCACGAGTCACCGTCCAGGAAACAGCGATGTCTTTCTTGCCCCATCCGTGTCAGAAAGGGCTGTGCAGAGGCTATTGGACCGAGCCAGAGACATGGTCTAGTTCAACTCCCTCGTTTTATTGACAGAGACCCTTGACCTGTCAAGGATGCTGCTGATGCCCTTGGCTGCCTCTGAGTTAGTCTGTAGCTTTGGTGGACGGTTCCCGGAGGCTGACGGCTTCCCCCTTGGGCGTCCTTCTCGACTTCTCTCCCATGCCGCGGAAGCTTGCTCGGCCTGTGTGCCGGGCAGCTTGGACAGTGCCTGGGAGGCACACTGCCCCCAAGCAGGTGGCACCGGGGGGTGGCTCCCCGTCGCTTGGAAGGACCGTCGGAGTACCGCTGCGGGGAGTGACGGGCGGTGCCGCTCGGTGACCAGCTGTCACACGCCTTCACTGACGACTCTGTCTCACTATCCCCCTCCCGCCCTTGTGCTTCCTGGATTACCGCTCAAATAAGCGCCTTGTCCTCAATTCTCTCTGACTCTGCCCTTAGGAAACTAAGCCACCCAGGGGGCAACACGGGCCAGGGATGGAGCTGGTACTTGAACCCATGCCCTTTGCACCCCACTTCCAGCTGTAGTTATCCGAGCAAATAGAGGTTTGCGATGAGCTGCTCATAACCGGTCTCTGCAACCGACCAGACAACCAACAGAACGAGAAACCCAGGGCCACCTGCCTGGTTCAATCTGTAGAGACGAAACTCTTGATCTTGGGGTCACGAGTTCGAGCCCCATGCTGGGCACAGAGCTTACTTTAAAAAAAAAAAAAAAAAAAAAAAAAGATAAAGAACAAATGAGAAAACCAATACAAGCTGAATCCATCAGAATTTCCATGAGAAAAACTGTAGGGACTGAAGGCATGACTTCCCACTTCAGGAACTTCCGACTTGAGGAACATCGAAAGCCAATGAGCAGAGCGGACACACCTGTTACAACTGCGCATGCGGTCTGGTTGTAGACGGCCCTACTAAGTGTTCTGGGCCACGTCCCTGGCCAGGCAGTGCTTTGCATATAGTCCGCATGGCTCAGAGTCTGGTGTCTGGTTTAAAAGTCCAGGGAAGGGGCGCCTGGTGGCTCAGTGGGTTAAGCCCCTGCCTTCGGCTCAGGTCATGATCCCAGGGTCCTGGGATCGAACCCTGCATCGGGCTCTCTGCTCAGCGGGAAGCCTGCTTCCTCCTCTCTCTCTGCCTATTTCTCTGCCTCCTTGTGATCTCTGTCAAATAAATAAAATCTTTAAAAAAAAAAATGTCCAGGGAAGTCATTGTATTCCCTTCTGCAGCACAGGCTCACCAGCCAAGTTCACAGGCACAGACTGAGAGACTGAGGCTGTCCTCAGGATGAGGAGTGCTCACAGCGGGAGAAGGTGGACATTCAACTCCCCAGGACACTCCAAGGGCTTGAATGACTCAAGACACCAGCTCCCAGCTCAGAAGCTGTGCTTTTAGCACAAAATAAAAGCAGGACGAACAAGTTATCAAGGGACACTTATGTCAGTTCAAAGCAGGCTGGAGAAATGCCCTCTGTGTCCTGGAGGCATTCTGGCTAAAAAGCAAGAATGTTCTGGAATTAGAACACCCTCCCCTTGCATGGCATAGGAGGACCCACATTCTGAAAATCTGCCTCCCCATTTTTTTCCTGCGCTGTACGCAGGTAAGCCCTGATCTTAGTAGGTCTTGTATTCAGATATGGAATGATTAGAATGGATTAGGACATATATTTGAAGTAATGTGCCAGCTGTAAGGCTATGAGCTGCTCATCCTATCAGGCTAAGTATTCTTGACTTCTCAGTCACATAGAAACCTTGGCCTGGGTGTGGGCAGCTCCTACAAACTTGGTGTGTTATTTTTCACCTGTTTAATATTTAAAAGGTGGCCCTTCCTCTAAACCCCAAGAGTTTCCCCTGGCGGTGGAGGTCACCACAAATGTCTTTTGAAATGTAGCACCGAGTAGGAACTGTGTGGGAGAAAGAGACAGCCTCAGTAGAGAGCAAGCATAGAAAAAAAGACGATCCCGTGCACAAAATATAAAATAATGAGATGGGTCGCCCTGAGCTGGGAGGACCTGGCTTTGTGTCCTCAAGTCTTTCTGACTCATAAAGAAATGCCTAAGGCTCTTGTGAAAGGAAATGACGAGACCACTCAGAACCATTTGCTTTTATAGAAGAGACAGTGTCTGGAGGCAAAGCACCAGACAGATTGACTTGATCACCAGGGCCCTAGTCTTATGGTAGGTTAATTACTGCATTATACAGATGCAAATTTCCTAGACCCTTTCTGGTGGAGCTGGGGGAAAAAATAGGGGTTAGGCTTTTTGAGCGATGTCCTATAGGGTGAAACCACCCTTCTTGTCCTTCTTGGAAGGGTGGGCACTGCTGTGAGCCTCTGGAGTTGGAAACACTCCGAGCGCATCATGGAAATTGACTAAACCTGTTTATTTTGAAGAAGTAAAATGATGAGTGTCTTTAGTGTGCTTTTGACATGGCAGGGCCTGGATCACTCCTACATGAAGAGTGAAGGGATGTGACATTTGCTTTGTTCCTTGCCACTGGAGATCCCCCCGATTAAATTCAAATTAAATCGAATTTCATTAAATTCTCTATCATATTTGAGAGGCATTTGGGTTGTGCGGGGTGCACACACATGAAAACACACACACACAGACACACGCAGCCTGAGTGATTTTTCCAAGCTGCCTGTCCAAAGGAAATTGGGTTTTAAAAGGTCTCATCCAGACTCACATCCATCAAAATGCCACAGAGCAGCTGGGCCAATTCAGCCAGGCACAGCACCTGCCAGCGTGGTCCTATCTTCCGAGTGGGAGTCTGATGGGAATTTCTGCCTGAATGGGAGCCCAGGACGGAGGGCAGCGTGAGGTCACCGGCCCCACAGAGCAGTTTGGAAATATATAGGGCAGGCTCCATCTGCAGGAAGCTGGCAGAGCCCGGTAAGATAAGGAAGGAAGGAGAGAGGAGTGGAGATGTGCACGTGCCAGGTGCCTGGGTGAGTGGCTTGGGTGTTTTGTTTTGTTTTGTTTTTTTTCAAGAGTGAATGCATTCCCTCTGTCCAGCCTCCCAATGCCCTTACCAGGGCGGTTGACGATGTCGGCTGCTCTAGCATAAAAAACCCTAAATTGTTCTCCAGGATGCCTTTTTTTTTTTTTCCTGGATCTGGGGGTCAGACTGCCAAAATTGGAGGTTTTAAGGGGAGAGAGGCAAAGGAAATCATGCTTGCCATGATCTCATGAATGCCGCACTTCCCTTCCAGGACGAGGGAGCAGGCGGGTGACAAAGGGAGCTGCTAGGCTCTCGGGGCAGAGTGCCATCCTTCATTAGACTGTCCAGAAATTCTGCTATGAGGGAGGGCTTAACTGCCTTTTTGTAAAGGTGACCGAATAACTGGGCTCTTCCCGACCCTTCAGGAATACTCAGCTATGAATCCTTGCATTGTGACCTAAATGAGGCTTTTTCCTTTTTTTTTTTTTTTTTAAAGAAACATGTTCAAGAGATAAAATGACTTCTTTTTTTTTTTTTTTAAAGATTTTATTTATTTATTTGATGGAGAGAGATCACAAGCAGGCAGAGAGGCAGGCAGAGAGAGAGGAAGAAGCAGGCTCCCTGCTGAGCAGAGAGCCCTATGCAGGGCTCAATCCCAGGACCCTGAGATCATGACCTGAGCTGAAGGCAGCGGCTTAACCACTGAGCCACCCAGGCGCCCCTAAAATGACTTCTGTTAGATGTGTATTTTCCTACATTTTGGCAGCTACACTTGGAATGGCCGAACAACATATACCTGTGTTCATGTCTCTAAATCCTACTTTCATCTTATAAACCCTGCAATAGTGATAACCATCAGTAATCGAACCACTGAGCAATGTGAGCTGTGTCTTCTCATTGAGTTTCCACCATTGCAAGTATAGATACGAAAAGTAAGGCAATTGTAAGGCAATTAACGAAGGGGGAAAAAAGAAGGGGCAATGAAATCACTTACCAGTCTAAGGAACTAGCAACGGAGGAAGCCTTACCTTGACCTTGCTGTGTTCCCCTCCAACCCTTGCCTGTGGCCTCCACAAAATCTGCAAGGTCTCTTTTTTCCTTCACTCATACCTACCCTCTATTCCATTTTACTTATTTTTTTTTTTTTTTAAGATTTCATGTATTTATTTGAGAGACAGCACAAGTAGGGGGAAAGGGAGAAGGAGAGGAAGAAGCAGGCTCCCCATCAAGCACGGAACCCAGTGTGGGACTGGATCTCAGGACCCGGGGATCATGACCTGAGCTGAAGGCAGACCCTTAAATTTAACCGACTGAGCCACCCAGGCATTCCCGTTCTGTTTTAAGTAAGATCCCTTCGTGATCCCAGATGAAAAGGCCCCTTCTCCAGGAACCCCGAATCAGAGTGGTCTTTATGTTTGAGGAAGAGAAATCTGCTTGGAATTCCGTGGTGACCGCCCCCCGCCCAAACCAGCCGGTGGTGGGGCTGTGACAAGTTCCCTGAGACCCAGGCCGAGACAACCCACAAGTGCCTCCTCGCCGGGCTTCCAGGAGCTCCGACCGCACCGACGGTGAACACGAAGGTCAGTCACCACCGCAGAGGATCGGGCAAGAATTTCCTCCATCCGGGTCGTTGACAGCCTGATACGCAGCAGGGCCCGGTGGGGAGCAGGGAGCCGCACAGCGCTGGGCCCCCTCTCAGGCCACTGGAGTTCGCGAAGGACCTGTGCTCAGGGTGAGCACTGCTCAGTGGATCCTGGCTCCACGTCCTCCCCCCAGCGAGCAGTTCAAGCGCTGACGCTCTGGGTCTGGGCCTGCCTGGCTTCCCCGCGGCGCTGCTCGGAGGGCGGCACACCGCGATGGCGGGAATCAGCCTGCCCGAAGTCAGTGAGGACCAAACACCTAGAGAACAGTATTTTCAAAACAGACGGAAAAAATCCTAGGAGGAGCAATAAATGCACAATCAGCATAGCCCGACTAGAGGAGCAAACAACACTGAGCAAAACGCGGTGGGAAAAACCACTTCTCCAGGCTCCTGTGTGGCCCAGTCCTTTATGCATCTGCCTCTCTATTTCGGCACCTGTCATGATCTCAGGGTCGGGAGATCAAGCCCCATGAGGGGCTCCTGCTCAGTGGGGAGCCTGCTTGAGATTCTCTCTCCCTCTGCCTCTCCACCTGCTCATGCTCTCTCTCTCAAATAAAAAAAAATAAACAAATCTTAAAAGAAAACAGTGCTTCTCACCCCCCCCCCCCACCACTTCCTAAGTTCTATATCACTGTCACAGCGGCCAACAGCCCATCTAGGGAAGCTCTGCTCACTTGAAAATGGTCTGAAAAGAGGCCGTTCTCGCCTTCCAGGAGAGTCATTCTTAGGCAAGATGCAAATAATATACAGGTAAATGGTGGATTCCCTCTGTTTCACTGGCTCCCTTTGAAAAACCTTCCCCTAATGTGAGAGATGTTCCAAATTAAGATAATTTGGTTTCCTAGGACTAGTCCCCAAACCACAGTGGGTTCATATTAAGAGCTAGGGTTCTGGAAGCTGGGTCCGAATCCTTGTCTCTCTACCCACGTGCCTGCCTTTATGAACGTGGGCAAGTCCCTTAACTTCTCTGTTCCTCTGTCTATAGTGCATTAAGTGGACAATAAAAGCATCTGTCTCTTAGTTCTAGAAGTTAGATGAGATGATGTGCAACAGAACGAACACAGCGCCTGGAACATGTCTGTTACTATTTATCCAACAAACGGTCACTGAGGATCTACTAATAATATAAGCCAGGCACTGGAGGAGATCAGTATCTGTGTCTCATGCAGTGTTGGAATTAGGCGAGGAAGCTGGATCTGTACAAAGTACTACAGGATCACGTAGAAGGGGGCAAGTTAATCTGTCTTGGGGAGTGGAGGAATGTGCCACAGAAGTTGAAATCTGAGCTTTGTCTTGAAAACACGTAGGAATTCCTAGGCAGAGAAGGTGGTTATCTTCAGCAATAGAGTTGACCCGGATTTGAATAGACTCAGATAAAATTGCAGACTGAAAGGGGTAGCATGCAAGAAATGCAGGCAAACGGGGGGTCGGGGGCTGGCAGGAGCTAGAGAGACAGTATCTGCCCCTTGGATCTTGTATTCACCTCTACATGGCCTCGCCACGGAGATGCACTCACTGTCCTTCGTGTCCTGCCCACCGTGCTCTCATTTCTGCCCTGCCTCCCCCTGTGCCCTCGAAACTGTTCTCACTAGTCTACGTCCCTGGCATTTTCCTCTGCACCAACTCTAAGGAACTCTTCTCAGTTGGTGTAGTGTAGCAACTGGGGGCAGAAGCATGTTTCCAATTTATCTGAAAGCAATGTCAGATGCTTATTATAGAAGTAATGAATTGGCTTATCCATGTGGAAAATCACATTAATCAAATTTCCCATTTAAAGCAATCTTGCATTCCTAGAAAAAAGAAAATGCGTATATGTATTTGAACTCATTGCTGGATTTAGTTTGCTAATATTTAATTTTGCAACTTTCATTTTGTGAATGAGAACCATCTGTAATGCTCTTTTTCTGTACTCTCTTTGTCTAATTTCAGTATCAAGGTTTTACTAGCCTCATAACATGATTTGAGAAATGTTCTCTCCTTTTCTGTGTAAGATTAGAAGGCACTCCCTGTCCTTAAGTGATAAAATTTGCCTATAAAGCATCTGGGCCTGTAATTGATTTTTAAAAGATTTTATTTACCTATTTATTTGACAGAGAGAGAGACACAGCTATAGAGGAAACACCAGCAGGGGAAGTGGGAGAGAGAGAAGCAGGCTTCCCACCCAGCAGGGAGCCTGATGCGTGGCTTGATCCCAGCACCCTGGGATTATGACCTGAGCTAAAGGCAGATGCTTTAGGACTGAGCCATCCAGGTGTCCCTGTAATTGATTCTTTAACTATAGTTTTATTCCTTCTTTATTTGTGGAATGATCAAGATTTTCTATTCCTTTTTGAGTGGTGTTTGATAATTTGCATTTTTCTTGGCATATATCCATTTCATCTAAGTCTTTTCATTTATTAGCATGAAACTACTCATACTTTAAATCTATGCTGCATTTATTGTCATAACCCCTCTTTAATACTGATATAACTTATTTGTACTTTCTTCCTTATCTCTGATTAATATTACCAGTTCAATCTATTTTATTAGTGTTTTAGAGAACAAATTCTTAGCCTTGTTAATCCTATTTCTGTGTAATTGTTATATATTATGTAAATCTCTGCCAACTTCATTATTTTCTTTCTTATTCTTGGGTTTTATTCTAGTAGACTTTTTTTTTCTTTTTAAAGATTTATTTATTTGACAGAAATCACAAGTTGGCAGAGAGGCAGGCAGAGAGGGGCAGGGGGGAAGCAGGCTCTCCGCCGAGCAGAGAGCCCGACACAGGGCTCGATCCCAGGACCCTGGGACCATGACCTGAGCCAAAGGCAAAGGCTTTAACTCACTGAGCCATGCAGGCGCCCCTCTGCTAGACTTTTTTAAACCTCCTACTTTGGAGGTTTGGTTCATTCAATTGGGGCTTTTCTTCTGGAAACATTTAAGATGTGAATTTCCTTCGAAGTATAGTTTTTGCTGCTCCACAAGTTTTCGTTTCGTTTTTGAGAGAAAGAGAGCCCAAGTGGGAGGGTGGGGAAAGGGAGGGGAAATCCCAAGCAGGCTCCACACTGAGCCTGAGCCTGACTCAGGGCTCGATCTCACAACCCTGAGGCCATGACCTAAGCCAAAAATCAAGAGTCAGATGCTTAACCGACTGAGCCACCCAGGTGCCCTGCAAGTTTTTATGTGTGTTATTCAGTTCTAATTTTTAAATTTTAAAAATTTTAACTTTTAAAATTTCAACTATGGTTGCCTTTTTGACACTCGAGCTATACAGGAGTATGTTCTTTGCTGTCCTTGATATATTGCAGATTTTTCTTGGGATCTTTTCTGTGGTGGATTTAACTACACTGCTGGCACACACAGTCTGTATCAATCTAGACTTTTGAAATTCGTTGAACTCCTGCTCCTCCCTCCACCTTCTTCTCTTCCTTCTTATTTAATAAAACCCAACAATCTTTTCCTAAAATCTCTAAGGATGCACAAATGGTCTGGAATGGCCATAACTCACCTTAAAAAGAACAAATTAGGGAGACCTACCTACTCAATATAATAAGTAAGCTTTCATTTTCTAAGCTATAATAATTAAGACTGTACTATTGGCCCAGAATATACTATTTAAAAAGGCATCTTAGTGGGGCGTAGGTGGCTCAGTCAGTTAAGCACCAGCCTCTGGTTTGCGTCATGATCCCAGGGTGTGGGATCAAGTCCTGTGTTGGGCTCCTGGCTCAGCAGGGGCTCTGCTTCTCCTCTCCCTCTGCTCCTCCCTCCGCTCATGCTCTTTCTCTGTCAAATAAATAAATAGAATAGTAAAAAACTTTTTTTTAATTTAAAAATTAAAAACAAAACAAAACAAATAGTTCTGTTTAAAAACGGGCAGAAGACATGAACATTTCTACAAAGAAGACATCCACATGGCCAACAGACACATGAAAAGATGCTCACCATCACTCATCCTCAGGGAAATGCACATCAAAACCACGGTGAGATATCACCTCACAGCTGTCATAATGGCTAAAATAAAAAACACAAGAAACAGCAAGTGTTGCTGAGAATGCGGAGAAAAAGGAGTCCTGGGGGCGTCTGGGTGGCTCAGTTGGTTAAGCAACTGCCTTCGGCTCAGGTCATGATCCTGGGGTCCTGGGATTGAGTCCCACATCAGGCTCTCTGCTCAGCAGGGAGCCTGCTTCTCCCTCTCCCTCTCCCACTTCCCAAGCTTGTGTTCTCCTGCTCTTTCTCTGTCAAATAAATAAATAAAATCTTAAGAAAAATAAAAAGGAATTCTACACATGGAGCCACTGTGGAAAACAGTATGGAATTTCCTCAAAAAGTTAAAACTAGAATTACCATCGGATCCAGTAATTCCATTACTGGGTATTTACCCGAAGAATACAGAAGCACTAATTTGAAAAGACAGGTGCATCCCTATGCTTATTGCAGCATTGTTTACAATAGTCAAATTACGGGAGCCATCCACGTGTCCATGAATAGATAAACGGATCCATGAGAAGCGGTGTGTGTGTGTTTATTGCAGACGTATAGACACACACACGGAGTATTTATTACTCAGCAAGTATTACAAGCAAGGAATAAAGCTTGCTATTTGCCGTGACAGGGACGGGGCTACTGCATATTATGCTGAGCAAAATAAGCCAGAGAAAGACACATGCCCTGTGATTTCACTCACAGGTGGAATTTAAGAAAGAAAACGAACAAAGAAAAAAGGGACAAAGAAGCAAAGGAAAGACTGCACTATAGAGAACAAACCGATGGCCACCGGAGCGGAGATGGGCCGGGGGCGGTGTGTGTGTGAAATAGGTGCAGGGGGTTAAGAGCAATTTATCAGGATGACACGGAGTCATGTATGGAAGTGTTCAATCATTTATTACACACCTGAAACTAATACCCCTGTATGTTAACCGACGGAAATTAAACAATTTTAAAGGAAAAAAAGGTTTAAACAAAGAATCTAATATTAAGTAAAAAGGCTAAATAAAAACTGGGTAGCAGTTTAATCCTAAATTCATGTAAATATATAAGTGCTTCCATATACGTATACAGGGTGTTCACAGAGATGTGCAGGTACCCGCGCACACTCACTAACTCATGGCACTAACATGACTTTGAAAAAGGACCGGAGGGAAATGCACCAAACTGTTAATAGTGAGATGGTGATTGGTTTTATTCCCTTTCTTTTTTTTTCTTTTCCTTCTTTCCTTTTCTGTCTCTCTTTTTTCAGATTTTATTTATTTATTTGAGAGAGAGAGAGAGAGAGAATGCAAGAGGGACTGGCGGGAGGGCAGAGGGAGAGGGAGAAGCAGACTCCCTGCTGAGCTGGGAGCCTGACGTGGTGCTCAATCCCAGGACCTAGAGATCGTGACCTGAGCCGAAGGCAGCCTCTTAATTGATTGAGCCATCCAGGTGTCCCTTTGCCCCTTCTTTATACTTTTCTGCAACCAATATGTTTTTGTTTTTACTTATTTATATTGTATAATATACACAGAGCGTACTATTTACCATCTCGCCTATTTTTAAACGTGCAGTTCAAGATCATTAAGTACATTCATGTAGCTGTGCTCACACACCGAAACTCTAGCCCCACTCTCCAACAACCCCCCATAACCCTCTGCCCCCCAGCCCTTGGCAACCACCATTCTACCTTCTGTCTCTGTGAGTTTGGCCATTCTGGGCTCCTCCTGTTAGTGGGATCCCATGGCCCCTGTCCCGCTGTCACGGGCTTCTTTCACTCAGCATGACGCCCCTCCAGCTTCCTCCATGCTGTACCGTATGACCTAATTCCCTTTCTTCTTAGGAAAAAACTTACTTGGGTTTCACTTTTATAAAGAGACATACTAAGGCCAATGCTGTTTGCCGTTTTCGCCAACTTTTTAAAACATTAACGAGTTTTGGTTATTAAAAAACAAAACAAAACAAAAAAACACTACATGGTGCTCCCCTGGGGCAAACAGTATGACAGATTCTGGGAAGATTAATCACAACGTTACGATGTAGTCCTGCAACACCACTGCTGGGAATGTCCTCAAAAGAACTGAACACTGAGGTTCTGTTAGCTGGGATGCAACCGGGGAGTTATTCCCAGAAGAGGGCTGAAGGCCACCCGCAGAAGGGAGGAGGGAAAAGGACAACAGCAGGGAAGGCATGTTTGGTTTTGCAGAGCTCACAGTTCCGGCCAAGGAGAAGCTGGTGAGGTGTTTCTCCTGAGAGCCCCTGGCTAGGCCTGTCCTGCCTGCAGCCCCTCACCTGAGCCAGTTTGAGCCGGATGGGAGCCGAGCTGTCCTAAAATTACCTTTAGCTCATTTTACTAGTAAGATCTCGTCCTGTGGGTGGAATTTTCCATCAGTTTGTGAACATATGGTGTACGAACCAGCACGTGGATGCTCTGGGCATGCGCAGTTGAAGGAACCAAAAGTTCTACACGAGCTCCTGCCCCTGCTTCCTAATACACCAAAGGAAAGCCTCCTGTACCGACTCCGCGGGGGGACGGTGCTTCGAGAGTGACCTCCTCGTCTCCTTACCCACGACAGGGAATAACGAATTCGTTGCTTCTAGCCTTTACTTGGGTTGTGTTTAATTTGATGCACTCCAAACAGTGAACCCCTTGGGTTCTCTTCCAACACGAAGAGGCGCGTCTGTCCACCCACGTTCCTACCACATTTAGGAAAAAGTGGACATTGGTTTTTAAGAGACTATCCAGCAGACCGGTGAGTCTGAATTATTCATTCAACAAGAGTGTCCTGAAAGCCTGGTGCTAAAGACTGGAGATACAAGGCTGTGTCCAGATGGAGCTCACATTCCACTGGGACTTGGATGGAGAGAGACTGTCTGCACTGAAAACGGGGTCAGGTCTTTCTGTGTCTGAGAGGGTTCTCTGGGATGAGGTAATTAAGGAGAAGGAAGGGGTAAGGGTTTGGGTCTACCAAGAAGAAAAGACTGAACAGTCTGACAACCAAAGAGAGGTGTTTGTGTTTTGGGGTTTTGTTTGTTTGTTTGTTTGTTTGTTTTTTGGTTTTCTCCTGTTGCCATCTTCTGTTTAGAAACTTGATCCACTGAATTATGGTGAGAGAAATCACTGGATCTGAGTTGATGGGCTGTAAATTCTGAGGGTGTTGTCCTGGGCTGGAGAGTTTGGGGAAGTAAGTTTCCTAAACATCAGTGAGAACATGATGTTCCTACAGTCTCCTAATTCAGGCCTTTGTCATTCCAAGCCCATTCTCCTCTGTCCTTACCACCCTCCAGCCTTGCTGTGACAGACACAAAGGCATCAGCCAGCCCTCGCGGGAAGAGTTAATGCAGATGGTTGTGATGTGTTATTTACTCCCATTAATCCTCCTAGAGTTATACACTGTTTATTTTCCACATTTGTATGTGGCCAGATCCCAGACTGACTGCCTTAGGGAGGACCCGGGGTTCCACAGTCTCATTTTTGACGGGACATCCCTCAGGCAGACGCCCGCCCCCCTCTCCCATCAGCGATAACTCTGAAGGTTGTGGGGCCAAGGCGGACTCTGGGTAGGAGAAAGAGAAATCTGGAGCCCACTTTTGGGGGAGGACCACAAAGGATAACCTTTACTAACTAATTCATTCAGAAAATATATATCAAGCTCCTGTTCTATCCAGGAACGGGGTCTGTGATAATAGTGTTCATTAAAAAGAAAACCAGGGGCCCAACATGGCATCACTTAAGCCAAGTCACCAAACAGGGCCTTCACATCTAACCTAACAGCAGTTCCAACTTTCTCCAAAAGTGGAAGTCTTAACTGGTCAGTCGGGCTTTTCCTGATCAACATCAGTGAGGTAACTGGCAACCTGGGCCCTCTCCACTCCCCCAAAACAGCATGAGGTCATCTACTTCATAAGACCCCCCTGCCCTCTCCCCCAAGGGAAGATGACCTTGGTTGGAACAATCCTTTGTTTTTCATTTACTAATAATTTTCTAGCCCCACCCTCCTTCCTATAAAAACCTTCTATCTCGTACAGCTCCTTGGAGCACCCTTCTATTTGCTGGGTGGGATGCTCTCCCATTCATGAATCCCTTCATAGAACCAACTAGAATTTCACATTTACTCAGTTGGATTTTTGTTCTTTTGCGGTGAATCCCAGTGGGCCTTTAGGAACATCGGATACTCTACAGATTTTAAGCACCTGTCTGTCATCTTTCCTTCTAATGATAAATTAGAATTTCCTTCTAATGTAAAATTACCATTCTTTTTGTTTTTTAATTTTATTTATTTATTTGACAGAGAGAGATCACAAGTAGGCAGAGAGGCAGGCAGAGAGAAAGGAGGAAGCCGGCTCCCTACTGAGCAGAGAGCCCGATGCAGGACTCGATCCCAAGACCCTGGGATCATGACCTGAGCCAAAGACAGAGGCTTTAACCCACTGAGCCACCCAGAGGCCCCTAAAATTCCCATTCTTGTTACCACTCTTGGTCTCGGGGTGGGAATGGGAAGTGCTGAGCTTCCCAGTCCATTGACACCGGGGTCCCAGAGGCCACCTGCTGGACATAGATGCTGGGGTCCAGGGGTAGCCAGGACAGAGGCAGGCCCCAGAAGCTTGGAGAAGCAGGATCGAGCACGGGAACCTGGGTGGTCGGTTGCAAGCAATCCTGTTCAGATCTCTAAGCCCAGGGAGTCCCCCAAATTCAGGTTATTCTCCGTTACCTCTCCTTTTCCCACCACATCCCTCAATATTTGTATCCAAGAAAGTTCTCCCCCACCCCTCTTTACTCAGTCTACATGTTTTCCCAAGGCAATGTTGTCTAGGTCTAGAATGGACCTCCTCTCTAATGAAGGCTCATGAATGTCTCAGGTTCCTGCCTCACTATCTGAGTTCAATCACTGATTTCTCAACTCCGAGTGGACATCTCTTCGATGAGGGAGCAAAAGGCAAAATACAAGCTGACACCCCCCAACTCTCCCCCACCCAGCTCCTGAGTGGGATCTGCATGTGACCTTCCTTAGGCAGCCAGGCTGCGTTAAAACTAAAGGAATAAACAAATAGTTAACGGACTGAGATCACAGTCCTACAGGACCTGAGTCTCCATCAGTCTACAAACATCTTAGTGATTTATGAGGAAAAAGCATTCTTATCCATAGCCTAACTCCTAGAGACCCATGGACTCCATTTCCTGGAGCCCCAACATCCCCCTGGCTTCACAGTGATGTGAGAAACAGAGGCAGAAGGGAATGTCAATAAAATTAAATTTCTTTATAATCTGCAGCCGATCGACAAATACTTGGGGTGGGCAGCATACAATAGTCCTCCAGGAACTCCCAACTGTCTGACTGTTACTGCCTCACTAGAGGGAAGAACACCCTTAGCTTGACGATGGCCAGGCCTCCAGGATCCCGGGAGTCTTCTCCCAGGATGAAAGTCCTTTTGGAAACCTCCCTTTGTCCTTACATCCCCCAACTCCCAAGTATATAATCAGCCACCCCCTCTCCCAAACCCAGTGCCACAGCTCTTTCTGCCCATGAGTCTTGTCCCCGTGCTTCAATAAAATCACATTTTTGCACCAAAAACACCTCAAGAATTCTTTCTTGGCGGATGGCTCCGGACCCCAACAATGCCGCTCCAAACCTACATCATCTTCATGAATGTTCTCCGTGTAGTCAAAATATGCAAAACTAAATGCATTCTCTTCATGGTCAGATGTGCGCACCGTAAGTTCCGGTCTTGGTCGGTGTTTCCACGAACTACTGAGAACTCCTAATTCTTCTCCTAGTTGGGCTCTGAGTCCTTTCGTTCTATCTCCTACACGTTCCCTGAATTCATCCCCTCTCCCCGCTCTTTGTGACCACCATTTCTAGTCAGCTGTCCATCATCTCTTACCCTGTCAATTACTAAGGGTCCCTCTTGGCCTCCCCTCTTCCCCTGCTCTAATCCATCTTCTCTCTCTTGCCAGAGCGGGAAGGACCATTGCTGGCTGCCTGCCCAGGATCCAATAGCTTCTCTTTCTTCCCTGTGACATTGCCCACATCTTCCTTCCCAAGAGAATCCCAGTTTCATTCTGGTGTCCTCCCCTGCCCAGATAGCCGCTGACCCTCAGGGGAAAATGACCCCAACCCTCGTTCCAGGACATGAGACCAAGGGGGGGACGTCCCCTCCCCACTGTCAGAGATCAGTTTGGAACAGGTGCGTGACTGATTCTGCCCAACGAGGCAGGAAGAGAGACTCGTTGGAACCTCTAGGAAGTTGCTTCTTTTTCTTCTTGGAGGGCTGTGGGAAACCACTCAGCAGGTGTGAACAGGAAGCACTTAGTCCCAGCTGGTACTGGCGGGCATCCTTCAGTCACTAGAAGAGCTTTCAAAGGAAGCCAGCTGTGGATGGCAGAACGGAGAGACACAAAGGCCATCTTCAGGGGCGGGATCAACAAAGCGCTGTCACCTCTGGACTTCGTGCCGTGCAAGGCTGCAGACTTCCTGGCAGTTTAAGGCAGTTCTGATTGGCTTTTCTGTTCCTGCAGCTGAGTGGATTCTATCAGAGACACAGAATGATTTAAAACGGAAATCTGGTTCTCTAAACCGTCTGCTTACAGGCTCTCGGCTCTCAGAGACAGAAACCACTCCTCACTGTCTCCGTGCTGGAGCCTGGCAGCCCGACTTGGAAGAACCGACCACACCGGCCCTTTCCTGGCTCTGTTGGGCGACACCATGGTGACAGATCAGACTCCACGACGCCGGAGACTTTACACCCAGAAAATCGGCAAACGCTACAAATCTGAGCGTTTTCTCCTCCAGAGAGCTGGTTGTGAAGCATTTACCAGCACACCATTACCTTTGTGCAGCATTCTAGAGCTTTCTCAGCGGGCCCGGTTCGGCCTCTCTGGCTTCTTCTCTTTCCCTTAGCTCCCCTGTGGCTCTATTCACAGTGAAATTGCAATTTTTAAAAAAGATTTTATTTATTTATTTATTTATTTGAGAAAGAGAACGAGCACAAGCAGGGGCAGCGGCTGGATGGGGGGGGGGGGTTGGGGAGGAGCAGGCTCCCCGCTGAGCAGGGAGCCCAACGTGGGACTTGATGATAGACCTTGAGATCATGACCTGAGCTGAAGGCAGACACTCAGGTGCCCCGTGAAATTACCATTTTGGAAATGTGCCGTACTGTCTCCTGGCCTTGAATTCCTACATAGAATGCCTTTCTCGGGCTGGAGTATCAGGCTGGAGTCACAGTGCCTAGAAGCCATAGTATTTTTAAGGGCCCGTGAAAATGTTTTAATTTCTTTAAAATCAAGAAATGAAAATGAACTTTTAGAACGAAGAAAATGTTTAAAATATGTAATATGTCTTTACCCATTCCATTAATAAAATGTAATAATTTTTTTTTTTTTTTATGGAGAAAGGAGCCCACAAAGGTAAAAGCACCTAGAACCCATGAGAGTTATAGCATGACCCTAGCTTGTCTACCCGTGAAATTAATCTCTGTGAAGCTTTTCTAAACTCCTCCTCCGGCTTCATAATCCTAGCCTTCAGAATGCTCTGTTTCTACCTTTGAGGTAATTTTCAGGGTACCTGGGTGGCTCAGTGGGTTAAGCACCTGCCTTTGGCTCAGGTCATGACCTTGGGGTCCTGGGATCGAGCCCCGCATTGGGCTCCCTGCTTAGTGGGAAGCCTGCTTATCCTTCTCCCTCTGCCACTCTCCCATTCATTCTCTATCTCTCAAACAAATAAAATCATTAAAAAAATAAAAAAGAGAAATCATTTTCAGAAAATGTGGGATGTAAATAAATAAAATCTCTCCACAGTAACACATCATAGGAACACTTAAATGCCTATAAGTATCTATCCTCTTCAATAACCTATGGACATTTCTTTTTTTATATATAAGATTTTATTTATTTATTTGACACAGAGAGAGCAAGCACAAGCAGGGGGAGTGACAGGCAGAGGGAGAGGGGGAAGATTTCCTGCTGAGCCACTGAGTTCCCCTCTTTTTTTTTTTTTAGGTTGTTTATTTACTTGACAGACAGAGATCACAAGTAGGCAGAGAGGCAGGCAAAGAGTGAGAGGGGGAAGCAGGCTCCCCACCAAGCAGAGAGCCCAAGGATCCAAGCAAGGTCCAAGCAAGGTCCAAGCAAGGACCCTGGGATCATGACCTGAGCTGAAGGCAGAGGCTTTAACCCACTGAGCCACCCAGGCGCTCCTTCCCTTCTTTTTTCTAAGATTTATTTACCTATTTGAGAGAGAAAGAGAGCACACGTGTGCACACAAGCACCGGGGGAGGGGCAGAGGCGGAGGGAGAGACTCTCCCGCAGACTCTCCACTGAGCGTGGAGCCTTATGGGGGGCTCAATCCCCTGACCCTGAGATCATGACTTGAGCTGAACCCAAGAGTTGGACACTCAACTGACTGAGCCACCGGAGCCCCCCACCACTGGCTATTTCTAAGGACAGTGATGATCCTGTCGCCTGCCCTCTAGGCTCAGAATCGCACAGGCTCACACAAGAGGGGCTGTGCATCTCCTCTTGGAATGAATTGGTGAGCAGCCACGTGTCTTAGTTTGCACGGGCTGCCACAGCAAAGTACCACACACAGAAATCTACTTTCTCGCAGCTCTGGAGGCTGAAAGTCCACGATCAAGGTGCCGGCAGGGGTGCTCCCCCTGAGACCTCCCTCCCTGGCTTGGCAGAGAGGGGGTTGTCTCTTCATGTCCTTAAGCGGTCGTCCCTTTGTGTTTCTGTCTAATCCTCACCTCTTCTTGGAAGGATATCTCACCTTGACTTGATTGCACCTTGAGAACCCTGCCTCATACAGTCACGCTCTGAGCAACTGGGGGTTAGGACCTAAGTGTATGAATTTGAGGGGGACATGAAATTCAGGGCAGAAACTCCAGTCCTTCCTGTCTCCATCACCCAGTAGAGGGGCCCAGACTTGCTTGAGTGGATGTGTTGGAAGCACCATGGAAGGGTGTCCGTGCTCAGGAAGGACGCCACGTTCTGGTGGCCAAGCCCTCGGCCCCAGAGACTTCAGAGAAGCAGCGGGAGCCGGGAGCACAGTGAGGGGAGCACGGCTGGGCAGCTCTCCCTCTAGATGGAGGAGCCTGTGCTGGGCTGCTTTCTCCTGGAGTCTGGCGGCAGTTTCAGAGACAGGCGTTAGAAAAGCAAACACTCAGAGGTTTTCCGGGTTTTTAGAAGTTTATTTATTAGCAGCGACTTGCATAAAATAGTCTTTTAAAGGGGGCAGCTGTGTTTCTGGTTTTTTTTTTCTTTTCTCTTCTCCAACATGTGTATTGGGACATAATGAATCCCAGAAATGCTGTCTGGTTTCATCATCCCTAAATATATGTATGCATCTGGTGAGACTATGAAGAGGTTTGTTGTTGTTGTTTTTTGTTTGTTTGTTTTGGCTTGGTTGTTGATTGAAGGATAGGATAAAGTCCCAAGCCATGTCTTCCTACTCAAGCTGTATTTTTGTCCCATTCCAGTATGTCAAGATGCTACGGGGTACAGATTTGTCCGATTATATCCGATTTTTTAGTCTTGTCGCTCTGCCTTCCTATCTCAGATCACTGATTGTTCGAGCTGGAAACTCGAATTCCTCATATTCGAGCTGAGGAAGCAGACGGTTGCCTAGCGGTGAGTGGCTCGACTCTGCTCTGAGTTTCTAAATAGGGGTCTGGGATTCCACTTTCAACTTCCCTATGACCCCAAGTTCAGTCGTTGCTTTAAGTCCTTTCTGGAACAGAGTGGAATTGGAGTTAGTGAGTAAAAGGTCAAATATCGGGGCACCTGCATGGCTCAGTGAGTTAAGCCTCTGCCTTCAGCTCAGGTCATGATCCCAGGGTTCTGGGATCGAGCCCCACATGGGATTCCCTGCTCAGTGGGGACCCTGCTTCCCTTCCTCTCTCTCTGCCTGCTTGTGATTTCAGTCAAACAAATAAATAAAATCTTTAAAAAAAAAAAAAAAAGGTCAAATATCCAATAGTTACATAAACAGGTAAAATATCCCAGTCCGTGGAGCATCAGGCCTCTGGGCAGAACAGTGTGAGTTCATAAGTGAAAAAAGGTTCCCGTGGACCCCGGAGGCTTGCTAGGTAACGCTGAGTTTCTGTAACACAAAAGCAGCAAGAAGTGTGTTCTTGCCTCCAACTGGCGGCCTCGCTGTCCTGACATCCTTTTCTTACCAGCTACAGTTAAACTCTGCTCAGTGGGATGTAAAGTGCCCCGAAATATTCGTCCCTGTTCCAAATTCAGAAAAGCTTTTAAGGAAGAACACAGCAGACCACACAGGGAAAGATGCAACGAAGCCCCATTCGTGCAGCTCCCTCTCACTCAGGTTCACAGGGCAAAGGAAGAAAGAGCCCGAAGAGTGCGGTTCCGGAGGCCTTCAGGCCGGGGGGGTTAAAACCAAACGTGCGCTAGATAATCATGCGTGGCAAACACAACGTTGTCATCCTGCCATCTGTTCCTCGAACGTTCAGCGGCCCCTGTCACGTGCTGACGCCGCCCCGGGTACTGCCGCGAGCAGGCACAGGAGCCCGTACACCCAGAGCCACAACCAAGTCACAACCAAGGGGCCGCTGGTCATGCTGAGTTTTTGTTATTATTTCATTAAAATGAGGCAATTTTTTTTTTTTAAGATTTTATTTACTTATTTGACAGACAGAGATCACAAGTAGGCAGAGAGGCAGGCAGAGAGAGGGGGAAGCAGGCTCCCTGCCGGACAGAAAGCCCGATGCAGGGCTCGATCCCAGGACCCTGAGATCATGACCGGAGCCGAAGGCAGAGGTTTTAACCCACTGAGCCACCCAGGCGCCCCCAAATGAGGCAAATTCTACTTTGAGCTTCCCAGCTTGTGTCTGGACAGGATCTGACCCGACTGCAGGCTGAAAAGCACATGTTCTTCAATGCACCCCGCCTCCTGCTGCTACGGGGGCTCCATCTTGACCCTGAGCTTGCCCTTTGTGGGGGTGTTGATGCCCCTTCAGGGAAGCCAGAGCCACACTCTTGCCTTTTGCAATGACGCTTTCCGCAGCGGGCGGCAACAAGTCTTTCTTCCTCCGCCCCCCATGCTCTGCCTCCTCGTCACCTCCTGTGCGCCCCCACCCCCCTCCCCTTCCCTGTACTGCACCAGGAAGGCTTTGCAAGGGTTAAGGCACGGGATCAGTGGGGTCCGGATGGAGCCTGAGAAGGCAGAGCAGGAACGGCAGAGGTAACCAGGGGTTCGCCAGACAAGGCCTGGAGAGAACCGGTTTCCCCATCCGCTCCTGCGCACATGAGGGAAGCAAGCAAGTCTGACACCCCACACCCAGCTGTCTTAGCACATCTTGAGGGGATCTGGGAGGTCAGAGGAGTGGGCAGGTGGCTGATTTTATGACCGTTCTCTTCTAATCACCATGATTTCCGTAATGTCTGGCACGGGGCTTGTCATTTTTGACCCTGGCTTCTCCCTCCTGCCCTGAGCATGTCAGTTGGCTGTGGCCTCATGGCCTCTCCCCCATGGCTCCCGGGCTTGCGAGGGCAAGGGGATGGCCAGTGAAGGTCTGAGAGCTCACCACCAGCAGCAGACGGACTGAGTTCTCCTGTCCCATCCCTCAGACCCGCACGCTCCCAGGGAATCCTGGCTTTGTGTAGCAGACTGAGTGGGTTTCTGTAACTTTCCACCAAAGAACCTCAACTAAAGCCTTTATGGAGATAAATCTTATCCAGAGCCATATATATATATATATATATATATATATATATATATATATAGATGGCGCTGGGGTGGCTCTGTTGAAGCAAAAAAGGTTGTGTCAGCTCCCTGCTTCGGGAGTGGACCCAGATCATCCCTGGGTCCCTTCTGGCCTCTAAGCCACAAGGAGCAGACATGAGGGTGACAAGTGAGGGTGACAATATCAGTGTCACCAAGGGGGCAAACAGAAGGTCCTTCTGGGGCCTTCCAGTCCCACTCGCCATGGCCCTACCAGCACATCCCGCAAGCATGAACCCGCAGGCTGGAATGTCCTCTGGTTTGGCTCAACAGTCAGTCAGCTGTAAGACACCCAGAGACCGTGTTCTCTCTCTTGACCTTGACCCTTAGCATCCCTCAGCCATCGGAGCTCCAGCTTCTGGGCCAGGTGGGGGCATCACAGTTGGCTCGAGGCTCTTCCTGACTTACCTGGGCTGACATCTGCTAGACGCCGTTGGCCTCCTCTCCTGGCAAGCACTCCGACACCATTCCCTAGCCTGCGGTGTGGACTCGTGGGCTGTACACAGAGGCTGCTGAGCCAGCCAGACGGGCTTCCCTGGGATAGTTGGGATGGCTGGGGGTGAGGGGGGCTCTCTGGTGTTTGTCCACGTTGACCCCGATCCTTGGTGAGGCATTCACAGCACCCTGGTGCGTGATGGCGGCACGAATCCTTTCACACAATACTCAACTGGACTCACCTCCCCGCACGGTGGCTTCTGCCATCAGATGAGATTTCCAGAGTCCCACGGGCGGCAAGTGGCTGGTGAGGACTCAGACCCAGGACCCTGAATTTTAAGGAGCAGCTTTTTAAGCCCAGATTCTCCAGGAGAGCCACTCCCAGTCCCCAAGGTGTACCTTTTGTAACAGCCTTTTTTGCAGCTGGTGGTGACAACGTGCTTGCTTTCTCCACCATCTGTTTCTTGGCTCCCGCCCCCTCCCCTTTCCTGCCGGCCTCAGGAAGGCTTGGGAGTGTTTTCCCTCCCTCTGGAGCTGTTTTCTTTGTTCTTAGTCACAATAGTTGACCCACAGCCTTTCCTCCCAGATCTCTTGTGGGATTTCCTCCAGCGGCAAGGTCTGCCTTTACAGGTCTTCAGGGAGCTTGGGTGGGGCAGCCCCTGGGGTTGTTAAAGAACCAAGGAATAGAGGAATGGAGACTCTCCTCCAATCCCTAAGGATGGTTCCGGGAAAGGCAGATGGGCCTGGGCTCAACCAGAAACAACCATTTGGCCTTAGACATCTGCTGAGGGCATTAGCTCAGGTTAGAGCAGAACACCACCCGGGACGGTCGCTGGTACAGAATACAGAGAGAGCGTGGTCTAAACCAGAGAAGGGGCCACTTGATAAATAAGCCTTGGTAGCCGCTCCTTCCTACTCCCTTGCTCCTTACCAATCCGTGGTTGAGTGATTTCTGTGATATTGGGTGGGTCAATACCAGATCGAGTTCCAGCCCTGCCCCAGGAGACCCCCAACCTCTGACTGTCCGTGGGCAAGATCAGGGTTTCCAGGTAATGCACCAAGATGCTGCGCTGGGAAGTGCAGCTTGTGTTTTGGATACAAGGTACGTTAAGGATAGCCCCCATTTATTTACTTATTTATTTTTAAGATTTACTTACTTATTTTTTTTTAAAGATTTTATTTATTCATTTGACAAACAGAGATCACAAGCAGACAGAGAGGCAGGCAGAGAGAGAGGAAGGGAAGCAGGCTCCCTGCCAAGCAGAGAGTCCGACATGAGGCTCGATCCCAGGACCCTGGGATCATGACCCGAGCCAAAGGCAGAGGCTTCAACCCACTGAGCCACCCAGGCGCCCCTACTTACTTATTTTAGAGAGCGAGCATGAGCAGGGGAGGCAGAGGGAGACACTCTCAAGCAGACTCCCCACTCCATGTAGAGCCCGATGTAGGGCTCGATCTCACCACTCTGAGATCATGACCTGAGCCAAACCCGAGAGTCAGACACTGAAGTGACGGAGCCACCCAGGCGCCCCTAAAAACAGTCATTATTTAAAGAGAAGGGATGGGAGAGGGGGGAGGAGAAAAGAAGAAAAAGGAAAATAGTCCAAATTACAAATGCATAGAGGAGAAAGTAAATTACAGCCGAGGACCAAAGCTGCATACATCTTTTTCAAAATGAGCCCACTAGATTTTCCTGTAGGGAACAAAATCCAAAGAGCGTAGAGCCAGCAGATTAAAATTCCTTCCTGCTTCCTTCTGAAAGGGCTTTAGTCTCACCACTGCTGGCAATAAACAGAGCTCTCTTTCAGCAAAGTCTGATTAGAGAAATGGCATCTTTTTTCAAACAAAGACACCCGGACAGGCCCAGCAGGGAACATCTTGGGCCCTTCCTTCCCGGCGGTCCCAGCCCCCACCCCTCACCTGTCTGCCTTCCCCTGCGGGCAGCCCTGGCTTGTCAGGCCCCTAAGACTGGGCCAAGTTACCAAGCGTTGACCAAAGAACAGCCAGGCAGAAGGCAAAACGCATTTGCAGACACATCTGCTTTTATTTGCGGCCTTTGCCTGGATGGAGTTTCAGGTTACTGTTTCCTGCTGCCCTTTGAAAGCGGCTTTGTCTGTTTCCTGGGCTGAAGCATCCCATTTGTAATAATCCCAGAAGCGAGGACCGTTTGTAATAATCCCAGAAGCGAGGACCGCTAAGGTGGCCGCCCACTTGAACGGCCCACACCACAAAAACACTGCAGGCCCGAATTCTTCACCTCGACTTAGACATGTGCTGGTTTTGTAGTTTTGTATTCGTGTAAAGAGAAAATAATCTTTTTATTTTTGGTGTATTTTTCTGCTGAGGCCGCCATTAGAAAGTGCCGCAGACAGAGCCACTGAGACGTTGGGAGTTTATTTCCTGGGAGACCTGGAGGCTAGAAGTCCGAGATCAAGGTGCTGGCAGGGTCAGTTTCTCCTGCGGCCACTCTCCCTGGCTCGTGGATGGCCATCTTCTTCCTGAGTCTTCCCAAGGTCGCTGTGCCTGGGCCCAGATCTCCTTTTCTGCTAAGGACACAGGTCATATCAGAGTAGCGCCCATCCCAAGGACCTCATTTCAACTTAATTACTTTAAAGAGCTTTCTCCAAATACTGTCACGTTCTTAGATACTAAGGGTTAGGACTTCAGCATGGGAATTTTGAAGGGATACAATCCAGCCAAACACATTTGTAAACATTGTACTGTTCTTTGGACTTTCACCCTGTCAGATGTAAAGAACATTCCAGAGTGCTGGAAGGAAAACACCATTTGACCACCTCTGCCTGTGCTACTTGAGGACTCTGGTCTGCTCAATGGGAACTTGTTATCTTACGTACTGTATTATGGGAAACTCTGTCTGTGGTAAACCATGAAATGCATTTTCTCTTCTGATGCCTACTGAATGACCTCATAGGACTTCATAAATTAATGCACAGAAGTGATGAATAAAGGATAAAGAGATCCTTTAAAGTACTTAAGACGTCTGTCAACAGAAGCGCGTGCAGAAGACCGTGTGATGGGTTTCTGGGTCAGAGGTTGCCATTTATGGGTCTGAATCGAATGTCTGTCTTTGAGCAGCACATTCTCCCATGTCAGGGGCTGTTAATTTTGTTTCTTTCTTGATGAGGCCCTCCGATTTGTTATAAGAACTCACAAACAAAGGCCTTAAGTTAGGGTCATATAAGGTACGATTATTTATGGTGATGTAAGAATTTCTTTGGGGCACCTGGGTGGCTCAGTGGGTTAAGCCTCTGCCTTCGGCTCAGGTCATGATCCCTGGGTCCTGGGATTGAGCCTCACATCGAGCTTTCTGCTCAGTAGGGATCCTGCTTCCTCCTCTCTCTACCTGCCTCTCTGCCTACTTGTGATCTCTCTCTGTCAAATAAATAAATAAAATCTTTAAAAAAAAAAAAAAAAGAATTACTTGTGTGACCCAGTCTATGAAGTAAGAAATCTGTAGTCTCACTGAAGGAAGCACCGGGGCCTCCCTCTGCAGATCTGCATGGAAGATCCGTTCCTTAGCCCGTCATCTAGGAGGTCAATGACCTGAACTAGCTCCACCCCGATGACAAGGGCCCGTGTTTGTCTTGCACTTTCTCTTCTCACTCCACCTGTCTTCACCTTCTACACCCAAGCTTACGGTTCCCTCCTCTATTTCTCTAGCTGGTGTCTCTCTTCTGAGCGTGGACCCTGGAGACCTTGGAGTACTACACTTCCTGCTTAATCTCCCCACATGTCACTTGAACGCCACTTGACCCAAACAGAAACCACCAGCTTGCACGACATCCCACTCCTCCTTCCCTCTAGTCCCTGTTGGGCAAACGGCACCGTCATCAGTCCGACATTTACCCATTCCTGCAGACCTATGTCCTTAGGACCTCTCGAGGGCACCCTAGTCTTTCCCTCCTCATTCCTACCATCCCAGACTCTGCCCTCAAAGGTTCCCCTCTGAAGTCCTGAGACACTAATGCGTGCAGGGCAAGATCATGGTCAGTATTACGGACGAGAGAGAAACAGTGTCATGATTTGCGCTCTGGAAGGTCGAGACTCAAATTCCAGTTCTTGCCACTTAATAACTTGTGACTTTGAGCAGGGTGCTCAATCTCCCCAACCCTTGGTTTTCTCATCTGTAAAATGGAGAAAATGCCCAACGTTGGGGCATTATTAAGTAACTTCAATAAAGTAATATATAAAGTAGTTAGCCTGGTGCCTGGCATACAGTACTCAGACATCTGATCACCTAATTGCCCTGATTACAATATTGCAGTGACCCTCTGTTTCCTTGGTGGGGCTCCCTCACCTCTCTGACCCCATCTCTTGACCCTGCTCATCTAGCCCTCCTCCTCCCCACCCTGCTGAACTCTCTGGAATTTCCAGACAAGTCAGGCTTTCTCTGCTCATTGGTCCTTTATGTAAGCAAGATGCTCCTATCGCCTGACCTCACGCATACTCCTTTTCTTCTTCTCACCTTCTCCGTCGTTACCGTCCAGCTTGGGACTCTTCCTTCCAGAAAACCTCTTGTGAGGTCCTCTCTTCATTCTAGAGCTTCATTCTATCATATGCAACTACATTCGTTTACTTACCTGTTTCCCTTTTCTTACTAGAATGAATTTATGCTTTGCATCACTAATTCCTAGGCACTGCAGCTTTATAGATGACAGGCATTCAATACATGGTGAATGAATGAATGATAACAGCCAACGTTTATTTAACTCTTATTATGTGCCAGAGTACTATGGCTTTGAGCTTCACAAATACTGAGTTTATTTTGTTTCCTATAAGTAAAAGAAAGAAAGAAACCTTTTAGAAATAATCTTTTAGATAATCTTTGGTTATCTGATCAGCTTTGGAAAAACTTTAACCTTGGTGGAAATCTGCCTTACCTCTAATAATGCTATTTGTCTCTTTCGTGTTTATTACATGTCTGTAAGAAGAAAACTCAAAGGGAGGATATGTTTCTCAGTCATTCCTGGAGACCGGGAAACGCAGAGGTTTTCATCTTGGGTCAACCTCCTTTGGATCAACTGTCCTTGGTCACTCATCAAAATATTATGAAGTGAAACTCGAAAACATGCAAAGTGAAAGACATCAGACACAAAGGATCATATATATTATATGATTCCATTTAGATGAAATGTCCAGAATAGACACATACACAGAAACAGAAGGTAAATTAATGGTTGCCTAGGGCTGGGAGTGGGAACAGGAAGTGACCACAAATAGACAAGAAGTTACTTTTTGGACTGATGGAATGTTCTAAAGTTGGGTAGCATAGAGGGTTGTACAATTCTGAAAATTTACTAAAAACTATCAAATTATATACTTACGAGGGATAGATTTGATATCATGTAATCTATAACTCAATAATACTGTTTTAAAAAGTCCTTATGAGGAGCTGCCTGGATGGCTCAGTGAGTTAAGCCACTGCTGTCAGCTCAGGTCATGGTCCTGGAGTCCTGGGATCAGGTCCCGCATGGGGCTCCCAGCTTCACAGGGAGTCTGCTTCTCCCTCTGACCTTCTCCCCTCTCATGCTCTCTCTCTCTCAAATAAATAAATAAATAAACTCTTAAAAAAAAATCCTTATGAGAACTTACCCCAGTCTTACCTTGTTTTCTCTGTGACAGTGTGGTTCTCGGAGAGATCTCCCCTCCAAATCACCATCTGGAAACTACCAATCTGTTGAGTCTGCACTTTTATAGCTCAGCCAGTCACATGGGGAAGCTGACACAGACGTATAAGTGGTCCTTTGGACCAACCGTTCCAAGACTCTACCGGACTTCATCTATGTGCACATCTCCCCTAGGCCACGTTGTATTTATGCTGTAACCCACGTTTGTGTACTTAGCTTTCTAAACAGCATTGCTTCTCCAAAGATCATTTAACGTTATGGTTAAACACTTTAGGAAATTTTGATAGCCACGGGATCATTTAAGAGTTTCCTTGGAACAAAAAAGAAACATTTCCAAATATCCAGTGTTCTACCTTTTTTTTTTTTTTTTAAACTGGCGTGAGAGAGCATCTGAAAGAAATTTTTGTTTTTTAGAAAGATCGAGAGAGAGAGAGAGAGAGAGAGAGAGTGCATGTGAGTGGGGGTGGCAGAGGGAGAGAGAGGGAGAATCTTTTTTTTTTTTTTAAGATTTTATGTATTTATTTATGAGAGAGAGAGAGAGCGCGCGCACAAGTGGGGTGAGAGGCAGACAGAAAAGGAGGATCTCTGCTGAGCAGGGAGCTGATGTGGGGCTCAATTCTGGGACTCTGGGATTATGACCTGAGCCAAAGGCAGATGCTTAACCAACTGAGCCACCCAGGCACCCTGAGAGGGAGAATCTTAAGCAGGTTCCATACTCACCACTCGTGGAGCCCAACTTGGGCTTGATCTCATGATCCTGAGACCATGAACTCACCCAGGCACCCCAAAATTTGGGTTTAAAACTGCTTCCTTAAGAGATTCCTCAGCCACAGCAAAGAAAAGTGGGAAAACCATAAAACCATGTCCCTCTTTTGAATCCCTTCATCACAACTCAAATGGAATAGCCTTTTTTCTTACTATTCCTCTCTCCGTCTGTGCTCCGTTTCCCTCTGCCCCACCCTCTCCCTTGATCTGCCCGCTTCCCTCCTGAGCCACCAGAAACCTTCAAGTTCAGTTATTTTTTCACATTAAATCCTCTTCGATGTAGAGAAAATCCCTTACACTTGATTTTAAGCCCCGTTCTTTGTCTGAACTGAGAGCCATTGTGAAAGTCTTGCCAAAGCCTTTGGAGACGTTAAACAGGATGGAGGGAAATTTACAGAGGAGTTTAGAATAGTCTCCAGCCATGAAACCGAGGCCTCGCAGATCTACCCCAGTCTGTTCATGTGTTAGTAGAACTTTCACTGCAAAAACTATTGGGTTTCAAAGGCCAGTATGAGAAGACCTGTGTGGCTTAAGAGGGTGGAGAAGACCGGGGGCATTTAGACAAGTTGAAGATGTTGGACAAGCTCTTTTGGAAGCTATCCCCAGATCTTTGCTGTGAAAACACACGGGGCTCTGAGTCAGTCATTAGGCAAAGAGAGGATGAGCCCCTGGGTGACTTAACAACAGTCTCTTTCACACCGTTAAACAGCAGTTGGAAGTAGATCCTTCAACAGATGTGAAGGCAGCTCTCTCCTTACTTTTGGCAATGGCCCTAATCCCAAAATAGGGATTTTAATATACAAGCAAAAGCTGGAGTGGGAAAGAGTGCATTGCCAGACCTCCCGCCCCTTGCTGAACGCTTTGAAAGAAGCAGTAAGGCTCAGAATAAATTCGTGAATTTACAAAAGTCAGATGGTGGGTATCCCTGAATAATCCTGAGACACTCCCAAGGCCAGTAACAGTGGCCCTCAGACCTTTAACTATGAGCATTCCTTCCTTCTCGTGACACAGCAGTGCTAACTTGACCCAGAGGTGTTTTTGAGCCAGTTAAAACACCAGGTTCACTGTTCTCCAGAAGGTCTCTTCCTTGAAATCCCTGAAAACGCCCTTATTCACAGTGAGACCACAGCTAATTTGCATGTTGATTTATGATTACTCTGGTATCTGAATCAAATCCAAATGAGTCAAGGAAATACAAAAAATGTTTTGATACAGGCAGGATTTGGGAGCGAAAACAAGTGATGTTGCAAGTGATTTATCTCCACCTCTATCCAAACTTGGCAGTATTCTGTTAAACCAGAAGCTAAAGAAGGACTAAACCCACTTGTTGAAGGCCTCACGGGGAAAATACTTGTCATTCATGGCTTGTATCAGTTCACGTCGCTCCTACCCTCCCTGCCGAAAAGTCCAACAGGCAAGGATATACAGGTGCATTGAGGACTTGAAGGCTGCCCATGGGATAGACATTCTTGCCTTGCTGTAGTACCAAACCCAGATCGCACTTCGTTTTGGTGTCTCTTGTGGCTACCGATTTACAGTTGCAGAGTGGCATTCTGCTTTCCTCAGTGTCCCTTTAGATCAAAGCAGTCAAAAGCCATTTACATGCCTCTGGGGAATTAGCAGTGTGCCTGGACAGTTTACTCCTCCTGCTTCTCAGTCATCTCCAACCGGGGCTCCAAGGACCCTCCACTTCCCTGGGATTCCACGCTTACCCAACGGACGATGAGCTTTTCGCTGTGTTCTAAGGTTGGGCTGAGATCCAAGGCGGATTCCGTCTACCTCACTGTCCGCCCTCTTCAGAAAGGACGTAGGTTTCCAAAGAGAAGTTACAATTTTGTCAAGGTCAGGTTCGTTTCCTAGGACATGCTTTATCCTAAGGAGGCAAATCCCTTCACTTCTGACGTACTGCAGGACCTTCAAAACTTGCCCGGGCCAGTAACTAAGAGATGATTAAGGGGATTCCTGGATCTCACTGGCTGCCACAGACAATGGCATGGAATTGCCATGCCCCTAAATGACTAAAGCAAGATAACAGACCCTCTCCTTGGGAGTCTAAACATGGATGGGCCTCTCTTGAGTTCAGATTAGCCTTCAACACCCCCTACCTCGGTCTTGAGATTAGCCTTCAACAAAACCTCACCTCAGTCTTCCTAATTGTCATAAGCCCGTCTATGTATTTGGAAACGAGATTCAGCTTCCTGGGGGATCATGAGGCACCAAGAACTTACCACAGTCTCTCTTGATCCAGTGACAGACCCATTTTACATTCTTGTCGGCCATGTCTGAGGGCTACAATTTCTCTACATTTTTGCCAACACTTGCTATTGTCTGCTTTTTGAAATTCCAGCCATTCTTGGAGGTGTGAGGTAGTAGCTCACTGTGGCTTTGATGTGCATTTCCCTACTGAACGAATGGTGTCCAGCATCTTTGCACAGAAATGTCTACTCAAGCCCTTTGTTTGAAAAAATCGGTTTGTTTGTCTTTTTGTTGTTGAAGTGAAGGAGTTCTTTATATATTCTGAATACTAAACCTCGTCAGATGGATGATTTGCAAATATTTACTCCCATTCTGTGGTTGATTTTTAACTCCTTTTTTAAAAAGATACTATTTATTTGAGAGAGAGAAAGAGCACAAGTGGAGGAGGGGCAGGAGGAGAGGGAGAAGCAGACTCCCCACTGAGCAGGCACCCCAGGGCAGGGCTCCATCCCAGGACCCTGGGATCATGACTTGAGCCAAAGGCAGAGGCTTTAACCCACTGAGCCAACCAGGTTAACTCTCTTGATGGTATCCTTTGAATCAAAAAAGTTTTGAGGTTTCGTGAGGTCCAGTTTATTTTTTTCTTCTGTTTCCTGTGCTTTTGGTATCATACTTCAGAACACACTGCCAAATTCAAGGTCTTCAGAGTCTCTGATGCATTTCCTGCTGTCTTTGACCCTCTGTGAGCTAATCTTCATGTACGGTCCAGGGAGCACACATGGAAGTTGCAGAAGGACGCCCTGTTTTCCCAGCCTCGTTCGCCAAGGAGACTGTTCTTTCTTCACTGAACGGTCTTGGCACCCTTGTGGAAAATTCAGTTGACTGTGAACGTGATGGTTTATTTCTGTGTTCTCCATTCTGAGTTTCATGGATCTCTATGTCTGGCTTTATGCCAGTTCCGCAGCGTTTAATGGAACGTTGTGGTAGATTTTACAATTGGGAAGCATGTCTCCAAGTTTGTTCTGCCAATCTGGTTTTAGGGTCTCCTTTAAATTTGATGGTTTCCCCTCCTGGATGGACGATTTCTGTTACTCATTGAAAATACACAACATTTCTCCTATGAAGTCCCATTACTTCCCCCCTTACATATTCCTATTCATCATCGTAATACCTAGGACCCGGATGCTCTTCTTCTATTTCTGAAGAAGGGGAAATTCCTAACTATCTAACCTCTGTTCATGAATGAACAGATTTATCAGAAACTAGAAAAATGCAGACTCGGGGCACCTGGGTGGCTCAGTCAGTTAAGCATCTGCCTTTGGCTCAGGTCATGGTCCCAGGGTCCTGGATCGAGCCTCACATCGGGCTCCTTGCTCAGCAGGAAGCCTGCTTCCCCCTCTCCCTCTGACTGTTGCTCCCCCTGCTCATGCTCTCATTCTCTCTCTCTCTGTCAAATAAACAAATAAATAAATAAAATCTTTTTTAAAAATGTAGACTTAATCTTATTGGTTGATGAACCATATCTTCGGCCTGAAGCAGGAAAAAATGAACTCATTTTCCCTCTGGGCCATGGTCTTTCAGCAGTGGCAAAATCTGCCCAGATGGTAGAATTCCCTGTGCTCACCGGAGCTTTCTCCAGGTAGCTCAAGATAAGAGGATTAATATACACACGGAGAGTAAATATGCATTTTGGGTAGTCCATAATTTTAGAATGCCTTGGGAACAGAGTCATCTTACCTTCAACAGAAACCTGGATGAGGTGCGAACTGAACTTAAATAAAAAATTAAAATTAAAAAAGAAGGGTAGACTCACTGAGGAATCAAGTTTAAATAAACCCAGCAGTTTTGAGAAATAGGAGAATTCCTTATTCTTAGATCTACAAAATGATGCTTTATTTATTTATTTTTAAAATATTTTATTTATTTGAGAGACACAGCAAGAGAAAGCACATGGCGGGGCAGGGAGGGTGGCGGGCAGAGGGAGAAGCAGGTTCCCCACTGAACAGGGGCCTCGACATGGGTCTCGATCCTGGGACCGCTGGAATCATAACCTGAGCCAAAGGCAGACATTTAACTGATGGAGACACCCAGGCGTCCTCCAAAATGACAATGTAAATTTCAGGTGTCCCCCTCCCCCGTTTTCCTAAAGTGCATCTTGAAATGATCCCAGTGTAATTCTTGATCTGGGTCACCTTGCTCTCTCATCCACTAAAAATCTACTTGGTGGGCAGGTGGCATGTAAATTAGAAGGTCCTCCTCTTCCTCTTAAAATCCACCACCAGAGAGTGAAATGAAACCCAGCCTCTTCCTCTGACTCAAGGAAAGATGACTTCTGAATGCATTTCTCTTTGTTTTCCCAAAGGGTTTCTCTTAACTATTTAAGCCTTAAGAACTTTATTTGCTAGTTACAGTTTAACTGTTTTCGTGGCCTGTTTTCTACTTTGTTGGAAAAGCTAAGTGAAGACTAGGGAGCAGTTGCTTGGGAAGGGTAGCTTCCCGAGCCTAAAAGCATCTACAGTCAGAATATCTGAGCCCAGATCTGGCTTCCTGGCCATTAAGCCATGCCCTCAGGCAAGCCACTTAATTTCATCCATAAAATGTGGATAATAGGCACTTTGACAGCTTAATCGGCTGTTGTGATGACCAAACGAGATAATGTCTGAGAAAGTGTTCCTTCAAAAGTACAAAGAGTAGTTATCCATGAGTGGTGGGATTATAGGGCAACTTTCTCTTCTTCTATGGGTTTTCTTCTACACGGTACATCATTTATACTTTAAAAATAACACTTAATTCTGTTTAACTTGTATTAAACATTATCAATTTTAAAAAGAAAGGATGTTGTGCTGCACAAATAGAAATTAAAATCAACCTTCTTTTGATGTTGCTCTAATTTTATATGTTTTCCTAATAAAATGCATAAACTGCTCATTAGGTTTCAAACCGATGGGGTCAGGGTGTCTCCGGGGAATCTGAGCATGTACAAAATAGTTAAGCTGTGTATTTAACCATCAAGAAAAATAGAAATGGGGGCGCCTGGCGGGCTGACTTGGTGGAATGTGCCCCTCTTGATCTCGGGGTTGTAAGTTCCAGCCCCACATTGGCCTAGGGTTTCCTTAAAAAAATTCTTTTAAATGAAGAAAAAAGAAAAAGAAGAAGAAAGAAAAATAGGAATTTTCATGGTCCTAAGAGAAGAAAGCCAATTTTTGGAAATTTGGTTGATTTAAATAAGACAAATGGCTTTACCCAGAGCTAGTAGAGTCCTACAACAAAGAAGGGAGCCTCCGGTTTCTGCACCCGCTGTGTAGTGTTCACGCGGCCTCTCCCATCAGGCCGGTGGGAACTCAGTGTCTCTGGCCCTGCGGCAGCTCTGACAATTGTTCACCAATAGCTCCCTGGTAGTGTCCTTGCTGTCACACCCCATGCATGACCAGCTAGGTGTTTAGCCAACTTCAGAGCAGCCCCATGTCGATTTCGGGACCACTCGGCCTGGCCCTCTCCTCTCCACTGTGATGCGCGCTCCAGCTGTCTCTGCCTCTCCAAATGTCCATCCCAGACTCTCCAGCATCTCCACCTCCCATCCTGCCTGGCTTCTGGAAAGTGCCTCTAGACAAAAAGCCCTATAGAACCATCACTATTTGGGAATGCTCTCTCGGGGACCAGTCACTTGTTGCCTGTTGTCTCAGATCTGGAAACATCAGTTCCTAGGGTTCCTTCAGGTTCCTAGCTACTTAGGGCTGGAGAGCAACTCTGGTACAGTAACCAGCACCCCACCCCCAAACGTTGTGGTCAGAAGTCTTCAAACAAATTTTTGAAGTTACAGCCTTCATATCCTAAAAGAGATTGTTCCTGTTCTAGATTAGAAGTTCAGCGAGTGCAGAACTGACAAGGAAGACTCTTTGTATCTCTTATAAAACCTCGTACTAAATGTCCCAGCAAAAGGACAAGAAAAGGACCTCACCGCCCTTGGCAGTTCAAGATGAGGCTTGTACATAAGCAAAATCGAGGGATAATTCCTTCAACAAAGAATTATCAAATGTCCACTATATGCCAGGTTTTCATTCAGTCCTGGGGATAGGTTAGAGAAGATATCAAAGTCCTTGCTTCCTGATAAAAATCAGTAGTGGCCCAGAGCGTACAATGTAAGGAATAAAGAAAAGTCCCACTAGTCACTAAAGCATCTCTTTCCATTGCACGTGCCCTGACATCCCCTTTCCTTCTTATCCGCTTTGAACTTTCCACTTTTAGGATTGATTCTACAAATCTTTTTAAAAATTTTTTTAAAGATTCTATTTATTTATTTGACACAGAGAGAGAGCGCGCACAAGCAGGGGGAGTGGCAGAGGGAGAGGAAGAAGCAGGTTCCTCTGGGCAGGGAGCCCGATGCGGGCTCAATCCCAGGACCCCGGGATCGTGATTGGAGACAAAGACAGATGCTTAACTGACTGAGCCCCCCGGGTGCCCCTGGTTCTACATATCTTGAGTGCTTTGCACTTTGCTAGATGCTGGGGATGATCCAAATAAGTGAAGCAAAGCCCAACTTCTACCACCAAAGAGCTTGAAACTAGTAGTGGAGATGAGGCTTGTACATAAGCAATTAATAAACTCAACCCCCCAGGGTCACTTGTTTTCCCAGGAACATTCATTTACAAGAGAAAGGGCCACCTAGAGGTACCGCATCTCTATAATGCCTGCCAGCAGTTTCCAAAGGTAAGGGAAGCTATAAGAGGTCTTCTACCTCACAGATTTGCTGGAGTCCGTCTTGGGAGGAGCAGAAGGAGGGACCTCCAGGGCCATATATTTACCTGCCACTGGACTTCTGATTGGAAGTTCCTCCATTACCACAAAACTCAGTACGTACCCAACTGACTTCTTCATTGTGTCCTTAAGGTTTCTTCTCTCGGAAAGAAGCAGCACCATTCACCCTGCTGCCGGAAACGGAACTCCGGGCTCACCCTTGACCTCTTCTCTCTCTGCTCTCAGACCTAATCATTGGTATCTGTCAGTCGGACCCTCTTCCCCACCATCCCGAGTAAGCTTCTTGATTAAGTAGTCTCGCCTGCCTTGTGCTTGGCTATATCCCCCCAAAAATAGGTGCTCACGAGATAGTCACCCAGTTCCCGAATGAATGAATAAATGAATAGATCCTCTGTGCTACTGTTTTGGTCTAGGCCCTTACGTTTTCAGATGATGTGCTACGTTACCATAACTAGGTTCAAGGATGGCGAATAAAAAACACTTGAATCCATTGACTACAACTTTGCCAAAAGGATCTTTCTAAAATACACTTGATTTTTTAATGGGGCACCTGGGTGGCTCAGTGGGTTAAGCCTCTGCCTTTGACTCAGGTCGTGATCTCAGGGTCCTGGGATCGAACCCCACATTGGGCTCTCTGCTTGGCGGGGAGCCTGCTTCCCCCTCTCTCTCTGCCTGCCTCTCTGCCTACTTGTGATCTCTCTTTCTGTCAAATAAATAAATAAAATCTTTTTTAAAAAAAACATTTGATTTTTTTAAAAAATATTTTATTTATTTATTTATTTGAGAGAGAGAGAATGAGAGAGAGAGTTCATGACAGAGGGGAAGTCAAAGGGAGAAGCTGATTCGCTACTGAGCGGGGAGCCCCACGCGGGACTCAATCCTGCGACTCCAGGATCATGGCCTGAGCTGAAGGCAGTCGCTTAACCAACTGAGCCACCCAGGCATCCTAAAGTATACTTGATTTTTGTTATTCATTATGTTCTACAAACTTGCCAGAGACACAGAATTAGTGGATGTAGAATCATTACTTCTGAGGGGAGACACAGAATGAAGTTCCTGAGAGCCTCTGGTCACATTTTCGTCAACCCATTAACGCATATCCTGGATTTGTGGGTGTTTCAGTTTAAAGATGCCTTATGTATTGCTGATTCATTGACAGTGAACTCAGCCACCAGCATTGCGACCCCTGCCTGATCCGAGCTTATCTAACACAGGTGTGTTCTCCCTACAGCACATCACAGCTTTCGTGCACTTGGCACAAGCCAGCACTTCAGCACTAACCTTGCAGACCATTTTATTTTATTTTTTTAAAGATTTAATTAATTTATTTATTTATCAGAGAGAGAGAGTGAGTGAGCACAAGCAGGGAGAACAGCAGGCAGAGGGAGAAGCAGGCTCCCTGCTGAGCAAAGAGCCGGATGCTGGACTGGATCCCAGGACCCTGGGATCATGACCTGAGCCAAAGGCTGACCCTTAACCAACTGAGCCACCCAGATGTCCCTTGGGGACCAATTTAAACAATGAAATCAGAAAGAGAAAGCAAAAGCAAAAAAAAAAAAAAAAAAAAGTGACACGAAATAGCCCACAGAAAGGACACTTGTTTACAGTGTGAGCGGAAACAAGAAGACCGAGCGACGCCTTGTTCGACCGCCGCTGAGGACGTGTGCAGGGGGAGACTCAAAACTGTCTTTGTCCATATCCACCAATGACCGTGGACGTGCCGCAAACATGGATTTTGAGGTCACAGGTAAATTTTAGCCAGTAGGCCAACACACAAATCCAGAATCCACAAATACACAACCCGTTAGTAATGAGGAGGGACCCTCACACTGGATGGTGTCCCCCCTCGCCCCCTGCCCCCGGGCCGAGCCTTCAGTGACTCACCAACGTCCCCTGCGAACTCTGCATCACTTACTCCCACCCAACCAGAGGACCAAGCATTTCTGTTTCACCTCCGAGCTTATGGGCTGATCTCCCATGTTTTTTGAGGGGAGAAACCATGTACTGGCTTATATTCTTATCACCTACCACCGTGGCTGGCGCCTGGTGGGTATTGATACCTAGGATAGGTGACAGATGAGCCATTGTTCCAAAAGTTATTGTCAATTTCCTCTTAATAAATTTGCCTGCAGTGAGCGCACATCAATCAATTTTGCCGGTTAATCGAACGAACTCTGGTACTAAACGTCCCAGCAGAAGGACAAGAAAAGGACCTCACCGCCCTTGGCCATTCAGTTTGGTTAACTTGCAGAGTTGAATAAGCCCTGTTCACTTTCACTGGTCTGTGTGGGACACTGGTGACTTTGCCTAAGCTCTGTCTGATGCTCCGATTCTATTTACATGCCACATCCCCTTTGTTCTTTGTGTGGATTCCCGCCAGTGTGTGCGAGAGCTTTCAGTCCTCGCCCAGCCCAGCCCAGCCCCTCGGTCCAGGGAACTTTAACCCCATTATTGGATATTCATTTAAATACCAAGGAGTGCCAAGTGGGGAAACTCCATGGTTTGGGGTTTTGCTTAAGCTGTGATCTGCAAAGAAGTGTTCCAAGCAGAGGGTTCTTGGAAACGCTGGCGGTTATTAAGGGAGCTTCTGAACAGCTTGTTTCAAGTTGAATCTTGTCCTCTGAACAGGCTCATTGTGTGTGATCGTCCCAGTGACCACGACAGTCACCCTCTCAACTCTCATTTAGTCCGGATAAAAAAGAAAGCCTGCACACACAGCCTCTGAGGGTAATTCCCAACTATACACAGCCACTCATCAAGTCCTATGGGTTTGGGGGGCTTTTTTTGGGGTTATTACTACTTTTTAAATCACATCTCTTATACCTCATCTCCTCTCTATCCGCACAGCCCGACCCTTGGTCTAGGACCAGCTTAACTCCTGCCCAGACCCAAACATTAGCTACTTCATTGTTCTCTCCTTGTTTTTGTGTGTCAGCCCCGCCCCCTGCCCCTGCCCGTCCGTTCTGTACCTCTGCTTTGTCAGAACTCAAAACCGGACGCCGCTCTCTCCCTTTCCCCACCGTCCTGGTGTGTGCGGTTGACTGTTGCCTGGGCTGCTCACAAGACTCCCCGGATCATGAGATTTATGGCCCAGAAACCAAAGCAGGATCACCCCACTCTCCCACGGGTCCAAAGGAAAACAGAATCAGGTCCAATTCCGAGAAGGGACCGTGGAGAAGAGCCACGCTGGGTCTGTAAGGAATCCCACATGAGATGCACTTACCACTAGCGTCTTACCATGTCCGACTGAGAACATCACGGTCTCTGGACAGCTGGCCATGTTTTCTTAAGAAAATGATTTTTCTCTTTGTTTCTATGCTTCTGCACTAGTAGTTTGGTTCACTAATAAATATGGGAGGACTTTTGGTGGATAAACAGCCCGCAGATTTCCTCATTCCTGCACTAGCCATGTCTATGCTTCCTCTCTGCTGAAAACCAAGTCCACGAGCACCATCGCGGGCTTCGCGGCGAATGAGCCCACCTGGTCTCTGCAGGGTCCTCCGCTCCGTTACGACCTCTGTTCAGGTCATCATCCTCACTCTTGCTCCCAGAATCAAGGCTCGTCTCACAGCGTCCCTCATGATGACCCCTGTCCTAGAAAGCCTTTTTCTTCATCTCCATAAAGGCCCAGAGAATTTCAACTCCCTCTCCTCGGTCCTTCTTTAGGGACGGTCCCCACTTGTGAACTCCTGGAGTCTGTAGCACTCTGGATTGATATTTATACTAATCAATTATATAATAATATGTGAAAAATTATATATGTATATCTGAATTGTGGGCCCTTAGAAGTCCAGGATTGGTTTAGGCCAGTGCTGTCCAATAGAAACAGAATGAGAGGAGCACCTGAGTGGTTCAGTTGGTTAAGCATCTGACTCTTGATTTCAGTTCAGGTCGTGATCTCAGGCTTGTGAGTTCGAGCCCCACATCAGGCTCCACAGTAGGTGTGGGGTCTGCTTATGATTCTCTCTCCTTTTCCCTCTGCCCCTCCCTACTCCATTCTCTCTCTCTAAAAGAAAAGAAAAGAAATATAATGTGAGCCATGAATGCAAGCCTCATATGTAATTAGAAATTTTCTAGTAGCCACATAATAGAATAAACAAGTGAAATTAATTTTAGTGAAATACTTTATTTAACCAAATATATACAAAATATTATTTTTTAAAACATGCAATTGACATGAACAATTGTTAAGGAGGTACCTTAAATTCTTTATCTCATACCGTCTTTGGAATCCCAGTGTGTACTTTATACCTCCAGCACATCTCAACTTGGACTAGACACATTTCAAGTTATCAGTAGCCCTTTGGGGCCAAGAGCTCTAATATCAGACAGCTCGGTTTTAAGCATTGATTAGTCCTTGATATCTCACACAGCTGAGTGACAATAAAATGTATACAAAGAATGTGAGTTCACAGATTGCTCTCTCACTGGAGGAGGAAGTCTGGCACAAGTCTCTGTCCTTGACCCTGTTCTGTTTGTCTTTCACTGATGGCATGGATACTGCACTGGTTCAGAACAGCCACCCTGCCGGGGGCCTGGATAGCTCAGTTAAGCGCCCAACTCTCCATTTCCACTCAGGTCCTCATCTCAGGGTCGTGAGATGGAGCCCCACACCAGGCTCCACGCTGGGGGTAAAGCCTGCTTGCGATTCTCTCTCTCCCCCACTCCTTCTACCCCTCCCCTCTGCCCCTGTCTCTCTCTTCCTCTCTAAAAAAAAAAAAAAAAAAAAAAAGAGCAGCCTCTCTGCCGTGTACACATAGTTAGCAATACTGTACTGTATCCTTAAACATTCCAGATGAACACTGAGTAATGTACAGAACTGTGGAATCATTATATTGTACACATGAAACTAATATAACACTGTGTTAAAAAAAAAAAAGAGGGTGAATTTCATGTTATGTGGTTTTTTTTAATCACAACTAAAAAAAAAAAAAAGAACACTTGTTCTGAGTCAGAGAGAGTTTAGTTTCAAATCTTGGCTCTACCACTAAATACATGTGTGAATGGGAGCAAGTTAATTTTCTTCTCTTTGGTTTCATCATCCATAAATGGGGATAATTGCACCAACCTCAAAGGACTGTTCTGAAGAATAAATTAGATACTGCTGTAAAATGTTTACCCCAGTGCACAGAACACATTAAGCCCTTAAAAAATTGGGTTTGCCCACCATTATTATTACCATAAATGGCATATTTATTAATTTGGCAGATGAGATAATTCTGGGAACATTGGGTCTTTGAGTTGGATTTAAAAATCAAGATTCAAAAGGCTTTTCCCAGATTCAATAGGTTTAATAAAACAGGATGAACCCTAATATAAATAAATTGAAATATTGCTTTTACGTTAAAAAACCCAGCTACAGAAAAATAAGCTTTCAGATTAACTGTAGCTCGTACAAAAAGAGTCATGTGATCATTCACTGACTAAGTACAGCTAAGAATAAAATTATGGGTTTTTAAGAGATTTTATTTATTTGAGAGAGAGAGAGCAAGAGAACACAAGCAGGGGAAGCAGCACAGGAAGAAGGGGGAAAAAAAATCTCAAGCAGACTCCACACCCCGCGTGGAGCCTGATGCAGGGCTCGATCTCATGACTCTGAGATCATGATCTGAGCTGAGCTGAAACCAAGAATTAGACACTTAACTGACTGAGCCACCTCAGTGCCCCAAGCATAAAATTATAACTGTACTTTTTATTTTATTAAATATTTCATCTAGAATACAAACAATACCAAAAGGTATAAAGTAAAAGGTTAAAAATCTCCCTCTTAGAATCTCTCTTTCCCACTCTTGCTCTGGTACATGTCCTTCCAGAAATATCCTACCCCTAAAATAAACATATTTATTTATCTTTTTAAAATGCAAACACTTATGGGGATATGTTGTTACTCTCTTTGCAAGTTATTTGAAAAGGAGTTAAAATTTTAAGTTGAGTTGAATGTCGCAATTTTTCAGAAATGGGTCGTGTCAACTCCAACTTTGATTTTAAGCTTCAGAAGAAGTAGGCTAACAGTAAAATGAAGGAAACACTCCAGAGCTATTTAGAGCTTGTCCAACATATCTGGAATTTTTCACTCACATATGGACACTACCTTTTAAGAAAAACACAGACAAACTGTTATGTGTCTGACAGAGAGTGATTAAGGAGGCAAAGCAGTTCAAAACTATTATCTTCACAGAGGCCCAGCTGTAGGACCTAAGAATGTTATCCACCAAGAAGGACTATCTCAGAGGAATGTGCTAGGGGTTTAAGGGGAGAGAAAAGAGCTGTTCCTAGGACTCAGGGAGTAGGCGTCACTGGGGTTCTAACAGTTGGAAGGCATGTTTTGACTCAGTAAGAACTTTGGTGGAAGTAAGTGAAATAATGCGGGAAAGGAGCTTTTTTTTTTTTTTTTTTTAAGATTTTATTTATTTATTTGACAGAGATAAATCACAAGTAGATGGAGAGGCAGGCAGAGAGAGAGAGAGAGGGAAGCAGGCTCCCTGCCGAGCAGAGAGCCCGATGCGGGCCTTGATCCCAGGACCCTGAGATCATAACCCGAGCCGAAGGCAGCAGCCTAACCCACTGAGCCACCCAGGCGCCCGGGAAAGGAACTTTTTAAATTAGACACCACCAGGAAGGAATATTATTTCTAGTAATTAGAAAGGTCTGAAGTTCGAATGTGTAACCAAGTGTGACCAACCCTGGTCATTTTAAGAAGAGTCTAGGTAGTCCATTAAGGAACATAACTGCCGTGTTCTTCAAAGCATTTCATTCAGTATCTCAGAGTAACTTACTTGTATCTTTGAGTCTGGTTCATTGCCTGGCACAAACTAGATTCAAGTAGAAGGAAGGAAGGAAGGGAGGGAGGGAGGCAGCGAGGAACGGGGAAGGGAGGAAGGGGGGGAGGAAGGAAAGAGAAACAAATGAGTAGTATCAACCCCAGCATCCCAACCAGCTTGCGCATCTAATTTCATTGTATCCTTCTGCCTTGATTTTTCCCATTTGCGACTCCAGTGTTCTACCCTCCTTGTCCGTCTCCTGCTTCCACTGGATTCATTTACTGCTGAGAACTTAGGATCCTTCTTATCCTCTCCCAAGGGGCGTTTTATTGCCTGGTTAAGCCTCCCTGGCGCGGTGCTTCATCTTCCTTCTAGAAACTGGAGCTTGGAGCGAATTCTTCCCAAATGCTATAATTCATTTGCTGCATTTCTGGGCTTGAGCACTCTCTTTTGTCTTTCTCTTTAACTTCAAAGGACTAGTGAGCACAAGTGTTTCTAAATCCCGGCTAGGGGGTGCTCTCTCTGGGATCACGCCCACTGCTCTCACCCATAAGGGCAGACTCTTTCCACAACCGAATAGTTTCGTGCATTCTGCCTCAGACATCTCCCCGGTAAGAAGCCTCGGGAAGGTCCCCGGCTGCTTTTTAGCTTAGCAAATGGGCAAGTCAAATACCTTCCATGAATCCCTAACTCCTTATTCCTCAGACAAGGCAGTACCTCCCAGAGGTTGTGCAGGTCAAATAAGAAAAATTGACGAGAAAGTGCTTTACGATGTACCAGGTGCTGGGTATGTCTGTTTCCAATTCTCTGCTTCCTGCCACCTGATTCAAGCCTTCTTGTCCTTCCAACTCAAAGATTCATGAGCCTCTCAACTACTCTCCCTGCCTTTAAGTTCTGCCTCTACCTCCCACCTATAGGATCTGCAGGTGCCTGAAAGATCTTTCTAAAGCTCAGATTGTGTTGGTCGAAAATGCTCAATAGAATTAAAATTAAAACTTAAAATCAAAAAGAAAAAAAGGGCTCGATATTTTTCCATTGCCTAAGACACAGAGTCCAAATGTCACGGCTTGCAATTTGAAACCCTCCCCAGGCTGATACCCAAGCCATAGTTCAGCCCTTCTGCCCCTTGTCTCCCAAAAGCAACCCACCTTCCAGCTAACTAGGACTCTCCCTACCCATCCCTGGTCTGGCTTCACTTACTTCAAATCAAAACCTATTTGAGGGAACATGTTTCTGTCGCATCTTTTCTGAACCCCACAAGGACTCTTTCTCTGCTGGGACTGCCACAGTATTTAATTTCTGCAACTGTTAACAATGTAATTCCTCCTGATGGACGGTAAATGATTCAGACTCATGGAGTGAACCACATCTGTCTTTATGTTCATCCTAGAACTTAATGCTGTGGTTTGTGCACAGTAGGTACTCAACAAGTTAATGATAAATTAAAAAAAAATTTTATATGACTAGGCGCCTAGCAGTGGGCTGGTTGCTACAGCAGCTACAAAAAAGCCTTGCGAGTCTCCTGGCTGGCTCAGTTGGGAGAGTTGTGATTCTTGATCTTGGGGTTGTGAGTTCAAGCCACACATTGCACATAGAGTTTGCTTTAAAAAACGAAACCAAACCAAAACCCAAATACCTTTAAAAATATGATCCAACAATTACACTACTAGGTAGTTACCCAAAAATGCTAAATTCAAAGGGATACATGTACTCCTGTTTACAACAGCATTATCTACAACAGTCAAGATCCGGGAACAGCCCAAGTGTCCATCAGCTAATGAATGGATAAAGAAGATGTGGTGTGTGTGTGTGTGTGTAATGGAATGTTACTCAGCCATAAGAAGAATGAAATCTTCCCATTTACAACGGTGTGGATGGAGCTAGATAATATTATGCTAAGTGAAATAAGTCAGAGAAAGACAAATACCCTATCATTCCTCTTCTACGTGAAATTTAAGAAACAAAACAAATGATCATAGAAAAAAAGAGAGGGGGGGCACCTGGGTGGCTCAGTGGGTTAAAGCCTCTGCCTTCAGCTCAGATCATGATCTCAGAGTCCTGGGATCAAGTCCCTCATCGGGCTCTGCTAAGCAGAGAGCCAGCTTCTTCTTCTCTGCCTGCCTCTCTGCCTACTTGTGATCTCCATCTGTCAAATAAATAAATAAATAGATAAATAAATAAATCTTAAAAAAAAAAGAAAAAGAAAAAAGAGAGTGAGGCAAACCAAGAAATAGACTCTTAATTATAGAGAAGAGACTGATGGTCCCCGGGAGGTGCGGTGGGGGAGGATGTGGGAATAGGTGGTAGGCATTAAGGTGATGGGGATTAAGGGGTGCACTTGTGATGAGCCCCAGGTAATATTTGTTAGTGCTGAACCACTAGACTGTGCGCCCAAGTCTAATGTTATACTGTACATTAACTAAGTGGAATTTAAATAAAAACTTCACCAAAAAACCCCCAAATATCCTCTCCTCAATAAACTTCCTTAAAAAAAAAAAGTTGTGCCCTTATTCCTAACTATGTAAGTTTAAATATTTGGAAAAGGAGATCATGTAATGGGGCAAGCAAGCCTAGCTAAGAGAGTCTCTATGATGTTAGGACAGGGAGGCCACAAGGGAGGAGGAATTTATACAGAACCTCAAACTTTTTGAGGAACTGCAAACTTTTTGAATTTTCAAGCCAGCGTCAAGTCCTCAGCCTGGACACAACGCAGGGCAACCAGATCCTCTGCTCCCTTCCCTTGGAAAGGAGCAGATTCAGTTTAACAAGCTTCTGTCCCTCATTTGGATATTGACCCAACCAATCCCAGTTAACCTTGGTTCAATCCCTCCCTTACACAGAGGACCTAGATGAAAACTACACGTGTAAACTTTCCTTTATAACGCTCACCTCCCTCTTTGTCTTCCTGGGAGCACAAGTCAGGTTTCGCCCTGAAACTGTGTCTACCAAATTACAATTCTCATGGCTCCCACAAATATCTGTTTGCTTGAATTTTCAGTGAATTCTTTCTTAGTCGACATACTGTTGAGAGGATAAAGCAGCAACTTAAACAACTATATAAAAGAGTCTACAGTTTAATGGAAACACTCCTCCTGAGTGTTTCAGCCTGTTAAACGTCTGCCTTCGACTCAGGTCATGATCCCAGGGTCGTGGGATCGAGCCCCACATCAGGGTCCCAGCTGAGCAGGCAGCTTGCTTCTCCCTCTCCCTCTGCCTGCAGCTCCCCCTGCTTATGCTCTCTCCCTGTTGTAGAAATAAAATCTTAACAACAACAAAAAAAATTCTGCCTTTCCCCACCTCTAAGAATTTGTGAACAACAAAACAAAAAGATAGGAAAAAAAAGGTTGATAGTTGTAGATGAGATGGGTACATCTCCCTCTGGTTCAAGGTCAGAATACTGGTGTTTTCAGAACTGAATGAAAGCAAAAAGCACATACAGTCACCTTTGAACTACAGAGGTTTAAACTGCACAGGTCCATTTTGTGCATACTTTTCCCCACAATAAGTACAGTACAGTAAATGTACTTTCTCTTCCTCATTTTCTCTTTCTCTCATTTTCTTTTTTTTTTTTAAGATTTTTATTTACTTATTTGGCAGAAATCATAAGTAGACAGAGAGGCAGGCAGAGAGAGAGGAGGAAGCAGTCTTCTTGCCGAGCAGAGAGCCCAATGTGGGGATCAATCCCAGGACTCTGGGATCATGACCTGAGGCTTTAACCCACTGAGCCACCTAGGTGACCCTCATTTTCTTCATAACGTTTTCTTGCCTCTAGCTTTATTATAAGAATATACTATAGAACACATAAACGTACAAACAAATTAATCCACAGTTTATGTGATCCGTAAGGCCTCTGGTCAACAGTAGGCTAGTAGTAGTTAAGTTTTGGAGGAGTCAAAAGTTTTACATGGATTTTTGACTGTGGTGGGCACCCCTGACCGCTATGTTGTTCAAAGGTTAACTGTATGTTCAGAAGTTATTTATTACTTCATTCCTCTTACAAGCAAAGACCGTAAATGGTACCTTGTATTGGCCTTTGAATAAGCCGACACTGACTGACGTTTCCATGGGTGTTAAACTATTTGGGGAGCTCTTGCTCAATTGCCTTTTGGGTTTATACAAATAAAGTCTTAGCGCCATAGACATTCTGTGGTGATTTCTAGTCACACCCATGTTGATGTAAAGGGGGACTAGTTCCATATGCTTACCTCTTCTAGTATGTGCCAGAATGCAGAGCCTGCCTTTAAAACCAGGTTGGGGGGCGCCTGGGTGGCTCAGTGGGTTAAGCCTCTGCCTTTGGCTCAGGTCATGATCCCAGGGTCCTGGGATCGAGCCCCGAATCAGGCGCTCTGCTCAGCCGGGAGCCTGCTTGGCTTGAAAGTTCAAAAAGTTTGCAGTTCTTCTGATGAGTTTCTGTATAAATTCCTCTCTCTGCCTGCCTCTCTGCCTACTTGTGATCTCTGTCTGTCAAATAAATAAATAAAATCTTAAAACAAAACAAAACAAAACTGGGTTGGCATCACTGGAACTATTCCTCATGTCCTGGCACCAGGGACCTACTATCTTAGCAAGTCTTAACCTTCTTTCCTTACCATTCATAATCCCCTCAAGTACATGCGTTAAAATGCATTTGGAGCCCTGAAGCTTTGAAATGATTTCTTTTCTCACTGTACCGCTGCGTATGGGTCCCCTATCAGCTAACCTCAGTGATTTCTGCCAGGCACGGCAGGAGAGACAGCAGTGTGACACACGGAATGAAAAGCATTCATGCCAGGGTGTGAGCAAAAGATCAACGTATTTCCCATCCCCACACAGCAATTTGTAACTCTCCCAAAGACACCCACTGTTTAAAGAGGCTAATGAATGAATACCTGAAATCCGGAAATGTGACTAGGTAATTAGTGCAAGGCGAGGCACCCTAATGAGGTAGAAAATTCTGGGCGGTGGGTGGGGTGGGAAGGCTTTCTGATGCCCTCAAATCACACGCCTGCCTTGGGGCTTCTTCATGTCAATCTCATGCAGTGGCCAGGGTCTAGCAGAGAACATTTGCTAATGTGAAACACAGCTGATTATGCATGAGGTGGGCGCAGGGGAAGGGGGTGGGTTAAAGGGGGGAAAAGATCCCTCCTCAAATGCAGGCCTCTTTTATTTTGGGTGTCTGAAGCGCTCAGAACACGTTATAATTATTATAGGGGCGCCTGGGTGGCTCAGTCCTTAAATGTCTGCCTTCGGCTCAGGTCATGATCCCAGGGTCCTGGGATGGAGCCCCACATCGGGCTCCTTGCTCAGGGGGGAGCCTGCTTCTCTCCCACTCCCCCTGCTTGTGTTCCTGCTCTTGTGCTCTCTCTCTCTCTGTCAAATAAATAAAAAAGAAATATTAGGAGTGCCTGGGTGGCTCAGTCATTAAGTGTCTGCCTTCAGCTCAGGTCATGATCCTGGGGTCCTGGGATCAAGCCCCACATCAGGCTCCTTGCTTGGCAGGAAGCCTACTTCTCTCTCTCCCACCCCCCTGCCTGTGTTCTCTTTCTCACTGTGTCTCTCTCTGTCAAATAAATAAATAAAATCTTAAAAAAAAAAAGAAATATTTTAAAAAACAGAACACTTTATAATTATGATCTTATTGGGTATTTAGAACAATTTAATCCCCTCGAAAATTGAAGTCAGTAATCAGTGGGCATTCAAGTTATCCACTCTATGCATACCGCATTGGGTTATTTTTTAAATATTTATTTATTTATTTGTCATAGAGAGAGAGCACACAAGCAGACTTAGTGGCAGGCTCCCTGCCGAGCAAGGAGCCCACTGCAAGACTCAATCCCAGGACCCTGGAATCCTGACCTGAGCTAAAGGCAGCAGCTTAACCTACTGAGCCACCCAGGTGTCCCTCCACATTGGTTTTTCATATGCGGTGGGGCTGTTGTCTGCCAATCCGTCCTTCATCCCTCACTTCTCTTCCTCTAATTCAGTTATAACTGTCATTTTTATTCTTCCTAAAAGGTGTCCAGTCGGTTTCTCTCTCCCTGAGGTGTGAGCCTTCAGTGTTTATTGTCCCTCAGAGTTGATGGATAGTGTCCCGAGACTTAAGTTTTCTCTCCTTTTGTCTCAGCCCTCGGAGAGAGGCGAGGATCCTGTGGCCAGAGCCCGGCCTCCCCCACCTCGGCCGGCGGGGCCGTTTCTGGGGACGGAGACCGCGGGCGGGATCGCCAGCACTGCCTGACCTCCTCTCCGACGTCCCGCCCGCCTGGAGCGGGAGCCTTTGTCCCCAGCGCCCCCCCCCGTCCCCCCGCCAGCCGTCGGTCGGGTCGCATCCGACAGGGGGGCTCCCGGGGAAGCACATCTCGCCGGGAGTGGGGCAGCCGGGCCAGGGATCCGCTCCGGGAGGACTGTGGGCGGGTGAGGGGGGAGTCCCCGAGAGGGGTTGGAGGTGAGCAAGGGATGCCGTGATGGGCGCAGGGGTGGAGGTGGGGCTGGGCACGGGGGAAGGGCTGGAAGTGAGCAGAGGTGGGGGCGGGGCGGGAGTAAGGGGCGGGGTTGGCGGGGCGCCGGGACGCGGGGACAGGCTTAGTGGTCAGGGGACCTGGGGCTCGTGGGCGGCGCTGGAGGTGAGCGGGCGGGGGCGGGGGGCGCCAGGGGGGCCGGGCGCGGGCCGGGATGCAGGGCGGGGGCGGGGCGGCGGGGCGGGGGGAAGTGGGTGGGGCGCCGCCGGGAAGGGGGCGGGCCGGGAGAGCCTCTGGGCTGGAGCCGCGCGGCGGCGGCGGCGGTGGCGGTGGCCGCGGCGGTAGCGGCGGGCGAGCGCGTGGCCGGGGCGGGCGCGATGAGCGGGGCCGGAGCGGCGCAGGGGGCGGCGGATGCGTCCCGGGGGCTGCGGGTGGACGGGCTGCCCCCGCTGCCCAAGAGCCTGAGCGGGCTGCTGCACTCGGCGGCGGGCGGCGGCGCGGCGGGCGGCTGGCGGCACCTGGAGCGGCTGTACGCGCAGAAGTCGCGCATCCAGGACGAGCTGAGCCGTGGGGGCGCGAGCGGCGGCAGGGCCCGGGCCGCGGGGCTGCCCGCCAAGCCGCCCAACCTGGACGCCGCGCTGGCCCTGCTCCGCAAGGAGATGGTAAGCGGGGCTCCGCGGGCCGGGCCGGGGGCCGGGGTGGGGGGGTGTTGCTCCGTTCGGGCTCGCCGTCCCGGGCAAGTTCGCCGGGACCCGCGCTCTGCTCCAGAAGTCCCCGCGCCCCCCGCCGCTTTCTGGCTCTGTGGCGCCAGCGCCGAAAGAGGGGCACTGACCTCTCAGGTGCTCCCTGTTACCAGTCCTCTGTCCGCGGTGGGACCCTCACCCGGGGAGCCCTCCCCCACAGTGAAAAGGCAGTTTTCGGAGTCCTGCCACCCGGAGTCCGGCCCCAGCTGGCTCGGAAACCCGCGGGAGGCGCGGCGTGGGGTTCCCTCGTGGCTGGCGGCGGGTGCGGCTTGGTCACCCGTCTCCGGAGAGAGACACCACACGGGTCGGGGAGAGGCGTTCCCTGCGGCGGGGGGTTAGAGCTGTGTGTTTAGAGCTGTGTTTTCCTGCCTCGGAGAGGACAGTTTTGTCCGCGCGAGTGTAGACAGCGGATTGGAACAGCCCGCGCTCCCTCCCCCGCGCCCCAGGCGCCGCGTGCGGAATCCGATTACTGCGGGATGGCTCCGGCCCCAGACGGCTGTGAAGGCGGGCGCTGGGCCCATCCCCTCCGCGCGTGGGGCGGAGGCCCGGAGGCCGCGGGACAAGAACGCAGGGGTGCGCTGCCCGTCTGGGTGAAGCCCGCGTGCGTGCTTCGGACAGTGTCCGGGCGCCAAACAACGGGCCTTAGTTGTTCTCAGTCCTTGGGAGGTACGTTTGATGTGCGTGGATCGGGACAGCCGATTTCAGGCGACGCCGAAAGCAGGACAAGGGCAAGGATTTAGGCGGCACTGAGCCCTTCCCCGGCTTTCCTGCAGGCTTAGGCTAGGCCCGCAGAGAGCTGGAAAACTTCCTTCTTCCTATGCTCTCGCTGACCCCTGATCACCTACCCCTGGCCACCCGCAGGCTTTTTGGAATCTGCCCCTTCCTTTCTCTTAGCGCAGGTTCTAAGTACAGGTAAAAACTTCCCTAAGGAAATCTAGTATATGAAAGCTGCTTTTTTCCCCAATGATAAATTTGCCAAAACCTTATCACAGAAACTCTTTAAATACGCATCTAGTACATTAAGAGATTGTTTAGAAACATTCAGTTTATGCCTCCTTTTTTTTTTTCAGGAGCATATCCGTTCTGAAAGGTAAGACTTAATTAAATCTAGAAAGGGAGCCTTAAATTAACATTTTTAAAATCAATTAGATACTGTTTTCCCACTCTGTAGCTAGCATTGAAACTGTGATTTCCAATCCTCTCTGAATAGATTTTCTAAGCTGCTTACAGAATGACTTAAATTCCAAGACAACCATTTTTATTTATTAATAAACATTGACACCAGCCTTGCACAGCTAAAGAGCTGAATTTCAGTTAGATAAGCCTACATCTAGTATGTTTACGGTCTGAAGTTAGATGTAGCATAAGTACAGGGGTTCAGCGGGAAGACTCATCCTGGGTTAAGTCCCATGCTGGAACAGACAGGAAAACCTCAGGGCCACTCCTGTTGTGAAGCTCTGCTTTATAACTTGCTCTGGTGGCTTTCGAGTCAATGTGCCATTCCCGAAAGTATTTTTCTGGGTCCCCCCTGGTGGTACTGCAGAACAGTCACAACCTTATAATTATGTCTTGGACCAGAGCTCTCCCTAAGCCTGTTTGAAGCACAAGGAAAATAAACAGCCATCTTTGGTCAGTCTGCTGTTTAGCTGCGAGAAAGATAAGGAAGATAGGGCTACAGGCCCTGACAAGTCCTTTCACAGAATGTCACAGGGTCTGTTTTAAAAGAGCCCTAGGTCTGTTGCCCTTAAGAGATTACTAACCTGCGGCAGTGGGGTCTGAGCGGTAACCTAAGCTGAGTTCATTCCTGAATTATCTATGGAATGGTTTGTGTTGATCTGTTTAATTGGAAGGCCTGAGGTCAAATCTGTGTCTCGGGATATACTAGCAGTCGTGGCAGAATGTGATTAGATTAATCCCTTTTTGAAAGAGTCCGTGCAATCACAGATTAATGTGGTTAGTCTTTTATTTTTATTTTTATTTTTTAAGTCCTATGCAAGCAGTGATGGTGTGGGAAGGTCTCTGAAGGCAACAGAATTTTCTCAAGGGACAAGGGCAGTGGGAAAAGAGCAGCAAAGCTGGAATAAGGGACTAGCACCAGTGTGGTAGCAGACTATAGAGAGCGGGAGTGGGAAATGTTCGATGAGTGCTGGGACGGGGTGAGAGCCTCCAGCGGGTTGGGGGCCAGTGAATTGGAAACAGGAATCTGGTGGGAGATGCCGCTCTGATATAGAAAATGCAGGAATTGTCAGTTACCTATTCGAGTCTGGGAGGTGCCTTCAGCGTTTGTATGGAAAGTGGGGGTTAGCAAAACAATTAAAAATTACTCCCAGTTCTGGACACCCAGAGATCACAACTGTTAATAAGGAGATCTCCTGTGTAGGCACCATGTAAATGCTTTCTATACATCGTAACTTGTCTGTGCGGTGGATACTCAAAGTCTATTCTATTTATATATCTACTTAGGTATTTATCAAAGTGGGGTTAACACGGGCTGTTACATTAGTTTCAGGTGTGCAACACAGTGACTCAAGTCTGTTTGCAAAAGTGTGTTGGCTGGTAGCGTGGCTCCCATCTGTCACCACACGATGCTGTTACAATACCATTGCCTATGTTCTCTCTGCTGTACATTTCATCCCTGTGACTTACTCATTCCAGAGCGGGAAGCCTGCACCTCCCATTCCCTTTTGCCCATTTTGCTCATCCCCCCCTACCCCGCCTTCCTCTGGCAACCAGTCGCTTTGTTCTCTGTATTTATGGGTCTGTTTCTGCTTTTTGTTTGTTTGTTCATTTGTTTTGCTTTTTAGATTCCACATGGAAGTGAAATCATATGGTATTTGTCTTTCTCTGTCTGTCTTATTTCACTTAGCATAATACCCTCTAGGTGCATCCTGTTTCATATATTTTTTGAAAAATCACTCAGAATTTAACCTCGTTATGGTCATATACTCAACCAGATGTGTCCCAAAGCCCTGTGTGTGTGTGTGTGTGTGTGTGTGTGTTTAAGGTTTCTTTGTTTATTTATTTGAGACAGAGTCCAAGCAGGGGGAGCGACAGGCAGAGGGAGAAGCAGGATCCCTGCTGAGCAGAGAGCCCTATGTAGGGCTCAATCCCAGGACCCTGGGATCACGACCTGAACTGAAGGCAGACACTTAACCAAGTGAGCCACCCGGGCGTCCCCCCCCCCTTTTTTCTTTGAACATCAGATGATATTTTACAATCACACTCCACAGATGTTTACAGGCTGTGCATTAGGTGTTGAGTGCTGTGGAAATAGAAGGATGAATGGAACTGTCTGGCTCGTAAGGACCCGCCACCAGCTGGAAGATGTCATTTCACAGCAACAGGGGTGCCGTGCCTTAGACCTCTTCTCCGTTTTCTTGACTGGAGTCTCTGTATTAGTAATCGCAACTCCGTCTGAACTAGCTCTTGCAAAAGGAGAATCTTGACGGGCTGGGCATACGCAGAGACAGGCTAAAACAGGGCTGACAGGGCTCCTGGGAAGTCCACTGTTGTCTCCTCTTTCCCCTGCCATTTTGTTTTCCTATTTTTTGGACTCTGGCGGCTAACCGGGTTGTTTTGGCCGCGTTTCTTAGATCCAGTTTGCATCCAGTTTGGAAGGATGCCAGTGGGCCCAGCTGGGGTCATAGGGCCAGTCTGGGCCAGCTAGTTGTGACTGAGGGCAGGATTGCATTTTACTGAGATAGCGCGACCACGTGGACGGGGTGGGTGTGGGGCACTGGGGATTCCCCCAGAGAAAGGCCAGTTTGCAGAAATAGAGCTGGGGGCTGCTGGACAGCCAAACTATTAGATGTCTGTCACAGACTTCTTCTTCCTTAAGAATACTTTGCCCTGAAGGGCCCCCACAGTTTGAAAGATTCTTACCTGCTAAGCTGACAAAATCACCTTTGCTCAGAGACTTTGGCTGGCGTTTCAGATCCTTGCATGTGGCTGAAGGACACCCTTGACTCTCAGCCTCAGCCGGGACCCTGACAGGTACTTTCCTTAAAGTTTATACTAGACCCCCTGCCTAGTAGCTCTGTGGCATTAGCCCATCAAGCTTGGACACCCTCCCCAAAAATCACAAAAGCACAGACAGAAGATCCTCAGATATGTGGGAGCAGCAAATGTTTGAGGGCCGCACCCCTGGGGGTTCTTGGGTTTTGCCTCTTAAACCACAGAGGCAAGTTCTAGTAGCTTTGACTTGGAACCCTTTGTTTTCTTGCTTCCTTTTTTTTTTTTTTTTTTTTTCCCTTAGAACCAACAAGTAGTGGAGCGCCTGGGGGGCTCAGTGGATTGAGTTTGGCTCAGGTCATGATCCACAGGTTCCTGAGATCATGCCCCACATTGGATCTGCTTGAAATTCTCTCTCTCTGCCCCTCCCCCTTCTCTCAAATGAATAAATAAAATCTTTAAAAAAGAAATGTCAAGGGGCACCTGGGTGGTTTGGTGGGTTAAGCCTCTGCCTTCGGCTCAGGTCATGATCTCAGGGTCCTGGGATCGAGCCCAGCATCAGGCTCTCTGCTCAGCAGGGAGCCTGCTTCCCCCTGCCCCTCTGTCTGCTTGTGATCTCTGTCTCTCTGTCAAATAAATACATAAAATCTTTAAAAAATAAAAATGTCAAGTAGTTATTTTGGTCACCAACCCATGCATGAATGAGAAATCATCCACTTGGAAGTTTTGAGTGCCCGAGCGGCAGTGGTTTAGGGGAAGAATTTAATCTGATTAAATAAAGCTTGATTTCTGAGACCCACAACACTCCTCATCCCTGCGTTTTTGTTGAGAGCAACTAAATGTCTAATGAGTTTGTGCAGTGAACTGTGTTCTAGGAGATGTGCATTAGCTTGAATGGCCCACATCCCAGTGGATTTCAGTTCTTATCCTGCCCATGGAGCCAGTGTCAGAGTGAGGGGATTTTAGTCTTTAAAAGGTTTTATGGTAAAGATCCAATCCCAGTGAGGCCTAGGAAATGACATCTGGAACAAAAGCGTCAGCTACCAACATAGCATTCTTGATTGATGCCGATCACAGGAGATTGGGACCGTCTGGTGGCCTTTAATACTGTCTTTTCTGTCTTTTTGTTTTTGCTGGTCCCCAAAGACTGGACCACCTTCCCCAAAGGCTGGAAGGACTCAGGGTCCCCGAGTCAGCTTGCTGAAATGCTGATTCCTGGGCTTGTTTCTATACCAGCAGGATCCGAATCTAGGAGAAGGCAGAATTTGCACTTGTTAACAAGTCCTTTGAGAACCTGGAAGGCCCCAGCCCAGGCATCAGGAGCTTGGATTCTGTTATTAGTTTACATGATATAATTTAGGCAAGCGCTTTGCTATTTTCAGTTCTAGCCTCCCCTGTGGGGAAAAAGAATTAAATGTCACCAAGGTTCCTTTTGTTTTTGTTTTTAAAGATTTTATTTATTGAGAGAGAAAGAGGACATGAGAGAGAGCAGGAGTGGGGGGTGGGGCAAGAAGAAGAAGCAGGGAGCCCGATGGAGGACTCGATCCCAGGACCCCGGGATCACGACCGGAGCCGCAGGCAGATGCTTAACTGACTGAGCCATCCAGGCACCCTGTCTAAGATCTTAAAGTTTTGAGGCCATAATTACTCTGCATGGTACTTGTCCCCAAGCAGACTCTCCACTGACCACTGGGCGGGGAGTCCTAAGTGGGGCTCAATCCCAGGACCTTGAGCCAAAACCAGATACCACCCAGGCGCCCTAGTTTCACTCACTTTTAGTTTTTAAAATATTTTACTTATTCATTAGAGAGAGAGAGAGAGGAGAGCACAGAAGCAGAGGGAGAGGGAGAAACAGACTCCCCACCGAGCAGGGAGCCTGACAGGGGGCTGGATCCCAGGACCTGGAGATCATGAAATTGAGCCAAAGGCAGACACTTAACCGTCTGAGCCACTCAGGCGCCCTGGTTTCATTCACTTTTTTTTTTTTTTAAGATTTTATTTACTTATTTGAGAGAGAGCACGAGATGGGAGAAGGTCAGAGGGAGAAGCAGACTCCCCATGGAGCTGGGAGCCTGGTGCGGGACTCGATCCCGGGACTCCAGGACCATGACCTGAGCTGAAGGCAGTCGCTTAACCAACTGAGCCACCCAGGTGCCCCGGTTTCATTCACTTTTGATGTTACCTTTAAGTGAGGTTATACTTCCAGTCCCAACATTTGAAAATAGAGGATTGAAAGATCCTTTTTCGTACCATCTTATCTACTACTGTCCCAACCTATAGAGACTATAAATGAATATTTTTCCTAACTTACTAGTGTCTTGCAAGAAGCAAACCCCTCTTCTTTTCCCCCACCTGTGGTTAAAGGCATTCCTCTGTGTCACGGGAATGTGAAAGCGTTCCGCTTGTTGGCACTGTGGACACCTGTTCCCTGACACAGGACCTCCACCGAGCAGTGCCTGAGCGTTTCTGCATCTCCTTGGGCCAGCACTGCCATAGGTCTTTGAGGCCTCGTGGGCAACGAAGTTCAGGGAGGGCTGCGAATGAGGATGGTGGCCCTCGTGTCGTTCCCTGCCACCAAGCAGCGGCTGGAGGCTTTACAACAGCTCTGCTTCTGGGATGTCCACCTGAACGCCCAGGAGACTTGAGAGCTCAGTTGGAAAAGCTAAAGTTTTCACAATCCTGTGTCTGAAACCCTGCCGACGGGCCACAGACTCCACGAACAGGAAACCGGCCGTGAGACTGGCTGGGCCAGGTATTTGCCTCCAATTACCCAGTGTCATTCTCTAGAGCCCCGACCTTCTATTCATCTCATTCGTGGCCCACAGGCTCCAGATGTTTCCAAGTGATAAGTAGGCAGCATACGTAAAGGTTGTTCTTTCCTTTCCTGTTGCTCCTTCCCTCATGGACACTTAACACGGGGATGTACATCCTCCTCCAGGAACTTGGGAGACAGACAGACCCTTAGGCTTCCTTATGATGCTGCAGAAAACTCCTTAAAGCAGAAAACTCCTTAAAGCATGTAGCCTTTTCTGTTTTTAGGAGCGCTCTCTGCTCACTGCCCTGATTGGCCATAAGAGCAGGGGCTGGCTTCATTTTGCAGGTGTGAAATTCCCTCTGCAAGGATTCTGGGAGGAGGCCCTGCCCTTGACTGCAGAGGGTTGGGGGAGAAGGGAGAGTCTCTGTCCTCTGACCAGGGCTCTCCAGACAGGGGCAGCCTCTGGGGGACGCCAGGCCTTGTACGGCCTGGAGAGGCTGGGCTGAGGAGGATTACTGAGATCCATTTGGAGACTAGACACCATGGAAAGAGGGTGTTTGGTGTGTGCTTAGGTTATCGACTGCGCTTAGAATTGAAGAGAAAACAGCCAAATCCAACACAGTTAAAGGAGAAACTGCAAGGTGTTTAACAACCTTATAATCACAGATATGCAAAGGAAAACAATAAGGCATCATGTTTTATCTAAAACACCAGTGGAGATTGAAAAGAATGATCAGCCTGAAGGTGAGAGTTTGGGAAGATAGACACCATAAAAACGGTTTCTTGTGTGTTTTTTTATGTCAGGTCTGCAAAACACCAGCTACTGATAGGAGATTTTCTGTATATTGCCCTAGAACTTGGTTTTCTGATTTTAACTTCAGATTTTCTCCCCTAACTGCATCTCCTCTTGCAGAAGGGGAATTTCAGTTAATTGGGTATTGTTCAAGGAAATGACAGAACACAGACTAACCTTCGTATGTGTGTTGCGTTCCAATGTGTTGTTGACAAGTCCGTTTTCCCCTCCAGTCCCAGCTGATTTCAACCTCATCTGTGTCCATGTCTGCACTCACTATCTTGGGCAACAAGCTTTTAAGCTTTGGTGTAAATCCTCAATGAATGATGGTCTGCCGTTTGCAGCCCCAGGGCTAGGGAGGGATTAGAAGGAAAGCATCCTTTTCTCTTCTCCCCTTCTGCAATTTCATTTTTATAAATTTATCTTATGTTACTAGTCACACAGTGAATAATTATATTTGTACACAGATGCATATTGCATATATGATTATCTACATGATAGATGATAGATGATAATATGAAATCGTGATAGAATACTATACAGTCATGGAAAAGAATGTGGTATTCACAATATGAGAAAGTAAGTTACGAAACAGTATACGTATACATTTGTATAGGTGGTTACTAGCTAAAAACCAGCTTGTGTAAGCATAGTGTCATGAGGGATGTATACTAAACTGCTAAAAGTGGGTATCTTTACTCTTTTAAACATATATATATATTTAAGAATTTATTCTAGAGAGAGAATGAGGTGGGGGGAAGAGAGGAGCAGAGTGAGAGGGACAAGCAGACTGCACTGATCGAGGAGCCCGACATGGGGCTCAATCTCAGGACTCTGAGATCATGACCTGAGTTGAAACCAAGAGTTGGACGCCTAACCTACCTAACCTACCCAGGTGCCCCTAAAAGTGGGTATCTTTAAAACAGCAGTTCTTAAAGTATGAGTCTGGAAACCCTCTCAGGGTCCATAATTATGTGGCGATCATATCAATGAATGTGATGTTTTAAAATACCACCTAAGGGGGTGACTGGTGGCTCAGTTGTTAAGCCTCTATCTTCGGCTCGGGTCATGATCTCAGGGTCCTGGGATCGAGCCCCGCATTGGGCTCTCTGCTCAGCAAGGAGCCTGCTTCTCCCTCTCCCACTCCCCCTGCTTGTGTTCCCTCTCTTGCTGTGTCTCTCTCTTCAAATAAATAAATCAAATCTTTAAAAAACAAAATAAAATAAAATACCACCTAAGGAAATAGATTAACTTTTGGAAGATCTGCCCAATTCAGTGAGTCAGTTTTTCACATTTTTCGTAACCAATGCTTGCTGTTACAAAATCATCCACAGTTAAAAGATCCATTCAAAGTGCAAGACTAATATAACAGGATGAAAAGTTCATCAGGATAGTTTCAAATTTCACTCTGCAGCCAACTAAAGGGTGTGTCAAAAAAAGAACACCCACAATTTTCTAAAAGGCTATTACATACCCATGTGAGGCCAGATTTTCTTCATTTCCTTGAACCAAAACAACCTGTCCCGAAGGACCCAAGGCAGGAGATAAACCAGACATTAAAAAGATTTACAAAATGGCATTGTTTATAAAAATGTCACATTAGCATGTAATGGGTATATTACTTATGATTAAGTGGATCTATATTAAAGCTTCTCAGTTTTGACCTCTACTAAGGAAATGTTGTTAGGGGCCCTCCGTAGCTTTACTGAAGAGTGTAAAGAGGTCCCGAGACTCAAACACATGAAGATAGAAAGCTGCTTTAGACCATGGAATGTGGGAAGGATGGCTTATATAAGTATGAACCATTGAGATTTTTTAAAAAGATTTTATTTATTTATTTGACACAGAGAGAGAACACAAGTAGGCAGAGAGGCAGGCAGAGAGAGAGGGGGAAGCAGGCTCCTTGCTGAGCAGAGAGCATGATGCAGGGCTTGATCCCAGGATCCTGGGATCATGACCTGAGCTGAAGTCAGAGGCTCAACCCACTGAGCCACCCCGGCGTCCCAAACCATTGAAATTTTAATCTAATTAGAATGTTTTATTTTGGGGCGCCTGGGTGGCTCAGTGGGTTAAGCCTCTGCCTTCGGCTCAGGTCATGATCTCAGGGTCCTGGGATTGAGCCCCACATGGGGCTCTCTGCTCAGCAAGGAGCCTGCTTTCCCCCCTCTCTTTCTGTCTGCCTCTCTGCCTACTTGTGATCTCTGTCTGTCAAATAAATAAATAAAATCTTAAAAAAAAAGAATGTTTTATTTTTACAGTAGGCAAAAAGCGAGAAAGAATGAGCAAAGCCATTGCTTAGAGAAAATGGTCGATTGCTTTTCCTTGGCTCTGCTTAGAGCGCGGAAGAGGAAAGGGGCTTCACTGGTCCCAGTATTAGTTGCGGTTAGAGAGAAACAAGCACATCCCGGGAGATGTTGCAGAGTGGGCTCTGTCCACGTGGATACCCTCAGCTGTCAGCAGACAAACACAACTGAAACTGCCTTACTTGGTCGAGAGGGTGTATGGGCAGGTGCAGGGCTGAGCGAGCGCTGGGCGTGGCTTAACCCTTGCGGTGCAGCTGTACAGGATGTTCTGTCTCTGAACCACTGGGGCTCTGCAGAGCCTAGTCCTCAGCCTGGTGGGCTCAGAGCATTCTCAGGAGATGAAGCAGACCGGATAGCGTGAATGCTTTTCTGCCCAGGAGAGCAGAGTGCAGCCCAGGAGCCGCGGGATGGATTGGAAGCTTGCCGTGAGCACAGCATGACAGGCCGGGACCTTCCAGGTCTTGTGGGGGTCAGTTGATACCCCTTCCCCACTGGATCAACACCCAAGGAGTCTTTCTCTTCCGTTTTCCTTTGAAAACAGTATACAGTGGACGGGTCGGTGTCCTTCTGTTATCGCGTCCTTTATTCAGAAATCAGGTTACGATGCATTAGGCCACTGCTTTTATTACATTTCGGCTCTGCAGATAACGTGCTAGACACCTTGATTAGACTTGGGGCATTTCCTGGTCCTTTCTAAAATAAATTCATGAGCCGAGTATATGCTTAGGCACTCATTACATTTTAAGAAGATAACTTCCAAGTGTTCTCATTGTAAGTTAATACATACTCGTGGTAGAAAATTCAGAAAAGCCCAAAATCAGACTCACCTGTGATGTTAGCAGCTTGCCACCTACGACAGAGGACATTGGGCATCTCCTTGGCCTGGTCAGCGGCATGAACAGGACAGACGGCCGCTCCCTGCCCTGCCCCCACCGCAAGCCGCCCCCCTCCACCTGTCAAGGGGCTTCATCTTTCAGGACCCTAACTTCCTCCTCATGACAGAGTCAATATCTGCCTCGCAGAGCAAGGGTGAGGATTTCGTATTTGTGTCCAGCCGAGATTTCTCTCTCCAGCCCATCCCTGGGGATGAACCTAGGTGTCTGGGTGGTGAAGTCTGGGGGACCTCAGACTCATGGTTTTTGGCTCAGGTCTGATCCCTGGGTTGGGAGAGCGAGCCCCGTAGGGGGTGCCATGCTCAGAGCGGAGTCACTTAGGACACTCTCCTGCTGCCTCTCCCCACCCCCAATACATAAATAAAATCTTTAAAAGAAAAGAAGTGAACAGTTAGCTAGTTGAGAGTTTGGGCTATTTCAAGGCTTTTGATAGAGCTTGCCAAGCAGTGCTCCACAGTGTGCCTACGTGATAGTTTTTACAATTGAGAGTGTGCTCATGCTTGCTGAGAAAACCGAGCCATGCAGAAGGCTGTAAATACCGATCCCGCTTTCTAGAAGCAGGTTCTGCCAACAGACCTTTCCTCCTCCCGTCAGAGGCGTGCACGGGTGTGTGCATATATAGGAAGGGAGTTCCTGCTAACATACTGTCGATGACCTGAGCTTTTGTGCAAGGCACATGGGTCGCTTCTACTGTAGCACACACCCAGCGGCTCATCCTTTAAAATGACCACCTAGTTTTTATTGTATGACTAATCCCTAAGTTTTCTAACCACGTTCCTCCTGCCTTATGTTTCAATGTAAACTTTCATGCAACTAACTTTTTCCGTATCTGTCCCCATATTTTGGGACCCCACCCCCCAATTCCCACACTACATACAGCTCACGATTCTGCAGCTTCACTGGGAATCTGTACATCCCTCCTGTCCAGTATGAAGTGGGATATTTATTATCTTCGGTTGAGGAATGCAGTGGTAGGCAGATGGATGGTCAGGTGGGGGGAAGGGCGGGTGGGCATCATTTCGGAGCCGACCTCAGTAAGACTTCCTGATCTAAGCCATCCCCACACCATGCCCTGCTTCTGCCTGGCTTAGCCCACAGCCTCAGCAGGGGTCTTGGAGCAGGGTGCAAATAAGACCATTTCTTTTGATGTCTGTTCTGTTTTCTACTCCTTATATCTGAGAAGAGGTTGCTTTTGTTCACGTCTCCTAAATGGACTAGGGAAGGACACCAACTCATTTTTAGTTTCGTACATAAAAACAGACTCTTTTCCTTAAATACAACTAATTTCTTAAAAGTATCCTTAAACTTTTCACGATGCTTTGTTTGGTCCCAACCAAAGTTTCCTTTTAAAAAGTACCTTCCATCTTCTAAACCTTGTATCCAAATTGTCTTGTGTCTGTTGTAATTTTTTGAAGGTTTGGAAGAACTCTGTCCCCCACAGCACCCTCCAAAGATAATCAGAAACTTAATCACCCAAAACCCAGCTGGGAGCCACCCCCTGCCCCGTCTGAGGTGTATCCACGTGGCTAGTCCATTGTGGGTTGAGATAGTTTTGAGGGTGATTCAGGATTGTTAGAGATGTTCTAGGTTGATGAGCCACCTGTGCTGCGGGGGAGGGGTGGCAGGCGAGCTCTGTGCCTAGGGAAAGAGAGGAAAATGATCAGGAAGTTAAGCAGGAAGCCCAGACAGAGAGAGGAAGGAATGACCTTAGCAATTTAAAGCAGTGGAAACTAGTTGATTGTTCTTAATTGTCTTGAAGGTCTAGAATAAGGGCTACACATGACAGGATCTTAGAATTTGTACTTTTCTTAAAAGTACCAAGTACCTGAATTTTTAAAATCTGCTTCCGAAAATGAGCTTTTCTTCCCCCCCCCACCTGAATGCAGCTGTGAATCAGATCAGCTGTCCTTCAGGGCCATGTGGGAACACATCACTGAGACGACAGGCTTCCCCCAGTTGTAGAACGGGACAGTGGGGGGGGGGGTAGTGCAGAGGGCGTTCCCCACCCCCCATCCTTTTTTCTGGAAGGACTTGTCTCCATTTCTGGGTGATTTAATCACGTTGTGAAACAAATCGCAGTTTAATTCTCCAGCATGACCCCTCTCTGCCCTTCCCACATTCCCAGACGCCTGGGTCTTCAGGATTGAGAGGCTGATTTCTGGGGCTGTCATGAGTCTCTGCCCCAGCTGCAGACAGTGTGACTCTAGAAAGAGCACTCGGGGAGGGAGCTCTTTCTAGCCCCAAACTTGGGTTTGGGTCTTCTGTCAAGCAGGAGGTGAGGTTTTTTTTTTGTCAATGTGGCAATGACCATGTGGTCTGGGGCCTTCTTCGGGAGCACGTGGGGGTGCTCTGGGCTCAAAGGGTTGCCTCTTCATGTCTGCCACCCCTTCAGGCACCTGCGGGATATAGCAAGGGGCCGTCTGGTCCCCGCACGCCCCCTGCCAGGCTGCTGCTGCAGCCAGGTGTCCTCTGGGCGGGCGTCTCTACTGAGACGTGTATTCACACAGTCAGCCAGTACCTGCGTATCTACACGGCAAGACTCTGTGCTGGGTGCTGGGGGATCCCAGGAGGAGAAGGGGTCACTGCATGTGGGCTGTCCTACATACGAAGAAAGAAGACTCATGTTCTGACCAGTAGCAACAGGTGGAGAATAATAAATAGGGCAGGCAGAGCAGGTGGAGGGAGTGAGTGGCCCCTGCGACGGAACCAGAGTCCGGAGAGTGGAGGAGAAGCTGGCATCGGGCTGGGCGGGCAAGGAGGCTTTGACAGACACAGTGGGGATGGGTCCCGGACCGTCTCAGGGAGGGGACCTCCAGCCAACTGTGGCATTAGGTGCAGGTAGAAAAAGTGAAATCCTGCCTCGGGACTTGCAATGTGCCTCTAGAGAATTTAAGAGCAAGTGTTGAAACAGCCACAGCCAAGGGAGAGGGAGAAGTGTCCAGGCTGGGAGCCGGCTTGGCTCCTGCTGCGACCTCCCGCCCGCCGCGCCGATCTGGTGGATTGCTGGTAAGCTGAGGAGCTCTGGCCTGTGCCTGCAGAAGGGACCGAGAAGCTGGGATGTGCGGAGACATGTACACGTGTGCTGAGATCCCTGCTCAATCACCCTAAGCGCTTGGCGGCCACTCCGCTGTCTGATGGGCGTGCGTGGTACCGAGCTGTCTTCCTAGGTGGGTCAGCCCTCCGTTTCTAGGCCAGCGTTGCACCTGAGGACAGGGCAGCTTTGTGAGTCATCTGTTGCTGCAATGCAGACAGGTACCCAGAACACGATCCAACTCAAGGCCTGGAGGACCTTGGACGTGGCACCTGAAGAGGAAAGGGACCCCAGGGCTTTGGGAACTGCATGTTCAAAGGACACCGGCTCCTGAGAAGCCGGTGGGGTAGTTCAGGGGCCATGGAGCCCAGGCTCCTGCTATCACCTGCCCCCGCTCCCAACCTGCCCACAGGATGAGAGTCAGACCTGGTCCAGGAACACATTGCTCCCTTCCCTCTTCTGTTGTTTTCCCATTCTTCATTTCCAAGGTGGGAAATGGGCTTGGGGTAGCCCAACCCCTATGGCTGTCCAAGTGACTCAGTAGAAATCGCTCCAGGACACTGGATGAATCTTTTCTATGATTTTTTTTTTTTTTTTAAATTCCTGCGCAGTTAGCAGCCCGTGTTGCATGAGTCTGTGACTTTTTAAGCAAACACTAGTGCAGCTCTGGGAGGGTGCGACTCTCTTCACTGAGGTTTACATTCCTTGTGTTAAATCCTAGAACAGATAGGTAGACGTGACCTTGCCAAGACAGAACCTTGCAGTCTGGTTACCGGGTTCAGATCTGGATGCTGGAGGAGCCCCAGGAAACAGGAGCCAGTTCAGGGGAGGGACAGGTGGTCAAAATGGGCCAGAAGGTCGTTGTAAGAGGTGACAGGCCTGAAGGTATGGTCTGGAGAAGACAGATCGTTTCTTCCGGTGGGGAGAGGTGGCAGAATGAAAATTACCTTCAAATGTGTAAAAGGCAGTTAAGAGGGAAATGAGATGTGCGGGTCTGCAGAACGGTTCCACGGAGCATCAAGGGCCCTAGAACTACAGACTGGGAAATTTTGGCTTTGTGCAGGGAAGCGTTATGTCTGCCTGGAAATGAATGAACTGGTGTGGAAGGGTTTGAGGGTGTGAAAGGGAGACCTCTGAGGTCCTTTCCTACTCGAGAGTGTATGGTGTCTACCCTGGTCCCCAAGAAGCTGGTCTGCTGGCTAATTGTCATCTGGCTTGACTGTGCTCGGGTGATTCCCGGTCAGTGTTTGTGATCGAGTTGGGGTAGGAGGAACGTGGTGCCCCAGGGTCACTGCTGTTTCCGGGAACCCTGCCTCCTGGTAAGTCCCATAGCGGCCAGGCCTTTCCAGGTCGAGATTCCACAGGCTGACAGCCTGGAGAGAATCGTGAACGTAGTAACCACCAGAGCAGCTGTTACTCTTTCCAGGAGTCGAACAGGATGTCCACGGTCTCACACTCGCGCATGGGCGAGCCGGCATGTGGACCCACTTGGGCAGGCTGTGGGGCCCGAAAGCATTCTCCCTTCCGTGCTTTTCTGTCTGGCTGGCCTGGAAGTCGGGGGTCACAGGAGAATACATACAAGTGACCCCGGAAGGGCAGGGATTTGTGTCGAGAATGCTGGGTTGTGTGCTGGAACTGGGCATCGGCATCATCTGGGTATTTTTTCCAGCCCAGATGTTGGGAACCATCTTTCCTTCCGGACAACACACGCACACGACCAGTCAGGACAGAGAGTGGTGGCATCTGACCCGTTTGTGGCAGGCCTGGGCTTCTCTTTGTTTGCCGGTGGCTTTCCCTGTTAAAGGTTTACTTTCGAGAATGGGATGCCATTGAGCTGGTCTGCCTTCCCAGACCCTGGACGTTATGGCAAAACACGCCAAGTCAGTGGGGCCTGGTTCTGTTTCTATGGTGTGCTCGGCTGTGGGAGAGGGCTGCTCTCTGCTTGGCAGTCTAGTGTGGTTGGAGGCTGTGAAGAATGACTTGGTGTTTAACACCTATCTTGTCATGAGAGGATTGCCGCCTTCTGGACCCCAGCGTCCCCTGTGTGAGTCTCGTGCGGCAGACCTCGTCGCTGGGGAATTCTAGAGACCATAGAGCTCCTCTTTCTCTGTTTTCTGCTGCACGTTCCCATGCTTTAGCCCTTGACTTGCTACCCAGTAGCATTTGATGACTGTTGGTGAAAATGGATGGATCTCTCAGTGAATCCTCCCTGTACCCCATAAGAGAAATTATGATTCCCTTTTGTCATCAACCAAGGGGTAGAGATGATACATGACTTGCTCAAGGGCCAAGAAGCAGAAGGCAGGTCTCCTAGCCTCTGGTGTTGAGTCTCCCCCCTTGCCACTGGGAGGGAGGTTGCTGCCCCTCACCAGAGCTCAGTAGCCTTGTCACCTGGGACCCCACACTTGCCAAACCGGAGGCTGCGTGGTTCACAAGAAACACGGGTGATTTTCATGCGTGTGCAAGTGTCGGTGCCATCGTCTAGGCTGCATTTCCAAGCGGATTAACCCTTCTCTCTTTGAGATTGATGGAAACAGTGCATTTCCTGTGCTGACTTGGCCCTATCCTGAGGGACTGGCCATGGCAGGAGGGAAACTTGAAGATAAGCAAGTATGTGGCTTTCCAGCATTCTTTGTTCTGTCACCACTGGTGAAAGTGGTTCCCAGGAGACTCTGTGCACTTCTTCAATCGCTTGCTCTGGGGAGTGATGCCCCAATCATCTCTGGGTACGACTGACCTTGTCCGGAGGAGAGGGAGTCCAAACACCACTCTTGGGAACCCGGAGGCCGCGCTGACCAGAGGGCGGGGGCTCCGGGGTGTGTGAGTGTGTGTGTGTGTGTGTGTGTGTGTGTATGACCCTGACCTGTGAGCCACTGTCACTGGCAAGGGGACTCTTGTTCCCAGGGAGTTGAGAATGATTGTGGTATCAGGGAAGGCACATGTGGGTCCTCTCTGAAACTGATCCTAGCGAGAGGAAATGACAAACTTGCCTCTTGGCGTCCAAAGTGAAACCAGCTGGGGCCACCCGAAGTAGGAGTGCTGCTCCGTGCCTTCCCAGGGCGTGCCCGCATGCCGGGGTAAACTCCGCAGGCCAAGGCCCGCCGCCCCGCAGGTGTGATCCCTCCCTGCCCCACTGAGTCACGTCTGAGGTGTGGGCATCCCACAATTAAGGTTTTCTCAAAATTGGAAACCCGAAGCACTGGAGTGATGCTTGGAGTCATTCACTGTCTGGAAAGAATGTGCTGGCATAGGCAGACGGCAGGCTGAGTGTCCCACTAAAATTAAACTCAAGTGCTGACTTCTCTTTTTTACCTCTCCACCCCTTCCCTTAAGGTCGGCCTGCGACAGCTGGACATGTCCTTGCTCTGCCAACTCTACAGCCTCTACGAGTCCATTCAGGAGTATAAGGGGGCGTGCCAGGCTGCGTCCAGCCCGGACTGCACTTACGCCCTGGAGAACGGCTTCTTTGATGAGGAGGAGGAGTATTTCCCGGAGCACCACGCCCTCCATGAGGGGAGGGAACGGGGCCCCCCAAGGGACCTGTCTCTGCCTGTCTCCTCGATCTCCGGCAGTGACTGGATTCTGGAGTCCATCTAGAAAGGGATCTTAGCAGAGGCCACTGCTGCCCACCGGACACACTGTCAGCCTCAGCTCCCTCTCGAAGAAATCTCCTTCGCTCCTCCGTCGTGGGCAGTCGCTGGGCGCGAGAGGCCAGCGCTGCCAGCTTAATTTGGAGGACACCCGTGGCAATCTGTCGCCAGGGCTGGAGTCTCCGCCTGGGTGGCCTTGAGGTGCTCAGCGACACTATCGTGCAGAGACCCTCCTGCCCACGAGTCCTGTCCATGCTGGGACCCTAACAGGAGGATTCTGGGGCAAAGGCCCTCCCAAAGATCTTTCCCCCAAGACGACTTTTGCCGGTTACTTCCTTGCAGGCGGTAGACGGTTTGCTGCTCTGCTGTAGGAACTGGCTCCAGGCTGCAGACTAGGAAAACTCCCACTTCGCGGCCCCCTTCCTTCTACATCTGGCAGCCATTCTTGCTTCCGTCTTGTGAGCGTTTAAGGCTCTTGGTTGGGCTTTCTTATTGCCAGCTGCATTACTAATGGTCCCAATGACTCAGTGAAAGCTTTGTACCAAAAGAACCCCCCCCCCCCCAAAACAACAACAAAAAAAACCCTAAACATTTTAGGTCACACCAATCAACACCATTCTCTTCAAAATCTGGATCCTTCTTTGTCTATCCGATGGTGGAGGAGGGAGGAAGAGAACACGGAGGCGTGTTATGTTGGCAGAAAGAAACAGGGGGCACGCTCATATGGGGTGTCATTCACTGTAAGATGGCAAACTTTTGTTCTGGAAGGTTCTCAGTGTGAACTAGTCTATTAGAAAGCAGTCCTGCCTCTTCCACTCGACACAATGATCACCTTAAGCCTTAATATATTTATTAAAATCTTTTATGAATGCTTTACACTTTGTAGGTTAAAAATGAGGATAAAATGCTACCCCCCCCCCGACTGTAGTTGTGTATTATTTTGGTCTGAACTCTGAATCATCCAATTTCAGAACTTGAATGCATGGAGTCCAATCAACTACTGAAAGAGAATAATTTATTTTCTTGCCAGGAGAGATCTGGAAGCAGCTTCTCTTGTTCTACTGACTTATTCTTGGTCGTGTTTTCCACGGTAGCCCCCATTTATAGTTAGCTCTCAGTGCTGTTATGTCTCTGACTGCTTCAGACCCCCTGCCCTTCTTTCTTTTGATGTGATAATTACTTATTCACCACCTTTGGGGTCCGAGAGGAAGTAAAACTCACCCTCACAGGCCAGCATGTGGACAGCCTGTTCCGTACATGACCGTGTGTTGGGAACTGGGCTGAGTACAGAGAGGGAAGAGCATTCCTGCTGTTTTCCTGTGTTGAAAGTAGTAGTTCGATGAGAGATGGCAGCACATCGCCTTTAGTGTGTGGCCCAGCTGTGCAGGGGGCGCGAGAGCAGTGAAAGTAATCGGACCAGGTGACGTCTGGTCATCTTCCAGAACCTCGGACAGTGAGAGGTTCACGCTTGAACCTTGGATCTGCTGTGCTCAGCCCTGGCCACTTGGGGCAGGGAGAGGTTTCAGAAGAATCTTGAGCGTGGCTCAAGAACCTCCATCTTTGTTCTGATTTAATCAATAAGGGGTGACGCCTGGGTCTCTGCATGGTTCGAGAAGTCCCGCAGGAGAGACTAACGTGGATCCAGTTACCACCTAGTGTCCGGGCCGGCCCTTGAGGAGGGCATCGTGGGACACCCAGGAGAGCTGCCGGCTCTCCTACTCCACCCGGACCTATGGAGCATCTTCCTAGGACGGCCCGGTGGTCCTCTCACACGAAGTTCAGGGGGCGCTACTCGTGTCCACGCGGGAGGACGGTACCATCTCCGAGAGGGAAGCTTGCAGGGCTGGCTCAGGCTTGGGGGAGCCCCCACATTGAGAATGCATGGCTCCCTGGGTCTGCTGCCTCTGGGTTCTTCTGGAACCACAACCCTAGATTCATAGTGCCTTTGGGTTTTGGGGTGCTCCTCTCATTACGAGATGGGCCATCAGAACTAGAAGTGGAATAAATCAAGGCAAGCAAGGGGCCTCTCCTTTGCTGGGGGGGTGGTGGGAAGGGCTGACACATTCCTCAGCCCGATGGTAAAGGGGCATATAAGCCTACCACAGTTCTTAATACACCATCTGAAGTTCATATGCACTGCCCCACGCTTCCTCTCACTCCAGACAGAGTGTACTGTTGTAAATGCAGCTTGGTGAGAAATATTAACATTATCCCAAACCATAAAATGTTTTCTAATACACTGTCCTTATGAAGGTCCATTAGGAAATAAATGCGCTGGTGTCCTTTCCTGCTTCCCGGCGTACATCGTCCCCTCTGAGTTGGAGCCGGGACTGTTCCGGGCTCAGCGGCCAACGGACAGCCGGGCGGGCTCTAAGGCAGTGTGACGTTTCCTGAAGCAGAGAGCCCCCGTGTAAGGCGATGCACAGAGCACTTGGAGAAATCACCTCTAGCTTCCTACGGCCTTGGTGCTGTGAACCCAGAGTTCCTGATCATTTAAACCTTGCATTTCGCAAATGATGCAGCTCCTGTCACACCCCAAGGGGAATTCAGAGTCCGTTCACCAACTCGACCCCTGGCTCCCATTTTCCTGTAACCCAGGGGGATGCCATTCACTCAACGGACATTTATTTAGTGCTGGTCTGGGTCACGTTGAGTCAGGAGCCGAGAACACAGGCTGCGGGAACCTGAAGAGCCTCTGGCAGATGCCATTTCCACAAAGAGCCCAACATGGAGGGCAAGTGTCGTCATCAGGGAAGCGCCAAGGCCACTGAGGCCTAGGAGACCCAACAAACCCTGGGGGCGTTGGCAGAGGGGACATCTGAGCTGCTTTTGAAGGGTGAACAAGGTTTTTGGTTTTTTTCTTTTTCTGTAAGATTTATTTCAGAGAGAGAGTGAGTGTGAGTGGGGGAGGGGCGGAGGGAGAGGGAGAGAGAGACTCTCCAGCAGACTCCCCGAGAGCCCGACGTGGGGCTTGATCCCAAGATCCTGAGATTATGACCTGGGCTGAAATCTAGAGCCGGCCCACTTAACCGACAGCCACCCAGGTGCCCCTTCCTGATGCCTTCATGCTGGCCAGCTGTGGCAAGAACGCATTACTATCCACCCCGCTTTGCCAGCTATCAGTCAGCTGAAGACAGGTCCCTAGACACCCAGTCTCCTGTCTGGTTCTCCTGCTTCCCTGAAGAGCGTGGACAAACAGAGTACCTAGAGAATGTTGGGAAAAACCTTTATTAAATGCACTAACTGAGCAGTATTAGCAAAACGAAAGCATGAAGCCAGGCAGTAAGGCTGCAATATGGCCCCAGAGAGCAGATGCCTGAGAGAAGAGGAGGGGGGCACATGCCATCTGGAGAATTACCCATTGTCAACCTCAGACAGAAGCTCAGAGACCTTGCTCCCTGCTTCCTGTTCTGTTTCCAGGACGGAGGATCTCTAATGAAAGTCCTGCAGGCACATAGAGACCACTGGTCCTGGGAACGCTGGTTTGGGTAGGAGGAGCACTTACATTAGAAATCACCGAGATCACAGTCACCCCGCGGTGGAGAGCATGCTCCAAGTCCCTTCAGAGGGCACAGCTCTGCACCGAGACTTCAGGGAAGAGAGCTCCTCACCCTCCATCCCCTGTTTTTCTCCTGCCCACAGGATGGTAATAAGATGCCAGAGCGGGGCTCCAGGAGAAAGGATGGAAGGGGAAACCATGAAGATGGCCTCTAAGACATTGTGTGAGAAACAAGAAAGCACCTTCGAGATCCCAGGGATTTCACAAGGTGGGAAAACAGTGGGAAGTGGAGGTTGAAGGGCAAGCTGGCTGGGTTGTCTGGGGTGTCCCTCTGCACAGAACCCCGGGCATCTAGATGGAGATAATTTGGAGGTTGAGGATGGGGCTCACTCGCCAGACTCAAGGAGCGGTGTGTTCCCAGCATGCCACGGCCAGCAACAGGCCCCACCGGGCACTGGTTCTCTCTGTGGCTGACATTCACCCATCCTGCTGGCAGGGAAGACAGGTTCAACTCAGTCCCCCTGTCGTCGTACGCTGCGTGACTGACTCCTCTCCACGAGCTTCCATCAGGCACGCTATAGCTGACTGTCTCCTAGATGAGTAAACCCATCCTGGCTCTGACACTCCTGCCAAAAAGCATTTCCATGGTGCCGGGACCTCAGATGGGTTGACTTTATCTCCCCCTGCTGTCGAAGAAGGAAGGGGAGCATGCTCGGTAGGGCAGGAGACAGACTCAGGAATAGACATGTGCCTGGTCACACACTTATTTGCCTTAAATGAATTGATAGGATTTATACGCCACCTCTGTTCCAAAGGCAGCTTTTGGCTGTTTTATAAAAATTCACACAACAGGGGCGCCTGGGTGGCTCAGTAGGTTAAGCCGCTGCCTTCAGCTCAGGTCATGATCTCAGGGTCCTGGGATCAAGTCCTGCATCGGGCTCTCTGCTCAGCAGGGAGCCTGCTTCCTCCTCTCTCTCTCTGCCTGCCTCTCTGCCTACTTGTAATCTCTCTGTCAAATAAATAAATAAAATCTTTAAAAAAAAATTCACACAACACAATAAAATGCAATTTTTTAAAAAGTGGGTTTAGAAATGAGCACAAAGGGAATACAAGGGCAGGACAGAAATCAGCACAAGAAGCACCTTCTGCGAGAGATGCAAGTCATCCTATTTGCCAGCAGAACACACATGGGGCCGATTCTGACCTTGCATCCGAATTAAAGCCACAGGTGGATGGGGAACGTTCAGCTTCGGAGCAGGTGTTTATCTTGGTGTTGCTCTGCCAAGTGTGTCCAAGCAAGGTGACCTCTGGAAAATATGGGGACCAGTCGGAAGAACACTCTTTAAATGTTTGCAAGGGACTCTCAAGAGGTACAGGGACCCGCTCCAAGGTAAGGCAGGGATCTCCGTCACATGCGCCCCCATCACCGGGCTTTTGCTGTAGCAACTCCAGAACTAGGAAGCTGGGCGGCAAGGGGCCTTTCAGAGTTTCTCGTAGGACTCTGATGTCTGCTTTCCCTTTGATGAAGCTGCAGATAAAGGATTATGCTTCCCAGAGGGTCCTGTCCAAATTTGGGCGGGTGAGTATATGAGGATGCGCGCGCGGGCGCGTGGGTTAGGTGGAAGGGTCTGCTCTTTGCCAGGTGATTTTGTGGTTGGCTGAAAACTGGCCCCCCCAAAACATCTTGTCCGAAGACAGCATCTCTGGAGCTTGTAAATATTACTTAATTTTGCAAAGGCCTTTTATAAAAAAGGTGATGAGGTTAAGGATCTTGAGATCCCCCCATTATCCTTGATTATCCGGGGTGGGGGCTGCTAAATGCTGTCGCAAGTGTCCTTAGAAGAGAGAAGCAGAAGGAGATTTGACACAGAAGAGGAGGTGATGTCGATCTCACAGGGAGATGGGAGACACGTGGCCACAAGTCTTGGGAGGACTGCAGCCCCCCTAAAGCTGGAAGAGGCAAGGAATGTCTTCTCCGCCTTGAGCCTCTGGAGGGGGCATGGTCCTGCCAACACCTTGGTTAGGACCCAGTGAAACTGGTTCTAGACTTTGTGTCTCCAGATTTGTGGGAGAATAAACGTGTTGGTGTAAGCCACCAAGCTTAATTTGTTGCAACCGCCACAGGAAACTACCACAGATTCCTGGGCACACTGGTTCTCTTCCTGCCTTTGCTCGTTCTCTGTGTCATTCTGGGACATCACCATTTGGTCGCTGGCTGAACACACTGTGCTCACCCTTCCCATGTATTTAGATACACTTCCTGGTGGGCTCCTGGAGCCAGTTTCACTGACGGGCACCTTCTAGGGTTGATATAAGGGTAAGATGACTTGTTAATTACAAGGCCCCTAAAATAGCGTCTGGTTCAAAGTAAACATATATACACATAATACATATATAGTAAGTCCTAGAGAAATCACATATAGTGCCGATCTCTCGGTCTGTATAAATATTTGTCCAATAGGAATAAATAGGCAGAATCCTGTTTGGGGTCCTGGGGTTGTTGCTTTTGTAGTGCTTTTCCTCTGTTGACTCTTCGGGAGCCAGAGAACATTTTAAATTTAGTCCTAGGTTAATAACATTTCCCTTGAGAATGTGTTCCCAGTTTTATAATGAAGGGTTATGGCTAGAAGTGTGAGATACCAGGAAGAGAAAACCCAAGCTTCGAGGCTCATAGCTGTTCCACTGAGAAAAGGCTACAGTGAAATGCTCATTTCTTTCTACAGCTTCTTCCACGGCGACAAAGGACTAATATTTAAATCTAGTCCTGTTCATGTGAGCTCTGTATTTTAAAAAGCCAACAACAAAAGTCTCTTTTCTCTACTCCGTACTCAAATACTCTGTATTTGAAGACCAGTAAATTGCCCTTTTCTCAACAAGAGAAGAGGGGCAGACCCAGAGCCGCAGCGTTAAGTGAGGGTGGAGAGCAGGACAGACCCAACCTCTGCCCACTCACCCCCTCACTCCACCCCTGCCCCATTAGACTGGGAGTGGAGGCCAAGGTTTTAATCGCAATTCTGTCACCAAGTGCTTGTGTGACCCTAAGAAAATCCCTTTACCAGTCCAAGCTTCAATTTCTTCATATAACATTGTGATTTAAAAAGTAACTTTTCTGAGTGATGCCTTCTTGTTTTGTAAATATCTTAAAAAAAAAAAAAAAAGTACCTATGGCTCTTACATACACTGTAATGTTTTTGTCCTAACTTGGTTCAAAGGGCTTCAAACCACTCTGATAGAAATCTCTTGACCAGGGGCTCCTGGAAGTGTCTGCCTTCATCTCATGTCATGATCCCAGGCTCCTAGGATTGAACCCTGCATCGGGCTCCCTGCTCGGCAGGAAGCCTGCTTCTCCCTCTCTCCCCCTCCCCTTGTTGTGTTCCCTCTCTTGCTGTGTCTCTGTCAAATAAATAAAACCTTTTTAAAAAATATTTTTTGACGATTTTATTTATTTATTTCACAGAGAGAGAGATCACAAGTAGGCATAGAGGCAGGCAGAAAGATTGGGGGAAGCAGGCTCCCCGCTGAGCAGAGAGCCCGATGCGGAGCTTGATCCCAGGACCCTGAGATCATGACCTGAACCAAAGGCAGAGGCTTAACCCACTGAGTCACCCAGGCGCCCTGTCAAATAAATAAAACCTTAAAAAAAAATTCTTTTGATCAAAGACCACTTGTCTATTTTCCATGTGCCTTATTAGTCCATATTGTGCTCTCACAAACTGGACACTTTCTCTCCTCTGGTTCTGAGCGGTACCGAAAACTCCAGGGACAGCAGTGGGCTCTGTCAGCATAGCCACTGTGTGGCCATCATGGATCAGACTGTATGAGGCAGGTCTTCTGCGAACCCTTGAACACATGCTTTTCAGTGAAAGTAGGGATATCTGAAAGTGATTAAATTTTTTAAAAGATTTATGTATTTATTTGAGGGGAGGCGAGGGGCAGAGAGAGAATCTCAAACAGACTCCCTGCTGAGCACAGAGCTCCACTCGGGGCTCGATCCCATGACCTGACCCCAAACCAAGGGTCTGACATTTAACCGACTGAGCCACGGAGGCACCCCTGCAAGTGACTTAGTTTTTGTAGCTTCCAGTGGATTTTCATAGAAATGCCTTTTACACTTGTTGTTAGACCACATCTCCATTCTGCATGGGACGGGGAGCTGGAAATCATAGACCTCTTTCCAGAACACTGAGCACCACTGCTCTCTTCTAACTTCCCGGTCTAACTAACTGAGCAATTCTGCTGCCCAGGAATCATTATTTAAAGAAATTTAAAAAAGAAGTCAGGGGAAAACGTAGCAACTGTTAAAGGGAGGTGGTCGGTGTATGGGTTTTCGCTGTAGAATCCTTGCAACTTTTTTTATATCTTTGAAATTTTTCATAAACAAATGTTGAAAAATGAGGAAAAGATGAACTTTGTTGGGTGGAGTGTGGAGAACTAATCTTGGGTGGAGAACTAATCATTTGCCCAATGCACCTACTGCTCTGGTTCCTGGAGTCCTACCCTGATACAATAGACAGCCTGCCAAATGGGCTCTAAGGTCAGAGCTGGATCAGAGAGATGGGTCTCCTCCATAGTCCTCTGGCATACCTTGCACAGCCTTTAGCTGACTTCATGCTCAGATACCAAGGAAAGGGATTTCTAATACTTGTTTAAAAAAAAAAAAATTTAGCAGATACTTTTAAGGTGCTCAAGAAAGACTGGGTTGTATTGCTTATGGATTAATACATCAGTTGTATGGAGGGACCTGGGGGGCTCCATTGGTTGAGCGTCCGACTCTTGATCTCAGCTCAGGTCACGATCTCAGGGTTGTGACCTCAAGCCCTGCCTTGGGCTCCATGCTAGTCGTGGAGCCTACTTATAAAATAAATTAAAAAAAAAAATAAAAAAAATTGTGATGTGTTTATTATCTTCACTTACCTGGCTTGACAGGTCCAAGATTGGAGGAGTTGTGATCTGTATATCACACGGTCATTTTTCCAATACTTGTTTTTCAGTGGACTTTTTCTTTTTGATTGGACTCCTTTATACCATGTTTCACTCCCTCTTTCCTTTCCATTTATGGGCTTCATCCTGTGGCTATTCTGTGATGTCATTCAAGTTGGCTGGTTTTTTGTTTTTTTTTTTTTTTTTTTTACTTTGGATCCTTCTTTCTAGAATTCTGCGTTGGTTTCGTGATCCTTGGGATAAGTTACAATCCCCGAGGCCCCTCATTATCCAACTTCACGTGGCTTCCTGGTACCATTTTTAACACTCCCAGTGCCCACACCCCAGCCACTAGTTCTGTGGGATATTCAGTTCCCTGCACACACATGAGACACTCTCTGCCCTCTAAGACTTGGCGTGCATGGTTATTCTCCTTCCAGGGATACTGGAAAGTTTCTCTCCTCTCCCCCTCCTATCAGAGGACCTTCTGGACTTCTAGAAGGGGGAACAGGTGTCTCTGCTCTGCATCTCCCCCCATCACCCTTCAAAGCACTTATTACCCAATACTGCCATCACCTTGTCATATTTCCAAATCTATCACTGCTCTGTAAACTTTTTAAAAAAAGATTGGTTTATTTTAGGTGGGGGAGAGAGGAAGAGAGAGAATGGAGAGAGTGAGCGAGTGTGGGGGAAAAGGGGCAGATGAAGAGGGAAAGAATCTTCAGCAGGATCCGTGCCCAGCATGGAGCCCAATGAGAGCCTGGATCACAATATGAGCCGAAATCAAGAGTCAGATGCCCAACTGACTGAGCCACCCAGGCGCCCCACTGCTCCATAGACCTTAAGAGGGCCGCCCACCATGGTGTCCATGTCTGACGCACACAGCAGGTGCTCAGTAATTTCTGCTGCGTGAATATGGAAATGGTGACTACAAGAACAAGCGAATGAAATGCAGAGAGAGAAAAGGCGTTCATGCTACCTTATTCATGTATCTAGTGTTGGCTTTACTGAGATAGAATTCACCCCATTGAGTGTACAATTCACTGGTTTTTGTTATTTATTTTTGGAGCAGCCATTTCTAAAGAATTAGTTACAGGGAAAGATACGGAAATTTATAAAACATTTACGAAAGCTCAGTTTTTTTTTTTTAAAGATTTTATTTATTTATTTGACGGACAGAGATCACAAGTAGGCAGAGAAGCAGACAGAGAGAGAGGAGGAAGCAGGCTCCCTGCCGAGCAGAGAGCCCGATGAGGAGGCTCGATCCCGGGTCCTGGGATCATGACCTGAGCCGAAGGCAGAGGCTTTAACCCACTGAGCCACCCAGGCGCCCCGCTCAGTTTGTTTTGACTTTATTAAGAGAACAATGTTTCTGTTATAAGAAAACAAAATATTATTTTAAATATATTCTTTAGAAGCAATAACTTAACATTTAAATTAAAAGAGATATAAACATGTCAAAGGAATGAAACATAGATCTTTTATTATGTGCGAGTCGTGCGTTCACGTTCCTCCTTTAGGTCGATGCCCACCTGAAGGGGTCTGAGTCTCCCTACGGCAGTGTCTCTGCGTCTGTGTTTCTGCATCTGTCTGTGTGTATCGGTATGTAGTTTGGTGGTCTCTTAGATGGGGGGGGGAGGCAGAAGCGTGATAGTTTTGGGGGTTTCCGATGCCACAAGCATCGCTTTCTTTAGGAAGTGTATCCAAATCTTTGCTTCATCGAGGACCTTGGTTTGTAGTTTATGTCTTCTCTTTTTTGGATGCAGCTGTTCACGCCACAGATAACAAAGAATCCAACTGCGGATAATGAAAGTATTTAGAGTGGCACATTCTGCTCAAAGTTAATTCATCAAATCCTTACTAGGGCAGGCCCTGTGCTGCGGGAGTATGTATTTCCTTGTGTGTAACCTCCTGGTCTCTGTTTACCAGGTTGGGGGAGTCAGGCATTAACATGTGGGATTCGAATATAAGACAAGGAAGATAGAGAACACAAGGTAACATAAAGGAGGAGAACGGTTTTCAAACGGCTGTGAGAGACAGATGCCCTTATTATCCTGACCGGAAATTACGATGGGAGCTTGACACTTAGAAGCGCCTGGGGAAGCTGGGGCCACGTATCTGGCACCGGCACGGACTCAGGAGATCCTGGACACGATGGCTGTAGGGTTGAGCTGGGCCCCGGCAGGTCAGTGGGAGTGAGAGCACAGACTCAAGGTTTTGGAAAAAGTTTTCCTTCCACGGAGAAGCAGAGAGGACTGACTGTATCTGGTTAGGGGGAGAAGAGGGCCCGGGGAGAGCATAAGCCATATGTGGAGATGAAAAGAAGACCGTAGTAGAGGAGGTGGGTGGGAACATGTCTGTGGAGAGGAACTTAGGACCAGAATATGGACGGCCACACTTGAGTGATGAGAAAGCTAAAAGACTTCCTCAGGAAGAGACTAGAAACTCCTGTGCCAGCAATGAGGAATGACGAAAAATTCGGAAGGGCCCCAGAAGTGATGGCTGAAGAGTTCTGGGGCCCCGGTGTCTGTGGGGAAGGCTGTGAGGGGCTGTCACAAACCTTTAGGCAGGAGACAACAAGGGCTGCCCTGGGGTCTGAGGGAAAAGGGACGTTTCCAGAGAAAAGCCTCAGGAAGGGATTGTGTTTTGGTGGGTAGAGTGGGGAGAGGCGGAGTTCGACTTCACAGGCACTGCCTGGGAGGCCGTGGCAGGGCGCAGCGACAAGGGTGCAGGGCAAGCTGGAGCTACTGGGTCTGGGGGGCCTGGGCCCCGGGAGAACGAACAGTCCAGGCCTTGGGCCCAGCCACCACCGAGTGTGTGAACAGCAGGAGAGAAGAGGAGCGCCGAGGACCAGCCCAGGGACAGACTTGGACGTCTGGAAGGGAAGAACACTAACCGAGCATGAGGGGAGACTGAGGCCACGGGGCTGGGGATGGCCTTTCTGCAGAGGTGGACACGGTTCAGAGCTGACCCGTTTCCCTGCTGCTTCTGTGCCTTCCTTGCCACCTGCGCCCCCCAACCCAGGCCCTGAGTCTGCTCCTGGACCTTACAGCCGATGGGTTGCGGGCCAGGAGTCTGACTGTGACCAGAGCAGGGAGGACACTTACAGAGAGGAAGGGGAGCGCAAGTCCGGAGGGACAGGGGAGGGAAGCAGACAGGTGACCAAAGCAGTTCTGGACTGAAGAAGGAAGGAAGCTCAAAGAGTCTGTAATGGGCTCAGCCATGGGAGGAAGGAGTGTGGGGAAGGTTCCAGAACCATGTAATGGCAGGCTCCCTGGCGGTAACCGCAAAGGCAGAGGAGCAACACTGAGGGCAGCTGAGGCTCTGGACTCTGGATGCAGGGCTGAACTCCGGGAAACAGATGCTGAGACTCACCCCAATGGCTCTAAGAAGGCACGTCTGCTGGAAGGGCAGGAAGCGGATGGTCTCAAGGGACCATTGGTGAAGAATCAGCAGCTGCCTGAGTTTGCAGGTGCGGGAAAGAGAGGCGAGGTAGGCCAGAAGGGGGTCAGGGATTGGAGGGGAAAAGGCAGCCCAAATCGAGGACCGTGGAAGGGAGGGGGCAGATCTCAGAGATCTTGGTGCGAGTGGTGTGGGGTGCAGCTATCAGGAAGTGGACAGGGCCCCTAGAAGCAATGAAACACAGAGGTGGATGTCCCTGAGGGTGACAAGGACCCTGAAATGTGCAGTACGGTCCTTGAGGGGGTTGGGGAGGGTCATGGAAGGGCACTGCCTTGTTTTTTTTTTTTTTTTTAGATTTTATTTATTTGAGAGAGAGGGAGAGAGAGAGAGCATGAAAGGGGGAGGGTCAGAGGGAGAAGCAGACTCCCCGCTGAGCAGGGAGCCCGATGTGGGACTCGATCCCGGGAGTCCCGGATCATGACCTGAGCTCAGGGTAGTGGCTTAATTGACTGAGCCACCCAGGCGCCCAGCATCTCCTTATTTCATAATAGTGTTTGTCTCAACTGAGGAGGACGCCTGTCTGAAGGTGTGAACATTAACAGATTTTTGTACCTCTTCAAAAGTCTTGGGGTTTATAGATGGCACAATCACTTCCCACATCCCACTCCATCCTTTGGAAGAAGTAGACCATGGTGCTTTCCATCAGTAAGCCACTCAAGATGGCCAGAAAGGAGAGCTTTCGGTTGATATTCAGGGTCACTGCAAAAAAAAAAGGTAAATTGTAAGTTCTTAAGAGTTTAATTAAGTGCTATTGGCGTGTAAACTCTGTGGCACATGAATGGAATTGTTCTGTAAAGCTGTTTTTTAGAGAATCTCTATTCATTCTTATTCATCTCTGCTGCTACCTTCCCCCACGTTTTCATCTCTGGAGAGAAACACAGCATCTAGCAAAAACATTAAGCTTCTCCTCCTGAAATCAAGACACAGATTTCCATGAATATGGAAGGAGGTAAAAAAAAAAAAAAAAAAAAAAAACAAAACAAAAAAAAAAAAACCAGATTCTAAGGTTACAAAGAGGTTAGCAGAAAATACCCAGAGATTTCTCAGTTTCACAGTTCATGACGAGCAGCGCTGCCAACCTCCCAGTACTGAGCTAAAGCACGTGAAAGCATTCTGAAAACGAAAAAATATTATGTCATTCGTTTGAGCAAATGCGGACTATACGCTGTGTATGAGGTCCTAGAGAAATGTCAGGCATCGTTAGGATTTTATGGAGAATTCCAGTGTTTAGCAGGGTTTCTAAGACGGTGTTGGAGAAACAAGGCTTTAAGCTTATATGTGGGTTGAAGGCTGAGAAGACAGAATGAAAGACAGACATACCTCTGATGGCCTGAAAATTTGATGTAAGGACAAACACTTTAATGAGCCGGAGGCAGAGGGGTGTGTAGTCGTGCTCCCAGATGACGGCTGGAATCAGCAAGAGTTTTCCATAGCTGGACAGTAATAACGCTTTCAGCAGCAAAGTGAAGTTGGGTTTGGTTTTCGCTGTCATCGGTCGTTCTACCCACAGGAAAGCAAAAATGCCAATAAAAAAGGCAGTTTGTTCTAAGGAGGAAATGGAAAACAGAAATATGAATGTCTCTATCCAAACCATCTTTCTCCAGAAACAAAGAAACCACATTTCCAGCTGCCTTCATTTGAACTGCTTCATCGAGATCAAATTTTTTTCTCTCTTTTTTTAAAAAATAAATAAGCCCCTGCCTTTTGTGTCACATCCTGCTGGTGTGACTGCAGAAGCCCATTCCAGCAAGTCTTCCATGAAGTATTTCAGGGACCCCGGAAGTAAAAGTAAGTCTGTGAGAACGGTAACCATCAGCTCTCTGAAGTTCTTTCTAGGTAGTAAGGATCTGTTTAAGCAACTTTGGTGTTCTAGATCTCCATGGAAAGAATGAAAGAGGACACGGAGGAGATTTTTAAATCCGAAAGATGGGACCCACCCTAAAAATTACACACGAAGATGTTTTCTTTGTTCAGTCTCCCACTATTTGTTGCCTATTACCTGCCAATTCCGAATACCATGACCTCCATTTAAAACTGCCCTTACTCCTTTCGACAAACTATCTGAGTGCAATTCCTTATCCTTCCGCGAAGCATTCATAGACGGAGTCCAGACCTAAAGCCACAGTTCTACTGGGTCCACGGAACAGAGCAGTCTGTTCTGTTCCCATTAACTAAGAATCTGGCAGTTCTTAGCTGTTATATGATGTTTATTAAGATTGTTAGTCCTCTGGGTCGCCTGGGTGGCTCAGTGAGTTAAGCTGCTGCCTTCGGCTCGGGTCACGATCTCAGGGTCCTGGGATTGAGTCCCACATTGGGCTCTCTGCTTGGCAGGGGGCCTGCTTCCCTTCCTCTCTCTCTGCCTGCTTCTCTGCCTACTTGTGATCTCTGTCTGTCAAATAACTAAATAAAATCTTTTAAAAAAAAAAAAAAAGATTGTTAGTCCTCTGATTACCCAGCTGGGTATGTTTTGAGGGGTCTGTCCCTAATTCTGTTTTTCCCCCGAACTGTGTTATTCAGGTTTCTGTAGAATCAGGTTTTTCTGGAACACATGTATCAAGTTATAGGAGAGACAACTGTATTCTTCCTAAAATGTCGTATAACCAAAGAGAGACAAACTAAAAAGGTTCCAAGCATAGGTGATTAGAATCAATAAAAATAATTCTGGATGGCTGGCCTACAAGCCGTTTGGTATATCCCTCAGGGGAGACACCCCATCTCCCTGCGAAGTAACTCCAGGACTTGTCAACTGCAAGGATCTGCTCAAATATGCGCATCTTAGAGCCTGGGGTTTGGACAAAAATAACTTTAATAATAGCAACAAAGAACTCCTTAAGAAGAATGATCTAACAATAATGGGTTGTCTCCTGTCACTGGAGACATTCAAACAAAGCTAGACTACCTTGCAGAACTGAGAAAATTTTTTGTACTGGACAGAGAGGTGGACAAGATAACCTTCCCATCTTTTCTTTTCTTTTCTTCCTTCCTTCCTTCCTTCCTTTCTGGTGCAGGTACATAAACCTCTTGAGTTCTGAGTTAGAAAGATAAGGAGGGCGGTGCCTGGGTGCGAGTGGTGTGGGGTGCAGCTATCAGGAAGTGGACAGGGCCCCTAGAAGCAACAAAAAGTGTTTTAAATATTATTATGTATGTTTTAAATATTATTATGTATGTTTGGGACTCCTTAGCATACAGATTTTATTTTATCTATTTATTTCTTAAAAGATTTTATTTTTAAGTAATCTCTATACCCAACATGGAGCTCAAACTCACGGCCCCAAGATCAAGGGTCACGTGCTCTGCTGAATGAGCCACCAGGCGCCCCAGCACTCAAATGTTAAAACCGCATGAAGAGACCAAGGGAGTGAGGGCAGACAGAGGAGAAAATGGGACAAACGATGACCTAGTCCAGAAATCTGACACTGCAGTGAACTGGAGACTTGATATTATTATAATAATATTTCTTTATAATCAAAGAGTTTAGAAGCAGAGAAGCATGGAAGCCAGTAAGTAAGAAAATAGTCACAGAAATTAAGACAATTCTGACCTAAGCCATAAAATTTGAATTCTGAAGAAAAGCAATTCTGGAACTTAAGGAATTTCGGGGCAGTAGCCATTTTCTTTCTTTCTTCCTTTTTTTTTTTTTTTTTTTTAAGATTTTATTTATTTATTTGACAGTGAGAGCACAAGCAGGGGGAGCAGCAGACAGAGGGAGAAGGAGAAGCAGGCTCCCAGCTAAGCAGGGAGCCCGAGGCAGGGCTTGAATCAGGACCCAGAGATTATGACCTGAGCCGAAGGCAGATGCCCAACCACTGAGCCACGCAGGCGCACCCAGTAGCCACTTTCCCTGAACGCAGTCAGATAAATAAGAAGTGTTCCCTAGTAAATAGGTTGCATCGGTTCTATACAATTAGCATAATACATTGGATAATGCCTGGCAATTATCCATCTGTTTTCATAAAGATGGGACCTATGTAATCTTTAAATTAGACAATCAAGAAATTAAACTGAGGAATTTTACCGACAATATAATGCCTCAAGATATTTTATGGAACTCTCTCATCTGCTATATATAACCATTTCCATAACATAAGTGTAGTAACAAACAAAATAGTAAGAAAGTAGCTAATTTAGACAGACTCACCTAGCAGCTGATGACACAGCTGAACATTTAGTCTCAAGTCCTGCATTAACCCTCTCCTCTTACCAGTGATCAAGACCACCTACCTTTTATTTTTATTTATTTATTTTATTATTATTTTTTTAAAGATTCGTTTATTTATTTGATGGAGAAAGAGCGATCACAAGCAGGCAGAGACAGACGTGGGGCTCGATCCCAGGACCCAGGGATCATGACCTGAGTGGAAGGCAGAGGCCCAACCCACTAAGCCACCCAGGTGCCCCCCCACACTTTTAATCAGAACAGCAGTTACTAGTTCACTAAGGATGGAAAGCACGGCTTCCTCCTACCTAGAGAGGCAATCGCGAACATTCTATAGAAATCCCATTCCTTGGCATATCTGATGAAGTCGTTAGGGTCAGTATTCTGGTTCGAATCTTGAAGCCGCCACCATCTCAGGTACGCCTCACAAAGCAAACAGAATATGCAGAGCTTTCCATGCATCTGGGTGTCAAAAACACAATGCCAATCACAGGGTAAAGAAACAATTATATGGAATATTAAATAGGTACAGACACAGCTAAGTATTTGCGGTTTGGAGGATGCTCCCATCTCATAGCTCTTCAAATTCAGAACTGCTCAGTTAAGGGGGTCATTGTGTCGTCTGTAAACCGGGGCTTCTTTGTGAGCAATGTCCATCAGAATCACGGGAAGATTCTTTAGACTGCAAAGGTCTAGGCCCCGATCCTGATCCGGGATCTTTGGAGGTAATCCTAGACATGCAACTTTGAAACAGTTCTAGGGGTAAGGAGGATTCTGATGTATACCCCTAGTTAAGAAACACTGCTTTAAACAGTACTTCACCCTTCACTATGCTTTCAGCATCCGTCCTGAATGAGAACAGAATCAGGCACAGAATTTCTGTGCCTCATGGATAGGTGGAAGCAGCCATGAGAACAGATTTAACCTGAAGATTCCATCATACCTCACAGGAAGCTATTAGTCTGAACATAAATTAAAAAAAAAAAAAAAAAAAGGCCCTATGCCTGATGAGGATGAATTCATTTACTGAAGACAGAAATTAAAAGGTAGAAAGTCCCCTGTAAGTTTAAAAGGCTGAAATTCTGGCAAAAAAGAAAATACCAGGTACCAAGAATCAGCTTTTTTTAAAAAAAAATTCTTTTTAGGCAGGCTCCATGTCCAGCATGAAGCCCAAGAATGGGGGTCAAAATCACAACCCTGAGATCAACACCTGAGCAGAGATGAGGAGGCAGACACTTAGCCAACTGAGCTACCCAGGAACCCCAAGAACTGGGTTTTTATTTTAGTATTTTATTTTATTTTATATTTATTTATTTGAGAGAGAGAGACAGAGATAAGGAGAGAGAGCACAAGCTGGGAGGAGAGGGAGAAGCAGGCTCCCCACTGAGCCAGGAACCCTAGGTGGGGCTCAATCCCAGGAACTTGGGGTCATGACCTGAGCCGAAGGGAGATGCTTAACTGACTGAGCCACCCAGGCACCGAAGAATTGTCTTTTTAAAATACCTTGCTCTACTGGGCACCTGGACAGCTCAGTTGGTTGGTTGTTGGACTCTTGGTTTCATCTCAGGTCGTGAATTCAGGGTCATGGGATCTAAGCCCTGCATCAGGCTCTGTGCTCAGCTCCTACCCCCAGGGCGTGTGTGTGCTCTCTCTCTCTCTAATAAAGAAAATCTTTTAAAAAAATTAAAAATAAAAAAATACATTACTCTTATGAGTTGGACTGTCTATGTCAATAGAAAGTGGGGAAAATAAAGTGTGTGTGTGTAAACATGATGTAGTCCAGGAACAGTTATCACTGTAGATTTCTGAGCTTCTTAGTCTAGTTGGTTCCACCCTGGAATTACCTGGGGAGTTTTAAGAAATACTGATGCCTGAACCCATCCCCAAAGATTCTGATTTAATTGATTCTAGGTGAGGCCTCACTTGGAGAGATTAACTGCCCTACCTCTCTTCCACACAATTCTATTGTGTACCAAAGTTTGGGAATCAATGGTCCAGCAGTTTAAAAACTACCCTGGTTATTTAACTTGGGGGGTGGAGGGGAGGGATTCCCTCAGTAGAATAAGAACGCAGTAAATTGTTTAAAAATATTTCTCTTTTAATGTTTGCTGACTTCTTCTAGGTGTAATTCTCTCCCTGCCTGGATATATTTAATTTTATATTAGATATAATTTATATTAATTGTATTGTTAGAAATAATTGACGTCTTTTTTAAAAGGTAACCCACTAAAAGGCAAACTAGTAGCCCTGGTTTGTCAGTTTCTTCCCAGTGACCCTATTCTTAAATATTCACTAAACATTGTGCACCGTGTTTATCAATGCCTGTTATTTCTAGCAACTTCCAGATGCTGTTGAGATAAAAGACCCATCCTCGTTAGCATCTCTTTCTCTTCTTTTCTTTTTTGAAGATTTTCCTTATTTATCTGACAGAGAGCAGCACAGCAAGTGGGAGAAAGCACAACTGGGGGGTGGTGGGGGCAGGTAGCGGCAGAGGGAGAAGGAGAAGCAGACTCCTCACTGAGCAGGGAGCCCGATGCGGGGCTTGCTCCTGGGGCCCCAGGATCATGACCTGAGCTGAAGGCAGACATCCCACTGACTGAGCCACCCAGGCGCCCCTAGAATCTTTTTATTAAATAATGCTCTTTAATTCTGTTCAAAATTATTATTCTTTAAAAGTACAAAAGCATTATCAAGTAAAATTAGAAAATAAAAAATGATCATAACTTACATTTATTTTAGTATTGAAAAGAATATGTCTGTAGGCCTGGGCTTTGCATAAAATAGCATTAATCAAGATGATAACAGGATCATACTCGATATATTTGTCTACAGGTTTCTGGCAGGATTTCTGAAATAATGTGAGATAATATTAGAACAAGCAGATGTATACATTCTGAAATCTTAAAGGCTTTCAAACTAGCAGAGTCTATTTTGGACTTCTACAGCAATAAGTACAGACCAGCATTAATTTAAATTAACTTCTCTCCAGACACAAAATGTTCACCTACAGAAGCCCTGGTTTCAGAAATGACAATATAGTCTTCTAGGTGTGAGACAGTAATCTTTTAATCTCATATGTAAGAAGCTAAAAAGATATTTGATTTAAAGACTGATTTTAGGCAGAAAAGTATCCCAGAAAATCCTACTTTCAATTTGTAGGACTTATTATAAAATAAGTAAATACATTTATAACATACTCTTATTGAGAAATTGTTCCCTGTTGGCTAGATGGCCATCAACTTTGTAGTTCTTGAAACACGATTTGGAGGAAGGGATTCAGAAGAGTAACCCCCACACCCAAAGCTTCTGAAAGCTAAAAGCAGGTAAAGTGTGTGGAGCAGCATCAACAATCTGGGGGATGGCAGATACCAAGAGAAACTTGTTTTTTCTCCTCCACTAACATCGAGACTATGGAAAGAAAATGGGTGGTCTCTGTGACAGCGAAGACTCTGGAGGATCGTGAGCTGTAAAAAAAGGAGTGGGTTGGTCAGCTTGGTTCTAGGCGACCCGAAGCAAGACCCCTGGGCTCTCCTATGAGACTCTCCTCTGACTCCTGTGAAATTGCCCTTTTTAGGGACATGTGATTACAATATTTATCAAATCCCAGCATCATCAGAACATATAAAACACAGGTGTACAAGAACAAGCTCATCAGAAATGTGACATCTGAAACAGTTTTAGTTACAAAAGTTGAATCAAGGCTACTATTCTAATGGCTACAATTTCAACAAAACATTTTGAAACTCTGAGAAGATAAAATGGAAACAGAAGTGATGAACACGGAAACATACCAGGAGATGGCCTTTTAATTACATCAAAGCCCTGGGGCGGGAAATGAAGTGTGCTGAAGGATATTAACTCTCTAATCCAAATGTAATGAACAAATCACTTCCAATTTAAGAGTCTCTGCACTTCACTCATGTAATTTACAAGAAATGGGTATGCTTTTGAGTCATCAATCAAGTGAACCAATGAAGGGAGATGTGCTATTATCCCAAATTTAAATGCACCTAATAAAACCGAGGCTTAAGAGGTGAATAATTTTGCAGTTTTTCAGTTGGGCAAACAGTAAGCCAGGGCCTAAACAGAAGGCACAGAATCAGAAATCCCATGTTCACGACAAGGAGCTGTTTTCTAGACACCCTCCCTATGCTACCAGTGTGGAAAACGCTTCCTCTTTGCAAACCACACTGTAACACCTGCTGTAATGCTGCTTCATTGTAAAACGCTGCTGCTTCATTGAAAATGAAACTGCTGGTGGGTCAAGGGTCTTTTCTCTGTCCTTTAAAAGTCCCCTAAACCTCATCTTCAGACACTGCAAGCCTATGTCAGGATTTAGACAATTTTTAGAAGGAGGTAGGCAGAAACCAGCATTGGCGGACACGGTGGGACCGATGTGTTTGGAGTGGCTACAACATTCATTAGAACAGCCATCTCCGTCTTTTCTATGGACCAGGCACCTCCAAGGTGCCGGATATTCACTTTGAGACTAAGTCTCTATCCTCCAGGACCTTACAGTTCAGAAAAGGCAGATGAATAAGCCTGCTACCGCAAGGGTTTCAGTGGAATGAACACAGGGACATGAGTGCAAACAAGGAGCAGCTTCTGGCCTCATGTGCTATGCTCTGTTCTATGCCTTCCCTTCCTCGCCTTCTGAATATTTCATAAACACTGAAAATTCATTAGGGTCTGCTGGTTCCTTCCCTATCAGCTTCAGCCTCATTTTTCCTTGTTCACTTCCTATTACTTGCTTTTCCCTTGGGTGCTTCCTTCACCTCCAATGTAAGGATCTGGGAAACCACACACACACAAACAAATATAGTAAAACATCTGAGTGACTGACCGCTACATTTAGATACATTTTCTGATTTAAAAAAAAATTGTTCCATTCCATTTACTACTTACTAGACAAATATCCTGAAACAGAAAGTTGTCCTCTAAGAAATCCCTACAGCACGGGACCATGCACAGCCCAGAAACTCAAACACTTCCACCATCTCTATCTCACCATGGGTATGAATGACTCTCTGATGCTACGCTCTCCAGTCTCTAGTGAATCACATCTCTTTTAGAATATACACTGGCCAACATTTTGTGAATATTTTGGCTGCTTCTTCCTCCCCATCATCTCTAGGGCCGTGCCCTTCCCCACTCATTCTCAAATCTGTTTCATTTCAGCACCACAATAAGCAAATATGTATCTTTTTAAAAAATATATATTTTATTTATTTGTCAAAGAGAGAGAGAGAGCGCACGTGTGCAAGTGTGCACAAGGAGAGGGAACAGCAGGCAGAGGGACAAGCACACCCTCCGCTGAGCAAGAAGGAGTCTGGGATCATGACCTGAGCATGACCCAAAGGCAGAGGCTTAACTGATTGAGCCACCCAGGCGCCCCGGAGAACACATATCTTGAAAGCAGAACCTCCTAGGCTTTAAGTTCCTTGAGGGCAGGACAGTGTCTTACTCATCTCTGCAGCCAGCATCTAAGTGTGGCAGCTCAATAGTGTAGTACTGAACAGACTCGAAATTTAGGAGGATGTCGAAGGAGTCTGGTTTTGTTACCATCATGAACTTATCAAATATCTGAGCACAGGTAAGAGTCCAGCTGCTACAGGAGATCAAAAGTACTAGATCTTTAAACATAATTATAATAAACTGTGAACAGCTGAGGGAGAGGGAATGGTTAAAAGCAAGGGACACACTTCTATTAGATGGAGGAGAATGAGGGAAACCCAAAGGGGCAAGTGGGGAGGCCTGGCAGTGGAAAAATAGGAAGAACAAAGAGAAAGAGAAACACAGGGAGATCAGGATGAGTATGCTGCTGGCTCCAAAGACAGCAGCTAAGAGACCAAAGTGTGCATGAATTACCAGCTTATAGAAACTTGGGCCATTTTTGTCCAGAACAAATAGCCTGATGTCTAAAAACTTTTTACTCTCAAGACTTGGGAGAGCCTTTAAAAAATGAATTATTTTACAATTTAATTTTCAGAATTCAGCATCCATGAAATGATTTTTCCTAAATAATACCACTATAGGTATTACTATGTATTATCACGACAAAGATGAGGATATTACGCACTCTAAGTCATCAGGGAATGACTGTGTACAATAATGTACTGTATCATCACTCAGTATTCCAAATTAATTCTAGAGAAGCCAGCACTGGTGAGTAGGAAAAGGATTTTGTTAGCTTAATGCCAATAATTTTAAAAAAGATAAAGATTAATTTGTATCATTAAAAATCACTAACTGCAGAGACAGTTACAGCTTTACTGGATGAAAGACTGTATTCACAGTTATGTGGTTGTCATCTTTAGGACAGATCATTTAACTGGGCCAGTACAGAAGTCATTAAATTTAGATGCTATACAACTCACAAGGCCACCAGAATGGCCAATGATATGAGCATTGAAAAACCTAGAAATGGTTCATGCATTCAGCAGATATTTATTGTGTACTTACTATGTGTCAGGTACTGTCCTGGGTGAGCCAACTGTATTAATGAAGAAATTATACATACTCACATACTCTCTGTCCTTGTGTAGCTTATATTTCAGTGGGAGGAGATAGGCAATAAATAACAAATAAGTCAATTGTATAGAATATTCAAAGTAAGCAATAAATAAATAAGTCAATTGCATAGAATATTCAAAGATGACAGGTGCTATGGGAAAGATAAAGCAGGGAGAGTTGATACGCATACCTGAGTCCAGAGGAGGAATCACAATTTATAACAGGGTGGTCAGACGAGGCCTCTCTGAGACGTTAAAAATAAAAATAATTGAAGGAGGGAGTTATGTCAGACACCTGACCGAACAGCGCTCCACGCGGAGTGCAGAGGCCCTGAGGAAGCAACCTGTCTGGTTTAAGAACATTCCGGAAGCAATGGAGCTGCAGGAGAGTAAGGGAAGCGTTAGGACAATCACCCAGGTGAGACATGATGACAGCGGGGGTCATGGTTGTAGAGGTGGTCAAAAGCAGAGGATTCGAAACATAATCTGAAGACATAATCCAAAGACTAACAGAGGCTCTGCCAAGGAAACGAATGAGGAATGTGGGAGAAAGAAATCAAGGTTGAGTACAAGGCTTTTTGGCCTTAGGAACTAAAATGGTTGAGTTGCTATTAACTGTGAAAGTCTGACGCAACTACAAAAATCCATTTGGAGAAATCAAGTAGGTAGTTGGACATGCGGGGACATTGCGGAGTTCAAGGAAGAGATTCAGGCTGGAGGTTTAAATCTGGGAATTGTCAAAGTTTAGATGGAATTTAAAGCCACGAGTCAGCAGGAGTTCTTCAAAGGAGAGTGTGTAGAGAGGTAGAGGCCCAAGATCGGAGCCTTAACATACTTCATGGTTAAAAGGTAAGGCAGGTGAGGAAGAACCAGAAATGAAACTGAGAAGAATAGCCAGTGAGATAAGACAACTAGGGGCACCTGGGTGGCTCAGTGGGTTGTGGCCTCTGCCTTCGGCTTGGGTCGTGGTCTCGGGGTCCTGGTATCAAGCACAGCATCGGGCTCCCTGCTCAGTGGGGAGCCTGTTTCCCCCTCCTCTCTCTGACTGCCTCTCTGCCTGCCTGTGATCTTTGTCTGTCAAGTAAATAAATAAAATCTTGAAAAAAAAAGATAAGAAAACTAGAAGAGTCTGGTGTCCTAGCAACTGCACACAGCAGTGTGAGAATGGATAATGGGATTTAGTGAAGTAGAAGTCAGCAATCGTGATCTTAACAGTCTCCGGTGTCATGGTGGGTGGAGGAAAGTGTGTCTGAAGTCGATTCAAGAGAAAGTAGGAAAGGAAATAAAGATAGCAAGTACAAATATCTCTTAAAGGACGATTGCTGTCAAAGCGAAGGGGAAAAGAGGAGGAGCTAAAGGAGGAAGCGAGGGACCGTGCGTGTGTTTCTTAAAGGAAGTCTAGTACATACATTGGTGGGAAGGATCCAGCAGAGAGCAGAAGAGTACTGTGGCAGAGAAGTCCCTAAGTAAATGGAAGAAGATGGATGGGTCAAGGGCACAAGAGCAGGCTGGTTGGAGACAAGTGTATGGACGGTTCATCCATTCTAACAAGAGGAAAGAAAGAGCATATGAATAACGGGTGCAAATACTAGGTTTATGTGGTTGCAAAGCGTGTGCAAGTTCTCTCTCTCTCTCTCTTTTTTATTTAGCAAAGCAGGGAAGCATACATGGGAAACCCGAGAGAAGGTTTGTGAGGATGGTTCATCAGAATAGGAATGTGAATGGATTAGTGAAATGTACTGTGATGGCCAGATGGCATCAAGGGCTACACGAGGTTAGTGACTTTAGGTGATTTTTCCTCAGTTGAAGTACAGCCGAAAGGGTGAGGAGGCAGATCAGACGGTATGTTGGATTTAACCAGGTGGAGATCTTTCCAAGGGAAGGAAACCACTTGAGAGAGGAAAAGTGATTATGTCAGTGGACAACAATGACAAAGTACACATTCACACTTTGTCTACTCTCTTTTGTATTACTGAAGACCATGTTTTTCTAATGAGGATTATTATTAGAAAATCATCAGGAGAACAGAAATGGGACAAAAACACGTGGACTGCATATTATGTGGCGGGTTCTCTTGTACTACCCCAAAAAGAACCTCCAATTTTGTGACCTTTGAAACATTCAACCATCCTCTCTAGACTATGAACACCTTGAAAGCAAAATGTGTACTTCATCATTTTTGTTTTGATTATCACCGAGGTCAAGCTTGGGGCTCTGCATCCAACACACACCGTGCGTTCAATAACCAGAAAGGATGAAACCGGGGACATTGACTACGGGTGTGGACCGCACGGGTGGTAACATTCATCCATGAACCGGAGAACCGCTAAGAACCGAAGAGTCTGGGCATGAACTCGGACGTCAACCTAATCCTGTCTCTAAGTTTCTCCGCACGACGTCTACACCCAACTGCGTTGGCGGATCCGTTCCCCACGATGGGTCTCACCAGCAAACACCGCGAGCGCGAGAAAGCCGCCGTCGGCTGGTGGGTTCTCTCCCACGACAGGTAACCACGCAAACGCTCCACGATCCCGGACGGGAACGTCGAGTTCCGAACTGAGGGCTATACAAGGGGACCCCGAAAGTCGTCGGGTTTTACTGCCCTAAAAAGCTGATATACAGACCCCACGCCCCCCCCCCCCACGGTCCCCTAATCCGCTCCGGTTCTTCCCAAGGACACCCCGCGCCTGACCACTCACGCAGATGGTTATCTTCAGCACTCCGTGGTTATAGTCTCGGTACAACTCCCTGGCCTCTTGGTTGCATTCGATGCACCTGTACGGGCAGGAGGCCGAGGCAGCTGCAGGAGTTGCTGCAACCCCATCCGCGCTCCCCTTGCCCGCGGCCACGCCTTCTGTGCTTCCCTTGCCGGGCCGTAGCCCACTCCGCCCACCGGTGCCCATTTCCACGCAACTGCAGCCGAGAACTTCCGATTCAGTGGCGGCGGGGGAATACGTCAGAAACCGAACCGGAAAGCCTGTCCCGTGCGGTGCTTGCTGGGATTCGTAGTCTCAGTCGCGGAAAGGGGGCTCGCGGCTGGCCGAGTTGAGACTACAACTCCCAGCAGGCAACGCCACACCCCTTCCCCGCCCCCTTGCCACGGCCCACCTGCCCACCGCGGGTTAAGGCTGGGAGGCCGCAACGTGCGGCGAGGGCCGCCGCACATGCGCCTTGAGGAAAGATGGCACCTGCCGGCTGCTGCCGCTGTTACTGCTGCTGGGGCGGCGCTGTGGCTGCCGCGGACGCCGCCCGGCGCGTCCTGGTGCTGCTGCTGCTGGGGGTCCTGTCCGCCGGGCCGTGCCCGGGCACCCTGGCCACAGAGCACTACTCGCCGCTGTCCCTGCTCAAGCAGGAGCTGCAGCACCGGCAGCAGCAGGAGGCCCCCGCAGGCGGCGGCTGCAGCCCGCAGTCCGGGGACTGGGGAGACCAGTACTCGGTCGAGTGCGGCGGTGAGTGGGCGGCGGCGGGCGGGCGTCCGGGTCGCCCGGGGCCGCGGGGGCGGCGGGGCCGTGGGAACGGCGGGCCCCGGGGCCGAGGTGCGGGGCCGCCCGGGCCTCGCCGCCGGCAGCCGCGTCGCTGCGTGTGCTCCTGCGGGAGCCGGCCCCGGGGGTGTCGCGCCGTGGCGGCTTCCCGCCGCTCGCACCCACGCCGCTGCGCGCGGTCCTCTCGTAGCAGCCGTGGGGAGGTTGGTGAGTGGAGAAGAGAGCGGACAGCCTGTTCCTGGGGCCAGAGCCGCCCCTCCGGAGTCCTAGCAACTGTTGAAAGGGTGGAAGAGAGGATGGCAAGTGGCCCGGGGCCGCCCCGGTACCCGCTCTGGGCCCCGCGGGTGCCGGGGAGCGAGGGAGGGACGACACTGGGGCCGGCGCCCGGAGAGGGGATGCCTGGCCCGTCTTAGGCCGGAAATCAGGTTTTCTGACCTCCTGGGTTGATGTCTTGTATTAAACACAACCTCTTAAAATTTGATGCTTTGAAAGAAGGGAACAAAAAATCAAGCCCGTTTTATCTGCTCGATGACATCTTGCTTCTGGTTCTTAAAGACTGACCTGTGACCTGTCAGATGTCTCCCAGGGGGCAAAAAGGGCCCTGCAGGCCTTGAGCCCCTGTACATCCGAGCTGTATGTGTACTGGATCTAGGCCAGCTCCTTCATTAAGATGGGCGCTATTGCCCTCAGCTTAGTAAATCACAGCAGACGCCTGGGGGGCAAAATGCATGTGTGTGGGGTTTTTTTGTTTTGAGGTTTTCCATTGGGTCTTTTCCTCCTCCAATCCCCTCCCCTCCCTTTTCTCTTCCTGTCCTTTTCCTCTTCCCCAGAATTCACTCAAGATTTGGTTTTGAAAAGTCTGGGGCTACCGAACTCCCTAGAAGCTGGCTGGTTGCTTTTATGGTCCCATGTCAGGGTTCTTTACTATTGTGTAGCTCTGAAGACAATAAGTAATTTTTAGTTGAGATGAAATGTTAAGATTAGCACACTCTGATTTCCTTTAAGTACAATCTGACTCCCTTAAGGAAGTGTCACTCACTAGAAGGTATGTGACTTTATTTTGTGGTGGACCTTGGCTAGTAACGGCATCCAGAACACAGCCAACATTGTAGCGTGGGAAAAGAATGGCTTTTGTACCTCTATCGCTTTCTGTGACTCTGTGTCAGTTAATTGCTTGTCTTTGCAAAATTGCCGCCTCTCTAAATTGAAGACCCTATTACCTAATTACAGGGTTTCATTTTCTTCACAAGAGGGCTGTGAGGAAAGTCAGAAAGAGCCAACATATATGGAGTTGCTTGCTGTATGCCGGGTTTTTCTGTAAGGTTTAGCTTTAGGTTGGTTAGCCTGTTCTCTTAAATCAGTCCGCATCCCAGCCACTACCTCATTGGATGGTAGCTCCTTTTCCTCTGATGGGGAACCTAAGACACGGTGAAATCAGCACTTTCCTGAGCCCCCAAGCTGTAAAGGGAGGGGCCCAGGTGGGCAGGGTCTAGAGGAAACTTTGTCTTAGGCACTAAGTGCTTACAGGTGGGAAACCATATCTGTAGAATTTGCTAGCATATAATACGCTGTTCTGTAAGTCTTCATTTTCCTTTCCTTCCTGTAGTCCTGTGGTGGTGCTCACTGGCTCAGGGAGACCCAGATTCTAGGCAATGGAAGATGAAAATCGATTTCTGTTGTGAAATTGCTTCATCTTCTCGACCTAGATGGTTCATTTCACTCTGTGGCATCAGGCTTATGCCAGGGTTTGCATCCTTATTTGAGCCAGTTTTGACCTGCATTTTGCTTTTCCCCCTAGATTGTATAGGTTTTCATGAACGAGGCATTTGGAGGAATTCTTTACATTCTAGCAATTCTCTCCTATGTGGAAACCATCACTTGGTGTTCTCTGCTTGAGGAAGGACACTCTGTTACGAGATTTTAAGCATAATTTATTCATGTGTTTCAACTATCTATTTCCCCCACGTACTTATTTTCATCGTTTGGAAGTCCACATGTGCTGTTGCAAATGTGTGGCGTGAGTCTTCGAGCTGGCCGCCCCTGGGCTGACATCAGTGTCCTGGAGCCGCCAACAGGTGCTGAAGTGGTTTGCCGCTGCCATTAGCCCCAGTTAATCATTCCCAAAGGCAGCTGCTGATGCTCCTTGGCACTCCAGCTGTTTCTCTTAGCTTCGTTGGCTGCAGTACATGACAGAAGCCATCTCTGTTGTGGTAGCAATCCCTGGAGTGTCTCTCATTTCTCCCTCCTCATCTTGACAAGAGGCCAGAAGCTGGGCCCTGTGAAACCCGCCCCCGGTCCCTTTCTGTCCTAACAAGAACAGATGTAGGAACAAATTCAGGATTTGCAGCTAACCCTATCGTAACTTAGGGGCTCATGTTCTGAATCCAGAGGCCCCTTCTGATCAACACGAGGAACTAGATAAGTGCCAGGATCCAGAACGAGCCAGTTTTTTGGAGCCTTGCTGTCTGTTAATCATATCGTCCTCCCTTGCTGCCCTTTGCAGTCACAAGCTTGTCCGTATCAAGCCAGTTCCTGTACAGGGGACAGACACAGAAGCCACTTTTGAGAAACCTTCCCACAGCATTTGGATTCAGATGGATGAATGGATGCCTGCTTGGGTCTAAGCCTGCACACCTTCTGATGAGCTGTGTGGGTGCTCTCTTAAGACAGAACCCCTGGTGATTATAGAGCCAAAGGCAACAGCTGGTGGGAGCCCATAGGTCTGAACACAGCACTGGCAATGGCTGTGCTATGTGGACCACCATCAAGTGGAATCCAGTGCCCCAGGAGCAACCTTATGCTGAGGGGGTCGGGCCTCCCTGGGGTCCAGCTGCAGAGACAAGCATGGATGACCCAGGTTTCAGGGGTCTCAGCCTGACTTTGCTGTTCCCAGGCCCCTTTTAACTTTCACTTCCAGCACAATTTTTTGTATTTTGCTTGAAAGGCACGTATAACCACAGACATCAGATCATCTCACTGTTTTCCTGTGGGAAAAGTAATCTTTTAAAAAGAGGGAACACTGTAATGTCCATGTGTTTTTCTTTTTTAAAAAGATATTATTTATCTATCAGAGAGAGAGAACAAGCAGGGGGAGGAGCAGTGGGAGAAGCAGACTCCTTGCCGAGCAGGGAGCCCGATGCGGGGCTCGATCCCAGGACCCTGCAATCATGACCTGAGTCCAAGGCAGATGCCTAACTGACTGAGCCACCCAAGCATCCCCATATTTTTCAAATAAAAATGAGATTTCCCTTCCTTGTTACCATTGCCCCTTTGTAGTTTGGAATTGTGGGAAGAAATAGGGACAGGAGTTTCCCCCCAATTTTTCACCTGGTTTCATATCTGTAAATACTGTGTACATTCTTATTTAATCCTCAGCACAGCGGCTGGTACCATTTTTATCCCCATTTTACCTAAGGAGAAACTGAGGCAGAAAGAAATTAGGGATGATTCTATGGTAGATCGTATTGAGTCAGGGTTTGAACCTGGCCTCCTGACCGTTTGTGTATTATTTCCTCAGTAATATTTGCCTCTTAGTATAATTTCTTATCAGTATTCATGATCAAGTCCTACACCTTTCACCTTTGTTGAAAGGTACACTCTTAAATAACTTCTCTGGAATTTTATATCCACATAGATGGAAGGATGCTTGACTGCACCTGGTATTTTGAACTGCAGAGCTAGCATGGGTCTGTTCTTTCCCAGGAAAGCTATCCATGTGCCTACTGCTTGCTACTCAGTGTTCTGGACCCTGGGGATACAGCACAGCCAGCCAGCTTCCCTCCGTGGAGCCTGTGTTCTGGTGGGGGAGGAGCTGAGTGTGTAGTAGGCCCACTGATAAGTGCCTTGATCAATAAAAAATACTGTGTAGCTCTTCGAAGGGGTCAGGGAAAGCCTCTGGTAAGGTGGCATGAACACAGCCCCGGAAAGAGTGAGCTTTGACACCCCAGTGTTGTCGATTTGGTAAGTTACAGTCTAGATCAACTGTAGTGTGTCTGAGAATTGAAGACTTCATCTCTCTCTCCTCTGCTCTTCCTACCAAAGCTGATCTGCATCTCATTCGAAGATGGCATTCATTGTGTATTAAATATACCCACATGTTCTTTACACACTAAAATGTATTTTAATTGTTCAAACGTGTGTACTTCTTGTAATTGTTTCGGGAATACTTTGATTTTCCTTTTTTGAAAATGGAATATTGGTGGCGCCTGGGTGGCTCAGTGGGTTAAGCCGCTGCCTTCGGCTCAGGTCATGATCTCAAGAGTCCTGGGATGGAGCTCCGCATCGGGCTCTCTGCTCAGCAGGGAGCCTGCTTCCTCCTCTCTCTCTGCCTGCCTCTCTGCCTGCTTGTGATCTCTCTCTGTTAGATAAATAAATAAAATCTTAAAAAAAAAAAAAAGGAAAAAAAAGAAAATGGAATATTAATAGGAACGGTGACTTTGATTTTTTTTTTCTTCTTACTGTCTTCTTAAGACTTTTGTCTGCTCTGAAGTGAGGTAGTCCTTGTACTCGATGTCTTTAGGGCGCTTCTGAAATGCCTGTCATCATCTAGGATTAGCACCAACCTGTGCCTATTGCCTCGATCAATTTCAACGATTCATTTACAACCAGAAGTCTTTTTTTTTTTTTTAGTTCATGGAAATTAATAATGCAAGATTTGAGCTTGTTTTCCCACAGTTCTTTGTGAAGAAAGGAGCATTTGTGTCTGATTCGGGAGGTGTTAAATGCCAGAAAAATAAGGAAGTAGGTACAAACCTCACTGTGTTTTTGACAATAAGACTTAAAGATTGTTTATATATCTTTCCTAATGGAGAAATCAGCTATTTAAATAGATGCCATCAGTCTTATTGCTCACAGCGTCTGAATCATTGCTGTGCCTTTAAAGTGGCAGAGAATCAGTAGAGGGACACTTTTATAATGAGAGTTATTTCCTTTTTGGTTCTGGCTATGAGGAAGTTAAGGACCAAATTTTATGCTCAGTCATGGTAACTGTGGTAACCCTTACTGTTATATTTGCTTGATCCTTTTTCTCTTGGCCCTGGTTTTCTTTATGTGTTATTGCATATAGTTTTGTGGCAGGTCTCTTCCATTTTATTTTTTAAGGTATACATAAGTGAATTTACCAGTATAAGGTATGCAGCTTATTTTGGGTGCAGAGACCAAGGCATAGATAGAGTGGTAAAGAGATTTCTATCCCCCAGCCCTGGGGCCTGTGGTGTTGTCTGGGGGAGGCTTGCCAATTTTCTACCTGAATAGCATCTTTCAGAAAGTTTCTCCTTTAAGAGCTGCTTTTCATAGCCTGAACCCTATGAAGATGATAGCTGTGGTATTTGCATATTCATTAATTTTCTCAAACAGATCTGTTGTCGTTAAGAATTATATTTACCTTTTGAAAGGTCTGTACGTGGCCGTGATCGTATAGTGGTTAGTACTCTGCGTTGTGAAAGGTCTGTACGCTGGTAGACACATTCAGCTTTGGTTACTGAGGGTTTGTTTTCTGCCCTGCTCTGGAGGAGGGCAAAAGCTGGTTTCAGAACCTACCCTATGTATCCTCTGCCTTCAGGAAGTGGCAGGACACTTTGTGCGTACAGACTTTTCAAGAAGTTGTGTAGCATGTAGACACGGCTTGGCTTCGCTGCACTCCCCAAATACGTGGCCAACTGACCAACTTTTGAAGTTTCCCCTTTTCACAATGTGGTGTTTTAAGGACATTTTATCTTTTGTTGGGGCTTGTTATCTTGCAGATAGAATAAATGCAAAACTTGTTGAAGTAGCAGCATTTTAATACTTTTCACTTCGCATTAATGCTAAGATTTTCCTCTGTGACTTTTTTTTTTTTTTTAATTTTTACTTTTTGTTGGAATGTGACATATATGCAGATAGATGTGTCACTGGTGTTTGCTTCATGACTTCTCACAAACTGAGCAACCTGTGTAACTAGAAAGAACCCCAAATACATAACCGATAGCTGGTTTTAAGCTTGCTCATAAAGTCTCATGCCACGTTACCTTCACTGCATTTGGAGATAATTGGGTATGACTTGATTTCTGGTTCAGGTACCAGCACAGTGGATCTGCATCAGGCAGGTGCTGGTGTTCTGTACACAGACCCAGAAGTGCTGGGTCAGCACGTCTGCCTCTTGTACGCGGAAGAGCAATTGAGTTCTCTCATAACCTTTGCTGCCTATGTTTGTGGTGTTCAAAGTGACTCTGGGGGTATCTAAGAGGCTCAGTTAAGTATCTGCTGTCGGCCCAGGTCCTGATCCTCGGGTCCGGGATCTAGATCGAGCCCTGCGTGGGGCTCCCTGCTCTGTGGGGAGTCTGCTTGACTCTCCCTCTGCCTCTCCCCTGCCCCACCCCCCCTTCAGGGGTATGTGCTCACTCTCTTTCTGTCTCTCTGAGATAAATAAATAAAATCTTCAAAGTGACTGTTCCCTTTTTGCTAAGGGTTCCCATCATTGCGAAGATTTGCTTCAGCTTTCCCAGTAGAGTTGATGCTATTTGAGAGCATGTGTAGGTTTATGAGAAAGTGTTTGGCTCTTAAAAATATGTGTCACTTGGAACATCTGCTGTGTCTTCAGTCCATGCTACAACCCCTGGCTAAGTGAGTAGCCTTCGCGGCTCGGGCTGGCTGCTCACTTTGCTGGCTCCAGCACCCCCGTGCGGTTCTGTTCTTGGATCGGTGCCACATCATTTGCTTCCCTGCCTCTTTTTCCATCCTGCACAGCTGGCCAGCTCCTTTTGTTTTGGTTGTACACATTCTTTTCGTGTGTTAATACTTTTGTGTGGGTTAATGTAGCTTTGATCAGATTATATTTATGCTTGGTTAGAAAACCATTCTGTCTCTTTAAGATGGCCTTTGCAGATCTTTGTTCTAATGGATTAATTATATGTTGACCTTATAATCTAATTCCCAGGGGATAGCCTCTGTTTTCAAGTTGTTTTATGATAATTTAACACATCTCAGGTACAGATGAATAATATTTTGTTAGAGCAAAAGAAGCATATGAATTCAGAAGAGGAGAACTTTTCTTCGTCCTCCTTTTCCTGTTATTACATTAAAGAAACTTACCATTCGGGACCATCAACCATGTGACGTACGAGGTCCTCAACAGTGGTTGTCTTACAAATGCAGAAATTGATAAAAGCAAAAGGCAGCATATTGATGAGGCCGAGCAGCTGCGTGACCTTCTGGATCACTCCCCCAGCCACGGTATCGCTCAGTGCTCTCCCCTGGCCACCCTACATGTCGGACTAGAATTGCCTGACTTCCAAGTTCTAGCCCATCCACGGGAAAAGCCGGGTCATCCTTGTTTCAGGTGAACTTGGCACACTTCTATAACTAGAGCAAGGGGTCAAGGGGTGAATGCAGCCCGGCAGCCGTCGAGTTCCTTATAAAACGTCCTCCTTCCGGAGGTGCCTCTAGGTTTGCTGTTCACAGGCTTTCAGTCCGTTTTACCTGCTGACCTGAATGTATGACAAATACCTGCGACTTCCAAAGCCACCGTCGCCTCGCCTCATGGGGAGGTCGTCTGGTTTGACTGAGAAGGAGGTAGTCAGAGGAGAACTTCCCCAGGATCCTAGCTATGGTCTGCATGCAGCTCTCGCCATAGCTTTTGCTTCTGGTCCTGTCTCCATGTGGCGTCCTTGGAGCCTCCATGAGTGTGACCTTCTTGTGTGGCTGATCTCTCATTCCCTCCTGTCTTCCTTCAGCATGCATAAGTGGCTGTAATAGCTCCTGTCTAGAAAAAATATGGAACAAAGACGGGAACACCCATCCTTCCAGCGGCCCCTCTGCTCTCTCCTTCCTCAGAGGAGATGTTTCTATGTACTGTCTCCACATCTCCAGTTATTTCTGGAACCTACCGCACTCCTCGTGCCTCCACCAAAACCTGGCTTAAAATCAGCTGTCTGCGGGGTTTGGGAGGACAGGAAAGAAGTTTGATGGCATCGCTCTACCCAAACCATCTCTTACTAGGACCCGGCATTGGCAGGATGGGTGGCGACAAGTGGACCATGCCTCTCAAGTGGTGTGGTGTCCTTGAGCATGGACGTGGCCAGGCTCGCCTTTGCAATTTCTTCGTCTTGTGACCTTAGACACATCCCTTCACGCTGAGCTCATTTCCCCATGTGTGTGACAAGCCTAAAGCGTGTTCTACCTCCCCCAGAGGATGGAGGACCAAAGGAAAGTGTTGTGAGAGCATTTGGAAAGCTGTAAAGTGCTGTGAAAACCAAAATAATCTTAAGAAGGAAGAAGAAATGAACAGGAAAACCCTCCCAACAATTTTAGCCTGGATGTGCATACAGTGGACCCTTGAACAATGTGGGGGTTAGGGGCACCAATCCTGTCCCTCCCCCCCGCCCCAGTGCACACCATCAGAAATCCATGTACAACTTCTGATTCCCAAAAACTTAACTACCAATAGCCTACTGTTGACTAGAAGCCTTACTAGTGACAAGTAATTGATGGACACATATTTCGTATATGTGTTATATTACCGTATTCTTAGAATGAAATAAGCTAGGGAAAAGGAAACATGGTTAAGAAAATTATATGGAAGAGAAAATACATTTATAGTAGTATACTGTATTTATTTAAAAAATCTATGTGTAAGAGGACCCACGCCATTCAAACCCAACCCTTTCCTGTGAATTGTAGGCTCCATATCCCCTCCTCACAAGAGCCCTGGGAGGGTGTGTGGTGGCAGCTGTTCCTGTTTTACAAATGAGGAGACAGACTAAGAGATACACAAGGACTTGTGCAGTCAGCCAGCCGGTGAGGCGTCTGATGGGGGTCAGTCTGACTCCACAACCCACGCCCTGAACTGCTCACACGCTTTGCCTCCAAACTAACTACTCTTCTCTGACATCACATTTAATTAGATTAGAGATGCTTCTTTGAAAATACTGGTAACGTCAAGACAATTATCTGGCAAGGCTCATCAAGAAAAAGGAGAAGAAACAAATATTTGACTTTAGGGATCAGGGAGTATAATGGAACGTGAAAATCACCGTAACAACTCTATGTATAGCTGTATGGCAAAGATGTAAGACAATTCAAAGAAATGTTCTTCAGATAGTTCTTTAGGAAGAAAAGGCAAATTACCAAGTTGATTTTCCCTCGTCCTCTTTAATGCCTTGCCCCACCAGGGTCAGCTTTATTTTTCTTGTTAAACTTAAGCTTCCCGTGTTGTCCTGGAGATTCTACCTCCACCCCCTGTTTACTCATCCATTGTTAAGTTAATGATGGTCAAATTCATACCTGTAGCTCTTATCTTTCTTTGGAATTTCCCAAGTATATGCGTGACAGCACAGCTGGTTGAGTATCTCCTAAGCACTGGGCTCTCCACCGCCCTCCGGAACCCTTCTTCCTCCTAAACTTCCCATTTCGGTTAGTGTCCCCGCATCTTGTGTTGCTGCACAAACTGAAAACCAGTGCCTTTGTCCTCTTTCCATGCCTGATTTTTCTCACAGCCCTGTCTTTTTTTACTTCATAGACCTTTTTGGAGTCTGACCCTCTATTTCAACCCAGTAGTCTCTGCCTTTGTTTGGACTTTTCCCCTTTTTTAGTGAGCTGCGCCTTCCCACTTGGCCTCTCTCCTCTGTCTTCTGCCTCTTCTCTCGTACAACTGTCTGTGATCTTTCTTCTGCTTAAGCCTTTGACAGCTTATTCGTATTAAAAAAGACAGGGAATAAATGACTTGGAAACTAAGCTTGAGCAACAAGAAAAGGAAATAAGGGAAATTGGAGACAATGCCTAGAACAAAGCCAGAATAAATGAATGAGAAACAGCAACAATAGAATCGATAAATAGATCTAACAGTTGGTGTTTTAAAAAAGACTAAAATACATCATCCTGCTCAGCTAACACATAAATAGGTGAGCAGAGGCAAATGTACAAGAGGAATGAGGGGCCATGTGGACAGTTGTAGAGGCCATGAGAATTTAGACACAAATGTGGAGAAATTCCTGCTAATAAGATGAAAATATGAATCAATAAATGTTTAAAAAGATGATCTAGAAGAGAAAGATAAGATTCTGTATTGTGTTTTGAGACTATTCCTATAGTAATTATCTTGACATTTTACTTGTGGGGCCCTGGGTGGCTCAGTCGATTAAGCATCTGCCTTCAGCTCAGGTCATCATCCCGGGGTCCTGGGATCGAGCCCCGCATCGGGCTCCTGCTCAGCTGGGGTGGTGTAGGGGGTGGTGTCTACTTCTCCCTCTCCTTCTGACCCTCCTCCCTATTCATGCTCTGTCTCTCTTTCAAATAAAATCTTGAAAAATATATAAAATAAGTATTATTTGCGTAATCTGAGTAAGGAGGAAAACAAAGTTTTCCTGACCCTGTGGAAATTTATACCATCCAAATACGGATGGTTGGGTGGTTATTGTAAAATAATCAAAGCCATAGTGAGCTAAACAATTTTAGATTGAAGAACAAATTTAACCTTCTGTTCCAGACAACTCTGGGTATAGTATAACAAACCATTTTTCTCTCACAGATCCTACCAAAGCAGCAAAAATACTGATGCCAGAATTTAATATAGTTGTGAGGGGGTGGGAAGTAAGCTATAAAATAGTTACATAAATCTTCAGTAAAATATTAATAAGCTAAAGCCAGCTATCAATTAAAGTAATGATGTGCCTTGGCCAATTAGAATTTATTTTAGAAGTATAAAGATGGCTCAACTTTTTTTTTTTTTAATCAAATTAATCACCATAACAGGTCAAAGGAGAAAAATCATATGAGTATCATAAAGAAATTTCCAAAAGCACTTGAGAAAGTTCAGCCAGCTTTCCTGATTTAAAATCTTTGATAAAATAAAGAATAGAAGAATCCTTCCTTTATATGGTAAAATATATCAATATTAACCCATCACCATATAGAGCATCCTCCCACTGGATGCTTAAATGAAAAGTCTTATCATTAAAACTTGAAGGAATTCTGGGTTGTTCAGTGAAGTACAAATGTCAGGAATAAGCAGGTGTACTAGTATTGAGCACTTTTTTGGAGGTTTTATCTAGTAAAGTAAGATGCTAAGTGAGTATAAATATTAAAAAGACCTTGATATCATTACATGTAGATGATCCAGTTATCCACCAAATAAATGGAAGCATTAATAGAGCTATTAAGAATTCAGTAATGTGGGGAGGGGTGAAAAAAAAAAAGAATTCAGTAATGTGGGTAGATAAAATATGGAGCTCTAGCCGGTTAAGACAGAAGATTTACAATGTGCTCTTTCTCTCTGGACTACTCTACCCATCCTGCCGGCTGTCCGTGGACTGTCAACTTTTTAAATCTGAAACTTCCCTCTGGTCTCCCTTCACTGTCAACTTTTTAAATCTGAAACTTCCTTCTGGTCTCCCTTCACTGTCTCCGGCACAGATCCAGAACCAGACTGGGCTCAAATCCCACCTGCACTGCTTTTGTCAGAGGGTAGCCATGGGCAAGTCACTTAGCCTCTCAGCCTCATTTTCCCTGTTTTTGCAGTGGGGATCAGAAGTGTTCCTCCAACAGGTGAACTCTATCAGAATGAGCTGAGAAACTGTCCCTGCCTATTGCTACAACTGACTGCTCTAGCTGTTTCTTAAAGGGGCTGTGACTTGACATTTCTGTGTTGTTTTTTTGTTTGTTTTTTGCAGGCTCCCTGCTGAGCAGAGAGCCCAATGTGGGGCTCGATCTCAGGACCCTGAGATCATGACCTGAGCCGAAGGCAGAGGCTTTAACCCACTGAGCCACCGAGGCGCCCCTGTGTGATTTTGATTACTGTTGGTTTCCCTCATTGAACTATAATCTTTTTAACAAATTTTTTTTCTTAATTTTTTTTATCTTTAAAAATAAAGATTTTATCTTTACTTATTTGCCAGAGAGAGCAAAAGAGAGCGCAAGCAGGGAGAGTGGCAGGCAGAGGGAGAAGTAGGCTCCCCCTGAGCAAGGAGACTGATGCAGAACTTGATCCTGCATCATGACCCTGAGATCATGACCTGAGCTGAAGGCAGACACTTAACAGACTGAGCCACCCAGGCACTCCTGAACTATAATCTTCATATGGAAGGACAGGGGTCGTTTTTGGTGTTGAAAACCACTGAGCAGTGCATGGAATGTAATAGATGCTCAACAAATAAGTACTGAATCAGTGGTCATCCACCAATTTTCTTTTTAATCAAAACAAATTTGAATGTGTAAATTCTGTAGAAAAACTGTAAAGTTTTGCATAGGTTAATAAGAGTTGAATAAATAGATTAAATTTTGTAAAGAAGTACTCCTCCCCTCCTTAATCTATAGTTTTAACAATTTTTATTAGTAAAAATCATAGAGTGGGGGCTCCTGGGTGGTTCAGTTGGTTAAACGTCTGAAGCTTGAGCTCAGCTCAGGTCTTGATCTCAGTGTTGTGAGTTCAAGCCCCACTTTGGACTCCATGCTGGGCATGGAGCCTACCTAAAACAAACAAACAAAAAATACAAGAAAAAGTCACAGAGGAACTTTTTTGTTTTGCAACCTAAACAAAATGGAGTTTATCTCAAAGAAGAATGTTGATCCAAGTAGCCAAGAAACTTCTGGGGAAAAAAATGATGAGACTTTGCTTTGCATTAAAATGTATGCATTTATTAAAAGGATGCAGTATTGAAATGATGTGGTACTACTGAAATCAGAATAAGCAGATCATTATAAGGGATTAGTCTAGAAACCATAACAAGAAAATAAAGGTTTATTGTAGAGAATTAGAATTTTAAAGATATTAAATTAAAAATCTTATTCAATCTCTCTAAGTTTGAATTGAAATAATGCAGAAGGAAATTTGCTCATATGGGGAAGTGTTTATACTGTTACATTAAAAGGGCAGTTACAAAACAGTGTATCTCCTTCCATTCTCACAACCTAATGGTAACAATAGTAGCAAACATCTTTTAGTTCTTTCTTTGTGCCAGAAACAGTACCAAATACTTGACTTCTATCTCTTTGTGTAAATCAAGCACTCCTGTGAAGTATATACTCTCATTGACCCTGTTTTGCAAATGAGGAAACCAAAGATTGATTAAGGTAGGTCAGTGGCCAAGAGCTAGTAAGTAGTGGCAGACAGCAGGAATTCACAGCCAGGCCATCTGATTTTAGCATTGTCCCTCTTAATTACATTAATTACATTAAAATTTTCACATTGGCTCTCAATGTGTGGTAGTATTCTAAATGACTTTTATTTATGTTTTGTGAGTTTTCTGTATTTTCTAGAATGGACATGAGTTACTATTGTCATTTTAAAAATATCAGTGTCCATGTGGATGGGACGGTTATCTGTCAGAGCTGTTTTCACAGGATGTAAATAGTCGCAAAGATTTCTTTAAAAAAAAAAAATAAAAGTCTAGAGGACAGCCCCCAGTGACTATAATGTGAAGGTGGTATTCAAATTAATAATTTATTGAGTGGCCAGAGATAATATTCTCTTCTCTACCTTAGGCCAGAAGAGTTGAAGTAATCTGAGACTTACCAAAGGAAATCCATGATTTACAAAAAAGAGATACAAATAGCCTGTAAACCAAAAGTTGGACCCCACTAGTGCTATTTTCAGATTAGGAAGAGATTTAAAAAAAAAAAAAAAAAAAGCAGTACTCTGAGAGGGAAACAGACTGTCTTCGACACTGGTAGGTGGGAATAAAATTGTTATTACCTGCTGGGAGGAAAATGAGTGAAAGGTGCAGGTCTTTTCACTGTTTACACCCTTTGCCTCACCAGCTGTACTTGTTAACCTTCAATTTAGTTGCCAAATTGGGCGATTTTGCAAAAAGATCTTGCAAAAATCGGGTCAAGCATACTTAGGAAACACTTGGCGTTAAAGGGCAAAGGACATCCTAATTACCCAAAGACAGGGGGATAGGTAAGTTTCATGCGAGGAAGTGCTCTGTGGCCACTTGAAATTATACAGATGGATATTTACTGAAGCAGAAATGAATTCCATGAAGTGGAGGGATTGTTAGAAATAAGGCCACCTATGTGCCGTGCTTACCAAGTGCTTAGCGTATGTCAAGTTCTCCGATGTAGCTTTAAAAAGAAATGGCTTATAAATCAGTGCGTATCCAGTTAGCTACTCACAACTACTACTGGTTCTTCACCCTTGTCAGACTAAATTCTTTTTCATGGGTGCGGGACTTCCCCCAGCCTGAATGCTCCTTTTCCAACCTCAGATTTTTTCTTTTCCAACACCCGACTCCCACCAACCAGCATTGTTTGCCTGCTGCCCTGTGATATTTTCTTACCCTTGTTCTTGTGTGTGCACCACGCATCCCACCTGGAGCACCCACGGCCTTTCTGTACCCCAGTCCAAACACACCCATCCTTTTAAACCCTGCCTGTGCCTTGTGAAATTTAACCCTTCCAGCTTCAGTAGTTGCTCACCATCCTGGCCTGCTTTGGCCTAACAGGTCGGGTCTCCGGTTGTTAAGACAGACACAACTGAGAATTTATCTCAGTCAGTTCACGTGGTCCCTTGAACATAATCTGATGCTCTTTAATGGCTGCTGAGTTACATCACATCTTTAAAAATAATTATTGGGGGGCACCTGGCTGGCTCAGTTGGTAGAGCATGTGATGCTTGATCTCAGCATCGCGAGTTCAAGCCCCAATCTGGGCATGGAGCCTACTTAAAAAATAAATAAAAATAAATAATTATTGAGACTAAATTCACATAACCTGAAATTATCTGTTTTCCAGCGAACTGTTCAGTGGCATTGAATATAGTCACTGTGTTGTACAACTACCCCAAAACATTTTTGTCATTCCAAAGTAAGCCCCTTTACCCACTCAGCAGTTTCTCTCCCTTCCCTCCCTCAGCCAGCAATGTGCATTCTGCCTCTATGGATTCACCTGTTCAGGTTATTTTCTATCAGTGGGATCATACAATAGGTGACCTTTTGTTTCTGGCTTCTTTCACTTTTGTTTTGGAGGTTCTTATATATTATTCGTGTTTGGGGGGGTTCTTTCCTATTGTATGAATTAGTATTCTTTTTAAAAACGTATCTTTAATATTTGAATATTGAATATGCAAATTCAAATGAAACATTTTAAAGTGTTTCATAAATATGCTTGACCCATCTTTTGGCAAATTCGTCCAATACGGCAATTACATTGATTTCTAACAAATGTTATTGCTGAGGCAAAGGGTGTAAACAGTGATAAGGACTTTTATATGGGCAGCACCTTTGAATATTTCCAAAAACAGGCAAGCATTTTAGATGTTGCTTAGAGTGAAGTCTCCCAACTGTGAAATTCTGTAAGTGAGCTGAAGTATAAATGTAGGTTTATTATTATAGGAGTAAGGTGTTGTACTAATTCATGATTGTAGTATTTCCTTTTTTAAGGCTGAATAATATTCTCCTGGATGTATATACCACAATTTACCCATCATCTGTTGAGCTCTTTCTACTCTCTGGTTATTATAGTGCTTCTGTGAAGATGCCTGTACACGTCCTTGTTTGAGTTCCTGTTTTTAGTCCTCTGGGTTGTATACTCGGGAATGGACTAATGGGACTGTATGGTAATTCTGTGTTGAACTTTTTGATGAGCCAGTAAACTGATTTCCACAGCAGCCAAACCTCTTTATTGCCTCATCAGCAGTGCACAGGGGGCTCTAATTTCCCTACATTCTTGCCAACACTTGTGATTTCCCATTTTTGAAAATAATGTAGCCATCCTTGTGGGCATGAAGTGATACCTCATTATTGTTTGATTTGCAGTCCCTAATTAACAATGGTGTAGAGCATCTTTTTTTTTAAGATTTTATTTATTTAACAGAGGGATCACAAGTAGAACAGCAGGTGGCGGTGGGGTGGGCAGGCTCCCCACTGAGCAGAGACCCCCCAACGTGGGACTCGATCCCAGGACCCTGAGATCATGACCAGAGCTGAAGGCAGAGGCTTAACCCATTGAGTCACCCAGACACCCTTTCTTTGCCCAGTTTTTAATTAGGTTGTCTTTTTCTTGTTGAAATCAGGAGATAATTTATATATTCAGGATACTAGACCCCTTACTTAGTACATACATTCTTTTTTTCTTTTAAGATTTTATTTTTAAATAATCTCTATACCCGACATGGTGCTTGGACCTAAAAACCCAAGATCAAGAGTCACACATTCCAGCCACCTGAGCCAGCTGGGCATCCCTGTACTTATCATTTAACGTTAGATCCCCCTGGCTCGACTTGGGTCTCCCCTTTGTGATTTTTAAAAATCTCTAGTAAGTGCTACGGGGTAGGAGATGTCTACCAAAAGGATCTTATCAACTACTCTATTAATGATTGGTCATGAGGGCATTTGCAAACCACAGAATGTTACACAGCTATAAAGTGGAAGACAAGATGCCCCTTTTAGTGTTTTTTGCTTTGTCCTTAGTTTGGTTTTGAGGACTCTTCACATTATAATTCATGGTTAGACACCTAAGAGCCATACATTTAAGGTGAGGAGAATAACCAGGAATGTTTGCTTTTCAGAGTCCTCCTTTTTGAACTTCCATGACTCAGACTGCGAACCCAAAGGACCACCACCCTGTGACTCATTGCTTTCCCTCAACACTGAAAAGATTCTGGTATGTGTCTTCCATTCATGCCTTCTGGTTTTGTGAACTACAGCACAATGATACTGCTTTCAAAAGGAGGAGGTCACCTCTGTTTGTCAACTTGGAGTTGGTTGGGTCAGATAAAGATGGGGCGTCTGGTATTTAGTCTCATTGAATTATTATGACTTATGCATTGGGTGGTTGATCATTCTATATTTTTCTAGATTATTCTAGATCTAGATTTTTTACTTTTAAGTTCCAGGAATAAAGGGGGAGATCATGGCAGGATCTTATTTCTAGAAACTTCATGTATTTGAAGGTATCATGTATCTTCTTTTTCTAGTCTTTGCCTATGTGGGAATCTTTTATGTTTTTAATTATCAGTACCAGCCAAACTGTGTAGGAGACCTCGCCACTCCAGCGGTGAGCACTGGGAGCTGTATAACGCCTTTCTCTGCCTCCCATGGCAGCACATGCGCTCCTCCAGGCTCGCTGCCTTGAGGTGGAAGGCCCTGCTTTTGGCTCACACTTCATTCGGTGAAGCTGAGTGGTTCTTTTGGTGCCCAAGGCTAACATATTTTTTTCTCCAGACCTTTTCCTTCAACATCCATGTAGATACTGTTTGCTTCTTTCGTTTGAAATTTCCCTTTAGGATAGATACTCTTTCTTCTCCAGACAGAGCTTTGCCTTTGCATGTGAGAACTACTGAAAACAGGTAGAAATTGCAAGCTAGAGAATGATCAACAGGTTTTACCTAGTTCACTGCTTAGCAGTCAGCCTGATATATGGAAAAACTTCAGTTAGACTGGTGTCAAACCAGAGTGCGCTACCTTGTAAAGTACTGAGTTGGCCATCACTAAAAGCATTTAAGTAGAAATTGGGTAATCCCCACCTTGGGTAGATGATTAGATTCTTAGAATTATTAGGGACCTACCTTCTTATTGACAGGAGTTCAAATATTTTCTATGTGTTGCGTTTCTAGTTTAAGATGACACTAGCCAGTAACCTATGGGAGAAAGCTCATCAATCTTGGCCTTTCATTTTCCCTAGGTTGGAAATATGGGAGTCCGACTATTCATTTCTTCATTAATTCTCCAGATATTTATTTTGCACCTATTATGTGCCAGGCGTTGTGCTAAGTAAGTACTGGGAATACCATAGTGAGCTAGCTAGCCTCAGTCCCTATGCTCGCGACTCCTAGGCACTAACCCAATAATTACACAAAAGGTAATCTCCCTTAAATTAGGGGGAGCAGGTAGGACAGTTTTCAGTAATGGAAACGTAAGCAGGGACCTGATGGTTGGGCTGGAGTTAGTCGCCCAGGGAAGTCGGGCTGTGTGCAGAAACTTCCTTGGTCACAGCTTCTCACCACTGTCCCCGGAGGGTATCGATAGATTTGGGGTCAGAAGTGGGAAAGATTCTGATCAAGAGGTCAGTTTGTCCATACTATACTTTCCTGCCCACTTCTGTCAAGTTTTAATTTCTAATAATATAAAAGCACTTAGCTCAGATAGGCTCCCCAGTAGAGTCTTGATGTTATTTGGTAAATGATTCCTTTTTATGGGATTTCATTTGTGTGGCCTTCCCATATCTTTCTGCACAAAGGTTTGGCAAATGGGCGACTCTGCTTGAATACTGGATTTTTTTAAGCACTAAAAGCATTATTCATAGACTCCTTTTCTGGGCTCTTAAGCCATTTATTAAGCAGGAAAATTTTTTACGTCTCTGTGCTTATCTGTGACCATCTGACAAAGAGGAAAGTCTCATGTCTGGTCACACCCGGAAGTATGCACTGTGATGTCTTCACATGTTGTTAAATCTGCCGGTAGAATTTTCAGATGTTTCATTTTGTCTGGGGTTCTGAATGGGGTGAAGTGAGCATCCTGCTGACCTGGGATACCCTTCTGGCCTATAGGCTTTAACTCGTGTTCTAACCCCAGAGGTAGCTTTTTCTTGACCTGTCTAACCTACGTATTTTTTTTAATTTAAATTCAGTGAATTAACATGTAGTGTATTATTAGTTTCAGGTGTAGAGTTCAGTGATTCGTCAGTTGCAAACAACACCCAATGCTCATTACATCATGTGTCCCATCCCCCACCTCCCCTCCAGCAACCCTCAGTTTGTTTCCTATAGTTGAGAGTCTCCTATGCTTTGCCTTCCTCTCTGATTTTGTCTTGACCCATTTTATAGGCGTACTAAATACCACACTGTATCTGAACATAGACTAGATTTTGAGAGTACAGGGTGTTTAAATGGAAATGCCTTGTTACTGTTATTTGACTCAGTGAAGCCCAAGGGGCCACAGTTCATTACTGCTAATAAACACCAGTCATTAGCTGAAGAGCACATACAGTAGTTGGAAGAGCATCTCATGTAAAATTATTTGGCTAATGTATGCCTGTAGGTGTCTACTATGCATTTTTAGAAAGAGGAACTCGGTTAATTGGGATGTCACAGGGTTCTAATCCTGTAGTTTTGCCAAAAGCCACAAATCTTCAATCTCTATCTTAGTTTTTGCTGTCTCTTGTGTGTGTACACGTTTTAATTATGTCTTAGGCGAATCTGGTGTGGAGGAATCACATTAACATGTGCCCTATAACTACGCACATCACAAGTTAGCATCACCAGCTGAATCTTCCGGTGAAGGGACAGCTGTTGTATCAGACATGATTTGTCTCCAAAACACTACGGAGCCGTCATTATACAGTAGACCAGTACTGCCTATAAAATCACTCCAGTTCCTAAGCGAACTTATTTACTTCGTATTCCCCTGGTTTCCACTCTTGTTTTAGCTTTCCTGCCAAATGTGCGTATGTCTGTATAATTTCTTCGTAGGCAGATTTACTGTCTTCAGTAGGAGGGAGGTGTTCATCTGTGCTTTTTCACTAGAACGGCTTGTTTCTTGGTCAGATTGTGTTGGTCCTTTGGTGGCATCATCTCCGTACAATTTGTAGCTCTTCTTTCTAAAATATTTTTAGTTTAAAAAGCGGCATTCTGTCATCCAGCCCCATGGGAGGACTGATGGCTAGAATGTGATCTTTGCAACATGATCGAGGTCACTAAATAGTTTCTGCAAACGTGGAAGGATTATGAGTCAGCCGGCAGGATGAGTCCCCGTGGAAGTGAAAAGAAACTCTTTCTTAGAAACAGAACCACTGGGGTGCCTGGGTGGCTCAGTCGGTTAAGCACCTGACTCATAGTTTTGGCTCACGTCAGGATCTCAGTGTCATGGGACTGAGCCCTGCTTCGGGCTCTGCGCTCAGCACAGAGTCTGCTTAAGTTTCTCTGTCCCTCTCCCTCCCCCTCTGCCACACCTCCCCCAATTCCCACTCTGTCTTTCCCTCTCTCAAATAAAAAAAAAGTCAAAAAAAGAAACAGATCCACTAATGCTAGGGGAGGAAACACATCAGTCACACTACAAGCTATGTGGTACACGTAGCTATGATGTACACGATTGGTATTTATTAAAGTGAATCTTTTTTCCATATCAATCCAATGGAGCTTTAATTTTTTTTTAAAGATTTTATTTATTTATTTGTCAGAGAGAGAGAGAGAGAGCGTGCGAGCACAGGCAGACAGAGTGGCAGCAGAGACAGAGAAGCAGGCTCCCTGCTGAGCAAGGAGCCCAATGTGGGACTTGATCCCAGGACGCTGGGATCATGACCTGAGCCGAAGGCAGCCACTTAACCGACTGAGCCACCCAGGCATCCCATGGAGCTTTAATTTTTTTAAAAAATGCAGGTCTTCATTTGAAACCTTGTCTTCATCTGCAATAAGCTAAAATGTATGTTCGTCTGTTTCTTTTTCAGAGCCAGGCCAAGTCAATTGCAGAACAAAAGAGATTCCCGTTTGCTACAGATAATGACAGCACAAACGAAGAGCTAGGTGAGATTTCAGTCTGAGGGAGGGGGCATGCCTGGGTCATCTGCCTAGATTTTATGATTCAGTGCCGAGCAGGGAAGCAGGGTGCTGGAGGAGAAAGCACACGGACGTGGGCCTGGCCAGCAGGAGCCCTGTGTTCTTGGGTGGGGCGTTCAACCCTGTGCGGGTCCGTGCGTTACATGTCAGTATAATAGGAAATAGTGAAAATACAGGGTCTGGAGAAAATGATCAGTAAGAACATCTGTGTTTCTCTGGACATTAACAATGATGGTAATGGGTCCTTAGGCATGCTTATCATTGATTAAAGGTAACTTGTGCTGTCATCGAACAGGAACAACACAGACATGAAAGCAGAGGAGACTCACACCTACTGCAATCTTCTGTGTAATAAAATAGCCAGGTATAAGTTAATTTTACTGTGGGTGTGGAAAGGTTGAGTTCATTCGGATCCGCAGAGGGGTCCTGTAGTTTGTCTTGCTGTGGGCCTGTTTTCAAACAGGCTGGTTCCTCCAGGGTCTGATACACACTGGGTGTGCCTTGCCCATTGTCGGGTCAGCTCGCTGTTGAAGGATTGAAAACAAAATTGAATACAGGACTGAAGAGGGCATCTGGACAGACTTCACAGAAGCATTGCTTCAGACTTCACTGAAGCACCTTTGGAAATTCTTTTCTATCTGATTTACATGTAATTATTTTATCCTTTCTGTGGCCATGTGCATTTTATATTAAGGCGGAGCACCTCAGGGCGCTTGGCTGGTGCAGTTGGTAGATCTCCTGACTTCTGATCATGAGTTCAAGCCCCACACTGGACCTAGAGCTTACTAAAAAAAAAAAAAAAAAAAAATTACTGAGCACTTCTTGTATTGGCTCCTTTGCTCTGTTAGTGCAGATGATTAAGAGTTGACTGTTTTGAAAGTATTAATCAATTTTTGGTGATGTTCTTTGAGTAGGCTCTGAGAATTAATTATCTGTTAAGAAATCAGATTTGTCTTTTCCGAGGTGCCTGGGTTCTGGTCAGCGTCTTCATTTTTTATGTCCTGAATTAAGAGCCCAGGATGTGCCAGGCCTATTCTGTGCTCTAAGACTAATCCTGCTAGACCTCTAGGCCCTAAGCTGCCTTAGGATCTTCCATATCACAATATTTTTTCCTTGGAAGAGCAGCTTCTGTCAATTTACACGTTGCTAGGAGATGTGGAATTGCTGGATAGTAATGATTTCTGTGAGAGTTCCAGTGTTTTCTTTTTTTTTTTTTTTTTAAAGATTTTATTTACTTACTTGACACAGAGAGAGAGATCCCAAGTCGGCAGAGAGGCAGACAGAGAGAAAGGGGAAAGCAGGCTCCCCGCTGAGCAGAGAGCCCGATGTGGGGCTCGATCCCAGGACCCTGGGATCACGACCTGAGCCGAAGGCAGAGGCTTTAACCCACTGAGCCACCCAGGCGCCCCTCCAGTGCTTTCTTTATGTCTTTGGACTTCTACAACAAAATTTAGGTCCTAATAGCTATTTTATAGTTTTGCAAGATTTGGATTTTTTTTTTTAATGAGTACTTTTGCGTTTTTCTCGAAAAAGTGTTTACTTTTAGATAGAAAGATTTGAAAAGTGCATTTGGTTTTATTTAAGTGGACTTCAACAGCCTAGCCATGGAGAACAATTTAAACATGTTCCTAAGTACAGTAATATTTATGCCCTAAAACTATATTCGTTTTTATGGGTCACTTATTCATTTGTTTGTTCAGTAGATATTTATACTGGTTATGGGGAGAGAGCTAGGAAAATTCTAAAACTTCAGATCTGAAAGGAATGTAAGAAGATGTCCTAGAAGCTTGTTAAGCAAGACCCAGAAAGAGGTGAGAAGTGGTTGAGGTCTCCATGATCACACCGCTGTTGGGTAGCAGAGCCAGAACCTGAGCCCAGATCCTGGCTTTCTGAGAGATGGCCATCTTCCTGCCTTCATAGAAGGACGCGTCTGCGTTTCCATCCCTGTTTATGTGATCATCCAGAAATTCAAACCGTTTTTGCCGTCTAGCCCAGCACACAGCAGTTTCAGTACAGACTTGATTTATTTCAGGGGAGTGTGTTAGGGGAGGTCCCAGAGCAGGCAGCCTGGGTCCTTTGTCTCCCTTCAGTCGTGTTCAGCTGTACTGTGCTTCATCTGCTTGTCTTTGAACGGGGATAAGAACTGTACCTGCCTCCCTGCAATCATTACTACATGGAAATGGACAGAGTGCCACGCACACACATGTCACACTTATTTTGACTGCTCATATTCCTGGCCCCCCCACCAGAAGTGTCTCAGCTCTTCTTGTTCTCTGAGGCATCTGAATGGGATCCATTCGTATCATTCCAAATATGAATTTGACCTTAATTTTATCTTTTTAAACAAATTGTGACAAAACCAGCCCTCTTTAGTTTGAAGAATGCCCTTAAAGCTGTTGTCTTATTATGACATTCAGTGCTTCTGAAGTTTATTTTTCTCAGGTTAGTTATGGGGACACTCTAAGTCTCTTTCTGCATGGAATGTTTTTACTCCTTTTGACTCTCAGGACATTTCAGCTCTTCACACCAGTAAGAAGTTTTAGTTGTCTGTCCCCTTGAACACCTCTTAGGTTCTAGGACTGGAGTCTTGGGATAAAGGCTTTTTTTTTTTGTGAAGAAATGTGATCAAAATAGTATTGTGTTGAGTGAGAAATACAGTTTTTTCGGGAATATTTGGGGATTTAAGGAGTTAGGGTAAATTTTATATATGAAAAGTAATCTAGATTACCAATAATATAATAATGTAATATAGATGGAATGTAATCTAGACTGCCAATAATTTATTGCATTTTGGACAGGTGAAAAAATTTAGTTCATCTATTGCTGTGTTTTAAGAGGTTGTCATGGCTCAAATTTCAAAATACCAGTTACTGACACCATTTGATCAGAAACTGTGTATTCATCTTTAGTGTATATTTTGAGTAGTGTTTGACTGTATTTTGAACAGAAGAGGTAGGAAAAAGACCACTATTGCACTGCGCTGGTGTGAATTACGCATTCTCTTAATATGTATTAATTTGAGCCTCAGCTTTTGTAACTCAGTCACTGGCAGTAAGTTCAGCACCCCCAGAGGCTAAGATCCGTGGTGCTGTTTGGGTATTTCTTGGAACTGTCGCAGTAAAATCACATTGCCATGTTCTGGACTTATTCGGGCTCCTCACTAGCTCTTCTGATAGATCGAGAGGAAACATCACAAAGGTTATTTGTATTTGAAAGTGAGTGATGGACCCAGAAAAAGATAATTACTTCTTGTAGGCAATGTTTTATAGATGGCTTTAATAATTTAATTCTTGAGAGCACTGGAAGACTGATAGCAGGTGCCAAGTGGTGGAAGCATTCAAGTACATCTTATTAACTTCCCGGTTTTCTTTAACTACTTCTGGTCCTCGGAGCTGCCTGTTAGGACTCGGCAAAGAATTTATTTACTGATTCTGCTCGGCGAGCCTTCATTCTTTCCTTTCATATTTTTGTATTTTGTTTCATAGCTATTGCTTACGTGTTGATTGGCAGTGGACTCTATGATGAAGCAATAAGACATTTTTCAACAATGCTTCAGGTAATTTTTCTTCTTAATTATGAAATTTCAAGTTGATGGTTACGACAGAAATACAGACATATGCATGGCTAGAGTCTGCAAGAATGTATTGCTTTTAGGATCATAGAAGAAGGTAAAGGAAATCAGCCCTGACTGAGCACTTTGTTGGCGCAGGCCTTGAAACGGTGCTCTCATTTAATCTTTGCAGTATTAACTTTATTTCAAATGAGGAAAATGAGATCAAAGGAGATGAAGCAATTTGCTCATAGTCTCCACACCGCCCGCCCCCCCCAAACCATCAGCTGGAAGACAGGGGACGCACGTGCAGTTTAAAAGAAAAAAACCAAAAACTAGCTTAGTTCACTTTCCTCTCTACCATGCTATCTCCCATAAAACGTGGATGCTGGAAGTTCCTGGATGTCCATATGTTTACTTTCCGTGCAGGAGCTGATCTGCATGGTTCCACTCATGGATTTGTTTCTCACCAAAGTGTAACTGTGGGACTCTTCAGCAGAAGTACTGACCCTTTCCTGATGGATGGCTGCTTTAAAAATGCATAAATTAAGATAAAAGGCTTGAACAAAGGTCTAAGAGTTGCAGGGGAGACCCGTAATGCAGCCTAACATTGTTGGCCTTATACCCCTTATCTTTATTTAGCTGTGTTCTTGTGGAGCAGACCATTATTGATACATTGTCAATAAGTCTGTACAGTAGACTACAGTGAAGAAATGTGACCTTTAGAGTTGAAGATACCCATGTTCTAATCCACTGTACTGGTTGTTTGCAAGTTATTTTACCTCCTGGCTCATGGAGATAATAACCATAACCTCCAAAACTATTCTTGTTAGGTTTTTTTTTTTTTAAGATTTTATTTATTTATTTGACAGACAGAGATCACAAGTAGGCAGAGAGGCAGGCAGAGGGGGAGGGAGAAGCAGACTCCCTGCCAAGCAGAGAGCCCAATGTGGGGCTCGATCCCAGGACCCTAAGATCATGACCTGAGCTGAAGGCAGAGGCTTTAACCCACTGAGCCACCCAGGCGCCCCTCTTGTTAGGTTTAAATGAGATATTCTACAAAGTCCTTAGTACCTAATGCCTGGCACATAATAAGTGCTCAGTTAATTTTAGCTCCTCAAAGCACCGTTCTAACAAACTCCTGTTCATAGAACAAACAGATAATTTACAATCCAGCAGGTAAAATTCATTTAAAAATATTAATTTTTAAATTCCTGCTCTACTTTTTTTTCTTTAAACATAGAATTAATTATATTGACAATTCTGTCTTTGTTCCCAAAAAAAGTCACAGAGATAGTTTTAGGGATGACTTCAAAGTCCCCAGATCCAAACAGTTGTGTGTTTGAGTGCTTGTATGGATTGACAGTCTTCAGCAGTGTTTAAAGTATGAAGGGTAGATTCTTAGTAGTTTTACAAATCACCTTTCTGGTAGGCATTGCAGTACTTAAAAAGGTAAGCAAGCACTTCACACAATTAACACTCGGCCCTGGTTTGGCAGGGAGGTTTTGGTACATTTATAGGAGAAATGTTGGTTAATGTATGGCAACTAATAGCAGAAAATGATGAGAACTTGCCAATATATTATCAGTGCATTCAACTTTTTAAAAAATATTATCGTTGCAGTTGAAGGCAATATAACAATGTTAAAGAAAGAACCCTAAATAAAAATTTTCCTAATTCTGCCACTCTACCATTATTGAAGTTTTTTGCTTTTGACCTTTTCAAAGTATGCATTTGTGCTTCGTAATTTGAATGTCTACTATTTTGTATTACTTTTCCACTGGAGTTTATACTGTAAATTTTTCTCAGTATTTCTAATCTTACGCTTTTAATAGCTCTGTACTTACTGTTCCTCGTGTTGTCCGTTTATTGTTGTAAAACTTCTTTCTCTTGCAACTACATTCAGAAAGTAGGTCAGAATTTCTCTCTTTGTGCCAAGAAAAGGTCTTAATATTGAAATTTGATAGATCATGTTCATCAGTCTGCAATACAATGGGTTGCTTTCAAGTGGGAAATTTCTCTTTGAGAATGTGTGGTTCATAAGGTGGGACTCCTTTTCTGCTGATGTAAGCTGTTGATGGGGCAGGAGCAGAGGATGGGGAGCAGCCGAAGTTCAAATACTTCCGGCCCACAGAAGACAGCCTGGGCGACCACTTAATAACATATTTTGATGAAGAACCAAGAGTGCCTTTTTCTGTCCTGCTGGTGCTTTTCTTAGATTTCTGTCTTCTCTCCTTTTATTTTGGTACTTCGCAGCCTTTTCCACATCATGACACAGGTAGATAATCCTGTTTGCATCACCTTGGGAGTAAACACAGGACCAAATTTAGACGCATCTGGATGGAGCTCAGTGAAAATTTGTCACATTTTCTGTGTGTTATATAACTATATATATATTATATATAATAAAGATTGATAAAATACACTAAAATTCTTTTCAAAAAATTTAGTTTTTTAGGGGCGCCTGGGTGGCTCAGAGGGTTAAGCTTCTGCCTTCAGCTCAGGTCATGATCTCAGAGTCCTGGGATCAAGCCCTGCATCAGGCTCTCTGCTCAGCAGGGAGCCTGCTTCCCCCACTCTCTCTGCCTGCCTCCCTGCCTACTTGTGATCTCTGTCTGTCAAATAAATAAATAAAATATTTTTTTAAAATTTAATTTTTTAGATTTTTATTTATTTGTCTATTTGATAGAGAGAACATGAATAGGGGGAAGGGCAGAGGCAGAGGGAGAAGCAGATTCCCACTGAGCGAGGAGCCCAATGAGGGACTCGATCCCAGGACCCCAGGATCACACCCTGAGCTGAAGGCAGACGCTTAACTGACTGAGCCACCAGGTGCCCCTGTTCAAAAATTTTAATAAGAAACTCAGTCCTGTTTTTCCAGGACTGAGGTTTTATGTTCAAAAGTGATGCACATGATTCCTATTTAAGAGCTTTCCATTTTCATCGAATTCTTGATAGCCGATCTCATCAGGAAACCGCACAAGTAGGGGGTAGCAGGTGTCCGAAGAAGAGTTAGTGTTCTTTCCCCAGTTGACCAAAACTCCTTTTCGTACCATGAATCAGATTTTGCAGAAGTCAGTCTCTTCAGGTTATATTTCAAAAGCACGAGACTTCTTTACATCTGACTGCGCTTCCTTTTCTTTCACGGGCGAATGCAGTGGAACTCTTTCTTGCGGTAATGACATAGGTTGTTGTCCCAGCATTGCTTTTCCATGGCCCAGGTTCAGGAGAGCAGTTTGCTATCACCCTGCAGCCTTGCCCTCTTTGTCCTAGGACTGGCCCAAGTACCACTGCAGAGCCTGCCGCCACCGGGTGTCCTCCTGTTGCTTGTGGGGCCCACACACCTGCTGATACTCTCGATCTGTAAGCTAGCCGGTGGTCTCTAGCAGCTCTGCAGTGGCAGCCCCTGGTACACAAACTTTTCAGGGTTTTTGAGTTCACATATGCTTGATAAAACTTCTCTTTCGGACAGCCCAGGAACTCCAGTATGCCGCAGCATACCTCATGGGACCATGAGGGCTTGGCTTGTATTAGAGTCACCATTTTTACAACATCGTTTAGTGTGACATTGGGATCTGTGCGTGAGGGCTGCCTAGAATTCCAGAATGACCTTCTGCTGTAAAGCTCTGAAACCTTCCTTTTGTCTTAGCTGTACCACGAGGAGCAAACTCAGACGATATATCCCCGGTCTCTGCTGTTGTGAGCTGTGTTTGAGTAGTTATTTAACTACGGGATATGTGGTACATGTATAAAGGAAACAGAAATGCTCTTCAGGGTTTCTCACTGAACACAGCTTCAAGCGTAATAGATGTGTCAGACTGCACTGAAAACTTGTGATTGAAAAGCTTGTGCATTCGTGTTGTCTATACATCACTGTCCTTCCTCCGGTGTCCGTGCAGTGACGATGGTGCTCTGGGAAAGCGGGACATTCCCCAGCTGCCATGCTGCTTTGGTCCCCAGGCAGGGCTTGGTAACATTAGTGGTGCAAAAATCGACTGAGGCCTTTGTTATTAATTGTGGGAACTTGAGCTCATCTGATTTGGGTAGAACTGAATTCATAAAAGTGTTTGTTTATTATTTTACATCAGCAGACAAAATGTGAACTTGCCTCTACATACGAACTGTAAACATCCTTCTTGTAATTAGGTGCGTGGGTCTGCCAGTTGGGCAAACCTGACTCCTCATTGCCAGCGCTGTGCAGGGGCTCGCTTGAGTTCATTTGTCTTCGATTCTGTGACTTTTGAATTTTAATCAAAAAGCCAGCCTTGCTGGTCGAAAAATAAATATTTGTAAAATTTAAGTCACTGTGTAAATGGTATAATGAGGACAGTAAATGAGACCTTTTTGAATGCAAAAAGATCGATGTCTTGGGAAATGAGACATCTAATGGACATGACTCCAATAAGGTAACTGTTGTATTATACCATGATTTTGCATTTGCATAAAGTAGGTAAGATTGGAAGATTAAAATACTAGTTTTCATTTAAATCATTTAAAATTCTGAGCACTGGTTGTGGTGCATAAACAATGAATCTTGGAACACTAAAAAAAGATAAAATTATAATATTGAAAAATTTCTGAACACTTGATAAAATGTAAATATTGTTAGATGTATATACTCAAAAAGTATTTTTGAAAAATGGATATTCCGAGCCCAATTTGCTTTTAGAAATAGACACTGGATTTTATTTGAAAGTATAGTTCATTATGACATTTCATAAAGAGTTTTGACTTCTTGTTAACATCCAAAGCTGATGACAGATAAAATAAAGTAATAAAGCTGTATCAATCAAGGAAAGTAATAAAATCCACCATCTACATTTAGGAACCCTTATCACTAGATTATGACTGAGATAACAACCACAGCAATCCTTTACAGATCTTTCTCTGATTTAGGTTTTCTTATTCCATTTATTCTTTCTTTTGAGAACTTTTTTTCAACAGCATAGGACGTATCATTTACTGTTGTTGTTAAATAATAGATTTTATTTCTTTTCCTGGTTGATGCGACTTGTTATCTGTCACTGGCGGAATGGAAAGGCGCTGCTGTGGTCATGATGAGACCACGTCGGGGGGATCGGGAGGCCACTATAGGGTCATGGTAGGCTCTCGGCCGGGAGGGGGCCACACGTAGAACCCCCCGAGCTGAAATGATGATGGCTGAGCACAGGAAGTTGTCAGTGTTCAGATATTTTGACTGTTGCAAAGTTGTGAATGGCTGTTTCCTAAAGGTTTAACATTTTGTCCAGCAAAGGGAAGGCACCCCTGGGGCACACCGTCATACACCTTTGCCTTCCGGAAGCCCGGATCTGGCTCTTCACCAATGACTACCCCGTCGTTTCTGTCCAGGTCGTCTGCTTGCTTCTACTGTGAGAAGGGCAGGCCAGGCTGAGCTGACTTCAATCTGACAGGCTTTAACATGCATCGAGATCTCCTCAGTCACCTCGGAAATGGCCCTTGTCTGTGGCTGACTAGGAACTGTTATATATGACACTTCACGTGTCAGGCACTGTGCTGGAGGCCGCAGAGCCAAACATGACAAGACATTGCCTCAATATTGTGTGCCCGTGGGTGACAAGAGTACAAATGCAAAATAACGAATAATAAGAGAACTACCTTAATGGAATTCTAGCCATTAAGAGGTTCCAACTCAACTGCGTGCCCTCCCCGGATCCCTGCACACCCCGACCATAAGTGAGAGAGGATCCTAGTCCGGCTCCAGAGTTGCCCACCTCAGTGGGTGGCACGCTCTCCGCGGCGTGCATGAGTCCCCCTGCTCCGCACATCTGTATGCTGCTTCCTTCAGCATCCCCTCCATCCGGACACCTTCCAAGTACCCCTGACGTCCATCCACTTCTCCTGGCTTGGTTCAAACCCCAGCCAGGCCACTGCTAGCTGCCAGGTGACTGGCACAGCCCTCTTAACTGCCTCATCACTTCATACCCTTCGCATACATGCACGCCATCCATTCACGGGCACTTGAAACACACACACACCTTGCTGTTGCTTTTAGGTTAAAGAGTAAAGTCCTTACTAAGGTCCCTGCCTACCTCTTCAGCCTTGTCTTGGGGCATATCCTATGCTCCCTGTTTGTCTTGGGCCGCCTCTGCCTGGACCAGCTGCTCTGAGCTTCCCTCACCCCCGACACAGTTGAGCCCGGTACTTCTCAGGGAAGCCCTCCTAACTGTGTCTAATCTTCATGCCATTTTCCAAAGGTACCATTTACCACTACAGCACTTACTGCAGATGTTAACTTTGCATTTGTATTTGTGATTCTCTGGCTGTGCTCCAAAAAGACAAGAGTCTTGCCTTCTGTCTTGTTTTTGCTTACTATAGTATTTCTAGCATGTGGAACCGGACATGGTAATAACTGACCCTAAGTAAATATTTGTTGACTGAGTGACTAATGTCTGTACAACATACAGACATTAGGAACCGAGGAACCGAGGCCTATTTACCTAGGAACTGAGGCCTATTTACCTTTCAGGAGAGTCTGGAAGGAGTCAGAGGAGAGGTAGTGTTGGAGCTGAGGCTGCAGGTGGATATTCTAGGCAGGTGGGCTGTGCCCCGAGCCAGGGAGAGCATGTTGTGTCCAGAGAGCTGTGAAGTAGTGCTGATTTCTAGAGTATGAAGTATGGGTGGAAAGTGGAAGGAGATGAGATACAACCTTAAGGCAGGAAAATGATCAGTATTTTCTACAAAAGCATTTAGATGTAACCTCATTGTTTTTCCAATTGTGAGTTGCAACCTTTTTAGTAGGGGCTGAAATTGATTGGCAAGTGAAGACTAGTGCTTTTCAAAAAGTGAAATACACTAGAATAGAAAATAGGCTGCAGTGTAAATAGTAAGACTAGGTTTGACTTAGTGCTCCTGATGTGTGTGTGTGTGCGTGCATTATGTACATATATATGTGTGTGTACTGGGTTACAACGTAAAATGAGTTTTACCGTGGGTTAGAGTAAAAACGTGTTTGAATGGGGCTGTTGGAGGTGTTGCAGAGCCAAGGAATAATTCATCCAGGGTGACTTGATCGAACATCATTGTTAGGTGACTCTTAGTGTGGGTCTGGAGACTGGACGGGAGGAACAGGAACGTGGTTAAGATGGTTGCAGTAGTATAAGTGGGTGAGGGAGGAGTCCAATAGGGCAGTGCATTGGGAGGGGGAGAGGCAGCAGGTGCATTGAGACTGCTGGGATCTCCTGAGTAGGCATGTCGATGGGGAGATGAGGATGACCCTCCCTCACCTAGTGGCTGGCTCTGGCCATGGGGTGTATGTAGATGCCCCTTCAGTAGAAGAACTGTTTATTTAGGTTTGTTAGGTACACTTTTTCCCGATATACCCCTTGGTCATCATAAATTTTTTTTTGTTTTAGGAGGAAAGCTTCTTAGGTAGTCTATTTTGAGACGTTACAAATTTGAGAGGAGGTGTTCCCCTCACTAGAGAATGTCTTCCATGTGGGCTCACTGCCCCCTGCCCCAACCTGGACGAGGGGCTTCTGGGCACTCTTCTGTCTCCTGGCAGGTGCTACTGCTGTGGAAACACATGAAGTCAGTCTTCACTTTATTTTGTGATCGGGTCGCTGTTTTTCCTGCTCCTCCTCTCCCTCTGTACCCGTATCCCTCTCCTTCCAAACGACATCCTCTGCCTTTTTTTTTCCCCAAGCCAGGAAGGGTATTTAAAATGTTTTTAAGTGTTATCTCTGTGTGGCAGAATGATTAGTTGCCCTTTACCTTCTTTTTTGTGCTTTTCTTCATTTTCTAAATTTTCTGTAATTTATAATAAATATTCCAACTACTTATTTGGATAAAATTTTTATTTGTGCTAACAATTTCTTTTATATGGTGTGTATTACTTAAAACATCTTTTTTCTGATTATGAATGTATGCATGTTTGTTTTAAGCCATGAAAAGGCATACAGCAGTGTAGTGAGTAGAATGGGAACACATCTAGCAATCTCACTCCCAACAGAAAATTACCGTTAGTGTTTTAAAGCCCTTTTTTATGTATATGTACTCACCCACACAATCATGTATAAGTATTATTCATAAAATTGCTGTTCCTCTGTAGTTCTATTAGCTTGTGCTTTTTTCTACTTAGTGAATAGCATGGAGCCTTTTATACCAATCATGTGTAAGTTCTAGATCACAACTCTGAAGAGAACTGTGTAGGGCCAGGGCAGTGACCGAAATGAGCAAAGTACATTGCCATGACCTAGAGGTGATGGGTGACGGGTGGGCTTCCGGTACGCAGATGAATGCACACCCCTCATCTAAGGAGGCAGCCAGTACTTAGCTCTAGTTGTTTTTTCTTTTTTCATTCAAGAATGCAAAAATATGGGCTTATCTTTGTTGCATATTTGGATTTTTCAAGAAAAGTTAGAGATCTGTAATTGCTTACTTGAATTTTTCCGATTTTTGTACATGATGGGCTGGTCTGCTGGCCAGGCTGGGGCCAGTGATGCATCCGTCTGCCCCTTGCTACAGGTGTACTGGATTCTGTTTAGTCTTTTGTTTTCCAGTATATGGCATCTTCTCCTCTATTCCATCTCATCCACTCATCATTGAGGTTGATGTGTCTTTTTCTGCAGTGTGGGCAGACTCCGTCTCTCAGATTTGCAACTTAATGGTAGATTGATTAGTCTATAAAATGCCTCATCTGGTACTGTTCTATGAGAGTCTCTTTTCTTATTGTTGTTTTTTTTTTAAGATTTTATTTATTTTTGCGTGCATGCCTATGCATAAGCAGAGGGAGAAGCAACCTTCCCGCGGAGCGGGAGCCCAATGTTGGACTCTGTCCCAGGATCCAGGGATCACGATCTGAGCCGAAGGCAGACACTTACCTGACTGAGCCACCCCAGTGCCCCTGTTCTGTTAGATTCCTTAGCAGTGTCAGGAGTTTTACCCCCGAATGTATAGCCAGAGGCTGCTCAGTCTTTTTTTCTTAAATATAGGGGAAGGCTTCAGAGAAGTGGTAGAAATTGCAGAGGCTAAATGTAGAGGAGAGGCATCTCCCTCAGGAGGAGGGACGGCTCATACCACCTGTTAGGGGAGGTAGTGGCGGGGCAGCGGACCCCGTCCTTGGGCCAGAGGGCGATTTCGTCTAGTCCATCTGGGGCAGTCTGCAGGAAGGGTCTAATTCCTGTTCTGACGCACAGTGTAAACAGACTGGAATGGACGTCTTTCTTGTTGCTCAATGGGGCAGGCACTGAGAGGTTCTTCCCTTTTCAGATTATTTCATGACTGGGAAGGGGACAAACCAGGAAGAGGCACTACCTAGCACTTCACTCCTTACTTCCTTCCTTGAGCCTCCGTTTCCCCTGTGAGACATGATCTCGGATGCTGCTGGTCATAGAGTTTTTGGAAGGATTGCATTTTTTTTTAAAAATTTTAAATTTTTTATAAACATATAATATATTATTAGCCCCAGGGGTACAGGTCTGTGAATCACCAGGCTTACACACTTCACAGTACTCACCATAGCACATGCCATCCCCAGTGTCCAACACCCTACCACCCTCTCCCTCCCCACCTCCCCCCAGCAACCCTCAGTTTGTTTTGTGAGATTAAGAGTCTCTTATGGTTTGTCTCCCTCCCGATCCCATTTTGTTTCATTTATTCTTTTCCCACCCCCCAAACCCCCACGTTGCATCTCTACTTCCTCATATCAAGGAGATCATATGATAGTGGTCTTTCTCCGATTGGGGAGGATTGCATTTTAGATGAGATGACCATGTGACAGAAGCTAATGCAGGGCTCCCTAATATTGGTTCTCTGTATTATTTTTTCAGTGCAAAACTCTTATTACGTGTCTCATGCAAACGACCTTCAAGAACACATCTTCTGGTTGGGGACTGTGCGTGTCCACGTATGTGTGGTGGCAGCGTAAAGTAGAGCTTGTCACTTGGGGCATTAACGTGCTTTAAGCAGAAACTGATTTTTTTGTTTTGTTTTGTTTTGTTTATAGTTTTTGACGTGTTTCTGTTTTGGTCTGACTTAGGAGGAGCCTGATCTGGTTAGTGCAATTTATGGCCGAGGGATAGCCTATGGAAAGAAGGGACTACATGTGAGTATGGAATAGCTCCGTTTGCCATAGTGCCTCCATGACCTGACCCGGACCAGGGTTCCGACAGAACCACTCCCTGTTCATTGAGCTCTGATGGACATGAAGTGGTGTCACGCCAGTTCCCAGATGAGAAAATGGCAGGAGACAATGTACTCAGGATCCCATGGCTAGGAAGGGTGGGGGGTGGGACTGGCGATCTCTATCCAGGGCTTCTGGAAGTCAGTCTCACCATACTTTCTACTCCCAAAAGGACAGCCTTTGCCAGCCTAAACTTTATTTGGTGATGAGCTGGACCTAGACTGAGGAAAGGGTGAGACTTTGACTGAATATCTAAGAAATATTAATTGGTAAAAATGGAGTCTAGCATCTATAGCGCAGTAAGACTTACAATTTTGTTTCTTTCACAATTTTTAAAGGTCGAATAAAAGAACAAAAGGTTTTTTTTTTTTTTTTTTGGTAAAATTTATTTTTATTTCTTATCATATATGATACTTACCCTGGCCAGATAAGTATATTGTTGTAGCCTACATCTCCTTATTTCTCTGGGGGAATATGGGGGAAAGGTTATAATAAATTTATATTTTAAAAGATTTTATTTACTTGAGAGAGAGAGAGAGCACATAAGTGGATAGGGAGATGGAGGGAGAAGCAGACTCCCCGCTGAACAGGGAGCCCAATGGTGGGCTCTTCCCGGGACCCTGGGTTCATGACCTGAGCAGAAGGCAACCACTCACCTGACTGAGCCACCCAGGTGCCCCAATATAATAAATATATTTTACTCAATAAGGCACCGTGGTATAAAAAGGAAGATTCCCTGAGATTATGTAGTAAATAATAAAATAGTTTAAGATTCAGATCTCCATATTTACAGTCTAGAACATTATACATGAACTTTTCTGTTGTCTTACTGTGTATTAGAAATGTTCAAATAAAATGATGATTGAGAAAGAAACATCACTTTTGTGTCTTCGCCAATTTAAAAAAATTCTACTAATCAGGTTCTGGCCTATTGGAGAGATTTTATATAGTATTTGTATAATTCTGAGACATAGAGGACTGAGAACAAGCTCAGATTTGGGGATAACAGAGGTGGTAGGAAGTGAGAACATCAGTAAATGACAGAAGTTGACCTACTAAAGGTCAGAGATAAGATGCTTCCTAATTCTCATTTGTAATATTATATCTCAACATGAAATTTGCTTGTATCTTTAATGTGTTTCTAATGTAAAAGTAACATGCTCCTATTTTTAATATAAGAATAACATGCAGATTTTAAAGTGAACTTATGTAGACTTGCTAAGGTGTAGGTATGTGGGCTTAGGGGTTTTGGTCAACACTGACTCGGCCCTGTGCTGCTCCCACACCTCCACTGGTCAGCATTGTTCTGCATGCTGGTGTCCATCCATATCCTCGTCCCTCGAAATTCATTGATTTGGTTTTAAAATAGGTTAGATTTAGAAAATGTCCTACCAGCAGTGGAACTTGTGATATGTGACCAGGTCTAACGGGCTGTTGATGGGCAGGTAGACTCGAGTGAGTTAAATACTTATAATATAACTTACTTAAACCAGCAGATCTTTTGTACAGAAGCGAAGTTCCTTTTTATTTCTAAATACGTAGTTATATCGTGACTAAATTATTAGTTTTTTCAGAAAAACTATTCAACCTGGTTTTGAGGAACAGTGTATCTCATACTGAGCTAATACCTTTTCAAGGACATTAAGAACGCTGAGCTTGCTCTGTTCGAACTGAGCCGAGTAATTACCTTGGAACCAGATCGTCCAGAGGTATTTGAACAGCGAGCAGAAGTGAGTGTGGTTTTCTTTTTCCCTCTGTCATTATTGGACTAGAATCTCGGAATTTTTTTTCCCCTTTATCTTATTACTTGTAAATTTTAAAGCTCCCTGATACCTATTGTGTTTTCCTCCATAGGTACTGAATGCCTTTAAACATGGTTGAAATTACTAGAAACTATGGGCTGGGTGGTACTCCCAATTTAACGCTTAATAGTAATATTTAGTATAAAAATATGTGGTTATGACATGTGCCACTGTCAGTGTTCACTGAAAAATATATCACACATCATGTTTGCCATGTGTATATATGACGTATTTTAGCAAAACTCTATGACAGTATGGTCAAAATGAAATTCATAACCACTGGAAGTGTGCACGTATGTGTGTGAGCGTGCATGTGCGTGTGTTTGTTTACGCTTACATATACTTCTTGTGAGATGTGCATAGAGACGTAGATAGGTAAGGGTGACCACAGCCGGTCTTTGAGGGAACTTAGGACTTGAAGGGGAGACAGAGGTAACGCGGTGAAGATACCAGGTAACATTTGTGACAGGAGACACGAAGAGGAGGTGCTTCTTCAGGGACAGAAAGGCGTACCTGTGGGGGCCTGGGGGAGTGCTGGCAGGGGCAGGTGTGGGTGTGTCTGCAGAGGCCTCGTGAGCAGGTGCCGCTAGAGCCAATGAGAGCCCTGGTCTTTGGGGACAAGGTGGAGAATGGGGTGTGGAGACGCATTCCTTTTAATGTTTTTAAATGAAATGTGTTCATCTTACCGTTTGCGTAATTAATAGTCAACTACAGGATTTCATTTTACTGTTCATTTAACCATACTAAGGGCTTTAGAATTTGCTAATGTATCCAGTCAGGAGAAGACGTAGTCATCTGACCTTATGGGATTCCATAGTTCAACTAAAGGAAAAATGACATTAACCCCCCACCCCCCACCTCCGCCTTTTAGGGGAAGAAAACTCAGAACTAAAGAAAAAAACTAAATGTTTTAGTAATTTAAAAACTGTGTTTTTGGTGTTTGTATTCGCAAAGTTAGAGTCTCTACAGTTCCATTTCTTGAAGTGAATTTTATGTTTTATTGGGAATTTGGGTTTCTGAATAAAAATCTTTCTCAATTAATGATATAGTTCATTATCTCTTTTCTATTTTGGATTGCAACCATAAGGGTTAAGTGATTGTAATTTGTTTGTTACTGCACGAGAACCTTGTTGGTATTTAAGGTGAGCATTTGGTGGCCAATTTGGTGATATCTGCTGTGGGGAGGGGGTGCTGATGCTTTTTCCCTCCATTACTCTGATGTTACATTAAAATATTATGTTAAAGCAAGAACTTAAGTGTGCATAGAAAGATTTATATAGTAGCTTTAGAAGATTTGTGTGCCAAATAAAAAGCTAGTTGTGTACCCAAAAATAATATCAGTAATCCAAAAAGTAATTTTTGGTGATCTTAAATATATATAATAATATTCCCCTTCTCTGGCATTACTGGGCAATAATATCAGTACTGAGTGATTTTTGCAGCTTATTATAGTATATCATTTATTTATGTCAGAAATCATTTAATGAGAGTGCTTTCTCTTTCCTACTTGCTGAAAGTCTATATTTAATGAACATAATTTAACCTTTTTTTAGTTACTCGGGTCATTATTATGCATGTTAATTATTATGCTGGAGTGTGATAATTCATTTATATACCTAGGAATTAATAAACTAGGTAGGGATGTTCTTCCTTCCAAAATATAACCCCCGACTGCTATGCTTTTTGAATTCTCAGCTATATATTCTTTAATTCACTTCTTTCCCTTTTCTGAGCTGCCATTCTTGCCACTGTTGATGTGCCTTCCTGAATCCTGTCTCTTTTGCCGGCCCTAAGTTCCTGCAGAGTAGGAAGCCACCTAGTAGAACCTGATGGAAATGACCTGTATCACTGTATCATGAGAACAAAATTCAGCCTAATTTCAGGACATTGGCTCAGGGTGAAATGCTTGAGCTTGAATGCATGAGTACTGATACCCATTTTGGATCTTCTTATGTCTTATTGCTGTACTTTTGCATTCTGAACTGTCTTCTCTGTTGTCATTGTCACCTGCACGAGCTCATTGCTGGATCACAAGGGCTTCCCAAGCAAGCTTGCTCTGTAGATGGTGACCAATGAGCTGGGAGTTAACAGAAAGGGGCTCTTGGAATCTTAGATGGTCCGCCAGCACTTTCTACCACAGAGGGCAGGGCGAAGGCCATGGGGAACTCCACTCTGTGTCCAACAATTTCTCTGCTTTTAGTAGTTCAAAGTTATCTTTCAGATTAACCTTGAAATGCTAAATTTTGTTTTGAAAGGGGGTGAGGAAAGAAAATTCCCAATTCAAAAAAAGCAACATCTGTTGTAACCCAGAATGTGAAACCGTGACAAAGCAATTTACGTGGTTAGTTCATCAGCCTCCCCCTCGGCTAGACAGACTAGGGGCCACTCAGCCTGTTGACTTTGAACCTTGCTGTGTAGTCTGTGGAGTCAGGTTTCTTGTGGGCCAAGAAAGTAATCCTGTGAGTGGAGTGTGGTGAAGTGGAATTGAGAAGTCAGACGCATTGGCAGTTTTGGGGTTGATCCCTGGAAGGTTTCGTCCCTAATCACTTTTTGGATTTATAGATTCTGTCCCCTCTGGGACGAATTAATGAAGCAGTGAACGATCTCACCAAAGCTATCCAGCTTCAGCCCTCAGCACGGCTGTACAGACACCGGGGGACACTGTACTTCATATCAGAGGCAAGTTGTTTTGACCTGAACACATTCCCTTTTGTGGTGATAAAGACTGGACTTTTCCATTTACTTCCAAAAGCCGCTATTTAGTAGATTTGGGTTTGGGGCTTTATAATAACATGTTTGTGATACAAGACAGTTAAAAAAGCACTTTCTTTAGCTGAAATTGAACCGAGTAGTGAAATGTTAAGTACCAAGAGCACACATTTTCTTGCTTGAGCTGTCAGCAGTAAGTAATTCTAGACTCGGAGGGATGAAAAGAAAGAAGAGAAGAGAAATTTGGTTCATTGACTATACTTCCGCTTTTTCTGCAAATGTCAGCATAGAGAAACAGATGTTCATGTTTTTGACGTGATTATTAAGCTGAAAAGCACAGTTTGAATTTCCTTGGGTATCACACCCAAGAGCCTTAACCAAAACCAATGTGGGTTCCCAGACTGGAGCTTCTCTGTGAAAGTGGCCAGATCTGGCAAGGTTCTCTTTTATCATCATAATGATATTTATGGTTGTCACAATTAGTAAATAGTGGGTTTACATCATTTTAGTAACAATTCCCTGTTGCCCAAGAAAATAGGTTTGAAAAATTCTCAGCATAACACATTTTAAGGTTGACCTATGGCATAATTATTGTACAAGTGTCCAGTGTAATAAGGTGTTAGTACCAGAAACGATAAGTTGTCAAGTTTCTCTAACAGATTATAACCTTAATACTATTTTTTACAAATAATCTTTTTTGTAGTTGAGACAGTCTATTTTTTTAAATTTTTTATAAAGATTTTATTTATTAAATTTGACAGAGAGAGAGAGAGATCACAAGTAGGCAGGCAGGGGGGCAGGGAGAAGCAGGCTCCTGGCTGAGCAGAGAGCCCGATGCAGGGCTCGATCCCAGGACCCTGGGATCATGACCTGAGCCAAAGGCAGAGGCTTAACCCACTGAGCCACCCAGGCACCCCAAGAGAAGTCTATTTAAATTAAACGCTTGGGGGGTTTTCCCCTTCAGTTTCCTAAGGAGATCAACTATTTCAACAAAGAGGATAAGAATTCAACGGATATTTGTGGATATGAAATGTTCCCTTTAAAGCCAAAAAGGGCACAGAATGAATTGTTTTTTTTTTTTTCTTCTCGACCAGTCAGAAGTAAGAAATGTCTGAATGTCTAATGAATACTACTTTATTTTTTCCCCCACTCTCCTTTTTGTAGGACTATGCAACAGCCCACGAAGACTTTCAGCAGTCCTTAGAACTGAACAAAAACCAGCCTATAGCTATGCTATACAAAGGTCTAACTTTCTTTCACAGAGGACTTTTGAAGGTGAAAGTGTTGTATACTGTGTATACAGTATCATGATTCTGCTTTTCTCTGCGGGTGGGAGGATCTTAGTGGGTTTCATTTGGTGTGTTTTAAAAATGACAACTCATGTGTCTATCTAATCGGTTTATTTTAGGAAGGAGTTGGATTCTACATACTTATTGAGCTCCTACTGTGTGGAAGGTACTTGGAGGAAGGTACAGGCGGAGAAAGGATAAAGGGTTAGTGAGAGGGAGAAAGAATTCATCACACTTGACACTGAGGAAGGATACAGTTTACAAAGTTTTCTTCCACATATAATTTATCATTTGGTAGAGACACTAAAAAAAAAGTGGCATGAACAAAGAAAGTGCTTTGGTAACAGAGATCAGATTCACTGAAACTGCAGCATTAGAGAAGGTTCCAGAGAACAAGTACACCTTGTCCTGGGCCTTGCAGGCGGAGCGGACTAGGGGCAGCAGCTGCTTCAGGCAGAGAGGAGAGTACAAGCGCTGGCACAGAGCGTGGAGGCGGCCAGGCTGTGGTGTAGCGCATAGTCAGGCTTGAGCACAGGCTGCTGAGCGGGCCCGTGGGCCAAGGGGAGGCCCTCAGCTGTCTCCAGTGCTATATGCAGAGCACCTTGACTTTAATTCGTAGGCCCAGAGGAGCTACAAATCTAGATTTGGGGGAAAGCATATCACCGAGACCCCATCTGCCACTTAGGAAGGGGGTTCTGACACGCCAGTGGCTGGAGAGGTTAGGGACAGAGGGCCATGGGGAGACATTGGCAGTGTTCTGGGGGCTGCAGGAGCAGGTCTGGAGACAGTTTTCCAGCAAGCACGTTGCTGCTGCCGCTTGGAGACCGCTATTAGCTGGGACGGGGTTGAGGGAAGCAGGAAAGGGGTCATCCAAGCCGACTGACATATGGGGTGACGACGTCCCTTCCAACCTGTCTCTGCCTCCTGCCCTTAGTCGGTCCCTGAGGGTGCTGAGGACCTATTGTGCAGCAGCCTGGCCTTGGGGCAGACACCCGGCTAGGAGCCGAGAGTGGAGCTCTGGTCCTCACAGGGAGGACCATCTCTGGTCCTCGGTGCCCATGGCCCGCACAAGGTCAGAGCTCTAATGCAGGTCCCATCCCCGTCTGATTGAAAACCGGCTGGCCCGAAAGTCAGCCTCTGCAGGCGAGAAACACTTCCCGCTAACCAGGAGCTCAACAGAATCTTCCCAGACGGGTTGTTCGTCACCGGAGCATTGAGAGTTGTGTAGAAGTTCAATAGCGCCTTGCAGGAAGGACACACATTTGATTGTGGAAAGTAGTTCCTCGGGGGTCGTGCGCAGACTCTTGGAGGGCAGGGACGGCTTACCTTCCCAAAGGCCTCTGTTGTAAACCCTCAGTGTTGTGGGCTGTGCCTGTCCCGTAGAAGGTGCTCAGTAAGTCCGAGAGGAATAAATGATCTCAAGGACAGAGCCTTGGACTTGAAGCTGGAAGGCCTTGGCTCAAGCGTCCACCCTGCATCCTGCGAACTCTGCCACTGGCCACAGGACTTCAGCTTTTCAGCCCCTCCCCCTCCGTCTGTGGCGGAGAGAGGATTCTGCCCCCCACCTCTGGAAGGGCTTGCAGGGGGATTCAGTAAAATCGTGTGTGTGCAGGGGCTGTGAGCATGGATCAGGTCTCTGTGATGACAGATTTTGTTTCATTTCATCTCAGTTTCACGGACTCTAGAAAGATAATTCCCATCCGCTAAAACCCAAACTGGAGGGGACTGCATGCAGGTTTCCTTTCCTTCTGTCCTTCCTGCGAGTCTGTGGAGGGTGGTCCGCACCCAGGCTCTTCCTGTCTTGCCGTGTTCAGACCCGCGGTTGTAGGCACTGAGAGCAGGTATTTGAAATGTGCTTTGCGCAGCTGCCAGATGGGCTTTTCCAGCTTCTTTTGTATCTGCCCGCTATTCCTCTTACGTTCTCTCAGTTGCCTTAAATTAAAAAGTTCACAATCACAATACTATAGTTGAAGTCTCTGCCTCGAATATCTCATGGAGGAGAACAAGATTGGAAATGCAAAAAAATACCAGCAATCAGTACTGAGAGGTAAAAAAAATATTCTTTGAAGTGAGCAAATGCAAACAGAATTTCACCGTAGACTCTAAAGCTGGTTTAGGAACGCGGGTAGGGAGGGCTCTTTGTGTTACTTTGAAATGAGAATCTTTCCGAAAAGAGCCGTAACAGAGACGCTAACTGCACATCGGACAAGGGCTGACACTCAGTTTGGTTTATTCCAAATCCATGGGATAAGAACCCAGACCTTGTACTTCTGTTCCACGAGCACTAGAAGCCCCTCAGTGAACCAGTCTCGCCAAATGATTTGGTGCTTTCTCCTCCTCACTGTGCTCATAAACACAATATCAGCGTGTGGAATAGATGGGAACTTTTTCTTTGCATTTTTCTAGATCTGCTGTCCGAGGTGGTCAGAGAGTTTACGTATTATCTCATTCATCCCAGCGGCATCCCCGTGAAGTGTAGAAGGAGCATAGGGTGTCCCAGTTACACAGATTGGAAAACTGAGTCAGTGGTGACATGCCTTCATTAAATTAACGAACTTAGTTTAGCTCTCTTTAGTTTCTCTTGTTAACCGTAGAGACAACATATTACACGGACCCATGAATTGGAGCTATCCTTGTATCCTAAAGCTGGTCTCTTTAGGCCAAATCAATTTAGAAATTAATTAAGTGGGTGATGTGTTTATTTACTTTACGGTATAATACATTAGAAATCTTTTAGGCGATATTCCATGACAAATATCACAACTGTCCGATCAGGTAGATACAGCAGACGTTTTGGATTTCCCTGGGGAAAACACAGTGAAGACTTTTATCTGTGGTGTAAAGATACTTCAAACATTGTGTATCTTGAGCTCCTGTTTTTGGGTCAGCCTTCACTTAGAGAGTCCCGGAAGACTGTTCTCTTTGTTGCAATAAATGCGGGACGCGTGAGGGACTACTGCCCGCTGCCAGCCAAGACGGTGGCAGATGAAGGTGGCGGCGCTCCCGCTGGCGGTGCAGATCAACTCACAGCCAGTCCGTGTGCTTAGACATTGACTCATTCGAACGTAGTGTCTTTGTTCCCAGTGGCTTCAGATCTTGATTCTGCTATGTCCCCTCTTTGGCAGAATGAGGTAGAGAGCTGTGCAGTGATTAGACAGGAACCCCGAAACCAAAGACTCTTAAAAGCTGAAGAGAAATCAGACTTTGAAGAACTGTGGCGTCCCAGCATGCTGTAAGTGCAGTGGGCAGCAGATGTCTCCTGGGCATCTCTCCTAGACGTCCACAAACACCCCAGACTCGGCACACCCCGGCTGGACTCCTGACCTCCTCCCACCCCCGCCCCGCCCCGCTCCGCCCCGCAGCTGTCCCCCCTACTTCCTTATGTTCGTTCACGCTCTCACCTTCTACCCAGGCTCCCCAGCTTTGAACTTCTCCCCTTCCTTCTCCCTCATTCCCCATATCCACAGCCAGCAGATTCTTTGTTGGCCTTTAAGAATATTTCCGGAGTTTGACCCTCCTTTTCTGTCTTCAGGGACACAGTCTCAGTTTGAGCTTCCATGATCTCCTGTGTGGACCTCTGTAGTCACCTCCTCGTGGGGCTCCGCTCCCTTCCCTGTCCAACCCGTCTGCCCTGTCGTGGCTCGTGGCATTTTCTCTAAAGAGTCAGTTTGGTGAGGTCCCACAGCCACTCACAGCCCCCAGTTCTCACCACTGGCAGGTGATGTCCCGACTGTGGAGCATGGCAGAGGTCCTTCTCCCCACCCCCACCGCCCCGGCCCCAGCTCCCCACACCAGCCTGCGCCCCATCTTTTCCCTCTCCTCCACTCCTGCCTTCCCCGCCACTGCTGAGCACCCTGCCACTGCACCACTGTCCCCCCGTCCACGATGCCCTCTTTTTTCTTTACCAAACTCCTTCTCCTCCCCGATCCAGCTCAGTCGCCACTTCCTCCATGAAACCTCTCCTGGTGTCCCCGTCTCAGTTAGTTCTTCCTTTCTCTTTATTCCCCGAGACTTTGACTCATATCTCTATCGTAGCTCTTAGTTTGTATTCTAATAACCTGGTTAAGTAATTGGCTTTCTAACAAGACTGAGTTCTTCGAGGCCAGAGAGAATGACTTGCTCGTCTTTGTGTCCTCTACCCCCTCACACTGCCCCTGGCACATAGTAGGCGCTCAATACATGTTTGTTGAATTTAAAATATAGTTGTAATGCTCCCAAAAGATCCAAGAAAAGGCCAGGGCCAGAAGTCTAATGAGGAGTAGTCTTCATTTCAGAAGTGATAAAATTTATCCATTCTCATCCTTCTACCAAACAGAACACGTTCGGTGGGACTCCTTAAAGAGTAGGTGGTTGTCCCCATCGTGGCCTTAGAAGAGTTTGGAAGCCAGCCTCTCTGACCCTGCTCCCCCTACAGAGAAAATCAGGAAGCAGGGAATGGGTGATTTTTGGAAAAGAATTAGGATTATGTGTCTATGAAATCATTAAATATTTATTGAGTGCCTACCATGTGCAAGGCATACGACATCTCTCGTAGTTTTTTTGCTATGAATTATCTAATTAGTTGTGAAATACACAGACATTTTAGCCTTTCTCTTCAAAGCCATTAGAGATCATGATAACTTTGTAGCCACTGACTTAAGTAAGACACGTCTTTTCCTTGGGAAATGTGTGAAATGTCTTTATAATTTTTTATTACAGTAGTCAAGTCATAATGGAAAGTACACTGAATACAGTTTAAGACTATTATCGTGAAGCAGAATGGTATATTTCATTAACAGTTTCCAGAGGTTTCCACAGTGGCCAGTTGCACTGTGTGTCCCAGGGGCTCCTCCCTAGAGCACAGCACCTGTGCTCCCTTCTCCACTGCCGGCAGGAGCTATGCCCCAGATGCCCCCAACTCAAGGCTTCTGTTTGATTTGTTTTTGCTCTTTCTTTTTCCTGTAGATCATGGGAATCCTTCTGATTCCCAGTCAGTCTGGGAGCCCTGTTGCTTTTTTTATGAACAACGTCAGGCTGGGCTTACTTTTTTGTCTCTTTTGTTGGTTCATTTTAAGGGCTGCTGGTTACGGTCACTTAAGACTATACTTCGCACAGTTAGTAAGCTGACTTTCATTTCGCAAGGCCTTTATTAATTAAAGAAATGATTTTGACACAAGGGTGATATCATTAGTAATCAAAGCCCTAATGAAAAAGGTAGTAAGAAGCCATTTTCCCATCTGGAAGGGAGATATTTCTACGGCTCTGTTATTATTCATAGCAATGCCTTTGTTTACTGTTGAAATTAAGTCCTCCTGCCTCATACTCTCTACCTGTCTTTTTTTTGAAGTCCTTGTATTTAAAAAAATCACTCTGAGACCATGTGTACTATATTTTTAAGTCCTTTAGTGATTTAAGTGAAACTCGACTTCAACAATTATGCCAATGACATAATTTTCTATGTCCTTTTTTCAGGAAGCTATTGAATCCTTCAAAGAAGCCTTGAAGCAGAAAGTTGATTTTATTGATGCATATAAAAGTCTGGGACAGGCCTATAGGTAAGAAAAGCAATAGTAGTCGGGATAGGAGGTAGGGCGTACAGTGGGGGGGACAAGAGAGCCTCACATCGTAGTGATATTTTAAAAGACATTCCATTTCTTAACCAAAAGAGATTGTCATTCTGAATCACATAAGCACTTACAAGCTTGTTGAGACGTTCTCTGTAATACAGAAAGAACTGTGTCAGAGGATATCATAATACATATTGTTACCCCTTCCCCTCTTTTATTTCTTTATTGTGAACTTTTTTTTTTTATTAGCATAGAATGTATTATTTGCCCCAGGGGTACAGGTCTGTGAATCGTCAGGCTTACACACTTCACAGCAGTCACCATAGCACATATCCTCCCCAGTGTCCATCACCCAACCATCCTCTCCATAATATTATTACCTCTTTAAACAACTTCTCTTCATATATATTGGTCTAGAAAATGTTAGTTCTTCGAGGGTGGTCGTTTTGAATAGTGGCCTTATACGTTGTTGAGTCACAGATGCTGCTGCTGCTTTCTAGGCAATAAGGAAGCTGGATTCCCACATCACTGTGATCGTTTGAAGATTCCTAGATGGAAGGCTGGAAAATGATGCTGCATCCCTATCACTAACAGGATAGATTATGAGATAGTTATGACGCATCTCTATCAGGACTGAGAAGTTGTGCCTAGACTCTGGCATCCGATTCCATGCATTACCCTGACCAGTATTGACTTTCAAACATTTTTACACTCTGACCTGAAAAGGAGATTGTGTGGCGTGAAAGAAGGGGCTCGGGATTCGGGAGTCAAGAGGTGTGGTTCCAGTTCTAGCTGGCCCATGTTATACTTGGATGTCCTTGATTTCCCTGAGTTTCGGGGTTCTCCCTTGCAAGCTACTGTAAAAGTTAGAAAAGACACAGTGACAGAGGTCCAGGGTCAAATCCAAGAGCTTATTTATCTGATGGCGGCAGCCGGAGAAGCCCTCTTACACTAACTTGAGGAAAGTGTCTTTGGATTTGTTTTGGGTTTAAGTGATAACCTTTATCCTTACTATCCCACAGAATTGCTGGGGACGCACACTGAAAACAGATTTGAAAGCACCCAGAGTAATTAGTAAAATGTAGAAATTTAAGTGAATGTTATATTATTTAAGAACGTTCATTATTAACAGAAAATTGACACATGGAACATTTCGAAGGTGATTTTTTTATTTGTAAACACGTAATACATAAAAGAAGGCTGGTAGTAATCATTTCTATTCTGAAATGACCACAACTCTAAAGTAGACTTTGGTTTTAAATTTTAAATTATGAAACGATTTGCCAGATTTTAAGTGAAGTTAACTTCTGTGACAGAAAAAATAAAATATAAACTTCTGAATTTGATTCAGAATGATGAACCTATGTATGATTGTAAACTACATGGTTTTTCCCCCCACAAGGAAGAAGCATGGTTTTATCCAAATACGAAAATTTACACGTGGTTTTTAGGGATTGGAGCTCATGAATTGGGGTAAAGATTTTGAATAGGTGCTTGTCTTTGGGAATCAGTAAGTTCATCCCCCAAAGACTTCCCAGGGCTTTGTGCGTGTCTACAATCTGGTAGCATTTAGGAAAAGTAAGTGGGATGTAGCTGAGCCGTAAAATGGCAAACTGGAGACGGGAACATCCGCATCAAGGTGTGGTCGGGTTCACATGTGGGACCGTAATCCTGAAGCCAGCGTACTCCGTGTGTTCACTGAAATGCTCTGCAATGTGCTCATCACTGTTGCCCAATACCTAGAGAACTGGGCAATTTCGAAGCTGCCACCGAGAGCTTTCAGAAGGCCCTGCTGCTCAACCAGAACCACGTGCAGACCCTGCAGCTCCGGGGGATGATGCTTTATCACCACGGGAGCCTGCAGGAAGCCCTGAAGAACTTCAAGGTGGGCCTCAGTGACAAGCGAAGGACCTTGAGCGGGATGAATGGGGAGGAGGGCCAGGAATTGTGTTTCTGCAGGAACAAAAAGGGAGAAAACCATTGCCACGTCCTATAGACTACTTTAAGAGCGTGTATTTGGTCTGCTTTAGCCTGGAGGGAAAACGTTTCCAACTCGAGACTGAAGGATAAAGCACTTAAAAGTCATGGGCGCCTGTACTGATGCTAATAGAGCCTTTTCTCCTTCCTCGCAGCGGTGCCTGCAGCTGGAGCCCTACAACGAGGTGTGCCAGTACATGAAAGGACTCAGCCATGTTGCCATGGGACAGTTCTATGAAGGCATAAAAGCACAGACTAAAGTCATGCTGAATGATCCTCTCCCGGGCCAGAAGGCTAGCCCGGAGTATCTGAAAGTGAAATATCTCCGAGGTAAGACATGAAATGGCCCAGTCATTGAATTTTAATGCTCAGAGCTGCAGAAATCATATTGCTTGTTTCTCTGAGGATTCGTAGGAGGCATCTGAGTCTTGAAGACACGAGGTACCTTGAACATAGCTCCGCCCTTGGTTAGCAGCCGTACCTGGACTGGATAAGGGCCCCTGTCTTCTGTTTTTTTAAAAAATATTTTTTTATAACATTTTATTTGCTTATTTGCCAGAGAGTGAGGGAGAGAGAGCATGAGCAGGGGGAGGAGTAGGCAGAGGGAGAAGCAGGCTCTCTGCTGAGCAGGGAGCCTGATGTGGGACTCGATCCCAGGACCTCGGGATCATGACCTGGGTGGAAGGTGGATGCTTAACCAACTGAGCCACCCAGGCATCCCTGGGCCCCTGTCTCCTAAAGACTGGCCCAGTACTTTGTCTGCCACTGCCTATATATTTTTTCTTTTTAAAGTGAAAAAGATTTTACTAGAGTCAGAAAAACCTATTCTGAGCTGAAAGTGACAGTCATCTGGGTATCGATGTTTCTCATCACATCTTGTCTAGAGACCTAAGAGTCAGAGGAAAGTAACATTTTCTGAGGCTTTTACTGTTAAATGTAAACTTGGCATCTTTGATCTGTCATTCCTTCATTTCACAATTCTCACATACTTTGGAGACATTCATTTGGGATGAGGAAGAAAGCCAATCTTTAAGCTGTCTTTGGTTTGTCAGAGTCTCACCTTTTCTTTGCCATACGTAATGGTAATTTTTTTAGTTGTTGTTTTGTTTCAAATGGATATTTTAACTAAAGTGCAATTAACATTCAGTGTTATGTTTGATTCAGGCACATGATATAATGAGTCAGTAATTCTGTACATTCTCTGTGCTCATCACGATAATTTTTTTATTGTTCACACAGAGCACAAATCTTTACTTCCACTTCTGCTCTTCCCTTTGTCATCATTAACCATCTCCTACCAGTACTGTCCAACTGTAAAAAATTAGTAGCCCTGGAGTTGTAAGTTTCTAGTAGCCACGTGAGAAATGTAAAAGTAAACATGAAGAATTAACTTTAATAATACACTTGATTTGACTTGGTATATGCATAGTATCAGTTTAGCATATAATTAATATGAGAACACTATTCATTAATATCATTAGGTATTTTACATTATTTTTTGTGCCAAGTCTTTGAAACCCGATATATATCTTATACTTACAGAACATCTTTATATTTACTTCTCAATTTGGTTGTTAAATTTTCATTGGAAATTCTTTTTTTTTTTTTTTTTTTTTTTAAGATTTTATTTATTTATTTGTAAGAGAGAGAGAGAGTGAGAGCGAGCACAGGGAGACAGAGTGGAAGGCAGAGTCAGAGGGAGAAGCAGGCTCCCCGCAGAGCAAGGAGCCCGATGTGGGACTCGATCCCAGGATGCCGGGATCATGACCTGAGCCGAAAGCAGCTGCTCAACCAACTGAGCCACCCAGGCGTCCCTCATTGGAAATTCTTAATTTGAACTCATGTTTCAAGAAATTTAAAGTTGAAAAAGTAGATTCATATGTGTGAGTTGTTCCAAACATACTGAAGTTTTCTAACAATTCACTCAAATATCAATTTTTACATTTAGATTAATTAGATTAAAATTTAAAATGTAAAAAAAATTTTTTTTAATGTAATTTCTTGGTCACACTGGCCACGTTTTTTACTTTTTTGTCTTTTTTGAGAGAAAGAGTATGTACACAAGCGTGAGCAGTGGGAGAGGGAGCAGAGGGAAAAGGAGAGAGAATCTCAAGCAAGCTTCACGCCCAGCATGGAACCTGACACAGGGCTCAATCTCACCACCCTGAGATCATGACCTAAGCCAAAATCAGGAGTTGGTTGCTTAACTGACTGAGCCACCCACACACCCTACACACTGACCATGATTTAAATGTTCACTAGCCAGGTGACTAGGGGCTGCCTGTGATTTCCTCTTGTTTCCTGGTTTAGTAGAACACGTAGACTAAAGGAGGGCCACTCCATATCCCGGCATTTTTCTGCACTGCTTCTCTAGAGATAAGCAGCAACTCGTCAGTTAATGAAATCATATACATAGTTGATTCACATCAATTGACAGAGAACCAGGTTCTGTCTGACACTGAACTTGGATTCTCAGGCTCTGCAACTGGAAAGTGAGAACTTTGGTGCTCTTCATGGAAAGAGGATTAAAACTTAGCCAAAGTGGACCCAGATTGACTGGCTTATGTCTGATCTGGTACTTTGAGTTGCCCTGTATCATATAGTAATAGGGACTTACTACAATTTGGTGTCTCCATTTAGAATTCTTGGAATTCTTGGAATGAATGGTTTGTTACAAAGTATTTGTGTGGCAACCAGCAATAAAAAAGATTTCTTTGGCAATATGTGGGTGTGTCAGATCTCGTCTCCTGTCTGCAGAGTATTCTCGATATCTTCACGCGCACCTTGATACTCCTCTTACGGAATATAACATTGACGTGGATCTGCCTGGAAGCTTTAAAGACCACTGGGCTAAAAACCTGCCTTTCCTCCTAGAAGACTACGAGGAGCAGCCAGGGCTGCAGCCCCACATAAAGTAAGTGCTTTAAATGAAAATGACCTTTTTTGCTTTTCAGGCTGAGCTATCAGCTCATCGTGGTAACTCTTGCTCAGCAAATGGCTTCCCGTCCATGTTTCTCGGGAATTTATCTTTGGATTTGGTATGCCTGTAGATATTTCTTTTAGTTTCCTAGGTACATTGAAACTTAACTTTGGATATCCCCTTTCCTTCTGGCCTGATCTTCCCTGCTAATTTTATGCAACCTTCAAACTTGAAATGTAGTTATTGGCAGTTGTTGATGTGCATTACTATGACCACGTTACTTTTCAAACAAACAGATGACTCAAAACCAAAAGTTTGAAATTACAGTGATGGCCGACTACTGCTGCATGATGACTAAAGGGCTGATTATAAAACGATTAGATCTAGGATAGAAATTAATCCCTGGGAGTTGAGCAATGCCTTCAAAATTAAGAAAAATCTGCCAAGATCAATCCCCTTCCTCCCTACAAAGAAAGAAAACAAGGGACAAATTCAGGCTAGAGTGGCGCATGATAGGTACATTTGAACGGAAGAAAGTGTCCTAGAGATGAGAGCATTGAACAGCCGCTGCAGTGGAATGCCTTGAGGCGTAAGCAAGATGGATTTTGGACCACATTCACAGGATTTCAACAAGAGCAAATGCAGATCCTGCCTGGGAAGACTGTAGTGCCAGTTTGGGGTGTAAGTATTCACACAGATCAAGATCGTTAGTATGAGAGTCAAAAACCAAGATGACCAAAACAATATGTGAAAATCAACAAAAATTACAAACAACAGACTTAGACTCTCAAGGACTTCAGATATTGGAATTATTGAATACATTCTCTAACTCCAAATGAAATGTTTGAAGAAATAGCAAACAAGAAACAAGAGATTATTAAAAATGACCAGGCAGGTTAAAAATAAATTGGAGGCTCTGGGAATGGAAAATATAATCATTGAAATAAAGAATTCAGTATATAAGCTAAACAGCAAATTAGACATAGCTGAGAGAAAATGGCAGAATTAGAAGGCATTAGGAATCATCTCAAATGTGGCACAGAGAATCCAGGTATTATAAAACATGAGAGAGAGAAGATGTGGAAGATATAAAAAATGTCTAGCATATAGTTAGATGAAATCTTGGGAGAAGAGAATGAAGGAGAGACTATTTTTGAAGACATAATGGCTAGCAATTTCCCAGAATTAAGGAAACATAAATTTACAGATTTTTTTTAAAAAGCAAGATAAATGGCAAGAAATCCATATCCAGACACATCATCAGTAATAAAAGAGCCCATAAGGAGAAAAAATTTTTAAATAGAAAGAAAAATCTTACCACCTACTTAATTAGGTCAGTAATTGGACTGACTATAAGCCTTTCAACGTCAGAATGGCAGCTAGAAGATGATGGACTATCTTCAGAGTGCTGAAAGAACAAAATAACTTTCAACCTAGAATTCTGTAGCTGACAAAACTATCTTTTATGAATAAAGACCAAATAAATATATATTCAGACAATAAAAAGCTGAACTAACCACCACTTGCCATTCACTAAAAAACCTTCTAAGGTGTGTAATTGAAGAAAAAGGCAATTAACCTCAGGCAAGATTTGAGATAAAAGAAGGAATAATGAGAAAAGAAAGATGGTATGCTTGATAAATTGGTAACTCTAAATAAGCATTGTCTATATAAAATAATACCTTATTTGGGGGCTTTATACTGGGCACAATAACAAATAAGCTGAGGGATAGCAAGAATTAATTATTGTAAGGGAATATGGGTTAAATATTATGTTAAAGCTTTAAATTCTACATAAATATTTAAAATATCTAGGGTGAGTACTAAAAGTATACAGCTTCTATATTAGTAGAAAAATAAAAGCAAAAAAATTAAATATAAAATCAAGCATAAAAAAGGACTGGAAGGGAGGCATTAGAAGTAAGTGGGACAAATGAAAAGAAAAAAAATAAGAATAGGTTGAAATAATCCAGATATATCAATAATGACAATAAATATAAAGGGACTAAATGTCAAAAGGCAGACATAGTTGGATTGGAATGTTTTTAAAATCCAGTTAAATGCTTTTTACAATGCATAAGAACACAAAAATTGAAAGTAAAGGAATGGGAAAAGTTCTATGTGGGAAACACTATAAGAATCCTGATGTAGGTATTAATATTAATAAATTTAAAGCTATTAAATTAAATTTTATTTTTTTAAGATTTTATTTATTTGAGAGAGAGAATGAGCAAAAGAGAGCGTGAACAGTAGAGGGGGGTGGCAAGGGAGAGGGAGAAGCAGGCTCCCCGCTGAGCAGGGAGCCCGATGCAGGACTCAGTCCCAGGACCCTGGGATCAGGACCTGAGCCAAAGGCAGACGCTTAACCTTCTGAGACACCCAGGCGCCCCTAGAAAAGGATTTCTTTAGACACACAAAGCTTAGACTTTAGAAAGACTAACGAATTGGACTACATTGAACCTAAGAACTACTGTTTGACAAGAGACACCATGAATCATGAATAGCTAAGTCTGAGTTAATGAAAAGCTACTTGCAACCTGGAAACTGATTATCCAAAATTAATGTCCAGAATTTATGAAAAACGTCTATAAATTAAAGGTAAAAGTCAAATAACCAGTAGAAAATTGTGTAAAACACACGAATAAGGGAAAGGATGAATGGCAAATTTGGTTGATAAGTACGTCTGACCCCATTTCTCACTCGCAAGAATGAACAGATATTACAAAGTCCGATAATAGTAATATTGACTGGGGGGGTGGCGCAGGCCAAGGAGGATTTTTATACGTGCCAGGTGAGAGTTGAAATTGCTATAACCACACTGGCCAGCTGTTTGTCATTATCTTGTAAAACTGAACATGGTACAGTCTTACACTTCGGCCATGTGAATTCGGTAGAGGAACTTGTACGTGTGCACATGTCTGACAGGAGATCTGTACCAGACTGCTGATGGCGGTGTTTGTTCAGATGGAAAACCGAGAATCATCCCAATGTCCAAGAGCAGAAGAGTGGATGAAAGTGATACCAGCCCACAGTGGGGGACTGTACAACAGTATAAGCAACAACCCATCTGAGTGTGTGGATTAATCCTAAAAAATAAAGTTTAGCAAAAACTGCGAGTCAGTAAACTACAATGTCCTATCATTTTCCCCATAAAATTCTTGAGCAAAACTATAGAATATATTGTATAGGGACACACATTTGTAACCTAGGCTTTTGTTGTTGTTTTTTTTAAAGAAAGGAATCATGAACATAAAATTAAAGATAAGTAAGCTCTCGCTGGGGGGCAGGGTAGGATGGGGGCGGTAGCATACAAGTAGATAGACAATTGGTCTAGTTCTTAAGTTGGGTTAATGAGATTGTATGCTTTTGTGTGTATCAATTAACTATATAATCAGAAGCATTCAAATAGGCTGGCCAAAGAGGTTATATGTATTCTCTGCCACTCCTTTTTAGAGAATTATCTGTGTGCAGAAGTGCAATAACATGGCAGGCCTCACTGCAGTCTCTGGAAGTCTGCTGGCCCCTAGGTGATGTCTGGGAACTGAGGTTTTAGGAGCTTCCCACCGTTCCCTGAACTGACGAGTGGCTCGCTGTACCTAAGCTGTTTGCACAAACAACATGGTCTGTGCTAAACACCAACTTTCCTTCTGGGTGTCTGGAATATAGGAACTTACCAGCTAGAAGCTGCTTACATGATGAGCCCCTGATAGAAACCCTGAGCAGTCCATGTCTTGTGAGTGTCTGTGGTTTGTGGCATTTCACCCGGGGGGCTTAATCCTGTGTTGTCTCCCTGGGAACGGATCCTTGGACGCTTCCACCTGGTTCCTGCCTGGTTTCTTCTGGGCTTCACCCCATGAGCTTTTCCCCTTTGATGATTGTGCTTGTGTTCTTCTGCTGATATAAATACCAGCCATAATGATGACTGTGCAGTCCTGTGAGTCTTCCTAGTAAATTACTGAGCCCGACAGTGGTCTTGGGACCCCTGCACAGCCTCTAACTTAAAACTGCAAACTTTGTTATGCAGACTTCAAGGAGGTTGGCAGCTAAGCAAGTCCTACTAGGCTCATAGGCCATTTCCAAGTATACTTGGTGTAATAGAACTTGGGGCAGGGGTAGGGGATGGACATGGGGCAGACATCTGGTTGCTTGTTGATAAAGACAGTCCCTGCAGTTTATGTATTCTGGGGAAGATTAAATAATGGTCGTAGGTATCTTCTGATTCTCACTCCAGTTATCGGTGTTCCAAGTGTGTGATGATAATTGTATGTGCACACACTCACGAAGATTCCGTCTTTCAGTTTGTATGTGGTTGGGTGCCCAGCACTGAAGTCAAGAATCTGTGGTTGTAGGTTTCTTGATTAGTTTTCCGGTGGAGGAAGTGACTGCTTTCCAGGTAAAGCCCGATTGCAGGACATCTGTTGTGAAAGTCCTGACCATGTACGTGATATTTCTTCCAGAGACGTGTTACATCAGAACTTTGAGAGCTACAAGCCTCAGGTCCAAGAGCTGATCTGTGTAGCTGATCGTCTGGGATCACTGATGCAATATGAGACGCCTGGTTTCCTGCCAAACAAGAGAATACACAGAGGTATTCTGAAACGGTCTGAAAATGGAAACACTTCTGACATTGTCAAAGCATGTTGTGCTTTAAAAAAAGAAAAAATAATCATTTGGGCTGACTCAGAATCTCTATTTGATCAGGATAAGAATGTGGAGATTCAGTCCCAGTGAATTCTGAAAGGAGACAGCTGCCAGCATGGCTTTTGTGCTGTTGCTGTGGTGTAGACGGAGAAGCTGGGTCTCAGATCGGATGGTCCGTCCGTGCATGCCGTCTGCTTAGTGTGGGAGCAAGGGAGAATTTAAACCTCCGGTTGCATCCGTAGGAAGCAGAGCTGGGAGGAGACAACTTTGGGGGCACCCTTAGTTTCCCCTGATAGATTTTAGTTCTGTTAGGACCATCAGGGCTGTAATGTATCTCTGGGCTTGTTAAACTGCCAATACTCGTGATTCTTTCTTTCTATCATGACCCTGGAGTTAATCGCCAGGACTGTAAAGTGGGTGGAAATCAGTTCCTCTGATCTGTACCTTCACATCACACGCTTGTTTTCTCAACATTTCCTTCTTTTAGCCATGGGTTTGGCAGCATTGGAGGTCATGCAAGCTGTCCAGCGTACGTGGACCAACTCAAAAGTTCGCATGAATGGGAAGACACGGCTGATGCAGTGGAGAGACATGTTTGACATCGCCGTGAAGTGGAGACGGTGACTGATCTTTAAATGAAAATACATTCAAAGTGTTATCCTTTGGAAAGGGTAGAAGCCTCCTCCTGTCAACGGGTGTTTCTGAGTAGTGTAGTCGATGTACATGAGTTTCCAGTGTATGGCGCAGAGATCCGATGAGTCTGTATGCTACACGGGGTCACGTGAGGGTCTCCACCATCTGTCCCCATACAACACTGTTACAGGATCACTGACGGGTCGTCCTGCCGCGCCTCTCATCCCCATGGCTTGTTTCCATAACTGGGGGCCTGTACCTCCCACTTAGCTAACAGGTTTGGAATCCTGTTTTGTTTACTAACAGTAAGCCTTGTAAGTTTCATTTTCCTCTCTCAAGTTTGTCCGAAATTGCTGGCATCCTCATTCTTTGAAATATACTCAACTAGTGTTTATGAACTATAGGGACTGAGTGCTGTTGGGTTTCCAAGCATATATATATTTTTTTAATTTGACAGAGATCACAAGTAGGCAGAGAGTGGGGGGGGGGGGGGAAGCAGGCTCCCCGCTGGGCAGAGAGCCCAATGTGGGGCTCGATTCCAGGACCCTGAGATCATGACCTCAGCCGAAGGCAGAGACTTAACCCGCAGAGCCATGCAGGCGTGCCCCCACCAAGCATATTTTTAAGTGAAGTGTTTTAGAAAAAGCCGTCTCTTGGAGAGAGTATATTATGGTCTGTTGTACTTTTGAATGAACTTCAGTGTCCCAGGCCCTCCATAGTTGAAGTGTGTGCCTGCCTTACCACCTACAGTTTAGTGGGGGAAACTGCTGATACTCATTTATATGAGAAAAACACTGCCCTCCTGGTAAACCTGTATTGACCTCCTTGGTCCACTTGGAACACCTGTTTGGAATCTGCAGGTCGGGGTTTCATACTTTGAGATGTAATGCGCCGAGCAGCTGCTTTCTCCCACTGTGCAAAGACCTCTCCTGTTCTGCTGTGAATGCTTTTGAGCATTTGTATGTTTTATAAGGTCTTCATCTTTTTTTTTTTTTAAGATTTTATTTATTTATTTGTCAGAGAGAGAGAGAGAGTGCACGCTCAAGTACACAGAAGCAGGCAGAGAGGCAGGCAGAGGTGGAGAGAGAAGCAGGTTCCCTGCTGAGCAAGGCCCCGGACGTGGGACTCGATCCCAAGACCCTGGGATCATGACCTGAGCCAAAGGCAGAAGCTTGACTGACTGAGCCACCCAGGCCTCCCAAAGTCTTCGTCTTTAACAAACTATGTTTTACAGGATTGCTGACCCAGACCAGCCCGTGCTGTGGTTGGACCAGATGCCAGCGCGAAGTCTTAGCAGAGGTTTTAACAACCACATCAATTTAATCAGGTACAAACCTTCTGTGCGTCGTTCCTGTTCTCACAGGACTTTATTCTCAAGAGGTCATGGAGACTGTGAGCGACCCTTGCTCCTTCCCTGGTGACTTTGACTTTTTGACAGGGGCATCCACAAATTAGCTCTGCACCTGCAGGGTCCCGCCTGCATTCATTTCAGCTAATCCAGCTGTGGGGGAAAATGCAGAACATCCCATGCTCCTTACCCTGGCTCTTCTCTTCGATGCACAGCTCTGTTGAAGGGAAGACGGCCTGATTTTTGCTTGGGATGTCCTTCTCAAAGGATCCTAAAACATCACAGCAAGTAATTAGATGGAGAACATGACATTTCCCATGATATCCTGGTGATGTTACGTGGCTTAAAGAATTCTCGAACAAGAATTGTAGTGGGGGACGGGCTCCCCTGTCCCATCACCAAAACCCCAACAAGCAGAGGGGTTGGTTCAGTAACACTCGGTAGCTAAGCCTTCCTGAAAGGGCGAGCCATGTTAACGGGAGAGCCCCTGTCTTGTCCAGAGGCTCTGCAAATTCAGGACATGGGTACTTAGTGACCTTCATGTGCTTAGCTGCCCTCGAAGTAGGTGACAGACAGATATTAAAGACCATCAGCTTCAAGGGGAGCCCTGAACTTACGTTTAGATAAAATTTGCAAATGTGGTCATCGTGTCACGTCTAAAACGCTTCTACCTCCTTCCAGATGCCTGATCAACGAGATGTCATTCAATACAACTCTGATGTTTAAGTTTAATGGAAATGTCGTTTGTACATTTTTCTTTTACTTCCTAGAACAATAATTTCTTTTCCTCTTGTGGCTGGTGTATCACTGTTTCTTATGGAATAATTTGTGACTTGGGGATAGGCCACCATCCATGTGTTGTGCTACGTGCTAATGACGTAGCTTAGTGAGGACAGACTGATGAACTACGACATGGTGTGTTAAGAGTGATGGTGGTCATGTGTACAGGACGCAGGGGACACAGAAGAGGGGTGTCTAGTCCAGCCTTCAGGTGATGCTTGAGCTGTTTGGGAGGGTGGGAAGCAGAAAAGTGGGTGAGGCATGGCCGCACAAGTGAGTCCGGCATGGTCAGGAGAGGATGACTCCTTCATTAGGACTGCGGATTAGCTTATAATTAAGGGAGTAGCATCAGGAATTGAGGCTTAAAAGACAGGCAGAAATAAAAATATAAAACCTTTTTTTCCAAATATAAATAACTTTATATGCCACTTAATGTTCCCCCTACCCCCACCAAGGATGATGGAGAACTGCTCAGAGATCGTAAGCAGAGAGGTGGCAGAGCAGATTGGCACATTCAGACGGTCGCTTGGGCTGTAGGTGCCAGGATAGGGGAGAGAAGGCGGTGACCCGGGAGGGAAGGGAGGTGGTTGGAAAGTTGTGCAATAAATCAGGTGAGTGGATACCAGGTCCGGATAGCTGTGTGGAGGTGAGTGGGAGGGGACGAGATGGATATCAAGAATGTAGACTCAGAAGCACAGGTGGCAGGTTGGAAATTGGGGAGAGTGTGGGGAGCCGTGGGAGGCAGCCCCCTCTCTGGCTCGGGTGCATGGTCCTCCTAGTAGGCCAGGTGACACTAGGACAAAAAGTTGGTGGCCATGTGTGGGGCTGGGGCTGGGGGCAGTGCAGGGTACGGGAGTGACTTCCTGCTCACAATTAGGAACTTGACGTTTGAGAAGCCTATAGGGAATGCATAAGGGTGCAGCTGGGTGGGTTCCCTTAGACACATGTATGCCAGAGGGACGTGTGCATCAGCGTGTGGGCTTTACAGGAAGTTCTGGGAGTTTTAAAACTAGAAGGCGGGGATAGAAGTGTGAGCAAAATTATATTTAGAGCGGGCAGAGGAGATGAAGGCCACATGTGAGCTGGACTGCAAGAAGGAGTGGGAACGGGTAATGCTACGGGGAGAACCAAGGGAGAGGAGGAAAAGGAAAGGGCTTCCGAACAGGACATTGGCATGCAAGTACTTGGGGTTTTTTTTTCGCATTTTGGCATCTGCGGGGCTGAGTTTGGTGCCTTTCCTACCAGAAGAAGCTGCAGGAGCTCACTGGCAGTCTTGCTAAGACAGTTCTTTGCTGTTTCTGTTCATGGGCTACAAACAAGCGAAGTTCCCAAAGTTTTGCTGCATTATTGTCTTGGCTGTCTTATTGTTTTCTTGAATTAACCTGTCAATCCGGTGCTGTTTCAGATAGGTCACTTTGTAAAAAGAGCCTTAATTTTTTTTTTTTTTCCTTACAGGGGTCAGGTGATTAACATGAGATACCTGGAGTATTTTGAGAAGATTCTTCATTTCATTAAAGATAGGATTCTTGTTTACCACGGGTAACCCTTTGGTTTTCTTTCCCATGCTAATTGCTAGCTGTGGTCTATTTTGCTTTAGTTATATTTGTGAAACTTGGACACTAAGCCTACTGACAGACTAAACAAAGTGTATCAGCTGTTTACATGGTGTTCGAAATCAGAGAGTCTCTCCGTAATGACCTAGCATCCTTCTTTGAACAGCTTCTCAGAATCCACAGGGTGTTTCTAATCTTACAGTATTGTGACTTTTCTCATCTCTTTCCTCCAGAGAGTAGGACATTTCTTTGAGTTTCTTTTTTAGGGACTTCAGCCATCACATTCATTCTCCCTCCCATGAAAGGCCATATGGCATAGATACCATACTGAACAAAACACTGGGGAAAAAGAATTCTAAATGGAAAGCTCTTACCCAGTACATGTAAAATTGGTATGAAAACCTAGCAGGATACTTCCATTTGAGTGACTTCAGCAAGGAAAAAAAAAATTCACTTCTAATTTCAGAGGTGGCACAGGAGAATCAAGGTTTCATGGCCAAACCAAGATCCATACGTGTTACACAAACACTGGCTGAGAGTCTGTTCTGCCTTTCCCTGTTTCACTTTCTGGAAGGGCTGCTATTTTCTTAACTATCATCTGCAGCCCCAAATTCAAGAGGATTAAATCACCCCATTATTTAGAAACTTCTGTTCTGGCCCAACGTTTTAAATATTGAGCTATTCACAATTGGGGATGATTTATTTAAATTAAGGGTAATAGCAATTAATGTGATTATTACATTTCTGTATTAATTTTAGTTGCCATCTCCCTCTCTCTCTCTGTCTCTCGCTCTTTCTCTTTTTAAGAGCTAATAATCCTAAAGGATTGTTGGAAGTTAGAGAAGCTTTGGAAAAAGTACACAAAGTAGAAGACCTCCTTCCGATTATGAAGGTAAGTTTATTATCAAAATCCCGGGAGGTGTTTTTAGAAAAAAACAAATAAACTAGTGCCCTTTTTAAAAAGAATTCATAACTTTAAATGCATGTTTATTAATATTGTGCTATAAGCATTTTAAAATTTATAAAGCATTCTACCTGAAAACACTAATGGAAACACACTCTGAATAAGAACCAAAATAAGACACAGGCATCAGTCTCAAACTATGAAGCAAATCTGTGAGGAAGCAGTTGATACAGGGAACAGAAGGAAACTAAAAATTCTCTGCCATTGAATTCTGCTCCTGGCCACTGTGGAGTACCTGGTACTTGACTGCCTTTCCAACACCACAGCAATTCTAAAACAGGACAAAATACAAGGCAACTCTTTTTAGGCACCAGCAATTATAAGACTGTGCTTTTCGAGAAGAGGGAAACACCTGAGGTGAGCCTCATGTTCACCCCAGCTTTCTACCCGGGATTATTTACTAAACCACTGTGTGTGTAGAGCATAAGCAGAGTCTGGAGGCCTTACTGAGCTAAGGAGGCAGAGATTGGAGCTGGGACCTGCTCAAGTGTCTGGAGTTTACAAGGCGGAGTCCAGAAGAGGAGGGAGCTGCTCAAGGTGAGGATTTCCTGGAGGTCAGTGTGAGAGTCCTTGACATCCTGGGCTAAGAGCTCAACTGTGGGCGTGCAGTGAGGCCAAGAGGCTCTGCAGGGTGTGGCCGCTGTGGGGGTGAGAGCTGGACAGAGATATCGGCGGTTAGACACCGCTGACAGACATTGGAGTTGTGGCCTTGCCAGGATGGAGGGCTGTGAGCACCTCGGCTGTCTCATTACAACCCCAGAAAGGACACACTGTAGGTGTAAGAACCCCTTAGAATGAGGTTTACATCCTAGGACAAAGGGCAGTTTCTAAATAGATCATCCTCAAAGAGAAAAAAAAGTCTGAAAGGATTAAATGGATCTGCTAGTGATTTGACTGCCTCCCCAAACAAAACTCCACACCTTTAAAGGAGGAAACACAATCTAGACTTAATTATTAGACAAATGAAGAAGCAGGAGAGTGTGACCCATAACCAAGAAAAACAAAACCATTTGACAGGAACAGACCCCCACATGATCCAGAAATGGGAATTGGTTCACAGTTTTCGCTTCATAAACGTATTCGAGGACTTAAAGGAAAACATGAACACAATGCTGAAGAATTGCAGCGAGGAAACAGAAACTATGAGAAGACTGAAAGAAAATTGGAGGACCCAAAAGATTCAGATGGGTAACCAGCTCATAAGATGTGTTGTCTGTAATCCAGCACTCGGTTCACTTAGCAGGATGCTGGACAGAGAACGAGGCTTTGTGGCATCCTCAGTCTCATCATGAGGCCCAGCAGGGACCCAGCCATGGGTCCTGCCACCTTTCTCTATAGGGTGAGTGAAGTCAAGGTTGGTGCCCACCCTCACAGAGAGGCCACTGCTTGGGTTTTGCATATGGCCCAAGGTTGGTGTGTGGGTTCCCCACTTTCCCTGTTCTGAGGCCATCTTCCCGATCAGAATGTTTTACAAGGGGTCCCCATCATTTCTCAGGGGAGGCCAGTGATGGAACACTACTGAGTAACAAAACAGAGAAAGGGCACTGCTACACCCACAGCAGCTGGGCTTAACCTCAGAAAAAACATGATGTTGAGCAAAGGAGGCCACATACAGAAGAGTCTGATTCCATTTCTAAGAAGTTTGATCTGCAGGGAGAGTTATCAGAACAATGGAGGCTTAGGAGAAGTGGGATTGACCTTAATGTGGTAGAAGGAAGCTTTCCAGAATGACGGCAGTACACTGTATCTTGATGGAATAGTGGGTACATGGGCAAATGGGTGTATACGGTTGTCAGAATGCATCAGATTATACATGTGAAGCTTATTGGTTATAAATTTTACTTCAATAGAAAGTACATAAATTAATGTCCTGAGAGATTTGAGCCAGCATCATATGATAGATAGATAGGAGCAATAGAAAAAAATAGAATTCTCATAAATCAAAAAATAACTTCAGTTAGGCTAGTACATTAAAGAAAACTGAATATCATATGTATATGAGTGAGAAGATCAAACCAATAAAGTCTCCCAGAATATAGTATGTAAAAGACAAAGAAATACAAACTATGAGAGACGATGAACACAGAAGATGAGGAATGGACCTATCTGATAGAAAATCTGAAAGGAGAGAAGAAAGATAAAGAAGGAAAGCCATTAGTCAACAAAACAATAGAAGGGAAAACTTGAGATGAAAAGATTGGTTGAGGGCCCCCTGGGTATTCAACATGATGTTCAACGTTGACTTCTAGACATATTCTGATAAAATTTGGGAACTTCAAGGTGAAAGAGAATTCCTCAAAAAAATTAGACAGAGACTTATCAGATGATCCAACAACTCCACCTCTAGGTGTATGCTCAAAAGAATCAAAAGAAGCAACTTGAACAATACGTGTACACCTGTGTTCACGGCAGCATTGTTCATGGTCCCAAGGGGTGGAGGCAGCTCAGGTGTCCACCGATGGATGAATGGATGAGTCATATGTGGTCTAGCCATACAGTGGAATATTATTCAGCCTTGAGAAGGAAGGAAATTGTGACTCTGGCTACAACATGGATGAAGCCCGAGGACATAATGCTATGTAAAATTAGCCAGTCACGAGAGGACGAATGCCCTATGATTCCAGTCATATGAGGTGTCGAGAGGAGTCAGATTCGTAGAGACAGAAGGAAGAATGGTGGCTGCCAGGGGCTGGAGGAGGGAGAATGGGGAGTCAGTTTTTAATGAGGACAGAGTTTGTACTTGAGAAGTTCTGTGGATGGATGGTTGCAAACAGTGGGAATGTACTTAATGCAATCAACTCTATATTCACAAATGGTTAAAGTGGCAGATTTATATGATGTGTATTTTATCACACACAAAAATTAAAAAGAACATCTTGAAGCTTCCAGAAAAAAACAAATACCAAGGAAGGAGAATTCCATAGATGCCCAACTTCCCTCCAGCAACAGCGGATTCTAGAAGACAACTAAGGGAAATTTATTTGCACCCACTCTTCCAGTGTTCAGGTGTGAAGGTCAAATGAAAACTGTTTCAAACAGTCATTTAGGAATTTCATCAAGCCTAGATTTTCTTTATCAAAATGATTGAAGGACCTGAGTACTCTCACAAAAGAAGCCCAAGAAAGAAGAAAACATGAGAGACAAGAAATCATGGTGAACAAATAAGCCACTGGCATGAATTGTTAATGCCTGATGTTAAAAAATACATGTCTGAAATTAAAGTACCAGCTAATGTCGACCTTAGAGTCTGAAGAAAGCAGAGAGGAAGTAAAACTGTTACTAAGGTATTTGTTTTTTTTTTCAGTGAGAATATAATCACTGGCTGACCCATGATATTGACAGGAGAATACAGGTTTAAATATCTATATTAAAAATTTAAAGGCAACACTGAAAGGACAGTGGTGGGATGTATAATCCTCTGCACGCCTAGAAGGGGGGCGCCTGGGTGGCTCAGTGGGTTAAAGCCTCTGCCTTTGGCTCAGGTCATGATCTCAGGGTCCTGGAGTGGAGCCCCACATCAGTCTCTCTGCTCAGTGGGGAGCCTGTTTCCCTCTCTCTCTGCCTGCCTCTCTGCCTACTCGTGATCTCTCTTTGTATCAAATAAATAAATAAAATCTTTAAAAAAAAATAAATGCCTAGAAGGTAGGGAAACGGCGTAAAGACAACGAAGTCAGTTTCGCTCAGAGCTTACAAAAAGAGAATGGGAAAAAAGGAGGGTGGGTAGGAAATGGTGTAATGGCAATGAGAAGTCCGCATGGCTTTATGATCGATCCGCAGGGGATGAAGGGTCTCAGACTGGTGTTTTAAAGCCCAGCTACATGGGGTTTACAGCAGACACGCTTAACAAGAGAACATTTAAAAAGTAGAAAGGAAAAAAGTACACCAGGCAAAGGAAGCGCGGGTGTGGCGATGTTTATATCAGAAACAGTGTAGTTCAAGGTGGAGACCTCAAGGTACAGAAGTTTTGTTGTTTAAAAGTCTAATCCTTTAAGAAGTTATAATTTTAGGAACCTCTTCTCTGCCTGGGAGTAGAACTATTCAAATATTTGCCATCAGCAGGGGGATTTTCTTTTTTCCAACTCCTGCTTTGAACTTTAATGTAAAAGTTGAATCAGTGTTCTTGCAGCTCTGGTAGAGAGGTTTGATTCCATCAAATGTCATTTAAGACACGGGTAGGACCAGAACTTGTCCATTTCTGAGGAATAACCGGGAAGCATCACATCGTGAACAAAGCAGCGAGCTAGGATTCTGCACGCCAGGGCCCCCTCTGCCACACTGCGCTTGGCTGAGCCTTTTCCACTGTCTAGACCCCAGACTCTGTCTGCCAGGAGCAATGATTCTGGCCGGACCTCACCTCAGGGGCCTATAGCGAGTGTCTGATGAACTAAGGTGGCTGATGAACTAAGGTAACCTTCTCAGAGCCACTCTGGTGTTGACTCAGTAACCATGTTCCATGACCCCTTTCCTGCACTCAGATGAAACTCACAGAGAATATATCACACCTTCTCAAAAAACTCTTCCAAACGTCACCATCTTGCCACAAAGGAGGTCTGGCAGGTAGATCACCTGTAATAGACCAGCGTGTGTGTTGTTCAGGATGTCAGCATTCAGGCTGGTCTTCATGAGAAGCCGTAAGGAAGGAGCCGGTTGTTTACACCTGTTTACATTTGAACCTGACAGCGGCAGACGCGGCCCTGTATCTGTATGTCACTTGCTGACTTAAGAATCATGAGCTATAGTGTTAGTGGCCCCAGGGTTTTCTTAAACAGTAACCTTCCCAACAATGCCTGACACCCTCCTCCCTCAGTTAGATGTTCAATATTCATAGAAAATTCAGTGCATATTAAAACTGTGTAGTTCCAAGCCCCATATTGGGGTAGAGATTACTTAAATAGAAAACTTTAAAAAAAAAAAAAACATATAAAATATTTAGTGTCTAAGTGTGAAATGGAGTCTGGTTCCAGGTGCTGGTGATTATTAAGTTATAAACAGGTTGTTCATGGACATGAAAGCCCAGCAGGGCATTCACAATCAGTCATGTGTCACATGTGAGTGTCTAGTGTTCTCGACCCCACCTGCTAAGTTCCAGTGGTAGCCTTCCGTGCCACCCTGTCCCTGTAGCCACCAGGCTCTCCCATAAATTCCCCAGATGCCCCCCAGAGGGCAGGACCGCTCCACAGAGGGCCACTGGGACAAACCTACAGAAAGAAAACTAGCATGTGTCTCAGTTTTTAATGTCCTCCTTTCTTGATGGTATTTTAAGCATTACATTTACTCTACTAGGTAAAGTTAGCAGAGGCCAAGTCAGCTGAGGGGGGTTTTAACCGTTTTGTGTGTATCTTCATTTAAAAAGAAAAGCCTAGTGGGCTCCCAGCCTGTGGTGGCTCAGTGCACTTGCGAGGCCAGCCATCGCCCCCCTAGGGCCAGCTTCCCGGTGCAAGGTCACTGTGTGTCCAGCCGTGGTGTGCAGGTGACCATTCCTGCACACTGGACCAGCTGCACTGGACACCTGGCTTTCTCCCGGAGTGTGGTCATACTCCTATTTTTAAAGGCACACACACAAGTATATAAAGACCTTTCATTCTAAAGCGTTTGGTGCAGTATGATGTGATGACAGCTCCCACTGAAATGTTCTTTCGGTGAAAAACCACGTTAAAATCCAGCTGATCCTTGAACAACATGGGTTTGCACTGCATGGATCCGCTTGTATGTGGGTTCTTTTCAATAAATACAGTACAGTCCTGGAGGTGCATCTTCCTCATGATTTCTTAGTAACCTTTTCTTCTCTCTGGCTTTACTTTAAGTATACCGTATAGGATACTTACAACAGACAAAATAAATATTAACCTTTTGTTATCAGTAAGGCTTCTAGTCAGCAATAGACTATTAGCAGTTAAGTTTTGGGGGAGTCAAGCTATGCATGGCTTTTTTTTTTTTTTTTACTGCAGGGGAGTTCAGCTACCCCTCAAGTGGGTCAAGGTCAACCATATACCTCAGCTCCCCTTGAGTCAGCTTACGGGCATGAAAGCCTGGGTTCATGTTTCCACACTGCCACTCCCCGCACGGTTCAGACAGGACCTGCCCTCCCAACTGGTCTCCTGCTCTGTAACATGGAGACCATGCTCTGTCTTACTGGTATGGTGTGAGCATCAGATGAGAATTGGCATAGAGGGCTCACACGTGTTCCTCTAGAAACCCCTTCCCCGTGGAAGATGTTGCTGTCCCAGCTCCTGACGATGGCTCTGGTCACCTGTGCCTCATGTCCATTGGTCCTTGGTCCTTTGGACTGTTTATCGCACCCGCTGGGTCTTACTGGTTGTAGACAGCCTTTCCCCCAGTCGTGGCTTACGTGAAGCACAGCCTCCTCTTATTTTATCCTTGGTTCTCTTATTCAAGTCTATCCGTCCTTTAAAAAAAGTCGGCAACATTAAACAATGTGGGAGGATTTTTTTTCTGGAGTAATGACAAAATCTATTTACTGGCATCTTGGCTTTGTCAAAAATATCTTTATTTATTTATTTTTAAAATATTTTTATTTATGTATTTGCCAGAGAGAGCACAAGAGCACAAACTAGGGGAGCAGCAGGCAGAGGCAGAGGGAGAAGCAGGCTCCCCGCTGAGCAAGGAGCCGGGGACTTGACCCCAGGACCCTGGGATCATGAACTGAGTGAAACAGATGCTAACCGACTGAGCCACCCATGTGGCCCTGTCAAAAAGTATTTTAAACAAAAAGCTGGCATCCGAAACTGCCTTCATACTTGTCACCCCTGAAGGGCATTCTTGGCTCCCTGTAATTCCTTTAACATACATTTCTGTGGTCTGCAGAGTTGGAGTGTGTGTGTGATTCTCCAGTTGACAATGTAAGTCTGAGTACGTCTCAGAACAAATGAGACTGCCTTGAAGGAACCACGAACGTGAGCACAGGTGTTGGAGTTAGGGGATTTGGGGTGCAACCATTCTGCTAAGAATCCAAGTTGCCAATAAAGACCATGAGGAAAACCCAAAGGGCACTCTCAGAAGGGCCGGCACCCCGCTGACTGAGGGAGCGTGTGACTGAGGCTCTGTGCCGGCCTCTGGTGGGGGCCTGGAGTTCATGTGGGGCCCTGGGGACAGGCAGAGGCGTCCTCGGTCACCGGACAGGCGTGCGTGCTCGTGGCCTCTGAAGTAGGAACTTCTGTGACACTTCTCCAAGATGTGGAAGGCAGAGTCACCGCTACAGATGACCTCCTGGGGGTTTACAGTGAATTTCACACTAGTAATGTGATTTTTTTTTTCCCTGAAAGCAGTTTAATACTAAAACGAAGGATGGGTTCACGGTGAACACAAAAGTTCCCAGCCTCAAAGAGCAAGGGAAGGAATACGATGGGTTCACAATCACCATTACAGGAGACAAGTATGTATGCTTCCTAAGTGGGAGTATAAGGGCGGGCTGGCGTCTGGTACTGCCCCAGGAGGTTGGACACACTGGCTTCTGCTTTATCCTAAAACGAAAATTACCAAGGTCCAGCATGTAGCTATAAACTACTTATTTTGTTAATGTGACTTGTGAGGCTACTCTGCCAGCAGATACGTTTTCTGACCTTGTTGGATCTAACGGCTTTCTAGATACTGGGTATCATATCGAACGTTGGAAAGCATTCTTCCGGGTTCTTCACGTTCCTTGTGGGCAACACTTTTAGTAATAAAATGAAAAGAGATGAGGGGTTGGCAGACTGAAGGCCATTGTAAGTTTTTAAATACAGGTTTTAGTATATTCTGAGAGCGGTGCAGCCTTACTATGGAAAACTTAGAATACACAGATAAGCAGAGATAGAAAATAAAATCACTGAGTTGTTTTCTTTAAAAACAGATTATACGCCACATATTGTTTTATAATCTATTCCTCTTGTGTCTTACAGTTACTTTATCATGAACATTTTCCTTTATTGTTGTGTTTGTAATGCTTGCGTAGTATTCCATTTTGTGGGTCTTATAGAATTTCTCCTATACATTTTTTTACATTGACCATTTTAGAGTCTTTCTCATTTTTCACTTTATAAATAGCCCCGCAGTGACTTTTCATTAACCAGTCTGATTTGTCTCTGAAGCCCAAGCTTCATCCAGGAGCCTCCATATCCCTTGAATCCGGGCAGGATGCTCACCCCTCCCCCACAGCAGGCATCCCTCAGTGTGCTCGGCCTGCAGGGTTCCCGCACTGGGACCTCCAGCTTGATTTCTGCCGGCTCCATCGTATGCTGTGACTTGCCTCGGCCTCCGGGGCTACATTTTTCTTACATGCTTTTACTCTCAAACCACAGGAGCCTCTCTGTCAAGTTCTTTGTCAGAACCTACCCAGGCCTCCATGAGTAAGCACCAGCTTAGTAACTTCCAGATTTTGTGACTTTTCCCAACCCTCTCTACCCCGGAAGGAATTCCAGGGCTTGCTAGTAATGTAAAAATGACTCCCCTGCCTTTCCACCAACTTGTGAGATACAGATCTCATCAGATGGTAGCTCCAGGCAGAAAGGAACGGTGGTATGAAAGAGTACGTCAGGTTCCTTCCCTGCGAAACGTGGCTTCTCTCCCTGTTGTCTCGCCGTATTTGTTACCTCCTGCCCTGGGTCCTCTCGAGTAGTCTCTGGTGCCTCTGTCCCCGATCTCCTGGTGGCTTACAGTGCTTTGTCAGTGTCCCTGAGGCCCCATTCCACAGGCTGTTAAGCCACTCCCCACCCCACACCCTCCCCATGCCGTGGATACCAGGACCAGCTCCCTTGCCGGGCACTCAAGGCCTTTCATAATGTGGCCCTTGCAACATTTCCTGCTTGCCTACGCTGTTTTCCTGCCAGAATTTGGCCTGCTAACTCGGCTGGACTGCTTGTTCCCTGAGGTCACCTCCCACCTCCTGTTTCTGAGCCTCTCTTCCTCCATCCTGAATCTCACATTCAGGCCCCTTCCCCCTTCCCCTGTGAAGCATTTCCTGTTGTCTTAAATATCTTCCAAACTGGACCTGATCTGCTGCTTTTGAACCCTGACGTGCTGTGTGAGCGCCTTGTGCGTGGTCTTAAAATAATTCATGGCCTCAGGTCTCCCTCCTTCCTCGGTAAACGTAGCAGCTCTGCCACACTCCTCTTTATAGGATCTAAGAGCCATTTATTTGTATAGTAATGTCTGTTGCATTGTATTTGTCTCCTCTGTAGAGCCTGGAGTGGAGCTAAGCTAAGCATGCAGCAGAGGTTTTAAAAAAACACAGTAGAGTCCCTGAACTACTTCTACACACAGTTCTGGCTCTGGTCTTCAATTATAGCAGGGTGGCTGTCTGAGAAAGTCTTTAGTCTGCATTCATTCTTGACCATGTGTAGTTACTTCCTTCTGTAGTAGCTTAAGCTCCTGTAGTATGTACGCATGTTTAGATCGAACAAAATACCGTGTTTTATGGAAAACTTGCCTACGTACGGAACATACCTCAGTGTGTGTGGTTAGAAAGGTGGGACACGTTCTCAGCTATGTTTTGTGCCACATCAGCCCACCAGTTCCTTTCTTCTTTTTACTCCCCGTGTTTGGCTTGTTGAATTGTATAATACGTGCCTTTGACACATGTTGTTGTATTTTTAGGGTTGGCAACATACTGTTTTCTGTGGAAACGCAAACCACAGAAGAACGAACACAATTCTATCATGCTGAGATAGACGCACTTTATAAAGACCTCACAGCAAAAGGAAAAGTACTGATTCTTTCATCAGAATTTGGGGTAGGCTTCTGTTTGTTCCATTTTATCCCTGCTTCCTAGCATTCACCAGTGACCTTTGCAAAGCCTCTACCCGGCCGGGGGTAGTATGAATCTTACGCTTGAGATCGGCTTTCAGTGACTTCTTAACATTCTTGTAGAAACAGTTCCCATATTTATTTATTTATTTTTTTAAAGATTTTATTTCTTTGCGAGAGAGAGTGTATGCACAGAGGCAGAGTATAAGGGAGAAGCACACTCGCTGCTGAGCAGGAAGCCCGATGCGGGGCTCGATCTCAGGATCCTGGGATCAAGACCTAAGCCGAAACCAAGAGTTGGGTGCTTAGCTGACCAATCCACCCCGGTGCCTGAAAAGGTTTCAGTTTTAAAAACCGCTCGGGAGACATTGCCCTAAACCGAACCGCATATATGCCCTTTCGTTAGGGAAAAAATGGTAGCGCAGAGTATAAAATATCCAAGAATATGAAAGGAGGTTCCCATAGGAGAAAAGTGAACTAGTCCTCTTCCCAAGGTAAGTTTTTCTTATGTCTTGTCACCTTGTGAAAAACTAGTTTATAATCTAGCTTTTAAACTCATGGGCGCGTGTCTTCTCTTTTTCCAGGAGGCCGATGCTGTTTGCAACTTAATCTTATCCTTAGTTTATTACTTTTATAACCTAATGCCACTCTCTCGAGGGTCCAGGTGAGTGATAACCTATAATCTGAAAGTTTTTACACTGAAGAACACATTCTTTTTTGCTTGCAGTGCTGGTTGTGGCCATGGGTACAAAAGTACCCCAAGTAATCATAAGAAATCCCCTTTTTTTTTTTTTCAAAATCCACCCAGAAATTACGTTCTTGACCCACCACACCATCAAAGGAATTATGAAACGTTTTACAGGCTGGGGTCCATTCATTCGACAGCTCAAGTGGCTTGAAGGCCTACTGTGTGCGTGCGTCGCCCTCCCTGATCGGCCCAGACTGTCACCCTGCGCTCTTCTCCCCTTGCCCCCGGTTCTTGTCCATCCCTCGACCTCCAGCCCCCACACTTCATCCGCTCTGTACCGCCTGCGCTGCCACGAGCCCCTTCCTGCTGCTGCTGAAGCCATCAGGAACTTCCCAGTGTCGTCAACACCAGGGTTTCTGCCTGTTCTCTGTCAGCCAGTACGGTGCGCCATAGATCATGAAATCTGAATTTAAGATGTTGGAGCTAATGTTCTTGTCTTCAACGCTTGAAAAGTAAAACTCTCTTCAACGTGGTAGTAAATGTTGTTACAGTTTAGGCCTGGAAACCAGCGAGGCGCATAAACACTGCAGTATCCGCCTAACAGTTACTCGCAGGCGTGGAGTTTCTGATGTGCCCACGCCCTCCGCGCACCCCCTTTGATCGAGCACTTAGGCAGGTGCCGTGCGGATACCCAGCAGTTTCCTGTCGGTCCTCACAGCACCTTTGCTGGTTCCTGGTGACAGAGGAGGAAGGAGGTGAAGGGGAAGGAAGAGCAGCTCTCGTCCCGCACACTCTTTCCCTAAGAGCCTGCGGCTCTACAGTCCCTGGTCCCGTTGGTTCAGTCCTCTTGTGCTCAGAGCTACAGCCATAGTTCAGACCCGTGTCACCCCGTGCTCTCTGACTTATCTCCCTGCTTCTAAGCTTTTCTCCCTCCCCTCTCTGTCCCAGTTTTTTGTTTTTTGTTTTTAATTCCAGGATAATTAACATACAGTGTTATATCGGCTTCGGGTATACAGTGTAGAGATTCAGGATCTTTGCCCCAGTTCTTCATACCTGGTGCCTCAGGTACAAGCTCAGGGACAGTGGGCACAGTGTGTGTCTGTGTCCTGTCCTGGTTTGTCTTGGGACTTCTCAAAGGCCCTCCCATTGGTCCTCCAGGACACCTCCCTGCGTGTCCTCACACCTTCGTGTCCACGTGGGCCCTGCCTCTGTGCCAGTCATTTCCCTTCCTTCTAACCCCCTGGGCCCCACCTGGGCCCTGGAGATGCAGCTCGCGTGCCCTTGGCCTCCATGGGGTCTTTCCATGGGCGCCCCCCCAGGCTTGACTCACTGCATGTGCAGGCTTTGTCGGTGGCATGCCTGCTTCTGCCTCCGCGGCCAGCCTGCTCTCAGGTGAGCGCCTCCTGGTTATCTTTACGCTGAGGGCCTTGCACGGGCACACATGGCCGGTGTGTAGTTGGTCTGTCGGAAGCAGGAATGAGTTTGTTATAGGCCAAGAGGGGAGTTTATATAACACCTCAGTCCTCAAACCAGTCTCTTGATGCTTCTGAGACTGCATTCTGCTTTTCTTCTCTGGGGACCGCAGTGTTTAATGCTTAAACAATAAGATTAATATGTTTGTATTACAAAGTATATCATATACGTGCATTTTAAAAGCCAAGCCTTGTGAAGTTGCTAGAAATAGAAGCAGACCGATCTTCTAATTCATTATTTCATAAGAATAGAAAAACCAAGTATAAGAAAACTCCTAATTAAAAGAAACACCTTCTTTCCTCAAAAAAAGAACATTCTGGGTCACATTTACCCTTAAAATAATGAATCTAAATATTTTTGTTAGTAAATATTTTTAAGACACGAAAATATTTTTTAGTTTAATTTCTAAGGACTTCTTAAGTAAAATCTCATCTTTTATGATAGAAAATCCATAATGAGCTTTTCATATAACCCCTGCTCAAAAACCAGGACTGACTGGTAATTATTCTTTATTTGCATAGTGTAATAGCGTACTCCGTGATCGTGGGAGCACTGATGGCAAGTGGAAAAGAAGTAGCAGGAAAAATCCCCAAAGGGAAGGTACGTCGAAGCTGGAAGGGCAGGTGGTTGGCTGTGTGTTCAAATCCCAGCCCTCGGATTTTTGTGCTAAGACCCAGAGGTGAAACTGTTCTCAGAGTGAGCCTCTCTCCTCCAAATTAATCACATTCCTAAATTTCTTTCTTTTTCAGTTAGTTGACTTTGAAGCTATGACAGCTCCTGGTTCAGAGGCCTTTAGCAAAATAGCCAAAAGCTGGATGAACCTAAAAAGGTAATTACTTGGTGACGGTCAGTAAAGGGGGTTGGGGACATCCTATTGCTCTTGGAGCTCGCTGTGTGACTCTGGGAGTACGCCCCCTTCCCTGAGTTCGTTCTTTGCAAGGAGTGCAATCCTTTTCCAAGGCTGAGGTGTTCTCCTGTCAATTAGAACCCCTGAAAGAGGGGCACCTGGGTGGCTCAGTAGGTTGAGCCTCTGCCTTCGGCTCAGGTCATGATCCCAGAGTCCTGGGATCCAGCCCCGCATCAGGCTTTCTGCTCAGTGGGAAGCCTGCTTCTCCCTCTCTCTCTCTCTGCCTGCCTCTCTGCCTACTTGTGATCTCTGTCAAATAAATAAATAAAATCTTTAAAAAAAAAAAAAAAGAGAGAAAGAAAGAACCCCTGAAAGGGTGAGTCTACGGATAAAAATAAACAAGTAAAAAGGTTTGTGAACAGAAAGTGACACACGTCCTCTTTGTACAATCAGGCATTTCTCACTCTTGGCTAATTTACCCTTTATCCCAAACTCTTTGGTTCAGTATTCAGGGAGGAATTTGAAAACTGTGAGCTGGACCCATTTCGAACTTACTCTGAGTGGGAGCACATTTTTACTGCACGGTAGATTTTCAGAAGGTGGTACTTCATTGTAGTGTGGACGAGGAGTCCACGTGAGTCCAAAATTTCATTTTGGGATGAAATTAAACCCATAGATGGTTTTCTTTCTTTTTTTTTTTTTTAAGATTTTATTTATTTGACTGGGAGAGAGAGATGCTCAGATGCTTTAATAGTTAATAAAGAACAAGCACACGTCGCTGACCTTCATTCTTGCTCCTCCATGTTTTCTCCATGATAACCCCCTCCAACTTTGCCTTTCCCATCTGTAGGACACAGCAACTGCTCTAAAAATGGCCAGATAAATTTGTGCTCTGTTTAAAACAGAGAAATTAAGGTCTATCATGTACTCTTGTTCAGTGTGTGAGTGCACCACTAGCCTTGTAACGATCTCTTCTGACAGTCGCATCTCGCTCCAGTGTGTTCCTGTTTCGGGATTACTGGCTCACGTGTGTTTTAGAAATATGACCATAGCGTCAAACATCTTGCTTCTGTCACTTCCTTAGTTTTACAGTATGAACCTTCCAACAGTTCTTTAAGAATGAATAAAAGCCTGCCTCCCGCTGTGCAGGTACATTTCACACCGCCCTCTGGCATGCATGATCTTGTTCTGGGCTCAGAGCCCCTCTGTGACTTAAGAACACTGTGCTGGTGCTACTGATACGGGCGGGGGGGGGGGGGGAGGGCTGTAGCCAATACGGAGCGAGGCAGGCCTGGACCCAGTGTCTCTGGTTCAAGTCCAGTGGCTCCCTGGCGGGACATGTGTGAACAATCACACGTACAGCAGTGCTGAATTTTCCTTTGCAAACATTCTGGCTGAACTGGCCAGCAGCCCATTATGGGAGCCTCTGGACAGAAGTCCCCGGCCCTATGGGCATCTGTTCTGTTCACAGCTCCTCCCTGCTTTTGTAGAATTGTCTTACAGCGTACACACGGGGTCACTGGAAAGAGAATATTAAAATAGGAATAATGCCTTTTTTGTGAAATTGTGTTATCTTCATATTCCTTCTTTGTGTTTTTCTTTTCCAGTATTTCACCTTCTTATAAGACTCTCCCATCCGTGTCAGAGACGTTCCCAACATTAAGATCAATGATCGAGGTGCTAAACACAGACTCCTCTCCACGTTGTCTTAAGAAACTCTAGTTACGCTGTGGTATTTATACAAGTAAAGGGCCGGACCTCTTGCTTCTTAAGTTATTTTTTAAAACATGGAATTATAAAGAAACTAGGTCCTTTATTACTTTTGATACCAATTTTTGATAGGAATTGAATACTTGAAATCATTTTCTTTACTTTTGGAACCATAACAAAAATCATGGAAGAGGGTTTTTTTTGGAGGGGGGCGAAAAAGCTCTATGTTGGGGCAGGAAAGTGTGTGCAGAGGCCAGTGGCCTTGTTGGTTTCCACTTACAAAGCCCTAAAACTCCTCTCTCACAGCAAAAAAGTTGACTTCAAAAACCAAAAAGTAATCATTAAAAGGAATGAAACCAACAACAAAACGGAGTGTTTTCATTCCTTGAAAGAGCGGGATATTTTTCAAAGGCCTTTTTATGCACATTGGGATAAGGCATCATGTTTTTCACACTCACGTAATCTTCACGAGTGGGTTCTCCGTTGTGTTTGAATGATGGAAGACTCATGCGCCATCACCACGCGCCGCAGAGCTCACCCCCGGGAATGTTTATTTGAATGACAGTATTTGACAGTATTTGCCAGTGACCCAAACACTGAATTATTGAACCATGTTTGTTTGTTTTTTTTCTCTGTGTTGGAAAAAATAAACGAGGGGTGATTGCTATAAATCACCAGTTTTTGACACTGGATTATGTATGTTTTTATTTTGTGACCTGGTTTCCCTTTCAGGTGTAAGAACCACCAGAACATGACTGATTATTCTTCCCCCAAGACAGGGTAAATGACAGTGAGTAATGGGTTCGTTCAGTCGTTGCCATTTCCAAATCACCTTCATTTTTCTTTGGTTTTTGTTAAAGAGTTAAACTATTCGCTGCTTTCTGCTACTTCGTTTTGCTCTTGAAATCTCACGTAAGAGTATTAGGCCAGTGTCCCGGGGTGTCAGGGCTCATGCCAAGCATAGTCCCCTCTGGACGGGAGCAGTTACCTGCCAGACCACGGCTGTTTGATCGCGACGACCTGCCCTTCGGACTTGTGCCCACCCGACTCCTGACACGGGCTCCAGGACACCCAGAGTGGAGCCGCTGCTCTCGTCTCCTCTGAGGCTGGGGAATAGTGACCCCACGTGTCAGGCACACCGCACCCGATGACACATTGCACACCCCCAGGTCCGTTTTCCTCTGGAGCCCAGCCTGATGCTCACCGCAGACAAACGTCCGTTTTCATTTCGCAGAGGAGAGGGCTGAGACTCTAGGCGGGCACTGACGCTCCAGGCCCCCGGGCTGCTGATTCCCTGGTGCTGGTTCCAGCCGCACAGCCAGGCCACTCTGCCCAGGCCTGCCCTGCCCCACTGTGGCCTGCAGGACCAAAGATTCCAATCACAGGCTCTTCTCAAGACTCAGAGAACGCATGACAGGGTGCCTTCCTGTCTGTCCCTTCTCCCTGTGCTCTCAGCTTTGTGCTGTTTTGACCAAACTGGTGTGGCTGATGACTTTCGAAACCACCAAAGGGCTGTGCCCAGAGACGCTGTACGGGATGGCAAAGCAACATGGCAGCTACCATCCTTTTTTCTCTTTTTTTTCTTTCCTTTTTTTTTTTTTTTTCAAGATTTATGTATTTTAGAGAGAGTGCCTAGTTGCATCAGTGGGGGGAGGGACAGAGGAGGGCATCTCCCAGCAGCTCCCCACTCAGTGCCGAGCCCCGTACCACACTTGCTCTCTCAACAACCCATGAAATCCTGACCTGCACTGAAACCAAGAGCCAGACGCTTAACCGACTGAGCCACCCAGGCGCCCTTTGACTTTTCTAAAATATGACAATAATGTCTAAACCCCAGAATTAGAACATATTTTTCTTGAAACCATCTCCAAATTCCTACATTTCAGTTTTTATTTAGATAGCTCAGTTTCTCCTCATTCAGATAAGGTGATCATCACATCATCAGATATACTAACATGCCAAATTCTATGACTTCAAGATATTTTGGGAGAACATTCCATCTTCTGCCCCAAGTCCCAAAATGCTCGGGCCCAATTGGCGGTGGTCTGAACAAAATATTACAAGTAGTTCTGTTTGGTGACCAAGAAGGTACTAACCACTAGCACTCCCGTTCCCGTCTTTGAGGGCTCTTGTCCCAGGAAGATCTGAAATGTGTTTTTATATCATGATATTTGAAGTTTCTCATCACCTCTTCAGTATTAAATTGAAAAATTGCACATAAAAACCAGTCACATTTCCATCCTACAAGCTGTTCTCTGTTTAAAGCTTTTTTTTTTTTTTTAAGGTTTTTACTTATTATTTGACCAAGAAAGACACAGCGAGAGAAGAAACACAAGCAGGGGGAATGGGAGAAGCAGAAGCAATCTCCCCGCTGAGCAGGGAGCCTGATGGCAGGGCTCAATCCCAGGATCATGACCTGAGCCGAAAGCAGATGCTTAACCGACTGAGCTACCCAGGCGCCCCTGTTTAAAGCTTTAAAAAAAAAAAACATTAATTTATTTCTTAAAAATTAGAATTTAGTTCGCTTTTACCCTTAAAATTTCATATCAAAACTTTCTGGTCATTCTGAGGAAACAAGACCACCATGTTTCTTTTGTCTGTGTTTGGGTTTTGCCTTGTTAGCGACCCTTACCCGTTTGATTTTATGGTGTAGAGTTAAGGCCCTCCTGGTATGTGGGTGACTTCCTCAGCCTCTTTCCCCCTCTGGCTCTGTGATGAAGAATCTAGAAACCCCGCGTTAGGGCTGCCTCTCTGCCCCGGTCAGGTGCGAGCATGAGAGGCTGTGTTCCCAACGCAGGTCGGTTTAGTCGTGTGCCTGGGGGTTGGTTCTCTCACACTACAGCTATTACTAATACAGGGACTTCAGATAACTCATCTACCTCTACTTGTTGGTCTCAGAATCCCTTTATCCATTGGAGAATTTGAAACGTGTTAGAGGGGACCATGGATTAGTCCAGAAATGTCACCCAGAATTCAACTCTTTTCCTCGAGGTCAACACTGTCCTTGCTAAAGGCAGCTCTAACGTCCCTCCTACAAAACTGCACCCCACTCTTCCTTGGCAGCATTGCTACCTCCCCAGATTGCACTCTTGCTGGATCACTTCTGTAGTCTCGGGTTTGTCTTCTTGCGGCTGCACTTAAATCCCTCCTGGCCTTTCACTGCTGCCCTAAAATGAAACCCATAGCCTCTAACCACACACTCCTTCTTTTTTTTTTTTTTTTTTTAATTTATTTCTTTTAGTTATCTCTACACCCAGTGTGGGGCTTGAACCCACAGTCCTAATACCAAGTCACATGCTCCTCCTCAGGCCAGCCACGCGCCCTGTTTGTACCAGGGACTCACTGAGGCTTTTTCTCCCCTGCTTCACAACTTTGCTTTTTCCTCTCTCTCCCTCTTTGGAGTAGACAAGCAAAACTCAAACACTCTCTGGAGAGCCTTTGAAATCCCTCTCTCTGTCCTTAGTGTTGGGAGCTGAAGGCAAATTGTGTGAGTCTGACTGATTGCCTTGTCCTCTGGACCTCCAGGCGCCCTCCAGAAGCACAATAAGAGGAAAGCTGTCCCTGCAGGGGTGCTTCCCTTGCTGGTAGCGCTATTATCTGCTTTGCCTAGGGTTTCTTTCTGCTTGATATCTCTGTCTCCCCACCCCCGTATATCTACATCTATGTCGATGATACACAGGTCGGTAGATATCGCTTCCTCTCCCATCCAACTTGAACATCTCTTCTTGCGTTTATTAGTCATTTGTATTTCAACTGTCTTTGTGATCTTTGGCTGTCAATTCTGATTTATTAAGAAATATGTGAAACATACAAAGTATAAAAAATGACACGTGAACACCTAGGGGCTCACCACCTGGCTTCAGAAACCATCAGATGCAGCTGAAACCCACCGTGCACTCTTCTCTAATCTCAGCAGCAGCCCTTGCCTTACCCAAGAGGTAACCTTGACCCTCAGGTATGAGATCATATGGCCCGTACATCTCTATTTTTACTCCATGTATGTGTTTTTCTACAATTTCTTTTTGCTTATGGCTGTATCTGTAGCAATTTGCATCCTTAGAAAACAGATCCTATAGAAGAACCACGCTTTCCATGACATAGCCTAATCCCTGTAGCTCAATATCTAGTCTCCCTTCTTCATTATACATGAAGACCGGGAAAACCATTGGTGACAATGGCTAACAGATGGCTCTCAGATCATCACATAGTAGACAAGGGACGTGGTGTCTGCCTGACAGAGATGAGGAAGAGCATGTGCCACGAAAACCTTTCTCTGTGCTCCTTTTGCAGCGTTACACCTGTCCTTCCGATACAAGAAAACAGAATAGAAGAAAAAGGAACAAGATGGGACATGGACACTGCTTGCAAAAATGTGTCCGTCTCTAGCTCATTCATTCCGTCAGTCACTCATCCCAGCCATCCAACCCACAAATGTTCATTGACCCACCATGGGTGCCAGGTACTGAGCTAAATGCCGGGAAACAAAAACAACGAAGACACAGTCTCTGCACATTCACAGCCAAGTTAAGAAAATAGACAAGTAGGGAAGCATCTGGGTGGCTCAGTTAGTTAAGCCTCTGCCTTTCGCTCAGGTCATGATCCCAGGGTCCTGGGATCAAGCCCCAAGCGGGGCTCCCTGCTCAGTGGGGAACCTGGTTCTCCCTCTCCCTCTCTCCCCACCCACTTGTTCTCTTTGTCTCTCTCAAATAAATACAATCTTTAATAAAGAAAAAATAGACAAGTAAATAATAATAATAGCTCTGAATTGTGGAACATTCACAATTTGGCAGGCACTGTGTTAAGCACTTGCTGGTATTACCTCATTTAGTCCTTATGTGAGACATGTGGAGCGTGACAGCAAATAGCACCTGTGGGAAAATGGAAGCAGAGAAAACGTCAGATCACACAGCCTCCAGACGATGGAGCTGGGATTTGAACCTTGCCAGACTGACCTAGAGCCTGTGTCTTTAAACCTCAACAGTCATCTCTTGAGTAATTATGACCAAATAGGAGAGGGCAATGACAGAGGGCAATGGGAGAGGTGACACCGACATGTTGGAATGCTTCTTCGAGAGTGGCTCAGTAGTGGGGTTCAATGAAATGCCCTCCAGAACAACAGGGAGCTCTTGTCTTGAGTGTAGACAAATGATTCAGTCCATGCCTTGATAGACACTTCTGGCCTTAATTTAGTTTCATTACTTTGGTGTCGGAGCATTATAAACAAGCCAATTTTAAAGTCTGGGGAAAGGGCCAACTGCTAACTTCAGGGAACTCACTAGAGAGATTCCCTGTTTGTAAAATGGGGTGGTCCTGTCTAGGTGTCCCTTAGCAGATACCCGAGAGCCCGAAGAGACACTGAGGAATCTCTCCTTATAAAGGAGCATGAGGAAAGCAGCCTGAGCTGTAGGGTCCAGCCAGACCCTGATTAATACATGAGGTCCTTTCCCTTAAGATTTTTCACTTTGCCCTGGTGGAAAGGCAGAGTACCCAGCTAGGAAACAAACGGTTGGAAATAACGAGAAGCAAGATGGCAAGTGAAAAGAGCAAATCATGGAAGGTTTGACTGTGAGGACTCGTGAAGAACGGGGTCCTAACATCTACAGTCCATACAGTGGGTGTAGCTACGGAATATTCTGCAGAGACCTTCCTCCATTTTATTGGGTTCTGGTCCTTCTCCAGAGAGACCCCCTTACCAGGGAGCCAGAAATTAACATTTCACGGCTAAAATGAGCATAGATGACAGAAACAAGCCCATAAGTCCTTGCCTCTTGGCAAATGGGCTTGGATTACTACCATTTACAGGAATAGTTCTCTGCTCCAAATTAGTCAGGAAAATTACCCTAGCCTCGGCCTCCCTAAAGGAAAATTCCACTGTACTGAGTCCTGTGCCCACGCATGTCAACTATGATTACAATGTGCACCCCTTGGAATGCAACTTAAGGCTCTGTTGATACCTTGCAAATGGATATGTTTGCATCTTTCCCTCGGCTAGCACGTAATATTAAACAGCCCACATGCTTCCTAGAGAGATCCATCTCCAGTGAAGAGCCTCCGTGCCAAAATCCAAGAAACTCACAGGCAGACATGACTTTTCTGGAGAAAAGCATTGCAGTCTGTGCCCATAAAAATGTTTACTCCTTTAAAGTTTACTCCTTTATCATTACACAGAACCCTCCAAAGGCAACCCTTGCAAGCTAACTTAGGAGAAAGGGGAGAATTTCCTACAAGGACAGCCTGGCCCTTGTGTTTCCTAAAGCCAGGCCTCAGGAAAGGACCCAAAGTGAGGGGCCATCTGGAAAGAAACCAGGATGTTTATATTCTGTCCCTCAAATCACATTGTGAAAGAATAAGACTGTGTTTGTGTGTGTTCATGCGCGTGCTCTGCCCAGAGATTGTCTCCCTGGTCTCTACTTGGGTTCTTAAGTAGAGTGCTCTGATTGGCCCTGCCCCGTTGCCAGGGAGACAGGATCACCGGTACAGAACCACGCCCACCCACTGAGGGAGAGGGAGATTCTGTTTCAAGAACAGTGAATCTTACTAAGGACCTTCCTTCTGGTATTTTTAAAAGTTCCAACATATGGGTTTGGTTGAATAAATTATGTATTCCCTTATTTTGGAATACTAGATGACTATTAAAATCATGTGTTAGAATATTTAACAAAATTAGAAAAATGTTCATAACATTCTTGAGTAAAAGGGGCAAGTTAGAGTCAATTTTTTAATTATATAATAAAAACTTTATTATGTAATGAAAATAGCTTTATGAATATTTGTCGTTTGCACACATATGCATGTAAAAAAGAAAATCGAATGTTTACATAGTTATATATAATGTTTACATAGTTATATTAAACTATGTTTACATAGTTATATATAGTTTTCTCTATTTTTCAAATATTTTGTTGAAATTTATTATCTTTATAATCAAAGTTAATTTTTAAACTAAATTTTTAACTATGATCAAAGTTAATTTTGATTGACAAATTAACTAAAATTACATGAAATGGAAATGAAAAAAGAATCCTCTTATATCCTGAATCAGATATTTTATAATTTATAAAATCATAAAAACAAGTGCAATAAAGTTTACCTAAAGTGGCTCTTTTTAGGCATCATTTAGGGAAATAACTACTTTTAAACTTCTGTAACATCCCCTTCAAATGCTTCCTTTAAAGTCAAGATTTTGAAAAAGCTCCCAGCCTGCCGTCACCTTGTTTTACATATCAGCTTGAAAAGCTGTTCAAGACATAATTAAACATCTCATTCAACTTGGGAATAATAATTCTAGCGATACGTGTTATTGAAAAATGTGGGCAAGTCAGAAAGAGAAACATATTTGAGGGTAAGAGGACAATCACATTGTTCCACATAAACCACTGGTTTTCTTTCTTTACGGTGAAGCGAGAAAAACATCCAGAGAGTTTCTCACTCAATGAGAACTAACAGAGAGGTTGTTAGAGCCTTTCCCATTACTTACCTGGAATTTGAAGCTTCAAAAAGACTAAAGCCACTGATGGGAGCATCCTACAAGAGGTTTTGGTAAAGATTTTACTAGGAGTCTTGGGGGTGGGATCAAATCTGGAAAAGTCACAAGAAGGGTCAACATGGGTTAGAAAAGTATGTTTATCAAATCTCAGGTGAGACTAGTATGTCAGGCCTCATTCTGTTCCCCAAACCTATGAAGGCAGAGCTTCTAGAAGACCAGGGAGGACTTCCGGAAACCCTTCTCACCAGCTAATCAAGGCAATTAAAAGTCCACATGCTGTCATTCACTCCCAGATCTGCTAGTTCTAGAGTGTGCTCCAACATCGGCTTCAGACAGTCTCTTGTTTCCTTCTTAGCCCCCATTCTGATGCCTTCTCTTTCTCTGTCCATGGTCCTGGTGTTGGCAGGGCTTCTGCTCTCCACTTTGGTACCTGTTCCTGCTTCCCTACCCTGCACTGCTGGATCTTTGGCTTGATTCAGAAAGAAGACATAATAATAACAATACAAAATGACAGTAACTTTAAAAAACAGCATAAAAAGTGCTGTGAGAAAACCAAAAGGACCTAATGATTTACACCTGAGGTGCATTACTGGGAGTTGGCTACCCAGAGGAGGTGATGAGTGTTTTGGACCTTGGCAGGTAAGTAGGAGTTTGCTAGGTAGGATGGAAGGAGTCTCCTAGAAGAAGAAAAACTGGGACAAAAGAACCAGAGATGAGAAAGCACATGGCATCCTTGGGATGGCTTATAGATAGGGCTGCATAGAAAGCGTGGAGCAGAAGAAAGTGGAGAATCTTGCAGTTGCTGAAGGAAAATTTTAAAGCATGGGAAGGGCTTGATTAGATTCATTTTAAAAGATGATTTGGCTGCATCACCAAGCATGGCTGAAAAAGGGTGGCCCCCACGACCCCCATCCCTGACTCTCTTTGCAACCTGGGCCCTCCCATGCCCAGTCAGATCCTTAACAGGGACTGTGTTCTTCCGTGGTTTTGTCCTGGCCTTTTCTTGTCCCACATCTGTTCTCATGGTTTTAACCCTCATCTTGACACAATTCTTGGTGTCTTGCGTTTGCAGGTAGATGCTAACCCTGTGTACCCCCATTCCCTCAAACTCAATATGTGTAGCCAAATTCAACTCCTTTTCCCAATACTCAGTTTTTCCCCCCTGACTCTTGATTTCTGCCTTTCCCCCAACCATTCTCCATGCTACTTGAGCTCAGAGTTTGCTGGATGTTACCTCCACCTTTCTTTGGCCCTCATGTTCAACCCATATTCAAGTTTATCAAGATTTATTTGTGATTTCTGGCATCTGTGGCTTCCCAGTCCAACTGCAGCCAGCCTATCTGAGACCCTTCCCACCCCCCAATTCTGTTATAGGACCAACAGCATCCCAGCTAGTGTTCCAGGTCTCCAGTGGCTCTCCTGGATGGTCCTATTCTGGTATAGTTTCTATTCTGTCTTAATTATAGAGGGCCATGTATAAGGTGGATATTAAGCATGGTTCAAATTACCTTTGAAAGTCCCTTAGGAAGATCCTATATTGAGGTCTGACAAACCATCTCTCTAAAAGTTCAACAACAACAATGAAGTGTTTTTTTTGTTTGGTTTTTTTTTTTTTTTTTTTTTTTTTTTTTTTTTTTATGTCTAGTGTGGAGCCCAATGTGAGGCTTGAACTCACAGCCCTGAGATCAAGACCTGAGCTGAAAACAAGAGTCAGATGCTTAATCAACTGAGCCACCCAAGTGTTCCAAATACAACAATAATAAGATATAATTTTTTTTTTCTTCTAGCAGGGTATAGATGGTGCTTTCTTCTGTCCAGCACTACACAAGGTAGTTGGCTTGTACTTAGAACTCATTTTGGAAGGGCAGATGTATTTTTAAATATTCCTTCTGTGAAAAGTGAACAAGAAATAATTGAAACTGTAGCAGAGGAAAAATAATTTTCCCTCTACCCTTATTAGTTCCTGGCAGAGACCCCTGTAATAGAAGACAGACTAAGAATAAAAAAAACGAAACAGGTTTATTGACATGTATACGTCCCATATACATGGAAGATACTCAGGGAAACATGAGTGATACGCTGAGGTGGCTTAGAACTCTGGCTTAAATACCATCTTCCACTAAACAAGGGAAAAAAGTGTGGGGGAAGAGAGTTTTGAGAGAGTACTAGGAGAAGCATGGAAATCTACAGTAAGGTCTGTTATGCAGATCAGAGTCGATACCATTTTCATCGATAAGGACTTCATGCTGTCTCAGGCCATTAGCCTTTGTCCTTCCTCACCAGGTGGTAGAAGGGACACCTTTGTAGACTGATGTCCTGCTTTTAGGCACATAGTTGGAGACCAGGGGACTTTTCTTGCATTCACTTCTTTTCAGTTATCTTCAGCTCAAAATAATCCTTATACCAAAATGGTTTTTTGGAGGTTGGTGTATTCTGCCGCCCCTCAAGGTTTACCAAGAGCACAGCCGATTCATACATCTCTCATACTCACTCTGGACACATGCTTACGGAAAGGATGGCAGGTAACATCTCCCATTCTGGCCCTGTCCTTTAAATTCTTAAAAAAACATTTGCTGAGCATCTATAACTAAATAGGTGTGAATTAAGGAAGAGGAAACATCAGGGGTTGGGGTGTCTGCCTGCACAGATTTCACAGGATTCTTGCTGAAGACAGGCCACAGTTTCAGGAGCCGGATGGAAGTTGGGTCAAGCCAACAATCTTGGTCGCCTGGAGAGAGAAGGGCAGCTTTGGTCCCTCACAAGGCCGGAATGCCCGGCCTTCCTAGAATAACCCTGTGTGCCCCACATCTCTGCCCACATCGGGCTGCCCTGTCCACAGCGGGTGTCTGTCCTCCTGGGCCCAGGCCCCTGAGCCTTGAGAGGTGCCCCTAGCTAAGCCACAGCTTGGTCTGAGGGATTTAGGATGGGCCCCACGGCAGAAGGCTGTGCTCTCATAGGTGGGTGCCACCCGAGGATCTCTCTGGGGGCCACACTCCTTGCCTAAAGCTCTTTTCTCTCTCTCCTTCCTTCCTTCCTTCCTTCCTTCCTTTTTTTTTTTTTTTTTTAGGAAAAGATTTATTTATTTTAGAGAGAGAATGTGTGTGAGCTCATGGTGGGGTGATTGGGCAGAGGGAGAGAGAATCTCAAGCAGACTCCCCGCTGAGGCCAGAGCCCAACCTACGGCTCCATCTCAGGACCCTGAGATCATGACCTGAGCAGAAACCAGGAGTCCGACGCTTAACAGACTGAGCCACCCAGGCGCCCCTTCCCTTGCCTAATGTTCTGAGACTGGAGAGGCCTGGGGCAACAGCAGCTCTCCCAGGGAAAGCCAGGGCCCCTCTTGGAACCCTGAGCCCTCTCCCATCCACCAAGCTCCCCCAGGCACCCCTCCCCTGCTCTGACCTTCCTCCCCTGCAAGGGGCAGCCCTCCTCTTCCTCCCTCCCTCCCTTCCCACCCTCCTCCCAGGATCGCAGTGTCCTGGATGTTCACTCCTCCACCCTTGAGGCCCACTCTATAGCTTATCTGAGACCTTTAAAGCCTATCTGAAGCAGTTCCCATGCTTCCTCTCCGGTCCCCAAGAGTGGGGGGAGTTAGGGCAGGGCTGGGGGTGACAATCTCCTTGTAAACAAACATTCTCTTTTTTTTTAGGATTTTATTTATTAGAGAGAGTGAGAGAGTGAGCGCACAAATGGGGGGAGCAGCAGAGGTTGGGGGGAGCAGGCTCCTCTCTGAGCAGGGAGCCCCATGCCAGATTCGATCCTGGGACCCTGAGATCATGACCCCGGCAGAAGGCAGATGCCTCACAGACTGAGCCACCCAGGCATCTCTGCCAGGCACTCTTTTTCAGGACTTTATATACATGGTTTCTCTCTTTAAACCCAAATACAGACTTTCTGCAGTAGCTGATTCAGAATCATTCTCCTACCTGAACACATCTAGAAACTGAGGCACAGGGGGCGATTGCATCCCGGCATGTGCACAGTGATGGAAGCACTGGTGGTCTGGCTCCAGAGCCCACATCATGGCTCTGCGGAGACATTCCCCACCCCCCAACCCCTCCCGGAGGGACGCGCAGCCTTCTAGCTGGGAAAAGACTGGCGCCAAGGACGGCCAGCTCCAAGTGTACCCAGCAGAACAAAGGGCCACTTGTCTTTCTCCACACATTTCAAGCTCTGAGGAAAAGCAGACAAGTTGATAACCAAGATGCTCTGGTTTATTAGTACCAGGCTCCAAGTGTCCAGATGAGAAAGAGAGTGTTTAGTTCTGTGTCCGAAACTCGGCTCGGTGCGTCATGAGGCGAACGCTGTATGTATGGAGCTCGCAAGACAAGCCCCAGCATTGTCCCCCAGCCCTGGCTCCTTTGTCCCAGAAGGAGGTGGCGCTGGGGTGGGGGGTGGTGCAGGGGGGCAGAGCCAGATGAGCGGAGAGCCTTGCAAGAGCTGAGAAGTTCCTCGACTTTGCCCCCACGTATATGATACACGGAAAGCCTGGCTTTTGCCCTTTGGGACTGGTTTAGGCAAGAGTGCAGACGTTGTCCCTGGCTGATGCCGTCCAGCTCTTGGTTACTAATGTAGGAACATAGTAATGTGTCTGAAATCTATCCTGAGCTCGCTGGTCTCTGTTTTATGGCATTTTCCTAACAGCTTAATCAGAGCTGCCCATATTTCTGCGTCTCTAGGGCAGCACTTCTTCTAGGAACGCAGAGGAGCTCCGCCTTACCCTGTGGACAGGGAGCTGACTTTGGCCATGTGCAGGGGGCCAGGCTGGAGATACCAGATCAGCAGGGAGGAGGGACAAAGAGGTGGCAGAGAGGCTCCCTGGGGACAGCTTGCCCACAGGTGGGCACAGAGCCACCTCATGACCACCATGGCTTCCTTGGAGTCTCATGGATGTCCCTGGAGCCACCTGACCTTGTCCTTATCTGTAGTTAACACCTATGGTATACTTTCTACTGTGCTGGTGGTCACGGATGCCAAAGCCTCCAGTGTAGACGGGACATGGTGACCTCCATCCAGATGGCATTTAAGCCAAAAGGTCAAGAGTCAGTAGAATCTGGATGAGTGGACACAAGGAAGAAGAGTTTTCCAACTGAGTGGACTGATGGGCACAGAGCTAGAAGGAAGGATGGACCTGCTTATCTGAGACTCCGGTGATGCGCTGGGAGGGAGGGAGGCAGAAGCTGGCAGGGATGGGCTCAGAGGGAGTGGCGCGGAGGTGGGAAGGTTCGCTGCGCCAGGATGGACGGGAAGACCTGGCGTTGTATGGTGGCCGGGGCGGAAGTGGACAAGAGAGATGGCGTAGAGCATTGCAAACGTGACACAAGTTGCTTCTTGCGCAGTCTATAGGAAGATGTGGTGAGCAGGACCGCAGCTTGAAACGTGAAGGCCAAGTTGTCGGCAAGATGCTCCCCTCCAGCCACCTCTCATTTAAAAAAGTATTTATCGAGGGCTCCCCTTGGGTACCGGCCAGTGACTTTCACTTACTCAGAAGCAGGGGCCCTCGGAAGAGCTGCGAGGCACCTCCCTTCCAGCCGGACAGTAGAGAGGTGATCGGTTCGCTGATGCCAGCGCGCACCGTTCCTATTTTCAGTGTGCCGTAGCATCTCACCCTCCGGAAACGTGAATGACTCGCGGCCCTTGCCAATTTTCATGTTTCTATATTTTCACAGAATTTAAATCAATATTTTTACAGGAATTAAAATGTAAAATATAATTCCAGAAATGTAACAGACAACTCTTTTCACTTTTCCATATTTGTTTCCTTTTTTTTTTTTTTAGAGCATCTTGGTATTTCGGTGGCATTTCAGGTTCAAGGGGTTTAAGGACATAGATTCAATCCCTGCAGGGAGCATAGAGTGAAAATATTATGGTAACCGGAAGCCTGTCTTTTCTACCACATGAAGTTCTGACCCAGTCCCTGAGCTCTGGCTAATGATGAAAGCGGTCTGGGAACAAACAGACTCGTGTCTCCTGCCAAGCAGAGAGCTCTAATGGATTCCACTAAGCTCCCCGAGACAGCTGGGATAGCCGTCTACGTTTAGAAGCCGAGAACCAGGAGCCCATTTCACAAATGACAGGGCAGCCTGAAGAGAGGGACAGAAGGCAGGAAAATGCATTCCACATCAAGGAGTGCTTAGAAGTCAAGAACAGCTCAGAGGAGAGAGGAATTCCCTTGACTTCTCAGCCCATAAATCATTGCCCATTCTTTCACACCCTCCTCTCCAACAGCCACTTTTATCTGCGCCCCTCCCCATTCTCTCTCCCTTTAGCTACCTTTATGTACTCTTAATAAACCAAAGACTTGACATGAATTTGAAGCCCTTTTGCAGATGGCTGCCTCCTCCCCCATGGGGCAAAGAGCAACGAGAGAGGCACACGATCTCCCATCTTCTTATGAAGGCAACCTACTATCATGGGGGCCCCATCCTCATGACCCAATCACCTCCCAAGTGGGAGCTTGGGCCCTAACTCCAAGTGCCAGACACTGGGAATTAGGAATTCAACACATGAACTTGGGGATGGTGGTACGGGGGTGGGGGACACAACATGTTGGCATTGTTCTTCCCGGGACACTGAAGTCTATCTGAGATCAAGCTGTAAAGGAGGGGAACTGTCTCCTTTGTGCCTACTTACTTCTTTTGAGCGTGGGCAGTCACAAGGACTTCACGGAGAAGGGGGCATTTGAGCCAGGGCTTAATTAAGGATGAGGTTCCTATTTTTGGAGCTGGGGGGGTGGGAATTTCAGATGAAGGGAAAAAAGAATGAACAATTGCTTCGAGACTTACTTAGATTCTTATAGAGGGCTAAAAATCTCGGAGGCTTTTCTCTGGTAAGTTTTCAGGCAGGTAGAAGAGTTTTGGAATTTTCAAGAGGCCTTTTCGCATTTTCACAGAGCTGAGCTAAGCTGGTCATCCTTGCTACGTAAAATATGATGTCAATGGAGAAAGACCCACTTTTGAGCCTCATGTGGGTCATGTGGCTCTGCCCAGAGGAGATGACTGTGTTCCTGGAGACACAGGGAGTGCCCCACACCTGCCCAGACTTGGTGACAGACCATGACTATCTCAGCGAAAGCACTCCCTCCAACTAGAAAAAGAACCCACTCCTCAAAGTGGTCAAAGCACATTTTCTGCCAAGAGGAGATTTTTACATTCATCTCCTTGTCTTTACATTCTTTCTCCCTTGTCTTTGTCACGAAGGCTGCCCTTCAATGGTCAGGGTACCAGACTTCTAAATCAACCAGGCTCACTCTGGCCCATGCCCATTCTCTCTGGGTGAGGGAGTGAACAGCTGAGAACAATCCTCTTCCAGGGCAGCAGCTGGAATAACCAGTAACAGATGAGGGTTGAATCATCACACTCAGGGAGCCTGCCTGCATCCAGGCTGGAAGCGCGTAAGGAAGGCTGGCGTCACCAGCCAGTACCCTGCCCCGTCGCCGCGTCGTCAAAAGGATCCCTTCCCCAAACGGTCATCTGTTTGCCACAGTGTCTGGAATTTCACCACTAGGTTTGGCGACCGACTCGCTACATGTTACAGCTGGTCCATCAACTCTTAGAAGGCTTGCCCTATGGTTTTCCAGGGGCATCTCCGCGGGGAGAGTGGGCACTCAAGTGACTGGGACAACAAATTCATTCAACAGTCATCCTGCTGAGAGCCTAGCTGACATTCACCTGTGTAGGAGGTCCCATGGGATGAGCGACAGAAACGAACCCTACCCTTAACCTCAAGTAAGATCAAAGTCTTGAAATAGCCTCACATTAACAGCAACAGAACTTCTATGTAGGTAAATATGACAAACATAGCTAAATATGTATATAAAGTCCACCCCACCCCCAGATTCAGGCAAGTCTTTGCCAGAAAGCTTTAATTCCCATGAGTTTCTTCTTATAATCTGGAAGAAGTTGTCTTTTAGTTACGCCTGATCACCCAGGTCACGGACTTCACCTACTGGGGCTGCTGTCCCTGATTTATGCCATATCATATTTAGATCATGACTTCTCCAGCAATAAGTTATATTTGATCTGAAGTATACTTAATCAGGTTGTGCTTTTATAAAAGCAACATTTATTTTTGCAACTGCTTGGTAAACCACAAGGGACACCCTTCCTGTGTGAATTTCAAAGCAAGTTAGAAGCAGTTAGTTAAATTTCCAGAAAACATCTTTAAACAGGACCCACACCCCTTATGAAATGAGGATTAGAGGGATAATAATGCAAACTATGTTACATTCATGGATTTATTCATGATTCATTCAATAAAGTCACTGAGCACTCACTTGGAGCTGGGCATTCTTGTTCCCAGCAGTAAACAAGACACTGAGGTTCGGTGGATTCAGGTTAGTGTACTTAGCATATACGCAAGCACTGGTTTAAATAGAGAATAATAATATCAAACTCTCCTCAATCTGGTGGCTTCATAAATAGTCCTCCATACTGTGTAGCCCAGGCCATTATTTGGTGGCTGTTCCCACTGCTTCAATATATTATGCTGGTAACACTGGCAATAGCACTATCTTTTCTTGTAAACTTGACACGTTCATGACATTCCAAAAATATTTTCTTAGGATTTCTGGGCCAGAACATGAAAGGCTATCCCACATTTAAAACAAGTTATTTGCCAGTGGTTTCTAGGACTGTGTTCAGAATTAACAAAGTTTTACTCTAGAGGGAAAGACCCTAAGTAAAATTTGATATGCAACTTTTTTTGTTCTAAGAGTGGAGGTCATCATCTGAGACCTTACAGTCCTGTTCAAAACAGCCTGAGAGGGTGCCTGGATGGCTCAGTCAGTTAGACATCTGCCTTCAGCTTGGATCATGATCCTGGAGTTCTAGGATGGACCCCCTACCCGGGGCCAGGGCAGGAGGTCCGCTTCTCCTTCTGCCCCTCCCCCTCCCTGCTCATGCTCTCTCTCTCTCTCAAATAAAATCTCAAACAAACAAAAACACAAAAAACCCCAACCTGATAGCAATGAGATGAGGACTCTGTGTAATTTTAATTTTTGTGGTCTGGGACAGACTTCAAAAGGACAGACCCGGTCCCAGTATTGTTGGGATGTTTGTTGCTTCTCTGCCCATGAAAACTTTCTGCCCTCTTTCAGCGTTTGCGAACATGGAACTATTGCTGATTTTTGAGATTCCAGAGTGAATCTTGTCCCGTTGTCTGCGTTTTGGCAGCATGCCTACGACCGCGCAGCCGGCCTGGGGAAACCTCCACGCGCGCGGGAAGACCAGGTGCAGGTGCGCCGGCCGCCGGCCCTGAGCTCGTCCTGTAGTCCCTCCAGGGAAAGGCGCCGCGAGTCACCGGGCACTTCGTTTCCCTCCTCCGTCCTTTTAGGAGCAGCGGGAACTAATTTTCCGCGAACGCCCCGACGCTAGTTCTCTCTCCCCAGGCTCCTCAGGGAAAGGGACCGGAAAGGAAGGACGCGGCGAGTGGCTCGGTCCTAAATCCGGCTTCTCCTCCGAGGGAGAAAAGTTTCCTTTGTCAAACAACTGGCCACGTGGCGCTATGGCGGTCACCACCCGCAGCCCCGACAGACCGCCGGGAGCCGACTTGCGGGATTGCCCGCCGCCCCCTGAGGCGCCCAAGGGGAGCCCTGAAAAGTGGGGGAGCGGCTGCCACGCGGGAGGGCGATCCGGACGCGGGGGAGGGGCGCGGAGGGTGGGGTTCTCGGCAGTGGGCGGGCTCGGGGGCGGGATTCCGAGCGTGGGGCCCGGAGGGTGGGGCTCCCGAGAGGGCGGGGGGTGGGTGGGAAGGGTTCCCGGGAGTGGGAGGGTCTGGGGGCGGGGATCCCGCGGTTGGGCGGACTCGGTGGGCGGGATTCTCGGGGGTCGGGGTGCGGAGGGCGGGGTACCCGGGGGTGCGGATCGCGGCGGTCCCCGGGGTGCGGAGGTTGCTGAAGGCGGGGTACCGGGGTCTGGGTGCTCGAAGTTCCCGGGTCGGGCGGGCGCGGTGGGCGGGGCTCCCGGGTTCGGGGTGCGGAGGGCGGAGTTCCCGGGGGTGGGTGGGCCCGGGAGGCAGGGTCCTCGGGAGCGGGAGAGGGCGGGGTCCTCGGGAGTAGGGGAGGGCGGGGTTCTCGGGGCTGCGAGGCGCTGCGCTCCGCGGGGCGGGGAGGTGGCAGAGAGTCCCGGGGGTGCACGGGCTCGAACAGCAGGGTCGTCGGAGGTGTGGGGGAGGGCGGGGTTCCCCGGGGTGCGCGCACGGAGGGTGATTCCCCGGGCGGTGAGGCGCGGGGTTCCCGAGTCGGCGGGCGCGGGGGCGGGGCTCGGGGGCGGAAGGGCTCCGCGCTCGGGGGCGGGGGGCGGGGCTCGAGGGGCGGGGCTCCATGCTGCGGGGGCGGTGCGGCGCAGGGAGGGGTGCGGGAAGGGGGAGCGGCGGCCAGGCCGGGCATGGCGTCGATGGCGGCGGCGATCGCGGCCTCGCGCTCGGCGGTCATGAGCGGGAACCGGCCTCTGGACGACCGGGAGCGGAAGCGCTTCACCTACTTCTCGTCGCTGAGCCCCATGGCCAGGAAGATCATGCAGGACAAGGAGAAGATCCGCGAGAAGTACGGGCCAGAGTGGGCGCGGCTGCCGCCCGCGCAGCAGGACGAGATCATCGACCGGTGCCTGGTGGGGCCGGGCGCCCCCGCGCCCCGCGACCCGGGGGACTCGGGGGACTCCGAGGACCTAGCGCGCTTCCCCGGCCTGCGCGGGCCCACGGGCCAGAAGGTGGTGCGCTTCGGGGACGAGGTAGGTGCGGCCGCGGCCGGCAACTCTCTCACCTCCTCGCGCCCCGACGCGGCCCGGGTGGCCCCTGCCCGCGTCAGGTCGCCCCCGCCGGTCGCGGGGGTAGGGGCTGGGAAGCAGGAGGGGCAGGGATGGCAGTGGGCGGGAGGGGCGTCAAGGCGCCGCCGCCGCGGGGCGCCCCAGAGGGAGTTTGAGAATCGACGCGAGGAGGTGGTCTTTAAAGACCCCCTCCTAGACCCGCGCGGCTGGGCCGCACCGGAGCCGGAGAGTTCCCGCAGCCGAAGGCGGCTGCTCCTAAACGAGGCAGACCCGGGTGGGAACAGCAGGGGATGGTAAGCCAGCGAGCCGAGCTCTAATCCACTCTGCTCTTCGGCTGTGCGGCCGGGGGTGCCTTAACCTCCTGGAGCCTCAGTTTCTCTCCCCGCCCCTGCCCCGTCCCGGGTTAAACCGGAGATAATACTTTTCAGCCCGTGCCTGCCCGGGAAGACACTTAGAAAATGATATACATTAATATTTGTGATGAGTTGTACGGGACAAGTGAGACTGTCAAGCAGGATAAAAAGAAGGAAGGGGTGCCTGCCTTCCAAGGTTAGGATGTTTCCCTGAGATGTTTTACCGGTGAGCACCATGTGAAGCTTTGGTTTGGGGGGCGAGCATAGGGCCCGGTTTTTCCATCGAAAAACTAAGGGATGAGTTTAAATGGGCTCCAGCAAGCCTTTGCTACATATAAGGGCATGTCTGGGTCTTTGATCTAGACTCCCATCCCCACACTCCCGAGAGGGGAGAAACGCTGGAACTATAGGAGAAGAAACTCAGGGATGTCTTCTTCTAAGTCACAAAGGCCTGAGTGTTCAGGCTGCTTAGAAACCTGGTCTTTCTCTCTTTTTTCTTTCACTGAGACCCATTCGGCGCCATTCGCATTTGCACTGTTTTGTGCCGTTAGAATCTGGCCTTTCACACTCAACTTTGACCATGAAGGGCAAAGTCAAAAGGAGCAAGAAGTCTAAAAAGGAAATGTGCAAATTAAGCCCACATTCTGTTTTAACCCTGGGAGCCTTCAGGAGGGAAGCTGGGGTTGATGAGTTTTTCCCAGGGTGTTGTGGATTGTGGAAGGGATTCTAGTTAACACTGCATTTTAAAGCTGATTTTCAGGCTTGGGTGTGCTGAGACATTTATTAATATAAAATGTTTGTGGTCGTAAACCCACTTTAATGTGAGGAGTGTGTGAAGGACAGAAGTATGTTGCCCAAATTGCCTTATTCTAAGAGAATTCAAAGAAAAGTCTGCATTGGACTTTTACACACAGAAGGCTCTGCCAGGAAAAACAAGGATGTGGTGTACTGGGGGGGATGAAGATACAGGTTCAAAATGTATTTAAGAACCAATATTTTCAGTGTAGAAATCTGCATCTGTATGAAGCCATTTGCAGTGTGTGCTCAGATTTGGGTGATGCAAAAGCTAGCAGCCCCTCTTTGGAAAAGTCCTGAGTAAGTAAAGAGGAGAGGAAGTAAACCTGTAAGTACTTACAGATGTTGGAGAGTGACGGTCATTTTTCCTTAGCTTGGTGTCCCGGTAAGAATATCCACATGCCTGCCCATCACCAGAAAGCTCTTGCCATATAAGGGCTCAGTATCACTGATAAGGAAAGATGTGGCCAAGTTAATTTTGTACTCAGATTCCTGAACTGGGTGCCAGACTGACCCGTTTCTGGATCTGGAAGCCCGATGTGATTTAAAAGCAAACGGAAATCTTTCCTGTAGTTACCTTCGTGCCATTCCGGGAGCAGACCAGCCGTGTTTTTCAGAATTGAACTCAGTTTTAAGAAAATGGGCTGAGAGGATGCCTTGTGATGCCTCTGGCCAACTTGGCACAGACGGCAGAGGGACAGAGGACACTGAATTCGAGGAGAGGTAGTTAGGAACGTGGCGCGAGGTCTGTTTTTGCCTGCAGTGGCTGTGTGGTTTAATGGCATGGGGTGTTTAAAATGCATTTCCCCAAACCTGGCAAGAGGTTGGCACCAGAGTAGTTGGTGGTCTTGTGCCCAGGGCTGTTCATGGAGGAGGACTGGCTCCCGGGCACAAGGGGCGATGGGTAAGGGGGGTGGGGTAGGGGTGACCCCCGGTGAGACTGCCGGACAGAGTGGCCCAGATAGGTGGCCCAGGTTTGTCCAGAAGGGCCCCAAACCAGATCGAGTAAGGCCCTTTGTGCCTTCCTACTTGAGCTGTCTTCTGGTGTCCCAGGAGCCTCCACAGCCAGTTAGGGCATGGAGAATGCTCCTGGGAGGTCCCCTCTGGCTTGCCCACCCCCAGCAGCCACAGACAGACTTCTGATGCCTGGGTGCTCCTGGTGAATCAGCTGTCTCTGGAGCCACTGTATGATTCTTCCGCCTTTCCTCAGGCCGAAGTAGGCGGACCCTGGGCTCTGCGGAGAGTCTTGGGTTTGAGTTTTGGCTCCCTCATCTACCGGCTTTTTGACTGTGACTGAATCACAAACCTCCCCGAGCTGGGGTTTTCTGGCCTCTGTGATGGGAATAGCATTTACAGGGTGCGGGCCAAGATCATGCCCATGAGGGGCCTACGGGCTTGAAAGACGGTTACAGCCATTCCTGGTTAAGAATGCTATTGAACCTTGAACAGCACAGGTTTGAAGTGCATGGGTCCACATATATGCAGATTTGTGGGGTGAAATATTGTACCATAGATGTATTTTTCTCTTCCTTATGATCTTCTTTATAACAGTTTCTTTTCTCTTACTTTATTGTAAGAATGCAGTGAATGCAGATAACATACAAAATAATGTGTTAATCGATTGTTTGTCTTACTGGTAAGGCTTCTGGTTGACCCTAAGCTGTCAGTGAAGTTTCTGGAGTCAGAAGTGACATGGATTTTCAAGGGCACAGGTGTCCCTAAGCCCTGTGTTGTTCAGGCGGCAAGCGGGTTATAAGTTAGTCTCTCTGTTGCTACTTGCAAAAATCACGATCATGAAAGAAATATGTTTCTGCTGTTGCAAAGCCTGGCGGTTGGCCTGTCAGGGTTGTCCAGGTGAGAAGGAACTCTGTCCTGGTGGCCTCTGGCGATCTGCCTTGGGACACGTGTCTGAAGCTTCGGTGTGTTCTATCCGCAGTGTGGCCGTGATGTGGCCTGTCTCCAGATCAGCAGTCACATCAGCCTCGGACGGTGTCCCCCCCCACCCCTTCAGCTACCCTGGAGGACAAGCACGTCACCCATTTCTTTGAATGCCCTCTCCCCCATTACTGGTAACCTTTTTTGTATCCCACATTTTAAGTCCGATCATAAAAATATAGCCTCCAGATGTGAGCAGCGTCTAGTTGTTCTTATGTATGAAGGAACAAGTCAGCAGAAACCCAGCTGCATACTGATGGTCATCGATCTCGGTGGCCCTGAGTGTGGGCGGGGCTCTGCTCCCAGGTCACACTTGCCTCTGGTGGGACCGCTCTGCCTAGAGAGCTGTGACACCGTGGCATCTGTTTTCAGTTGTACCCTCGCTGTCTGTACGGCAGGAAGGTCAGGGCTCAGATGCCCCCTTGCCGGGGTGACCAACCTGATGTGGAGAGAGATTGGCTGCCTTTGTGCCCTGAAGCCTTGAGGGGACCTGTTTGTTTTCTGTTTTTACTTCCTTGGGAGTCAATTCAGCAAATATCTCTCAAAATCCATTACATTAGAAGCCAGAGGCATTCTCACTTTAGGGCTGCCTCCGCTGTCCATTATCTTCACCAGCTCCTTAAAAAGTCTCCCCACCCCATGAACATGTGATACTACTACAGTTTCAACAGAAAGCCACCAACGCCTGCTGGCCCCCCCCCCCTCCGCTGTCGTGTCCCTAGGCCACTCCTATGCAGAGAATCTGGAGCAGCTGGTGGACTCCTTCTCTCTCAGCGAAAGGAGGGAGGTACCTGGGGCCCCCAGACCTGGCCTCCATTCCTGGCCATGCCACCTGCTCAGGGCAGAGGTCTCCCTCCGTGAAATGAGTGGCCCATGAGGCTTTTCGTATTTGGTATGAACCTATAGGCTTGCTTGCAAACAGGCCTTTAGCGGTCTGACTTTCCCTGCATTCTTCCTTCAGCAGGATATGGCCTGGGAGATGAGAGATTTTCTTTTCCTTTTTTAAAAAATTTATTATTATTATTATTATTATTTTAGATTTTTATTTTAGAAGGTTTTTGAGATCATTCAGTCTGCTTCTGCTGTTTCCTGTTACCAAATTGGGGGGGAGGGGTAAGCAAAAACCCAAAGCTGAATGTTTAGGGATGTGTTACAGGCCATGAGCAGGTAGCCCCAGGAATTTGGTGTGTTTGCTTCTCATGGACCTACGTGTGTCTCCCCCCTCCCACAAAGTAGGTAGGAAGGGCAGCTGGGAAGCTGGGCAGGAAGGGTGTTGCCCCTGTGCCACACGCCAGTCCCCAGGGACCCTGCTCGGGATCTCGCATGCCACGGAACACAGAGTTATGGGGCCTCGGAGCCAGAAAGCTCTGTCCCCCCCTTCAACAGGTTAGCATGACCAGCTGCTGTCGGAAGGAAGTGTCCCTCCTCAGGCATCCTCTTCCCTTCCTCTACTGCAGGGGTCTGGAGGCCGGCTGGCTGCCTCCCTGCTCCCCTCTGCCTTCCCCTCCTCCTCTGGGGCTGAGCCTGGGCCTCCCTGACTCCCCGACACCCTTTGCAGGGCACTCCCTTCTGCATGCCTCTGTGGGCCCACACCTTGGCCCAGCCCCCCCACGCATCGAGCTCTTGTCCCCAGCAGGCTGAAGTGCCTTTCCCTGAAGTTATCTGAGGGTGCTCCAGAGGCTGGGGGTCAGGATGGAGTATCTGAGCTGCTGCTTCCACTCAGTGTCCTAGGGGCCGCCTGCAAAGGGCCTGCTTTGCTTCTCCCTCCTTTAGGGTCCACACTGGCCAGCCCAGATTTTTTTTTTTTTAAATTTATTATTATTTTTTTAGTAACCTCTATGCCCAGCGTGAGGCTGGAGCTCAATGACCCCGCGAGCAGGAGTCACACGCTCTTCTGAGTCAGCCAGGCACCCCTAGATGTTTGTTTTTTTTAAAAATAAGCCAATAAAATCACTGTAGGGTATAGAAGATAATGTATTTGCATGTTACTGTGAAAAGATCCAAATACTGCAGAAGCAGCTTTGCGAAGCAGTTGGTCGTTTTCCTTCCAGAACTTTCCTCGAGTGTTAACTCATTAGATTTGTGTTTGCTTGGCCGTATGGGGTCCTGATACAGGACCTGTCACACATGAGGGCACCTCTTCCCCCTCCACTGGAACAGTTTGGCCTTTTCCTTTTTGTCAGCCTTTGGCAAAAAAAATGAGGAAAATTGAGAGTTACTTTCTCAGTATTTTGGATTTGTTTTTTAAGGAAAGTGGAATGTATAATTATGATTCCCACCTTCCGTCTGGTGGAGTCCAGACGGTTTTTAGAAAAGATGAGCAGGTTCATGTGGCTTTCTGTGTCCTTGCATCTGGGGTTCTGTGCCTGGCTCTGGACCGGAGTTGAGAACGTGGCCACGAGCCCAGATCTCTTTCCACGGGCCGTGGTGGGGAGGCTGCAGGGCCTCTCCCACAGGCTTCTCCTTTTGAACTGATGATTCTTTGCCCAGAGGAGCACCTGGCCTGCTACCCAACGTAGGGGAGGAAGGGTGTTGACTAGATGAGCCCTGGGAGCTAAGGCAGCCACATAGGTGCTCTCCCTGGCCCCTAGGTGTGGGGGCGACCCAGGGGCTGCTGCGGAACGGGTTTTGGAAAAAAGTTCAGTGATTGATTCACTGTCGCACAGAGAGGGTTGGGGCAGAGGTGAGAAGCATGTTGGCAGATCTGGGGCCCTTTCAGTGGCAGGAATCACTTTCACACTCTTAAGCAAAAGATTCTTTTAATACTGGAGAAAAATCCATTAAAAAAAAAAAAAGCATGAAGGCCAGTTCTGTTTGTTGAAATGTCCTCCTCATTTTCTGTTTGTTATGGTCGAAGTGTCTCCCACCTCCCCTGCACTTCTTACCAGGAGGACACCGAGCTTTCGTTCCGGCTCTGGCCTCAGGGGCCCGGGCTTCTGAATTTGTATTCACGGTGGAGCGTGCCCACTGGTTCAGCCCTAGCTGTTTCTCTCTCGTTGGGCTGCAGGTTTTGTCCTTGCGTTTATGGAAACCCTCCTATCTCAGCAGAGTTAAATATATTACACGCCAGAGGCAGAAGCATCGATTCCATAAATATATAAATAAAAGTCCCTAAAAAGAAGCCATTGGTAAAAAAAAGCGGGGGGGAGGCATATTGTCATCATTTGTCCTCCCTCTCCCGCTTTTGTTTTTTAGTAAACTGTCTTCGTGAGAGCAGCTTTAGGGCAACAGCAAAACGGAGCAGGAAGTACAGAGGTTTCTTGTATCGTTCCCGTCCCCGCCCCCACCGCCGCCATGGACCACCTCCCCTGCTGCCAACACCACCCCCATCCTCCAAGAGTTCTGTATCCCTTACAGTGGGCGAAGCTACATTGATTAGCCCATCAGCCTCCCCCGGAGTCCGTAGTCTGCGTTAGGGTTCCCTCTCAGTGTGCGCATTTGGTGGGTCTGGACAGACGCATGATGGTACGCATCCATTGTTAGAAAGTTCCCTGAGACTCCTCTGTGCTCTGCCTCTTCCTCCATCCCCTCCCCCACCCCCAGCAACCGCTGAGCCATGTACTGTGTCCGTAGCTGCGCCCTTTCCAGAGCGCCGTATAGTCGGAGCTTTAGTTTGTGGCCTTTTCACATTGGCTTCTGTCCGTTTGTAGTGTGCTCTGAAGGTTCTTTGTGTCTTTTCAGGACTCGATAGCTCATTACTTTCTAGCGCTGAGTAATACTCCCGTCACTTATTTATCCATTCGTCTGCTGAGGGATGCCTCAATGGCTTCCGGGTTGTGGCGATGATGAATGAAGCTGCTGGAAAAGTCAGTGTGCAGGTTTTCGTGTGGATGTAACGTTTCAGTTTGTTTGGTTACATGCCAAGGCATGGGATTGCTTCATCTGTTCTTACTGCACTCCTGCGTCTTCGAGGTAGAGGTTGACACGAGACAGCTCCCCCGGAAGAGCGTGCCCCGTGCAGGGGTGCCCGGGAGTCCGGGCCACTGGGCCACCGGACGTCACTAGAAGACCGAGACAGTCAGCAGCATAGGGCCATTTCTGTCCTCTTCCCGCTCTGCTGCCTGAGCCTGGTTGCTTTTACAGTATTTACAGGTTAAATGTCTTACCTTTTTTTAATTAGATTTTATTTATTTGAGAGAGAGAGCATGCACTAGCCAGGGGGAGGGGGAGAGCAGGGGCAAAGGGAGGAGGAAACTCCCCGCTGAGCAGGGAGCCTGATGTGGGGTCTCCATCCCAGGACCCCGAGATCATGACCTGAGCCGAAGGCAGGCGCTTAACCAACTGAGCCACCCAGACTCTCTTTAAATTTCTGACCTTTAAGTCAAGATGCCACTGTCTGTCAGCTAGGAAGTCCTGTAATTTATGGGCTTCAGGAGCACGGTGACGATGTAGGCTTCCAGCGAGCACCAAGCAGTGTTCCAGGATGGTGCCGCTGCTTCTGAATCTCTCGGGTCTGTGGCGGGAACGCTCCGTGGTTGGGGTTCCAGCTGCCATCACCCTGAGATTAGCGAACTGCGCACCTGTTCCGTCGTCCTGAGGACGTCGGAGCCCCAGCAGGTGCGGGTGTGGGCTGGTCGGGCTGGGCTTACAGTAGTTCTGCCAGGGTGCTGTTAGGGCGTGGCTGCAGCTGCGCGTAGGTGATCCTCAAATGCTGGGGAGAATGAAGACAAACGCGTTTTTGGATGTGATTCTTCTTATGCTGGAGCCCTGCAGCCTTCATAGGAGACTGTGACTTCGCATTGGTGGGTTATACTAAGCCCAGAGCCGGGATCTTGCCCACTCCGAAGTAGAGTGGGAGTGAGCTGGGCCCGAAAACCTGGGGTTTCTCAGGAGAGCTGCCTGAACCCTGCCTTGCTTTCGTAGGAGTCCCTGTTTGGGGACAGTGGGACCCACTTGGCGGTATTGACCGAGGGTGCCTCTGCATGCGGGGTGGACGGGGCAGGCGGGGGGGTGGGCAAGCCCTGCAGCCCAGCAGGCGCAGGCAGCGCGGTGTGGCTCTGTGGCCACATGCTCACCGGGGGCAACCGGGGGTGGGTTGGCATCAGGGAGTAGCTGGGACAGGTGTGCCCCAAGAGGGCGTACACTGGGCAGGTGCGGTTTGTTCAGGCCAAGGTGGCAGACGGGCCCAGAGTGTAGGCTGGACTGCCCACCGGCCACAGGGTCTCTGAAGTGCGCGCCCTCAAATGTTCCAGGAAGGGGGCTGCTTCCTGTGTGCCGGCTGCTCGAGGCCTGGCTTTGGACAGTGGGAGAAAGCCTGTACATCTGGGTTGGCTTTCTTCCTGGGGCAGACCCCGGGGGCCCCCACGGGGCAGCCAGAACAGACAGTGCCATCCACAGGGGCTCTTGGCCCCGCACTTGAGTCACAACGGTAAAATTCATGGGCCAGGCCTTGAAGGTGGAAAGAAAGTTATAAAAACACAAAGGCTCAGTAGTCTCGAATCCCGTTCATGAAGAGGAACAGTTAGGATCTGTAAAATTTTGCCATCTTTGCAGTCAACGTGGAGTCTGGAGTTTCTCACTTTGGAATGATTTTGGAAGAGTCATGACTGGTACAGAGGAGTTGTAACCAATGACTTAAGGTGCCCGTAACTAAGTAATTTCAAAAGCAAAATGACCGAAATCACTTTAAAATTCATTTGCGGCCTTTACATTCAGTTGAAGGTGGTGAGTGTCTGCGTGTGCGATGCCGGCCGCAGCCCGGGGTGTGTGGGTAACTGCTGAGCGTGTGGTCCCAGGGAGTGGGGGCGAGGACCCTGACCCAGAGCCCGGCTGATTGCCTGGGGACCCATGGAGGAGCAGGGTGTGTGCGAGCAGTTTCAGGTTCTCAGAGAAGCCGAGGCAAATCCCGGCCTCCACACGTGCCCAGCTTCCCCCACTGCCGGCATCGGCCCCCTGAGTGAGACCTTTGTTAACCGTGGATGAACCCGACATCGACACATGGGCGTGTCCATGGCTGACCTTGGAGTTTACTCTTGATGTTGTGCGTTCTGTGGGTTTTGAGAAAAGTGTCCATGACTCAGTAGGGTTCAGAATGTTTTCATTGCCCTAAAATCCTCTGGGCTTTGCCTTCCCTTCAACTCGGGCAACCGCTGATCTTTGTACAGTCTCTATAATTTTGCCTTTTCCAGAATGTTGTATGTTTGGGCTTATGCCGAATGTTGCTTTTTCAGATTCCTTTATTGTGGGAAAATATATATAACATAAAACGAACCATTGTAAGCCTTCTTAAATAGACATCGAGTACTTTCCCACTGCTGTGCAGCCATTACTACTGTCCATTTCCAGAACTTTCCCATCCCCTCGGCAAGAAACTCTGAATCCATTAAACAGTAACTTCCCATTTCTCCCTCCCCAGGCAGCTCCGTTCTGCTTTCTGTCTCCATGCATGTGCCTGAGTCTGGGCACCGCAGGGAAGTGGAGTCACGTGCCATTTGCCCTGTAGTGGCTCACGTATTCATTTAGCAGGATGTCCTCACGGTTCATTCCCATTGTAGCCGGCGTCAGAGTTCCCTTTCTTTTGAAGACTGAGTGGGATTCTATGTACGGATTTGCCACCTTTGGTTTCTTCAGCCATCATTGGACACTGGTATCATTTCACATTCTGGCCACCAATGCCTAATGCTGCGGCAGGTGCTGGAGTTCAGGTGCCTGTCCGAGTGCCTGCTTTCACTTCTTGTGGCTGCAGCTCCAGGAGTGGAACTTCTCGATCAGATGGCAATTCTGTGTTTAATTCCTTTCTGAGGAGCTGCCACACTGTTTCCCACATTTCCCCCAACAGCGCAGGAAGGCTCCACGCTCTCCACATCCACCACCCTTGTGGGTATGGAGTGTATTATTTTTGTTTTTAAGACAATGTATGTGTTTTAAAGATTTTATTTAATTTATTTGGGCAGGGGAGAGGGAGAGGGCAAGAGAGAGTCTCAGGCAGATTCCACGCTCAGTGCAAAGCCCCATGTGGGACTCGATTTCCTGACCCCGAGATCATGACCTGAGCTGAAACCAGGAGTCTTAACCAACTGAGTCACCCAGGCGCCCCCTAATACTGTGTGGTGTTTTTTTTTTTGTTGTTGTTGTTGTTGTTTTAAGGTTTTATTGATATATTTGGCAGAGAGAGACACAGCGAGAGAGGGAACACAAGCAGGGGGAGTGGGAGAGAGAGAAGCAGGCTTCCCACTGAGCAGGGAGCCCAATGTAGGGCTTGATCCCTGGACCCTGGGACCATGACCTGAGCCACTTAACAACTGAGCCACCCAGGTGCCCCTTCTTTTTTTTTTTTGACAGGAAGTTGGATTTATTGGTGGGCATGAATATGACAGGATGGGATAGTGCCAGGTTCTCAGGAGTGCAGAGCCCTCCATTTGTCCAAGGGGCCACAGTCAGGGATGTATTTTACTCCATAGACAGCTGGGACAAGTTGCTTTTTAGCCACCACGTCTTCAAATTCATCCACATTGAACTTAGTAAAGCCCCACTTCTTGGAGATGTGGATCTTCTGGCAGCCAGGGAACTTGAACTTGGCCCTCCGTAGGGCCTCAATCACAGGCTTCTTGTTCTGCAGCTTGGTACGGATGGACATGATGACTTGGCGAATGTGGACCCTGGCTACTGTGCCCTGGGGCTTTCCAAAGGCACTGCGCATAGCTGTGTGCAGCCTAAACTGGAGATAGCTATGAGGTCAGACGTCAGCATCCACTGAAAGGGCTGTCTCCAAGGTCCCTTACGGAAACCCATACAATCAACAGGCTGCATAGAATACTGTGTGTTTTAACTGTGCTTATGTAACTTAATTTTTAGCAGTGGCTGTGTTTAACAGCAGGTTCAAAAAACGCCTGAACATTTGATGGTCCCGCGAATTGGTACGAGCCCGCTCCAGCACCCTGCTGGGTGTAGCCTCCAAAAGTACAAATGTCTGAGGCCCCCAGAGACCTTAGAACACTCGGGTATACATTCTTTACCAAATAGTCAAGTAAATGCTGGAGATTTTATGCAAATATGCATTCTGGGACTAGGGGCAGAGAACAGATGTTCTTTTTTTTTTTTTTTTTTTTAAGTACTTTTTCTGCCAGGAGGAGAACATTTGTGTCTGGTGAACATTTTCCAGTAAGAGGGACTCAGGGTGTCTGGGGTGTTGGGGCAAAGACGACGTGATGTCTGTCCATCCCGGAGTCCTTGGAACCTGGGAACAGCAGAGCCTCCCCTGGGCTGTGTTGGCCTCTGATGATTTCCAGGGGTTGTGTGTTCTGGGACTCTGTTCTTTGTCCTGCTGTTTTGGAGTCTGGTGACTTCTGGGCTTCTTCCTGTGTGTGTTCCAGAGAAGAAAGAATTTCCAGAGAGGTGCAGCATGGTTTCTGGGAGAGACGTCCCTTAGGGAGAGGAATTTGAATGGGAGGACTGTTGGCCGAATCCGAGCCTGCTCCTTGACATCCTGGGGTCCCAGTAGCAGATGTTTTGGTGTCTTGACAGTTTCAGGCCTTGGGCAGCAACGGCAGGTGGTGGACCCTTCCTGGCCACCCTGCAGAAGGAGGGTGTGTGCCTGGCCACGTTTTGGTTGTGTGCTGATCATCGTGGCAGAAGGAGAAAGAGAACGTCGTAGTGCGCACGCGGTGCCACTTTGCAGGTCTGGTCCCATTTTGCCTTCTTCTGCCTGGAGAGTCTGTTCCCAGTGCTGGAGCGTGCAGCCACGGATGACATCAGCGCTCCAATAACATTTTTGCTTGGCATGTTTATTTTTGTTAAGTGTTTTATTATTTTTTATGAGCTCAGAATTGCAGAAATCTAAGGAATTTGCCCCTTGACTGAGTTTCTTGCTGGAGCAAACAAAAGACTATTGACACCAAGTTGGGGAGAAATCCCGGTGTGACCCTCTCTCTGTCTGTGCCCCCCCAGAATGTTAGCCACTGCGGGCTGCCCCATGGTGACAATGTGCTTGCCGAGCTCCGGGCTCCATCTCAGGTCCTCTGGTCTTGCACTCATTTTCCTTGCAAACCGAAAGCCTTGTTTTAAGTTTTGCCAATTGCAGCTGTATAACTAATATAGAAGGACGGATTATACCGTATGATAAGGGGACCCAGCTCCAGTGTGCCGTGGTCCCTGGGTCTGCCCCCTCCTCCTCTGCCTCCACCCCCCTCCCCTGCCTCTACCTGCCCATTTAATCTCTAGCTCCTCCTCTGTCCACAGAGGTGGCCACTGGGCTGTTCCGTGTCTGGATAGAAGGAGCACAGGGGCGCCTGGGTGGCTCAGTCATTAAGTGTCTGTCTTTGGCTCAGATCATGATCTCTGGGTCCTGGGATCGAGCCCCAAGCAGGGCTCCCTGCTCTGCATCTCCCTCTCCCTTTGCCCCTTCCCCTGCTTGTGTGCCTCTGTGTGCTCTCTCTCCAATAAATTAATAAAAATCTTTTTTAAAAGAGCCCACTTGCCAGTTGAAACTTTCCTTTACTTTCCTCCTCAAACTCAAATCTAGAATAAATGATGCACAGATGCCGTTAGGCTCCTTCACTTTCCCCATGTGGAAACAAAGTCCTTCTTGTTTGATGATTCTGAGAGGAGCTTAGAGGGCCCCGAGCTCGTAGAGTTGGAGAGACGTGGAAGTCGTTTCGCCCGCTGCTCTGCTGCTGTGCCCCGCGCACACCTGAGGTCTGAACTGGACCCAGGAGCCCTTACAGCTGAGGCTGGGCTGACGGCCTCCCTCTCGTCTCAAGGGCTCCTTCACTCACATTCCTCCGGGCAGCCCACTTCCATTTTTGGAGGGATAGGGTTTGTAAACGGAATTGAGCTGGAATTCCGAATGGGAGGGCCGTGGCCCACATTCCCTCGCGTTTGTAGTGTTTCCTGGCAGCTGGGGCCTGAGGGGTCGAGGCAGGCAAGTTCAAAGGAAAAGGCAGGGGCTCCAAGAGTGGGCTTTCTGCAGACCCTGTGTGCCTTACAGCGGAGGGCACAGCCTGATCTCCTGCCTCTGAGGGGAGGCCCTCGCTTCCCCAGGGGGCTCTGTGGAAGGGCCGTCTCACTTGAAAATACCTTGTCCCATGTTGAGTCCATATCGCCCAGTATGTCCCAACTTTGGGTTCAGAAAATATCCCCAGGAGAAGCGAAGCACAGATGAGAGACGTTTCCCGGCACAGGATGATGGCTGGGCTTGGAGCGGGTAGCCGAGAAAAGCCGACTTTTCCCATCATTGTTCAGGCCAGTGAGCCGAGCACAGTGGGGCCGTGATCGGATTCTGGGTTACCCTTCTGAAGGGCTCTTGCCATCGTGTTCTCTTGGAGAGGGTGTGAGCGGCGTCAGAGCTCCGACTCCGAGCGGCCACTGGCATGAAATGCACATGTTTTTCATGGACTTTGCTGGTCGCGCCTTTCAGATCTCCGGCGGGGGCGGGGGGCTCAGCTGCCTTGGCATTGGTTGGAGGATTATTGCCTGACATTCTGTTCGTTTGTTTCTTCATTGAATCGTCTCCACAACCCTGCAAGGGAAGCATGATTCTCCTCTTCCAAATTAGGGAAACTGAGGCTCTGAAGACTGCATCTTCTTCCCAGCATGGCCTCATGTGCCGTCGCTGGTAGAGCCAAGGCCCAAGCCCGTAAAGCCCCTTTCCTTTCCCTTCTGGCTCACATCCCCACCATCGAGTCCCCGCGGGGCCTCCCACACGGTGACTGGGCGTCTTTTGGCCAGGGCGCCTCCGCTGGAAAGGTGAGAAGGGAGCCAGACGGAGGAGGACAGCACACTTGCCGCGGAGCAGAGAATCGTCATTCTTGCCCCGAGCCAGGAGCTGAGATGCATCCCAAGTTCGGTTCCCCCGTGGCCTTGGGTGGATGTTTGCATGGGGTATGTTTGGGTTTGGGTTTCACATTGATTCTTGAATTTTTATTTTAGGACATAACTTGGCAAGATGAGCACTCTGCCCCCTTCTCCTGGGAAACGAGGGTAAGTTGGATTAAATTTAGATTTGTTTGTCCTTTTAAGAAAGAGTTGTGTGGTTCTCTCCTTTTCTTGCAGCGCTTGGTGGCCTCAGAAGGCAGAGGCTCTGCTGCCGGCTGCCGTTGGAGAAGCACGGGAGAGGAGAGAGTTGTGATGGCCGGAAGACCGGTGCGGGGGTCGTGATGGGATTCAAGTGGCCGTCGGTACCACCAGCCGGGGTCTTGCGGTGCCCTTGACTGGGGCCCCAGCTGTCCTGGGAAAGCAGGGTCAGCTCCGTCGGGGGCTTCCTCCGCTCCTACCTCTGCCCCCACCAGCAGTAAGGCAGAGCTTGGTGGGAAGCTTTTGGGGTGGGGGAAACATCTGCTTTGATTACAATGAGCTCAGAAGGGCCAGGAGGATGGGAGGAAAGGACCACACAGTGGGTCTGCGGAGGTGGCCTGGAGGGGTTCCATGCTAAGGCACCAGAGTCTGGGGTGGTGGGGGGGATAGAGAGACATTCTGGGCACCCTGCAGACTTGAAGGGGTCCTGGGTTCACACTCACAGGCAGGTGTTAGCAAACACGGTCCCGCCAGGACCTCTCACTTCTGGTCACTTTTTTACCATCGTTATTGTCATCATCGTCATTATTGATCGGTATTCTTGCCAGAGATGCGTAATGGTATCAGCTTCACTGATTTTAATTCATTTCCCCTAGCCTCCCTAGTTGCAAAGATGCAAAGGGACGCAGAGGCAGGTGTCTGTCACCCAAGAAAAAGAGGGGAAAATGCCATGATTCTCGAACATTTAGTGCTGGGTGTCAGGGGGCTCTTCCTGGAATAGGGGTGACAAAGACAGCAGTGTGCCTGGAAGAGGGCTTCGACTTGAGGTCAGATCAGGGCTTTGAAGCTCCGAGCCTTGTGCTTGGTTTTCCGCTGAGCCTGCATCGCTTGTCCCAGCAGAAGTGGGCATCCAGGGGGCCTGCGGAGTCGGTGGGTCTGAGTGAGGGCAGAGCATTGGGGGAGGGGGGTCTGCGAGACACCCAGCAGGCCCTCATGTGGGGGCCTGTGTCTCGAAATGTTTGACAAGGTTCAGATGGCTGAGGGCAGCACTTGGTGGGTGACTGCTGATGGGGCCAAGGGTGACACCTGATGGGGATGGGGGAGGGTGTGATGCGGTCCTCATGGGAGAGCTGGGAGCTGGCTTTGAGCATTCGTGGCATTTACGCAGGGCCCATGTTCATCTGGTGGGCACAGAGTCCCTCGGCCCCCAGCGTGCTGTCCCGTGGGGTCCTGAACACCGTACAGCAACAGTGCAAACACATGCGTTGTGGCATTTTTTATCTAGGTCTGTGCAGGGGGCAGGGTGAGCAAGGTAGTGTGCCTGGGAGCTGGGGTCTCCCGAGGGATCTGGGTGCTGCTTGAAGGATATCAAGGAGCAGGCTGGAGACACAGGAGCCCCTGCAACCAACAGGAACCCCCCCCACCCCGCCCGGGCACCCTGGAAGGGAAGCTGTGGGTGGGTAGAGAGGACGTCCGCACGCCGACAGTCAGCAGGAACCTCCATCTCCTTCGATGGGCTCCCCAGGGTTAACCGAGGAGCACTAACCCTGCGGGTGATCTCTGGTGGTAAGAGGCAGATGGCCCCCCTGCAGGCTGGGACCAAACAGCCTGGGACGCAGCGTCCCAGAAAGCGGCACAGATTTTCCTGGACCGGGTCCTCCGTTTGGCGGCGTCACAGTGATGAAAAGGCAGAGAGGTCAAAAGAGTTAGAACGTCCTAAGCCCTAAATCCATCTTGTGCCCCATGAGAATATCTGCTCTATTAAGAATTTACCTTGTGAAATGTTCCTGAATCCGCTGTTTGCGAGATGGGACACGCCATCTATTATTAACTTGCTACAGATGACATTCTGGGACAAGGATGGGCAGTGGCTGGGCTGGGTGCTGCGACGGGGCTCAGCTGCCTGGGGCCAGCCTGGCGCGCAGGTGTCCCGAGAACGAGGACAGCCGACAGGGTCAGGGATCACACGTGTGCTCGTGTTCAGAGTCCGCAGTCGTGAGCCGCGTCCCTTAGGAACCTGGTCAACTGAGGAGCCTCCAGAAGTTAATAGGTTCTGCCCGCTTAGCAGAGAACCAGCTTACGTCTCCAACTGGGGGCCTCACCTTTTAGTTGGATCTCTTGAGGTCACACTTATGCAGCTGAGTGCTATAACCTAGTAGAGGCAAAATAGCATTGCAGAGAGCGGAGAGGCCTGCCCTACTCAGTCTTCACAAGACAAGGTCGTGTTCTAGAAGGACCCACCCCTCACCTCCCCAGCCGTAAGACCTCCAGACTGGCGGGAACCTCTTTGGAGAGCTGCAAACAGGAGGTGGCTTCAGGCACAACAGGGTGGCCTAGATCTCCAGGTGCAGGACTCGGGGCTCAGATGCGGACACTTGCTCCCCCTGCCCCCATGTGACACCTTCTTCTCTCCGTCTGTTATCTGTTGATGTACAACAAACCACCCCACAGCTTTACGATTCTGGGGCTCGGCGGTGTTAGCAGGTCTCAGCGGCTCTTCCGTTGGCTGTGGCTGGGATGGCTCTCCGGGCATTGGACAGCTGTCCCGTGGGAGTGGCCGCTCCAGGAGATAAGCTCTCTTCCGTGTGCCGTTGGTGCTGGGTGTTGATGGGGCCCCGTGTGGCCCAAGAGCCAGCCTGGGCTTCTTCATGTGATGGTGGAAGAGTCCCCTGGGGGCGAGGGCAGAAGGCTACAGGCCTGCTTGAGACTGGGGCTGGGAGGTGGCCCTGTGTCACTTCTGCTTGCTTCTCCTGGCTGTATCGAGGCATGGTCCAGCTTGGGTTCAAGGTCGGGGGAAATAGATTACTCCTCTTCATAGTGAATTGCAGAGAATTTGTAGCAGTTTATTTATTTAAACAATTATTGAATTTGAGTGTAGTTGACATGTAGGCATTTTCCTGCTAGGGTTTTCTCCCCCGGCGGCCGTGACACTGGGTCCTTTCACTCGACTGTTGCTCCCTCATCTGTTTTTTTCCTTTTTTAGTTTTCAGTTGTAAATTACACATGAAATTGACCACTTTAGCAATTTTTGTGGACAGTTCTGTGGCATTCAGTGAACTCGCACGGTCAGACAGCTGTCCCCACCCTCTAGCCACAGAACTCTTTCTCTCGCAAAACTGAAGCTCTTTCCCGTTCAGATAGCTCGCCTCCCCCAGCCCCTGGCGGCCTCCGTGCTCCAGCCAGTCTCTGTGACCTCATTCATCGATTTTTCAGAAATTCAGTGGACATTTATCATAATCCAGCCTCTGTCAGATGTTCTGCTTAAGATTCAGAGGTGAGTAGACACTTCTGCCCTCGACACACTGTCCAGTGAGTGCTTGGCCTCCTTCGGTGGCAGAACTCACGCAGGAGAAAAGCTTTCACACACATTCCTTCTGTCGTTTTCCCCGTTCCCATGATACGTATGTACACACGTGTTGGGAGATACAAGCTCAGCAGACATTCAGTGAGGGCCAGCTGCGTGCCCAGCTCTCCCTCTGCTCTGACTCCTGAGCCCCCGATAGATCAGCTGAGGCCAGGGAATGCCTGACCCAAGGTCATGATTGTTGCCAGAACCTAGAATGCCAGGGATTTGGGGGTCATTGGCCGATTATTGTACGTCTCTGGGGATCCTTCCTTTAGGCCAGCCAGCGGTGCTCCCGCCGGCAGAGCCTGAGCCGGCCCCGTGCTGGGAACCTGAGGGCCCCCGAGGGCTCTGTAACAGCTGTTCTCCCCCATCTCCAAACCCTGCTTCGTCTTCCATCCCATCCTCCCCACCTGGGTCACCTGCCCGGTGCCGCTGTTTCTCTGCCATCTTCCATCCTGGAAGGGAGGCTTAGCTGGGTGGGAGTGGGGGTCATGTATCAGCTTGGCGGGTGAGCTGGTGGGGGGGTGCCGTGGGGCCCCACGCTGGATTCCTCTCTCATGCTGCTGATGTTTTGAGAGGAAAAAACTCAGTGCTTGGAATGCTCCAGAGGAGGAGGCGTGGAGCAGAGAGGATTCTTGACATTCCCCGGGGGGTCTGCGCTGGGGAATGTAGAGATGTCTGCAGAAGCAGGTCAGGCCCTGGCGCTCGCTGGGTCACTGGGCTCTAGGGACACCTCCCCACCCGCAACTGTGCCTCCCCTTTCCCTGCCCCCGCCCGGGCTGTCTGGTTTCCTGGCTTCTTCTTGTCCATCTTGGTCCCCCTCCCAGTGCACACTGCCTTTTTAGGGATGGAAGCTGGCTGGTGGGGATCCGCTCCTTGATTCCTTTCATATCAGAAGGTCTCTGGGGGCTGATACAGACCATTCCCAGAGCAGGGAGTCCTTCTAGCCCCTTCCAGCTTCTTCCTTGGGAAGAAGAGTCAGCAATTAGGGGCCTTTGTGCTGAATGTTTGAAAGATCAGAGAACGGTGTCACAGCTCCTGTGCGCTGTGCCCTGGGTCTGGCATTGGCACACACGTGGCATTGCTCCAGGCCTGGGGGTCAGTGTCGCCGTTCCTGCTGTGGGTTGGATTCTGGCAGGGGCCAAGGAAGAGAGTAACAGCAGGTAGCTTGTATCAATGGAGAGAGAGTGGAGCTCGGGTCTGCCTGGCTTGCCGGAGGCTCCTGCCTGGGCGGGACGGAAGGGCATTCTGCCGTCGGGGAGGCCCTGGCTTCCAAGCTACAGCTTGGCTGTCCCTCCTGGCTGCCAGCAAGTGTTGGAGACTCACGGTTGCACAGAGCTGCCCTGGGCCCCCATCACAGCCCAACTCCTGGGCTGCTTGCTGTCTCCAGGCCTTCCTCACCAAGACACCCCCCCCCCCCCAATTTCTGCCCAGCAGTCAGCTCTCCCTCCTCCTTGCCTCCACCCCTGTACTGTCCCTAGCTCTCCTTCCTGAGACCCAGAGCTGATCCTTGTGGCGCTCTGACCTTTATCCTGGGTCTCCGTGTCTGGAGTGATGTGTCCCTTCCCTCAGCCCAGCGGCCCCAGCCCTGTGCCTCTGGCCCCTGCTATGTCCTATACCCCTCAGCCCCGTCCCTCAGGCACTGTGCTCCCCTGCCTCAGTGCCTTTGCTCAGCCCCCATTGCAACTATTTGAAGGTCCAACCTGTCCCCCAGACCCGCGGCACTCAGGTGCTTACGCACTTCCCCACCATAGTAGTGGTGAGCGGCTCCCCTACTCTCATCTGTGGTGAGCATTTTTGGTGCCTTCCCCCCGTGTGAGCCTCCCCACAACCCCCCTCTACAGACAAGGAGATCAAGGCACAAAGTGAGGGGTGTGGACTAGGCATCCAAGCCCGCGTGCACAACGTGTGTTATAGCTCGCACGCTGCCTCTTCAGTGACAACGCGGCGTTACTGTTGTCCTTGTGAGAGGACAAGGCCCTGGAGGGGAGAGGCCACGCTGTCCCTGAACCTTACAACCTCGGCCCCTGGGGCCTCTGTGCACCCACCACCTGCTGGGCCTCCGTGGGGTTTTCCCCAGGCTCACTCTGCCCGACATAGGGGCCCCGTGGACCGGAGCAGGAGTTGTCCATGCGTCTGGAGGTCCCCTAGCTCCCTGGGAAAAGTAGAGGGGAATGTTCTTCAGCCCCCAGTCCAAGCCTGTGCTTTGGGATTTGGGGCGGGGAGTCCACTGGGCCCAGCCGCCCCTGCTCGCCCGGAGGGTCTGACATTCCCAGTGTCCGGGTGGCCGCATTATGCGCCTTTCCTGTCAGGCTGTCACTTCTGCTGGTTTCGTGATTCTACCAGTTTTGTGTATCTTCCCCTTCTTTTCCTTCTTTGGAGGAGGAGGTGGGGAGATTAGATGCTACATGGTTTGTGGGTTTATTCTGATGTGCTCCAGTAAACTATTATATTTCCTGACGATTCTGCAGGCTTTGTCTCAACAATTTAGATCTGCCGGAGGCTGCCAAGCCAAACAGTTAGTTTTGGCTGCGTGTGTTCCCCCTTTACTGAAATATTACACATTCCTCTCCAGTGAGTGGGGTATAAAAATAGATGCTGGGCTCAGTTGTGGTCTTGCTGTTTTTAGAACGGACGTGGCCAGCTGAGACCCAGGTCCCCACATGGGGTGACTGACGTCCAGTCCCGGCTTGGCGGGACGAAATCCTCCCGCGCGTCCTCCCTGGGGCTTCAGCAAGGGCCGGGGGTGTAGGGGATGGGCTGTCGCCATGCCTCCCCACCATGTCCCATCTCAGGCATCACGGGAGCCCGCAGTGTCGGATCCCCCCAGCCCAACTTCCTGTCCCTATCCGGGGCGGCTGCGCTGGAGTCGTTGGCCCCCTCGATGCTTCTCACACACAGCGTCCTTCCGCGGGGCCCTGGCTCGGGGTCGCTCAGTGCAGAGGGGCTGGACCTGGCACCACCTCCCTTCCCAAGAGCGCTTCAGCCTTTTTTCCAGAAATAAGAAAATGGGATCTGGAACTTGGTTGTCTCTCTGCTCTGCGGAGCTCATCACAGGGACCAGAAGTGCGGCCCCCCCAACCCCTCCGTTAGACCTGTGGGTTTCACAAGGCCGGGCTGTCCCCATCCCTCAAACTGATCTATTCCAGAGACAGAAGGGCACCCCTGACACCGTCTCTCAGGACCAGTGGTATGGTGTGACCTTCAAGGACATGATGGAAGGCGAGGGGGACAGAGTCCCTACTGTCCCAGAACCGCAGGCTCTGGGAGAGGCCACAGGACAGGGCAGTGGCTCGGCCGTGATACTTTCAGGGAAGTTTGCAGCCCTGACTCCAGGGCCTGATACTGGGCGCTCAAAAGGGGGCCATCCCCTGGCTCTGCTGTTCCAGCATAGACTCCCTGCAGCGCTGGACAGCAGGCACCACACCCCTGCCCCTGGTGAGCACAGGAGGGCATGGGAGGAGCCAGAGCCTGGAAGGGACCCACTGGGAATGTTGTTGACGCCCCACATGGGGACTGAGGAGAAGAGCAAAGTAGCTTGTAAACACAAGCACTTTGTGTACTTACTGTACCCCCAGGTGCTTGTCTAAGATGTCTAAGGTGCTTGTTAATCTTCCTGGCCGTCTGGCAAGGCAAGGATGGTTATTTCCCTTTCTTTACTGAAAAAGAAGAAAGCCCAGATTCAGGGTTAGGGAACTGGTGGGTGGTTTTGCCGTTTGGTTGTCTGGCAGCTGGGGGAAGCGTGGCAGGCCAGAGCAGCCCTGGAGCCCTGTTCTGGGGGAGCAGGGGAGTGGCCAGCAGGGAGGAGCCCGGGAGGGGTGAGTCGCAGAAGGGAAAAGCAGCGACACCTTTGAAATGGCCTGAAGTGGAAGGTGCCCCTTGCCTATGACCTGCCCAACAGCATGTCTTTGAAGATGAGTCTGGAAGCGTTTTTCCCTCTGGCTTGGAGATGGGTCAGCAGTGAACCCCCCGGGGCAGGAGGAGCGATCCGGAGCAGGGCGCAGGCCTGGGAGGAGCGGCCTTGTTCTCCCCCAGACCCTGTTCCTGCTCCGGGTTCTCTATAGAGTTCCTGGAGTTTTGGAGCCAAGTGAGATGAGATCTAGATACGGGGAAGGTCCTTTGCTCCTTTCCTCTTTCCTGCCCTGTCCTTTCCCAGCAGGTGTGTGTTTGAAATACAAACAGGGAACCCTTTCCGCCTTCCTGGTAAAGACCCGGCTCCAGCGCCGCTGATCAGGCAGGACTGTTTCTTAGGAGAGTGTAGTCCTGTTTTCTTCGCAAAATTAAAAACGATGTATACCCAGGAAAAAAGGCTTTGAATCAAAGATGCTAGAACTTTTTTTTTTTTTTTTAATATTTAATTTATTTATTTGACAGAGATCACAAATAGGCAGAGGCAGGCAGAGAGGAGGAAGCACGCTCCCTGCAGAGCAGGGAGCCTGATGCGGGGCTCGATCCCAGGACCCTGAGATCATGACCTGAGCCGAAGGCAGAGGCTTTAACCCACTGAGCCACCCAGGCACCCTGATGCTAGAAATTTTTTTATCTCTAAGTTATTTTCCCCATTTCACCCCAAAGCCCTGAAACCAAGCAGCCACTACTGTCAGGATAGCCGTGTCTTCTGATCAGACGACACTGTCCCCTGAGGAGGGCCACATGGCCTCCAACTGCCTGAGGAACATGGCACAGCCTCCATCGTTTCGTTGTGTTCAAGGCTGTCGCGTCCTGCCAGTGCTGCCAAGGGACCCTACCAATGGTGGCCCGAAGCGGTCTGGGGACCAATGGGACCCCTCCTCTCTGCAGCGTCCCTGGCTCGGTCCATGGCTGCCCTCCACGTACACAAGGGCTCAGCCCAGCCTTCCAGAGGCTTCTGAGCAGAGATCCCACTGGAGAAATTGCTGATCCTAAAAAAAGCCTGGGGCGTGATGAAATGCTCAGTTTTAAGCGCCTTCCTTACATTGCAATTTCCAGATCAAAGTCATCTCTGCTCTAAGCCTTGGTCTCCACTTCCGAGGTATCTTTAGCAACTTGCTTATTTAAAGAAAGCATCATCTCTTTGCCCACAGTCTCCCTGTATTCTGTTGTGGCATTTGGAAATATACAGAGTACTGAGTGGCTCATTCAGAAACAGTCTTTTCAAAATCAAATTAGATCATTAGCGTACTTACCCAAATCCGGTCCTGTACAGGACGTCCTGACGTTTATGTGGATGTCGTCCCTGGTGGCCAGTGGCTGTTATGCGTGGCCCGATGCCCGGCGCAGCTTCAGGTCTGGGATTGCTGGATCCAGGTGGAAATCCAGCTGCATCTCACGGGCTAGTGACCCAGGACCGTCTGCTCACATTGCTCCGGATCTCCATTTGCTCACTTGTAAGAGGGAACATCTTTTAAAAAACCCAGCCCAGCAGCTTAGGGAAAGTGCCCGATGCGTGAGCTGCACTCAGGGGGGCTGTGATCGGCGGAGCTGGGGCTGTGATGGCTTCTCCCTGGGGTTCTCTTTACTGCAGCGAGCCGCCTGTGCCCCGCACATCATCCTTCTCTGGAAAAGCAACGGTTTCATCGTTCTCTGACAAACACGTCTGTGCCCATCGGTGAGAGTCGGGGCGAACGCTCTGTGTAAAAACCCAGGGAAGGATTACGCCTTACAATTGTAAAGAACCAGGTTTTGTGTATTAAGTTAGCACAGTGTTTAAATGAGACAGTAAATGAAAATACAGTCTTGCTATATCGCTGGCGGTGGTAGAAATTGGGGCAGGTCTGGAAAACAGATCAGCTGGTGTGCCTCTCGAACCATAAAAAGGAAAGGTCTTAAACCTTCTGGATTTTGATATTTCACATCTGGAAAGGTATCTGAAGAAATGAGTTCTGCACAGGAAGAGCTATATGCATGGAGATGGTTGCGCCTTAATTAGAATGGCGTGACCCCGAGATCATGACCTGAACCAAAATCAAGGGTCAAATGCTCAACCGACTATGCCACTGAGGTGCACCCACAGTGCCCCAGATTACAGGCATAACAGAATCCCAGCCTCCTGAAACGAAAAAGCAACAAAAACACGAAAGGTAGGGGTTACAGAAGAAGGGAAGCTTATGAACGACTTCTTTTCTAATTCCCAAGCTCTCTGTATTGTAGTTTCACTACTTTTATTTAAAAAAGAAGAAGAAGGGGTTCCTGGGTGCCTCAGTTGGTTAGGCAACTGCCTTAGGCTCAGGTCCTGATCTCAGGATCCTGGGATCAAGTCCCACATGGGGCTCATTGCTCAGCAGGGAGCAGCCTGCTTCTCCCTTTGCCCCTCCCTCTGCTTGTGTGCAAGGGCTTCCACACACACTCTCTCTGTCAGATAGCATCTTAGAAAAATAAAAAAGAAGAAGAAGGGGGTCTCAGGGAGAAGTAGGGTGAGGAAGGTTCAAGGTGGTTTGTAGAAACGTAGAAGCTCATTGCTTGCTGTGCAGAGCCTGGGAGAATGCGCGCCCCGGCCTGTGTGGCTGAGCGTGTGGCTGAGCCATCCCTCTCCCTCCCGGTGGGTTCTCCACGGCATCGTGCCGGCTTTGCTGGAGGTCAGTGCTGAGCAGCCTTGGATGGAGCAAAGCATTTCTGGGACACTCGGGCATGGTGTGTGCCCTGCGCAGTCTCCAGCGGGTGATGGCCTCGGGCTTCAGGCCCAGGGTCAAGGTCGTAGCTGCAGAGCAGTGCTGAGTGGGGGCGTCTCTCCCAAGAGCCCCGTGTGACCCACGTTCTCGCTCGTCCAGTGCTGCTGTGACAGCACAGATGTGGGCTGGGGGTATATGTTAAACAGCACACATTGCTTTGCCTCAGTCGTGTAGGCTGGAAGGTCGGGTTCCCAGCTGGCAGACAGCCTCCTGCCCACTGTGTGCTTGGATGGTGGGAAGGAGACCATTGCTCTTGGTCCTCTCACAAGGACACTAACCCCATCGTGGTGCCCTCATGGTCGTGGCCCGATCCCCTCCCAGAGGCCCCACCTCCTCCTCCATCTCACTTTGGGCGTTAGGGCTTCCAGACGTGTGGTCTGTGGCAGCCGGCATGTCCGCCAGGGGCGGGTGGGGTGGGTCCCCGCGCTGTTTCCTCCAGGAAAGCAGGCTTGGGCTCTGTTGGTTTCTTTCAGCCGTGTCCGCCGCCCGCCACCCTACGTGGGGAGCCACGGGCGCCGGGGCTGGGTGCCGACCCCCACTGCGGGGCCGGGGTGCGCTGAGCCGTGCACCTTCTTCCTCACCTTCCAGGGAGGGCGGTCACCCCCAGACAGCCCATCCTCTGGAAGGTGCTGGAAGCACTCTCAAGGAGACGATCAGGTGCTCTGTTCACCAGGCAGAGGCCAGGGTCCTCAGTGAGTCAGTCTGCGTCGTCGGTGGCCTGGAGTGTGGCGGGGCCGTGGTGTCCACGCTTCTGCTGGGGTGGGTGTGCGGACTGCCGTCCTGAAGATCAGCCCTCAGGACAGAAGGATGCAGCTGGCGGATGACAAGCCATGTCACCGTGGTCGGGTGGGCGGATGTGGGAGCCACGCACCCATTGCCGTGGATTTTAAGGTTTGTGCGGTTTTCCCCTCTGTGTCCCCGCTGTAGAGTCAGATGGAGTTCAGCGTCTGTTCCTTATCCATCCAAGAGCCGGCCAGCGGCACGGCCAGCGAGCCAAGACAGCTGTCAAAAGCGTCCCAGGGCTCGCAGGCCTTCCGGTCCTCCCAGGGTGGCAAGTCCTCCAGCCTGGACGCCCTGGGTCCTGCCCGGAAGGAGGAGGAAGCTTCCTTCTGGAAGATCAACGCGGAGCGGTCCCGGGGAGAGGGCCCCGAGGCTGAGTTCCAGTCACTGACGCCCAGCCAGATCAAGTCCATGGAGAAAGGTGAAAAGGTCCTGCCTGCCTGTTACCGGCAGGATCCCGCTCTGAAGGACAGGGAGGCCAAGGGGGAGAGGCCCAGCAACGTCCGCCAGGAGCAGCGCGTCTTTCCATGTGTCAGCGTCGAGCATGAGAGACCCCAGCCTGTCCAGGCCTGCGCCAGCACGGGGAAGGAAGCCATCCTGTCCGAGCCTGTAGGGAAGCTGCCCTCTCCTGAGGACCAGCAGGATGTCGTGGAGGACGTGGAGGATGGGCTGTTTTCGGAACCCATGACGACTCAGGTGGGCGGCCCCTCCTCCAGGAGTGACCCAGGGAGACCTCCCACAAGATGGGTGGACCACAGATGGGCTCACTTTCTTCTTCTTCTTCCCTTTCTTTCTCCTGCCTGTTCCATGTGGGGACTTTGGGGATCAGGAGAGCTGGGCTGTTACTCACCTCAGTGACTGGCTTACGAACAAGGAAACACATCTCACGGGTCTGTTCTGGTGCCTGTTACATGTAGATGTCGCAGATACCTGTTGCCCTTCCCCCGGTGTGTGAGGGCAGGTAAGGGAGGGCTGGCAGTGGGCCGTGAGCACAGGAGCTCGCAGGGAGACGGCAGTCAGTGTGGGAGGGGTTTGGATGCCCACTCCGCTGACGGGTCCATAAAGTTGGGCTGAGGTGTTGGGGAGGAAGGGACCGGCAGATGCCCCAAAGGGGACATGGAGCAAGCAGATGGGACCGCCGAGCCTCCACCAAGAGTGACCGTGCTCCATCTCAAGAGACTCTGGCTTCAGGGAGTGATAGTAGCTGCTTATTTCCAGACAGGATAGTGTTACGTGTCCAGGGCGGAATCCTAAGAAAGGAGTACTTTTTGAGGGGAGGGAAAAGAAAGATCTGAGAGGTTTGCTGGGTGAGGAGGAATGTGTCCTGGAGAAAAGGACAGTGCGGGAAAACAGGGTGAGTGGCTTCTGAGTGATTTCCCTTTTCTCATGGGAGCCCTGACCGTTCTCTGTACCCGCTGGTCTGCCCTGCTTGAGAGATTGAAGAGAAAATGCAATGTTTGGTTATGAATTGAAATAGAGCCAGTGTTAGAGGATTGCACAAAAACAAAAAAAATAAATAAAACCAACCCAAAGTCATCATATTACAGAGGGAGGCCTTGGTTTTGAGGCATTAGGAGGAGCAAAGCAGTAGTTTGGATGCGGGCATGTCTGAGAACCGTTTCTGGGGGACAGTCGTGGGTTGTTCTTGCACCTGGTGAGAACATACACGAGGTCTGTGTCCCGTCCATCTGAGACAGGACAGCCCTGTGCGGAGCCCTGTGCGGAGCATTCACGCTGCTGTCCCGCAGATGTGTTCTGGGTGGGTGGGCGTGCTTGTGGAGTCCCGCGGTGGGGAGGGGAGGAGGGATGGGAAGGGCCACCTGCTCACAAGTGAGGATGGCCGGGGGGAGGAAAAGAAGGATCTTCAGGTTTGAGTCTCGATTTTGGAGGCTGGGGGAGCTACCTGTTGGCAAGGCAGGCAGGCAGGCAGCCTTGGGGGGTGCCCCTCATCCCCCACACTCCTCTCTGTGTGCCTTGCTGGTTTTCTCTATGTGAGCACCATCCGGACTCTTTGGTGCTCTCTCGCTCTTTTTTTTCCTTTTAGCACATATTTAGAAAAATGTGTATTGTACTAGGTTGAACATACAGAGTCTAAAATGTGCCATGTTGAGTAGACAGCCCTGGGGTATTAGGTGTGTTCACAGGGTCATACGGTCATTGTCACTGTCCATCACAGAACTCTGTACCCATTAAACAACTCCCCATCCCCCCCCCACTCGCAGCCGCCATTCTGCTTGATATTTCTGTGAATTTAACACTCTTAGTATCTCATCTAAGTAGAATCCTACAGTTTCCATCTTTCTGGGTCTGGCTTATCTTGCTCGGCGTAATATTCTCAGGGTCCATCCACGTGGTGGCATGGGGTAGGATTTCCTTCCTTTTTGAGGCTGAATAACTCCCCTGTATGGACTGACCACACTTTGTTTATCCTCCATCTGGGGTCGGCCTCGTGCATGGCTGGCTTCCACCCCTCGGCTGCTGTGAACCATGCTGGCGTGAGTGTGGCTGGACACACATCTGTTCGAGTCCCTGCCTTCTGTCCTTGGGGACAGGCCACCGGATCATGTGGTGATTCTGTGTCTGACTTTCTGAGGAGCCACCATGTTGTTTCCAACAGGGGCGGCGCCATTTTCCTTCCCTCAGCAGCGCGTGACAGGGCCCTTTCTCCACATCCTGCCGAGCGGGTTTTCTCTCTACTTTGAACATGGCCATCCTCATGGCCGGGAGATGATACCTCTAGGCCTTGTCATGGTTTCTCTTTGCCTGTCCCCAGTGGGCGGTGATGTTGACTCTCTTTTCCTGTTGTTTTTGGGCCACTTGTATACCTTTTTTGAACAAATGTTCGGATCTCTTGTCTGGTTTTAACAGTTGAGTTTTGTGTTGTCGAGCTGTGGTCATTGTCTGGGCAGCTCGTGGAAGGGGGTTCCAGGCTTCAGACGCTTCCACCCCTCCCAGCAGATGACCTCCTGAAGAAGGGGAGCCCTGTGACAGGAGCTCCGTCTGGCCCCATCAGCGGCCCCTCAGCTTTCCAGCCTGTCCTCCTCGGTGTATTCACCATCTTAAGCCAGTGCTCTGGGTGCCTCCCTGTCCTTCCCGTGATGGCAGGCAGGCAGCCCGGTGTCTTTGCTCTCTTCTGGGTCTCTAATCTTCCTGCCACCTGCTCCTTCTTACAGACCTGCCAGGCTGGCTGCTGTGCCTCCCTGGTGATCTTTCTCTGATTCTTGGCACCTGGGTCTTCTCTGAAGGAAGTTTTTATTTAAATACCCCAGAGTCCTAATTGTAAAGAGACGCAGGGAGGTGTGCTTAGGGGGAGTGGACAGTCGGAGAAGGCACATGAAATCCTTGTAGAGAATAGATTTCTGGGTGCAAAGCACAGAGAAATGCCAACCTCATTGAAGAAACTAGTAGAAAGCAGAGAGAGGACCACTTGCCTGAATTCTTTTGGGTTTTTCCGTCTTGGCTCCCTCTGCATCAGTGTCACACGCAGCCATACTGGGCCGGAGACAAGCTGCGAGGGAACTTGCTTTAGTCCGTTGGTGTCATTGTCTCCACCAAAGCATCTTTGCTCTTTGCCAGCTCCGTGGAGGGCGGGCGTCCGAGCGTCCTTCCCACAGGCTGACGCCCACCAGATGTGAGAGCATCGGGAAGATTTTGTCACTTGTTCGCTTATTCCACGATGACTGCCTTTCACCCTGCTTGTCCGTGCACAATAGAAAAGATACATTGTTCTCCTTTTCTCTATGAGCTGCTTGCAGACTTGCCCGGGGACAGAGCGGGGAAAGCGCTGGATCCTGGCAGAGTGTGGCTCCTATTGAAGTTTCTTTCATTTTCTGGTTCCAAGCACCGAGGCAAATTGAGGTCAGGGAGCTCCAACATGGAAGGGAGCGATTTCATTTGGGTCAATTTAAATGAGATGCTGTTTTTAGATTATGTATAACTAAAAAAAAAAAAGAAAAGAAACTTGTGTCTTACTTTGGTGTTCATGTCCCTTCTACAGGTCACCTCAAGTAATGTTGTCTTGAAGACAGGATTCGATTTTCTGGACAACTGGTAAAATGTATTAGACCAAAATAATAATAATAACGATAAAATCAAGAACCCCTGGAGTGTTTTTCCAAAGCGGTGTGGTGGAGGAGGATAAAATGGGCAATATTTCCCTTTGTATTTTCCTGGTTTCCTACACTTTTTTCTTAATCATTTGGAAACTGGTAAATATTGCCTTGTCCAGATTTCCAGATTTTTCTCTTTTTGGTAAGGCCAGATATATATGCTATTTTCAATGATTTAATAACAGAAGTTTTGCATTTGGAATTTTTAAAGACTGTTAGGGAATTCCATTGATCTTGTACATAAAGCTTCCATTCCCAGTTCCACCCAATTCCCCCCACCCCAGAGATAAAGCTTTCTCATTGTGTCACAAAAATCGTGAAAGCGATTTCCCTCTCTTTCTCCTTTAGTCTCTCCCCTTTTTATTAATTGGGTGAACTTTGGTTGGGTGGCTGTTGGTGATATCCTCAGTAGTGGCATCAGCACGCCAGCCTTGACCACGGAAGGATGACCCTGCCACTGCCCCCAGTCCCCACCCAACGTCCCCAGCCATCCAGGGCCACCTGAAGCCACGCTTGTCGGATCGTGTGCCATCTCCACCCTCACGGCGTTGCCAGGAAACAGACTGTTGGCACATGGCAGAGATGCTCTTTAGTTCGCCCCGATAACTATTCAAACCATTCATAGCTGTTTAAGAAGAGCTGCATGTTTAAAAGTTTTGTATTAACTTTTCATTATTTTGTATCTAGGTTTAGATGTTGTAGGGCTGCCACTTTTCTGGGGTGTGTACTGGTTTCTTTCTGGAAGCTCTTTGCTACTCACGTGGCCTGTGGATGTCCCCTGTCTTGGGCGTCTGCAGGGGTAAGGGCGGACGGCAGGTGTTAGAGGATGGACTCTTCTGAGTAGGTGTGTTAGAACCTTCCAGCATGAGACTGGCGGGCCAGTGGACGTCTTCATCCCGAGGACTGGTCAGACTCCCTGGACGGATCTCCCTCCGCATTCCTGACCACCATCCGAAGTGAACAGTCAAGTTTCTGCAGCGCCCCGCAGCGCTCCCTGGAGACGTGTGTGGTCATAGCAATGGCATCTCTTGGAACGAGACTTTGTGACCCGCTGCTGCTCAGGTGTCGTGGCAGCTCCCAGGCTACCCAGGGGAGCAAGGTGGCCCATGCCCCGGAGGTGGGTGGGACAGGGCGAGGAGGAGCGTGGGCCTTACCCTGGGAAGCCTATGCCCTGACTCGTGGCCCTGAGCTGCAGGAGCCTGCGGGACGCACCCGAGTGCGATCTACACATGGCCTCTCACTGTGTTCTCCTCACCCAAAGCCTTAACCCCTGCGAGTCCGGCCAGTGAGCACCTAGTTTCAGTATCAAAGTGTGTCTTTTTAAAAATGCGTTTCTGTTTCGTATGACCTCCTTAAGTGATTTCCAGAATATCTTATCTGGCTCCAAGGTAAAGCCCATGGCAACTTACCCCCCTCCCCGCCCCCCTCCCTCGGGAATGTTTCTGCCAAAGTTGTGGCCCAGCCAACTTTTGATTTGGTTTCTGCCAATTGGATTATGTCCTTAAACTTCATTTGGGCCCTTAGGGTTGTGGATATGACCTTCTTGCTTTGGTGACTGTGTTATGGCAAATAGAGGTTCTTTTGTACCATTTAAGGATAGTGAAACATGCCAGGGAAAGAAGGTTTCTAGCATGGTGGGGAGGGAAAAGGGAAACTCCAGCTGACACAGCACGGCAGTGTGCCCGCCCCTCAGGTCAGCCGCTGAGTCTCGGAGCCTGGCTCACCACCTGCCTCCACTTCCAGCCTGGAGGACATCGGACTGTCTTAGAACCCGTGCTTGAAAACGCTTCCTCAAACGAGAGATGGACAGGTGTGCGTTGCTATTCCTTGGGGCTGGTGTAGCAGGGGGAACTGAACTACATCCAGGAACAATCAGCCCAAGATGAGCTGTCTGTTCTCTGAGGAGATGGTTCTCATTAATTGCTGATTTTTACATAAAGCCCAATTATTCCTTTCAAGTTGGACCCTGGAAGCTGAGGGGTTTGGGGATGGTAGAAAATCTCTGCCTCCCCAGGTGCCACCTGGGAGCCTCTGCTCAGAGCTATTCAGTTAATCTTGTTTCTACAGAGTCTTAAGTTTCGTGAGAGACGGCCTCCTGAGATGAAAGGTAAAGTCAAAGCTTGGGAAATCCTCGAGTGGTGTTGCTTGGCCCTGCTCTCAGAGGTCAGGGACTGAGAAGGAGGCATGAAGGCCTAGAGGACACAGGCTAGTGGGTGTCTGAGATGGTTCCTGCCCACCGAGGAACCTGTGTTCGGTGTGTCCAAGTATATGGACAAATGAAGCTCTTAAGTTTGCCATCCGCCCCCCCAACATGTATCAGGGTAGGGTTTTTAGAACCAGGAGTTTATATTTATCATGTTAAAAATACACACTTTTCAGCTGAAGCCTGTATTTGGTGTTGGGTGCCCCCCCCACCCCGCACCCCCATTCGGTGCATCTGGGATTCAGCTCAAAGATTTAGTGTCTTGCTTTGGGTGACCATTCCTGACCCCCAGGAAGTCAGAAACTAGTTTCAGTTCCTTCACTTGGGGGTCTCTACCCTGCTCTCTGGGTTTGGGAGTGCTGCCTGCTGGGGACGGCTGCAAGCCGCACTCACGGGGATGTCAGAGCCGCCTCCCTTTCTTTGTTACATGTTTTCAAAAACAATTGAAACATTCTTACTGACAACTTGTAACTTGGTTGTATTTTATATTAATAGCCTTTAATAAAGCCATTTAAAATATGTTAGGTGTGTTTATTTGGGGCCTCTACTGGAGCTGGGAACCCTGTCAGGATGCTGTTCAGCACAGAGGAGAAGGATTTGTACTAGTTAAGTGAGTGTCAAACCTCTTCCGGGGACTAGTTAAGCAAGTGTGAGACCTCTTTGGGGAGACTGCTGTGCGCAGGCCTGATTCAACGCCCCCTGCAGGGTGGTGGGAGGTGGTGCCCCCCCTCTCATGCAGAGGGATGGGATGATCCTGGAGGGCACCTCTCCAGCCATCAGGTGACCTGGAAGCCATGGCATGTCTTCCCAGAGACCAGCTTATCGCATCTAGGGACTGACTCAGAGCAGATGCAATCTCCCTGAAAGCTTTCACCTTGAGTCTGGTTTAAGTGGATTTTTCTTGGAAGAAATGCAAGCTTAAGTGTGGTTGGTCAGTCCTGTTCCATCCATTAAAGTGCAGGAGATAAGTTACCAATGACAGATGGAAGGGAATTTTTAGATGTCAATTTTCCATATCAAAAAAGCTTTTGGGGTGCCGGGTGGCTCAGTATTATGGGTTAAAGCCTCTGCCTTCGGCTCAGGTTATGATCCCAGAGTCCTGGGATCGAGCCCCGCGTCGGGCTCTCTGCTCAGCGGGGAGCCTGCTTCCTCCTCTCTCTGCCTGCCTCTCTGCCTCCTTGTGATCTCTGCCTGTCAAATAAATAAATTCTAAAAAAAAAAAAAAAAAAAAAAAAAGGATTTTAAAACTAATACCTCTTAGGAAAATGGTGGTTCAGGCTGACCGACTCCTAACTTCTCAGCCTGCGCTGTGGGGCCTTGCTGCCTCGGGCACCGAAGAGTCCTGGGGGAGCAAGCGATGGTGCTTGCTGACTTGCTGGGGTGCAGTGGTTGTCATGAAGGTTCCAAGACCACAAGCATTTGGGTTATTGTATCGACATGTTATGAGAGGAAGCGAGTAGCTCCCGAGCTTAGAGGGTTGACAATTTGCAGCCGCTTAGTATGTGCTACAAACACACACACGTATCTGTATGCATAAAGTTTCTGTGCAAGAAGGAGCCATCGACCTAGAGGCAAAATCTACCTGGTGCATTATGTAGGAAGGAAGGAAGATGTTGAGTCTGGGGGGACAAGAATATCCTGAGTTACAGGTTGGGGGGTATTCATGGTGCTTTTCTAGCATTTTCTCTGTTCTGATCCTCTGCTCATAGGCAATTTTCTAATACACTTACCAGCCTCCGGGGTGCTTTGATACCAACAGGGAAACACCCTTAGGAGGGTATTGTGATTCGGAATCCCAACTGAAGTCAGGCGAAAAGCAAGTGAGTTCTGGATATATGATCAATTTTATTAATTAATTAATTTATTTATTTATTATTTTTGTACAATCAGTTTTAAACATCTAAGCAGCAGTACTAACTAGAAACTTAAATAGAAAAATACCAACTAGGGGATGCCTGGGTGGCTCAGTAGGTAAAGCGTTCACCTTCAGCTCAGGTTATGATCCCAGGGTCCTGGGATCGAGCTCCGCATCGGGCTCCCTGCTCAGTGGGGAGCCTGCTTCTCCCTCTTCTGCTCCCTGCTTGTTGGCGTGCTCTTTCTCTGTCAAATAAATAAATAAAATCTTAAAAAAAAAAAAAAAAGTACTGATTAGATGGTGTCGACAAGAAATGCACTTTAATACAAAGACACAGGTTAAAAGAGACCAGTTCCTAATGGTAATAAAGTATCAAGGAATCAACTTCTATAGGTATACAAAAACTTCTTTAAAGAAAAATTAGGGACACCTAGGTGGCTCAGTCAGGGAAACATCTATGTTTGGCTCAGGTCGTGATCCCTGGGGTCCAGGGATGGAGCCCTGAGTCTGGCTCCCCCCTCAGTGGGGAGTCTGCTTCTCCCTCTGCCTGCCACTCCCACCACTCGTGCTTTCTGTTTCTCTCTCTAACAAGTAAAATCCTAAAAAATAAACAAGAAAACAAAAAAAAAAAAACCTGTGAAAAGGAAATAGATGTAGAAGATGTGAATAATCCTGGCTGGGGTAATATAGTATTGTGAAGATGCTAATTTCCCCCAAGTCATTTTATAAAGTTGGTGCAATGTTAACAAAAATCACAGTGCGTATTTTGAGAAATTGACAATTTTACATTGAATTGTAGTTGGGGAAGTAAAGTTTACCGAAATATAAGGGGGATCGCTCTGTCAGTTACCAGAACAAACATGTTCGATGGCCAAAGAAATGCAGTTTGTTGGTATTGGTACGGGGATGGGTGATCAGATCAGTGAATTAGGGTGGGGGGCTCAGGGACAAACCCACGAGCACATGAGGACTCAGTGTATAATCCCTGTGGCACCACACACTGGCCGTGGGGAGAGAGAGGCACCCCATGGAGAGATGGAGGAACGGATTCCTGCCCAATGCTACACGGAAGATGGGCTCCATTTGGATTCAAGACCAAATGATGAAAGGTAAAAGTGTAAAGGAATAGAGGGAAATCGCTCGTGACCCAGAATGAGGAAGGACTTCTTGAGTCTATGCCATAAAGCAAAATACTGATGAATCTCATACACGAACATTGAGGATTTCTGTCGGTAAAGCGTGCCACCGAGAGAGTTAATGAGCTGAGAGGGCAGGAGATCACTGCTAGGTCAGTTTCAATAAAGAAGTATCCAGAAGATACGCAATGGCATTCCTGCAGACCAAGAGGCCAGCAACCCCAACAGAGAAGTAACATGAGAGAAAATCTTTAAAAACTATCGAACATGGAAAGGTAATCAGGGGAAGAAAAGTGAGCTGGCTAGTGCCAAGTGTTGGCAGAAATGCAGTAGAGCAGCGGTTCTCGGCTGGAGCTGATTTTGCCGCCCTGGGGGCAGTTGGTAGTGTGGGGAGACGTTTGTTACCAGCACAACTGAGGAAGGGTATACTGTTGGCTTCTAGAGGGAAGAGGCCAGTGGTGCTGCCAAACCTCTTACATGCACAGGACAGCCCCTCACAACATAGAATCATTTGGCTCAAAATGCCCATAGGGCCAGGTTTTCCCTGGGTTAGGGGAACTGTACAGCCCTTGCGTCCAGAGTAAGCTGGCCCTCTTTTGCCACCTGCATGCATCTGGTGTGAGCCCATGATTCCCCTCCAGGATGCATGTCTCAGGGAAATTCGCTCATAGGCACTTAAGGGAACATGTCTGGGGCTCTTTTTTTTTTTTGCTGAGGCATCTGTGGAGTTGGAGGCAAGCAGGATATCTGTCATTTGGAAGAAGGCTAGAGAAAATGTGATGGGGCACTTAAAAGCAAATTAGGGGCCCCTGGGTGGCTCAGTCGGTTAAGCATCCAAATTGATTTCTGGCTCACGTCCTAATCTCAGGATTGTGAGATCCAGCCCCAAGTCGGGTTCATGCTGAGTATGGAGCCTATTTTCTCTCTCCTCTCCCTCTGCGCCTCCCCCCACCTTTACAAAAAAGCAGCAGGGGCACCTGGGTGGCTCAGTTTGGCTCAAGTCATGATCTCAGGGTCCTGGGATCCAACCCCTGCTGAGCACATGGAATCCCCCCCACTTCCCTCTGCCCCCCCGCCACGCCCCTTAACTGCCCCCTTCCCCTGCTTCTGTGCACACATATACCCTCTCTCAAATAAGTAAAATCTTTAAAATTAAAAAAAGTAGCAAATTAAATGCACACATGGCAATGGGGTTGGAGCTGAGCAAATATATTAGTGGAAGAAAGCAAGAAACTAAATGGAATATCATTAGTGTAAATTTAAAACATATGCACATAAAACAAGACCTATTTAACAACGGAATGACTATGAGAGGAAAAGAGGTGGAAGTAAGGGTGGTGGAAAGAAGTCCCCAACAGATCTGGAATGCACCCATGGTGACCATAGGTGCTTCCTTGCCAGGAATTTGCTATCTCTCATAATCTAGGTCTGTTATGCTCTCTCAATTCAGATGGGAGGCTCATTTCTTTGGCTGGTGTGTCAGGTCAGAGGTGGCCCTTGGCCAGTGTTGGTTAGAACATATGTGGCTCATCTCTGTTCAGGTGCAGTTTGTGTGACTATGGTTGCACATCCGCCAATGTTTGTAAAGTCTTTTGGATCAATCCAGGCCTTCTGTAACAGCAGCTGGGGACTGCACAGATTGGGAGGAGAGTGAGGGTAGGAGTAAGTGACACCTGATGCCCTGTTTCTTGGGGGACAGAAATCACACAGGCTATGTGACACTGGGCGGGGACTCTGCAGAGAAGAGGGTTCTTATCACTTGGCTGCCTTTACCACAGCCATCTGAAATTTGCCCAACTGAAGATGTGTCAGGCAGTGAGATCATGGACAATAATATGGGTGAGGAGCTTTAAATTTTTTTTTTAATTGTCTAACTGCATTTCAGAATGTGCAGAGAACGCGCTCTACTGCCTTAACACGAAACAAGCATTTTGAAACATTTATTGCCAGTCTTTTGTGGTGAAAAGGTCCAGGTCCAAGTGGAAAGCATGTGTCACAGGGACAGTCCTACCTGGAAATGAGATCCAAATGTAAGTCTGGTCACCACATGGGTCCTGGCAGTTCTCTTTGTGCCCTGTGCTCCATTTCTCGCCCTCCACCACCTCATTTTGTCTCTCTCCACTGATTCATGCTGACACCTAGCCTCAGGGTTACAATAATACATGTATCCTTTCATAGTTCTTACTATGTTTCAGTCTGATGCCAGACACTAGGCATTCTGGGACACAGTTACTACCTTCCTCTAGGGGAGGAATCAGACTAAACACATGACCACACAAACAATTTTGTTGAACATTGCTAAAAAAATAAATGTATTTCCGCTTGTAGCCATGATACAGTCATCTGGATTAGACTTAACCTTCTCGTTTTAAACGACTAGAAAATTGGAGAAGATATGTGAAGCAATATATAGACTTCAGGCAGCAAACATTGCAAGGGAAACAAGTGAAGCAAGCCTTATGACTGCCCTGGTTTTCTAACCTGAGGCCTTTTCTAGAGCACGCTGCAGGAAGTATTGCTGAGCTGAAGAGAGAGAGTTTGGGGAGGAATAGATGGTTGGAATTTGTAGGAGGGAACTGTGCAGAGAAAAACTCCAGAAATATGCCTAGGATTCCCCTTGGGTATGTTGGAGACAGTTTCTGGGCTGCAGAACAGGGAGGGGGAATCCAGACAGAGCCTGGGAATCTTGCTGAAGTGAAGAGAATGAAGTCAAGGAGGCCAAGGGAGCTAGAATTGAAAGGGCAGAGTTTCAGAGAGGAAGATCTTCAGAGATCTGCATTGGGGTTCTCTTAGGTCTTTGGCTAAAGCCAGCCTCTATGTGTGTGGAGTGAAAGCTGGGTAAGAACAACCTCCAGGGAAAGAGTAGTTATTGATAAGATAAACAAATCCTAGCATTGACACAAAGCCAAGAATTAACTATGTTCACTCCAGCCAGAGTGCAGGCCACCCTGGACATGTGGGGCCCTCAGCAGAGATCCTGGAAGTATGTACTAGAGAAAAGGTTATAATAGCCTCTGAAAAAAGGCTAGTCAAGATCTGCCCTGAAGGAGTTCTACCACAGACATGAAAGGATCAAAGCAACTCACAACTCAGCGGCCCACCAGAATATGTCCACCACCCTTTATAGGAAGGTTACCAAATCTAGCACTAAGCACAACTAAACACAAAATTCACAGTGGTCAGCAAGCAATCAAAAATTACTAGACAACAAATAAGCAAGGAAATGTGATTCATCCACAGAAGAAAAATCACTCAATAGACCAAGCCAGAAATGACAGGGATGATAGAATTAGCAGAAGGGATTTTAAAACAGCTCTTATAAATATGATCTAGGTCCTCAAGAATGTGAAGGAGAGAAATAGAACTTAGAGATAAAACTCTCTGAAATGAAAATGTTACTGGAGTAGAGTAAAATTAAATGACACACTCCAGAAATGCATGAATGGGAAGAGAGCAGTAGAATCTATCCAAAAAGAAGCAAAAAAATTGGGGAAAAAATGAACTGCAGAGCCTCAGTGTCATGAGGGAAAATATTAAATGATCCAGTTATAAATAATCAATCCCAAAAGGAGAAGAGAGGGATGGAAAAATATTTGAAGAAATAATGGACCAGATTCCCCCAATTTGATAAAACCTATAAACCCCAAACCAGATTTAAGAAGTTTAACAAACCCCAAGGAGGATACACACACACACACACACACACACACACACACACACACACCACAAGTAGCTGAAAATTAGTAATAAGGAGAAAATTTGTAAAAACAGGCAGAAGAAAAAAAATGACTTCTCATCCCCAAATATGCAAGCTTGAAGGAAATGGAACAACATTTCTAAAGTGCTGAAAAGATGGGATGCCTGGGTGGCTCGGTTGAACGGCTGCCTTCGGCTCGGGTCATGGTCCTGGGAAACCTGGGATCAAGTCCCACAATAGGCTCCTTGCTCGGCAGGGGCCTGCTTCTCTGTGCGTGTGTGCTCTCTCTCTCTGACAAATAAATAAATAAAAATCTTTTTTAAAAAAGTGATGAAAAGAAAAATAGAGCTATCAACCTTTAATATCCAGCCAAAAAAGTCCTTTAAAATCAAAGGGAAAATACACACACACACACACAGACACACATGCAAACTGAGAAAATTTATTGCAGCTGGCCTGAATTACAAGAAATATTAAACAAAGTTCTTTAGGCAAAAGGAAAATGATACTAGGCAGAAGCTTGAATCTGCACAAAGGAATGAGAGTGCAGAAAATGGTAAATATGTGAGTAAATATAATGGCCTTTTTTTCAGATTTCAAAATGTTTGGGAAGATAATTGAAGCAAAAACAATAACAACGTATTGTGGCATCTATAACATGGAGAAGTTAAATGTATGACAATAACTGAAAAGATGGGAGGGAGAAATGGAAGTATGCTACCGTAAAGATCTGTCATAATATATAAAGTGATGGAATATTACTTAGAGTCAGACTGGTAAGTTAAACATACAAATTGTAAACTGCATAGAAACTGCTAAAACCTACTGGGTGTTATATGCAACCGATGGATTATTGAACTCTGTATCTGAAACTAATGATGTACTATAGATTGGCTAATTGAATTTAAATTAAAAAAAAAAGAAACTTCTAAGAATTAAAGGAAAGATATATAGATAATAAGTTAGTTGTGGAAATAAAATGGAATGCTAAAATTTATAAGACCGCAGGAAAAGAGGAAAAATAGAAACAAAGAACAATTGAGACAAATATAAAATAGCAAAATGGTAGGTTTACACACAGCTATATTGATAATTATGTTAAATGCAAATGCCCTAAGAACCCCAATTAAAAAGCCAAAATTGTTAGACTGGATGAAAAAGCAAGCCCAACTAAATGGTTTCTACAAGAAATGCACTTTAATACAAAGGCACAGATAGGTTAAAGGTAAAAGGACAGAAAAGAATATACCATCAGCTACTAATCAAAAGAAAGTTGAAGTGGATATATTTTTATCAGATAAATTAGACTTCATTTATATGAAGGGGTAAAAAGTGCATTTTATAATTAAAAGGGGATCAATTAATTAATCAACACATAGCTGTCTTTAATTGGCATACGGCTAACAACAGAGCTTCAAAATACATGAAGCAAAGCTGAAAGAACAGAAAACAGAAATAGACAAATTAACACACGTGGTTTGAGATGACAACACTTTCCATGACTGATAGAACAACTAGGTAGAAAATCAGTGGGGATATAAAACAATATCACTACCATCAGTTTGACATCATTGACATTTGTAGAACACTCTACCCAACAACCACAGAATACAATTTTTTCACAAGTATATGTGAAAATTTCACTGAGATATAATTTGTGCTGGGCCATAGACATCTCAATAAAATTAGGATTGAAATGATCCAGAGCACGGTCTCTGATTGAAGTGTATTACTTTAGAGATTTAGAACTGGAAGGTATCTGGAAAATCCTAACATATTTAGATATTAAACATTACATTTTAAAATAACTCATGGGTCAAAGAAGAAATCACAAAGAAAACTCAGAAAACATTTTGAATTGAAAACGCAGCATGTTGGGACGCCTGGGTGGCTCAGTTGGTTGGACGACTGCCTTCGGCTCAGGTCATGATCCTGGAGTCCCGGGATCGAGTCCCGCATCGGACTCCTGGCTCCATGGGGAGTCTGCTTCTCCCTCTGACCTTCTCCTCATTCATGCTCTCTCTCACTGTCTCTCTCTCAAGTAAATAAATAAAATCTTTAAAAAAAAAAAAAAAGAAAACGCAGCATGTCAAGATTAGTGATATGCAACCAAAGTAGTGCTTCAAGGGAAAATTATAGCTTAAAATGCTTACAGTAGAAAAGAAGAAAGACCTAAAAAGTTGGTTATCTAAGGTTTTACTATAAGAAACTAGAAGAACAACTTAAGCAAAGGAAGGAAATGATGAAGAGTAGAAATCAATTAAACAGAAAACATTCCGGCAATAGTAAAACAGTTGGTATTTCAAAAGCTGGATCTTTGAGAAACATTAGCAAAATTTGATAAAGTGCAAGGTAGGCAGCATTGCATTTCTCTGACTGTTCTTCCATATTTCGGTCTCTCTGGCTCTCCTCTTCTGCTTCCTTCTTCTACTTCTAAGGACTCTTTTGGTTACAAGAGGCCCACTTGGAAAATTTGGGATGAGTCTGCCTATCTTAAGGTCAGCCAATCAGCAGCCTAAATTCCATCTGCAAGATTCCTTCCCTTTTGCCATATAACAGTCACAGATTCCAGGGACTGGGATACAATATGTTGGGGAAGCATTATCCTGCCTACCACAGATCATGTTTTTAATTACCTGGTAAGATCACCAGGATGTCCCCAAGGAAGGGACATTTAAACTGGGGGAGTAGTTGGAAAACTATTGCAATGAATAGTCCAAGCAAGAAGTAATGATGATGCAGCCCAGATGGGCAGCAGTAGAAATGGGGGAAAATGGATTTAGGAGATATTTGGGAAGCAGATCAACAAAGGAGGTCGCCCCTCCAGAGCAATGGAATCTATTATCATCCAGACACAAGCATGCATGAGACCTGTGGTTTTGATTGGGAGGAGATCGTGTCTGGATTAAAGCAGACCTGATCCCCCAGAGCCTAGGCCAGACAAGAAATAGAACCATTTCATCCTCAATAGGCTCTTCCTAAGCCAAGACTGAGTGTCACTGTCAGGTTTAATCCTGTATATTATTTACCTCTTAAACAATGCACTTGACAGATTGTTCGCAATGATGACCTCCAGCAATTCCTTCCATCCCCGATCACAAGCATCACTCCTCCCAGCAAGAGGCAGAGTCCATTTCCCTTCCCTTTGGATCTGGGCTGGCCCTAGACTTGCTTTGGCTAAAAGAAAGTGGTGGAAGTTGTGTTGGGTGACGTCCAAGCTTCAATCTTCAGAAGCGGGACCACCAGCACTCTTGCTCTCTTGAAATGCTTCCATCTCTGTGCACAGGGGTGATCTGGCCGTCTGGTGGATGGGTGGCTTTGGAAGAGAGCTGAGTCAGTGGGCCAAGCCAACTGCCTGACATGTGAGCAAGGACATTGGGGCCAGCCAGTCTCCTGCCTGCTGTCCCAGTGCAGGCTTCCATTACATGGGGTGGCATGAACCACGGGCTTTTATTTCTTGCAGTCCCTGAGCCTGGAGGTCCAAGATCAAGGTTACCAGTATGGTTTAGTTCCTGGGAAGGTTGTCTTCCCACCATGGGAAGAAAGAGGGCTAGCTCTCTTCCTGTTCTTATAAGGACACCAAGCCATCACAGGAGCTCCTCTCCTACAACCATCCTATTGGATGATGTATGAATTTGGGGAGGATACAGACATGCTGTCCATAACACCAACTGAGGGCAAACAGGTGAAGCGGCCCAGTGGACCACACAAGGAGCTGACCCCCGCCCAAACACCAACCCACAAAGGCAGGAGCAAATAAATGGTGGCTATTTTAAGCCACTGAGTTGTGGTGTGGTTTGATGGGCAGCAAGATAACTCGTTAGACTTTCCCACTGCTCCCCCTCACCAAAAGCCTATAAGGGATTTCTGTCATGAAAAGGACAGAGTACCCACATGAAGAAAGAGCAAAGAGCAAAAGGAACCTTGTCTGGCCAGATAAATGCCTTGGGCAGTAGAAGCATGCAATGATTATTTGCACTCTTTGCTTCATTTCATGGTAGTGAATGGATAGAGCACTGCCCACCTTACCTTTGGAGGGCCTTGGCCATTGACAAGGCACTGTCCCTTGCTTTCATTCTTTCTCCATTACTGAAAACAGATGGCACCCACCTGGGCTGTGAGCAGAAGAGGAGCCCTGGGATGATGAGGAAGACCCTGATGGAGTTGCTGGGGGCTGGCAAGAGAGCACGGAGGACACCAACTGAGAGGAGACTCCCCCTGTGCCCTCATAAGACCCCCATCCTCCCTGCTAAGGTGGTCAGTGGACCAGCAGGTGCACCCCTCCGCCCCCAGTGCTGGGACCCTGGTGGAATATGTGAAATATGTGAACGCATTCTTACTGCTCGAGGAAAGTCTAGTTGAAGAGACAAAGTGAGCTACTGTCGAAAAGTGTTTGACTCTGTTTGACTGTAAGTCACTCCAAGTTGCCAAACTTATACCACTCAGAACTTGAGATCTAGAGAAGAGTCATAGGAACGAGAACAGGGGAGTGTGTTGGGGGCGGAGGTTCCACAGAAGAAACAGAAGAAATAGTTTTCTATGTTGCTTTGACCTATCATCTCTCAGACAGAACTGCCTAGGGAAGCAAGTTGGCACAGTCCCCATGGCTGTAGAGTGGCGTGTCTGTCTCTTCGTTTGTGGTTGAGACAGCAGGAGCTCTCTGAGAGATCTGAATTACGGTAACAAGAATTATCACTTATTAAACATCTAACCCACGCCGACTGGCATAGCCGATATTTGATTCTGTGTCGTTTAACCCTCACAATACCACCTAAGAGGTAGGTGGTGTTGTTCATCTCATTTAACCGATCATGAAACCAAGGCTCAGATGAGTTCAGTGACTTCTTGGCTCTGTAACATCTCCAAGGTCACACAGCTAGTGAGTGACCAAACCGGAATTCAAGATCCCATTCGCCTGACTTCCAATCACTGGCACGACCATTTGGCAAAAGCCACACGAAAGTCATTTCCTAAAACAGAAATAACTGACTTTGAAGCATCTTTATGTTTCCTGTTTTACGGTATCAGCTTTGCTGACTTGTGGCTCATAGAACTTTTATGTCTTTCCCCTTCGTAGAGCACAAAAGCTACAGAGACTTCATATTTCTGAGCATGACCTTGGTCCCTCTCTTCATAGGCTTATTTATCATAAAGTGAAATGTCAACTCGGACACTTTAACACCCAACTTATTTGTCTAAAGCTGTTGATCTTTTTTTTCCCTTTTAAATAAAAGCTGTTGTTCTCTTGTGCACCCCATGGCCATGAGGGCCCACAGGGCTTGTCAGAGGGAGAGAGGACCCCTGTCTCCAGAATAGCATCTCTGGGGGGAGAAAACCCCGTCTCCCCCTCGGGGGCCAGCCCAGCTCAGGAGGACAGTCACCAGAACACGCAGCAGCAGGAGTGGCCCGGCCGGGACCCCCCCCCTTGTCCTGGCGTTTAGAACTCTGTCTGATCATCTCCCCTCGCTGAGCTCCGTTACCCTTCCCTTGTCGCATGTTGCGACATTTTTGAACTTTCTGGCACAGAAGAGTGACCCAGTAATTGTTAGATGAATCCACACTCTTTGATAGCATGGCTTCAGGCCTCTAGGTTTATTTAAATATGTCCCTCACAAAATAAATCCGTGAGACCTTTTGGGATGTCCGGGTGGCTCGGTCGGTTAAGTGTCTGTGTTTGGCTGGGGTCCTGATCCCGGGATCCTGGGACTGAGTCCCGCATCAGGCTCCCTGCTCATGATTCCTGTGACTTTGACCAAGTCTGTCTCCTCTGCGCGTTGCTGGTAGCCACACGCGGGCTCTTGGGAAGCTCCGACCAGGCAAGGTGCAAGACACTCAAGTGTAGGGTGAGCACCATTATCCTTATTGTGAGGATGGGAAGGCCTGGGCTGGAGAAGCAAAATGGACTACCCCCTCCCCTGGGCCAGCGCTCCTTCCTCCCTCCTGTGGGGTGTCCACCACCAATGTCAAGGTTATCCATCCTCTCCCTCCCCACCGGATGCTCCAGTGAGTTGTCAGATTAATTGGAGAGGAGAGGGCCCCTGCAAAGGGCAGCCTTGCCTTTTGGCCCATCACAACCTTTCTGGTTTTCGAGCCAGGAGAATAAACAGAAATGTCCTCCCAGAACTGCACAAAATAAGCCCTGGGCCAAGCAGCTTGTTTCTGCAGCAGCTTTTCTTGCAAATAGCTGGTGGGTTTTGAATCTCTACCAGGCCGTTCTGTACAATGACTCTCTCACCCTCCCGAGGAAGATGGCATCCCTCATTCTCCGTTTTCCCACTGAACACAGAGATTGAGTGTTCTGTTTCAAGGCATCTGACCAAACAATGGCAGAGCCTAAAGCAGTGTGCAGGGGCTGGGGGAGCTAGGAGGTGAGGCGAGAAGGAGGCCTGTAGGTGCAAGATGGAGGCAGAGCAGCGGGCCACGGGCAGCCTGGGAAGGAGGCAGCAAGGGTTGGCCATTGCATGGAGACGTGGCCATGACATTCACACTCCAGGATTGAGTGGGCTCTTAAACAAACATGGGTTGGACACATTCTCCACTTTGGAGAAGAGTCAGCGGTCCTTCTCCTTGGTGAAATAGCCTCGGGCCACGGTGCTCTGCTCAGCCTTCTCTCATGTCTAACGGGAGTGCCAGTGTCGAGGCCCAGATGGTCCATCCCAGACGGCATTGCTGGAGTCTTCTGTAGGTACCGCCATCCAGGGATGCAGCTACAAGAGCGCCCTTGAGGCCTCAGGGTTGGGTGGGGCAGAGGCACCCAACCTAGACTGCTCTCCAGCAGCCTGACCTGGTGGGCTCTGTGCCCTGTCTTATAAGAAGGTCGCTCTGAGGACCTGAGAGGATGGAGGGGGAGTGTTGTTCCTGGGATGCCAGGCACGTAGTCAATGCTGTGCCCTGCCGGGAAAGAACTCCGCACAGCTAGCCATGTTTCTGTCCCTTGCCTGGGCACCATCTCCAAGGCAACGCCCATCCCCCCTAGAGGGCATGACGTTGTGTTGAGACTCGGTTCCCGTGTGCAGGCTGCTCTATGTGAGCACTGTCCGCGGCTTTGTCCTGCCTCCCAAGGGCTGCCTCTGTGGAAGGGGTGTCAGGGCCCTGTTCGGGGCCATGCTGAGTGCTCTGCCATGTGCCAGCTCTCACCCTCCAGCCCCCGGTGGGCTCAGCTCCTCCCCTGGGTGCATTCTGTGCCTGGTGGGGACCAGAGCTGGGGGCAGGGTGAAGTGCTGTCCCAGGGGGCTGGACCCAGAGACTCTGGTTTCTGTCTTTTAGCGCTGGCCAACCAGCTCCTTCCAAGCCTTGGCTCTCTTCCAGCTTGGGGTCTGCTTCAGTCACACCCTGAGGCAGATGGTGCAGCTCCACGGGCAGCCACACAGCCATTGCTTGTGGAATCACTCACTTCGCACACTCTACCTCCCAGACCAGGCCGGGGTCCATGCAGGGGGCCTTAGGACAAGGGTGGGAGCTCTGCAGGCCTGCACCTCCGGACAGCTTCTCTCACGACCAGCACCCCAAGTCCCATGGGACCCTCAGCCCTGGGTGCCATTTAGGAGATCATGCTATTCCACAAATGACCTGCTTTCTAGAACCAACCACTCGCCAAAAGCCCTTTGTGCCTTCTCTTATTTTCCCCGTCAGGGGCACAGTTGTGAATTGTTTCCATGACCCACTAGAACGAATATGGGTTTCTAAGTGCTTCCTTGCTAGTAAATGACATGGGACACATTACTTAACTTTTCACTTCTCCAGGTCCCTCACGTAGACTATGAGTAAAATCCTGGGTCTGGGAGGACTGAGGGACAATGGGAAGCAGCAACCACCTGACCTGTGTTGCTGTGAGCGAGCTCGTTGGAAGCAGCCTGAGAGCGAGCTCCCGGAGACTCTGGTCCCCTTGCCACTCCGTGACACATATCCTCCACGGTCTAGACCGCTGCTCACGGTCTCACTGTGTCTGGAGTGGTCGTATGCAGCAGATGCAAACCCAAGCCACCCTTCCGGTGCTAGGTTCGTGAGGGGTCCCTCTCTTCCCTCAGCCGCCTGCCGTCTTCACTGAAACACAGTTCTCCCAGGTGACACCTCACATTGTCTGGATTCAACTCTAGGACATCTTGGCAGGGCTGGGAGTCTCTGCTCTCTGTGGGCTTATTAATCGTGTCATATCACAAAGGAAAGTACCCTTCCCACTACCAATTACAAGCATCCTTTACTAGTGTGTCCCCTAGACTCTAAGCTCCTCAGAGCCGGGAACTCTGTCAGTCTTGCAGAATTTGTGGCCTCCAGGGCTGTGTCTGTGTGGGCTAGCATCTGGCGTGCCTATCTTTCCGGTGACAGGCTGCTCCCGCTCCTCGCTTCCTCCCCCTACCCGGGCTCGTCCATCAGTCCACCAGACCGGCGGCCGGCTGCTGGCCCAGGCTCCAAGGGGGAACAGAAGGCAGCAGCAGGAACAGCCTGAGCTCCCATGATCTGGAGTGCCACGGGGGTTCCCTGGTCACGTGAGCACTCAGGAGCCCCTTTGAGCTGGACATTAGTGCCACAGAGTCACTGTCCTGAAGCAGGCCTTCGGCTGTGTTGGAGAGAGATTGTCCCTGGAAGGGGAGAGCGATTTGATGGAGGTGGTTTACTGTTTGCTTGTGACTTTCCTGGGTCCCTTATGGCCAGCTCGAAACAGCGATCGTTCGTGGAATCACTCACCTTGCACCCTCTGCCTCCCAGACCCAGCTGTGGTCCATGCAGGGGGCCTTGGGACAAGGTGGGGGAGCTCTGTGGGCCTGCATTTCCAGACAGGGGAGACCAGCTGCATGCCGAGCCCAGCTCCTTCTTCCTAGAGAGCCTACTGATGTCCGAGCCCCCAGCTGATCCCAAGCTGCCTATCTAGCGGCTCGGGACCTCAACCATTCCTGAAAGCTGTAAAGGTGGGGGGAGGGCAGGGCCCCACAGGAATTCTCAAGACAGCTGGGAATAAGGCCAAAGTGAGGATGGGGTCAGCGAAGCTCGAGTCCTCCAAGGGGCCACTGGACCTCCAGAGGCTCTGAAATCCATTAGGCAGATGGATGCAGGGGGAAGAGGGAAGAAGGCTCTGGGGTAGGTTGCTGCGTCCCGTCCTGCAGGTAATCAGCCATACGTCAAGCTGTGTCCACCACTCAAGGAAAACAGGACCGAAGGCTTCAGCGCAGTCCATGGTGAGGCTTCGGAGACCCCATGAACTCTAGAAGGATATGCCTTATTTGAGGGCCCATGTTATTCTTTTCAGATTCTCCAATAAGAACCACTGTACAGTGTGACCATTGAGGTTCTTTCCATCACATACATTCTAGATTTCTGAGTTTCAGACGCTTGGTCCTGTCCACAGGTTTTTAACCTTGATAGAGGTATTGTCCGAATCGGGCCCCAGGGACTATGACTGTCAAGGGGCTCTGGGGGGTGTGAGTCTGAGGGGTTCTGGGGTTGTGAGTCTTGGGGACCCATGTGATAGATTTGACTCTGAGAAGAAGCTGGATGGGAGGGTCTGTTGGATTATACTTGTATTTCTTCCTCGCGTTGTGGAATAAAATGCACTCTCCAGAGTTCTTTGCTCTTCTGGAGTAATTGGACACAGATGCTTCTGCTAGAGCCATTTCCTTTTGTTCCCTGGCCACAGGCTCTGGGCGTCTCCTTGGGCGGCAGCAGGGCCTTGCTCTCGTCTCCACTGTCCTGTTTGCTGGCTGTGATCTGGAGCCGTTCATGCACCACATCAAGGGGGTGGCGGCCCCCCGAGCCCCAGGGCCCGTTGCTAGAGAAGGAAATGCTGCCCATCGTAGCTCACAGTCCCCTCAACCACCCTAGCTTCTAGACGCACAGAAATAGGTTTGTCAGTTTTCTCTGCAAAACCTTATTTTTCCCTGCTGTCTTTAGGACAGGGCAGAAATTCATAAACAGGGATAGCTTGGGGCCTGCGGGCTTCAGCCTCACCAACTGGAGGAAGGGGACAGCCAGTCTCTGTGATGTCACATTGACTGGGTGTACTCTCGTCCCACATCTCCAGCCTTTTGGGGGTAGGACCCTCGGCCAGGCCTGAGTTCCAGGTCAGTAACCAGGATGTGGAGGCCAAAAAGAGAAACACCTGAACCTCCAAAGGCAAATGACCTCAGCTGAGTTTTCTAGTCTTTTGGGGAGAAAAGGTGCCACTTGCAGGCGTCACCACAGGCTGTTTCTGGAAATCCAGGCCAGACCAGCCCGCGGGCCACAAGACCGCCGAGCCAGGCCTCCCCTCGACCTGCTGTTCCCAGATTCACGCTCCTGGGCAGCTCACTGCTGGTAGAGTTTTTGTTTTCCCCCAGACAACGCTCGGCTCGCATTTAGAACAGGCCTGCCAGTTTGAGTCTCTTTTTGGCAGGAGAGGTGGGGAATTTTATTTTTCCCCCCAAAGGCCTCACGGCTAATTCCCAGACAGATGCTGGGCAGCCTCACCAGCCGGGTGGAACCCAGCTCTCCAGGAGGACGGAGGCAATATTTTCCCTGGACAAGATGAGCCAGAAGGGCCTTTCCAGCGAAGCCCCAGCTCCCGGGCACTGCGCCGTAAACTGCCCCCGCATCATGGACACCGGTCTCTCTCTGGCAGCCCGGCCCAGGACTGCCCGCATCGCAGGGGGACGAGGAGGAGCCAGGCCTCATTGAGGGGGAAGACGCCAGACGGATTGTGCCCCACACGGACATCATTAGATCTTGGGTGGGTTTTCTTGTCTCCCTCGTTGCAAAAGATCTTGTAAAGATCTTGAAGAGACAAATCACTAGTGTCCTGAGGCCTGGGGTCACCTGACCCAGGGGAGCCATCGTCCCTGAGCTTTGTCCGGGGCCTTACATCTTGCCAGGACTGTGTTTCTTGTGACCTGGACAGAGCTGAGGGCGGACAGCGCCTTCTACCTGCTCCATGGTGCGGACGACCCCCCTCTGGCCTCCCCACCTTCTACCGGGGCTCCTCCCCTCTCCCTCACACATGCTCAGCTCTGCGGGGCACCTTCTCGTTTTGTCTTCTTCCAATTTCTGGGTCCTCAGCTCTCTTCTGGATTTCCTGGCTTCTTCCCACCCCCCCCTTATATGTATTTCCCCCACTTTCCATTTCTTGGCTGTGGGATGTCCGGATGAAGCCCGGGGCCCCACGTCTTCCCCACCATCTCCTTGCTCCTGCCTCTGGGCTGCTGGGCAGAGCGGGCCCTTGCCCCTCCCTGTCTTCTCCTCTCAGGGAAGCCTCGCCTCCCTTCCTGTCGCAGCTGGCTCTCACAGAGTCCCTTCCTCAGTCCCTTGTCCCCCTGCGTCCGTCCGTCCCCAGGACCTTCCTCTGGCGTTTCTGGAAGGGGAGGCCGCTCCCTGGCCTCGGCTCTCCTCCCCGGCTCTCCTCCCCGGCTCTCACGGCCACCTGCGGTGTTGGGGTGGCCAAGTCGGCCAACTCCTTCACGACATGCCGTCCTCCTCTCTGAGCCTCCTGTGAGGGTCGAACAGCGGGCAGTGGGGAGGGTCCCTCGTGGCTGTGTGAGTGGAGCTGCTTTTCTTCTGGCAGCTTCAGAGACGATGCCGTCTGTTCAAAGCTCGTCTGCCACACAGCCTCCGAGCTTGTCTCTCCCACCCAGGAGGACAGGCTTCTCTCCGTCTCCACACGACTGAATCCAAGCTCCTGGAGAGGGGCTTTGGGCCCCTCCAGGGCAGGCAAGTATCCCCGCCCCGGGCCTGAGCTCTGTCCCCCTGGACCGCTGCCCCATCTGCCGCTCTGGGCACTTTGGTCTCCTTATGATCTTACCTGCGTGGCTTTATGTCTTTTCCCCTTTCTTACTCTTTTTTTTTTTTTTTTCTTAAATCATTCTTGCCACCCCAAAGTAAACCAAAACAATGCCCCCTTTTTTTCTATATTCAAATGCATATTAGTTATCTGCGACCACGAAACACCACAGAAACGATCACAGTTTGGGGACTTAGAACAATGGCATTCATTTAGCTGATAGTTTGGTGGGTTAAGGTTTGGGGGGGGTCTCAGCAGGCAGATCTTATCTTGGACCTTCTCACTTTTTGGGTGGCATTGGGACATCAGGGTGACCCAGCCACGTGTCTCTTCTCTACCCCAGGCTAGCCGGGAACATTCTTTTGGTGGGAGCTGAGAATAAGCCCAAGGTGTGAGCCTTCTGAACCCTCTGGTCATGTCCCGTTGGCCAACACAGAGCAGGTCCACTGACTGGTCCCGGAGTCTACGGGGAGGCACTCCAGGTGACAGGGTGAGGAGGGGGAAAGGTGGGGCCGTGAGGCCACCAGCCCTCCCCAGATAGCACGTCCTGCAGTTTTGCACGTGGCGGGAACGCATTCTTCTCTCTGTATCTCAGTGGTCTGTCCACACTTCTGCCTTCCTCCCTCACCCTCTGGCTCCAGCTCCTCCGGGGGCTCTTACCCCATCATGTCGCCACTGCTGGCCCCCAGAGGTCCTCACAGGTGGCTGACTGGACTGAATTTGTTCTCCCATCTCAGTCTTGGTCTCAAAGAGCTCCTTATACTCTGCTTTTAAACAGATGTGCCCTCTCATCTGTGCTCAAACACGTTCCCTTGCCCCCGATGTCCCTCTGAGCTCCCCGCTGACTAACATCTCGTCGTCCTCATGGTTAAATCGCTTGAGTATGTGTCTGGGACTACCTTTCCTCCACACCCTCTTGCCCACGAGTGACTGGACTTTTTTTTTTTTAAAGATTTTTAAAAAATTTTATTTATTTCATAGACAGAGATCACAAGTAGGCAGAGAGGCAGGCAGAGAGAGAGGAGGAAGCAGGCTCCCCGGTGAGCAGAGAGCCTGATGCAGGGCTTGATCCCAGAACCCTGGGATCATGACCTGAGCCAAAGACAGAGGCCTTAACCCACTGAGCCAGCCAGGCGCCCCATAACTTGGCTTTTAAAAGCCACTGGGTGCCTTTTTACCTCAAACAACAGCATCTTGATGCCTCTCACACTTGTTAGTAATGAGTGGTTGCCTCCTCTTCAAAAGGTTCTCCATCTGTCAGCCTAGAACTGTGGACAGAGCCTGGCCTTTGGCCTCGGAGAGAACCATCTTGAATCCCAGCTTACCAGCTTCTGGTTCTGTGACTCTTGACGTGGAACAATGCTGAGCCTGCTTTCCTCAGAGCTTGAACTGCCGGTTCAAGCAGTTCACGGGGACATTCATTCAGCCAGACTCTTTTGCTGAAGACCCAGAAGTTTTCTGTACTTCTAGAAGATTCTGGATCCCAAGAAGAGGGATGGGCTGAATTGAGAGCTTGCGTTTTTGTTCTGGAAGTAGCGGTTGGAAAAGCAGACTTGAGATTTAAACAGAAGAGGATTCAATTCAGATCTGTCTCTCCTTCGCCAAACCCTGGGCCACAGGGTGCTTCTCATTTCTCTCTCCTCATCTCCTTCTCCATCTCTCTGTCTCTCTTTTTCAGTTTCTCCTTCCTTCTGTGTCTTAACATTAGGTTCCTTTAGGGTTCTAGGCCCTGAGATGTTCTCTTTTTATGCTCATTTTCTTGTGAAAGCTTGACTTTTCTATAGCTGACCTGAATTGGTACCATCCAAATCCAAATGACTGGCCTAACAATCCCACTAAGGATCCTCTTCTTCATCCCCATTTCCTGTCAGAAAGGTTTCATACTGATACTCCGTAACGAGCCCACGTCTCAGATGGAAACAGGCCGTCCATCCCCACGTACCCCTCTCTGTTGGCTGCACCATTTCCCCGCCCTTCCTGTGCCCACTTGTCTCCCGTGAGCCGTCTTGGCTTCCTCCGTTTCCCCTCCCCCACTGAGCGTCACATGGGAGGGCCACTTCTACTCTAGAAAGTTGTGGGAACACTAACAAGTAATCGTTCCTGGGTACACTTTCTTTCTTTCTTTCTTTCTTTCTTTTTTTTTTTTTTTTTAAGATTTTATTTATTTATTTGTCAGAGAGAGAGAGCGAGTGAGAGCGAGCACAGGCAGACAGAGTGGAAGGCAGAGTCAGAGGGAGAAGCAGGCTCTCCACGGAGCAAGGAGCCCGATGTGGGACTCGATCCCAGGACGCTGGGATCATGACCTGAGCTGAAGGCAGCTGCTTAACCAACTGAGCCACCCAGGCATCCCCTGGGTACACTTTCTAACCCTCTTCCAAAAACAACATGACAACTTCTGGATTTATGGATTGAGGAAGTGAGTTTGTTTGTTTGTTTTATTTTTCTGGGCTATCTTGCCAGCAAGACTGTGAGCAGTGCTCAGAGACTTAACATGTAAGGGGGACAGAATTCTCTATGCTTCTCTTTCTTCCTTCTCAAGAAAAGCGGTACCCACCCCACAGCCTTGGTGAATGCACACAGGAAGCCTTGGCCTCTGGCCTTTTGACATCCTCGCATGTGTGAAGGCGGGTGGGAGATTTTCCACTCCTGGGCAAGTTCTTTCCAAGAAAATGATCTCATTTATCTTGCTGAAAGGCTTATTTTTACGGTGCACATTTCGTTTTCCATTATTTAATAGGCACATAATGTCCTGCAGCTTCCTTCTAAGTGATCTCAGACCTGGGGATTTATATGCACTATTCCAATTCATATAGGGACCTCAATAAATCTCTATATATTTCTTTCAGCACTGCAGTGATAAAAATACACTGGGTAATGTGTGCCTATCCTTTGGCTGGTTCGAGGAAAAGTTGTAGTCTGGAAAATAAATGTTGTTGACTTAGGAACAGGGACTGAGAGGTAGGGCTGGCACCAGATGGTTGGGCACGCCCACTCCAGGAGGGGCTTGACATGTGTGGGAGGGGCCAAGATGTCCACAGAAAGTGATTGGTGGCACTTGGCAAAGGTGGTAGGGCAGACTTCCTGCAGGCCCAGCGTGATAGGTGTAGGCACCGCTGTAGTGGGGTTTGCAGTGAGGAGAGCAATGGGGCCCAACTCTGACCAGGACAGAGAAAAATAGGAGTTTACAGGCAAGGAGCAGGGTAGGGAGGGAGGCCAGTGGTTGGAAAACAAAGAGGAATCATCAGGTAGGGAAGGATTCTGGCTAACATGACCTAACAGGGTTCTTGTTGAGGGCTGGACAGGTGGTCACATATCACCAGGTGGTGGAGGAGCCCCATCAGATATCGGGGTGGGGAAGGGGAATGTTGGAGAAGCTGGCCAAGCCGAATTCTCGCTCAAATTGGATGCAGAAGTCCGAAAGTAGAGGCCTGGTTGGGAAGAAGATTCTGAAGAAGCTGATTGCATTTGGTCAAGGATAGATCTTTGTCAAAAAAGGAAAGTTTGTGGGCGCCTGGGTGGCTCAGTGGGTTAAGCCGCTGCCTTCGGCTCAGGTCATGATCTCAGGGTCCTGGGATCGAGTCCCGCATCGGGCTCTCTGCTCGGCAGGGAGCCTGCTTCCTCCTCTCTCTCTCTGCCTGCCTCTCTGCCTACTTGTAATCTCTCTGTGTCAAATAAATAAATAAATAAATCTTTAAAAAAAAAAAAAAAAAGGAAAGTTTGACTCTACAGCTTTGCTATTTACATTTCAAAAGCGATGCTTGCCAGAGCTTTCAGAACCGAAGTCCATGATCAGAGACGGATGCCTAAGCATCCTGAGAGGTCTTTGGTGCCCTGGATTTGGGGAAGAATTCTGGCAAATCTCAGGAGTCCAAAAATTCAACCTCAGTGTGTCTGGAAGAAAGCTCTACCCAGTCTTGGTCTTGATTACCAAAGGTTCACAAACATAGTGCCGTTCTTGTCAAGTGCACACAGCTGACAGCTACGGCTTTGTTTAAGCAAAACGTGTGTGAGAGGAGATGGCCCCCCGGTCAGAAATAATTCAGCAAGAGGCTCCCGCACCTTCGTGAACCAAGGGAGGTGAGAGCTTCCTCGAGAATCCTGATCACAACATCATGGTAAGACATCAAGGACTCCGGGAAACAGCGGTGGCAATTTTTCAGGAAATGGATTTCAACTTTAAACCCAGTAGGAAAAAAAGTTGCATGTAGGCTTTTATAAATAGGAGAGAAAAATGATTAAACAATCAAATTCTCTTGACTCCTTTTCTTAGAAATTGGCCCTAAATCTTCCCAAGAAAGATGGTTTTCAAAATCCCCACCCCACCAGCCCCACTTAAGTATTCTTCAGAATTGACCCTGATTAAAGTGTCCTTTTATAGTCTGAGTATTTTAAGTTTTTTAAAAGATGTTATTTATTTATTTATTTGAGAACACGCGAGAGCGGCGGGGAGGGGCAGAAGGAGAGAGAGACTCTTTAGCAGACTCCCCGCTGAATGAGGAGCCTGATACTGGGCTAGATCCCTTGACCCTGAGATAGTGACCTGAGCTGAAATCAAGAGTTGGATGCTTAACTGACTGAGCTACTCAGGTGCCCCACAGTTTGAGTGTTTTGATAGACTTTATTTATTTAAAAAAAATACTTTATTTATTTGTTTGAGAGGAAGAGCACAAGCTGGGGGAGTAGGAGGCAGAAGGAGAGGGAGAAGCAGGCTTCCCACTGACAAGGGAGCCTGACGCAGAACTCAATCCCAGGACCCTGGGACCACGACCCCAGCCAAAAGCAGATGCCCAGCTGACAGAGCCACCCAGATGCCCTCATAGAGTTTATTTTTGGAGCAATTTTAGGTTTACAGAAACATAGAGCAGAAAGTACAGAGAGTTCCCATATATCCTGTCTGCCTCCTGACCTTCTCTACTATTAACATCTGACATTATTGTGGTACATTTGTTATAATCAGTGAATCAATATTGATACGTAATTATGAACTAAAGTCTGTAGTTTACATCAGGATTCTCTCTTGGTGTTGTATATAATTCTATAGGTACTTTCTGATGTTTGTGGAAAAAAGGCAAGAATTAATTCAGAGAAAACGACTCAGGCTTAGAAAAAATGTCTGAGTCCTGAGGTGATTGACTATTCATCTGAGTTACATGTTCTTTTTTTTTTTTTTTTTAAGATTTTTTCCCAATTTATTTATTTGAGAGAGAGAGCATGAGAAGAGAGAAGGTCAGAGGGAGAGGTGGGCTCCCCACAGAGCTGGGAGCCCAGTGCGGGACTCGATCCTGGGACTCTGCGATCATGACTTGAGCTGAAGGCAGACGCTTAACTGATTGAGCCACCCAGGCGCCCTCATCTGACTTATACATTCTTGAGAAAGATTTATTCTGTGCAGGGTAGGCCATAAAATTTGCATTACATCTGGTCTTTCTTATAATAGTTGTATTATAGGAAATTCAGGAAGAATTTCATCATCAGAATGAGCAATTGTGTGCATATATCCATATCTGATGGGGAATTAAAATTCAATTTTTGTATTTTTCACCAAAGACACCTTTAGACACGTTACCTCCAGACAGCCCACACTCGTGGCACAAGTTGCATCTTTACTCGGGGTGGGAAAGGTCCTTCTGTTACAGAACCACAGTGCTCAGTAACTGTCACCATGCCTGAGCCCAAGTACTTCAGGGGAGATGGGGGGGAGGAGTGGGAGGAGGGCTTGGCTCCTCCTTTCCTGTGGCAGCCCTGCCTCAGTGGCAGAGGACTTCCACGCTCTCTCCCCCACGTGGAGGCACGTTGGAGAGGGCTATGCTGCTCTTCCCTGCGTTCCGGCCTCTCCCTTCCCGGGAAGAGTGACCAACAGGATCGCGCAGGGACTGACATCCACAAGCCAGTGTCTGAAGCGTCACTGCACTGAGACGTCACTGCACGTCGCGGGCATCTCTGCCCTTTCAAGATGACCCACGTGCAAGGCGTGCCGGTGACGAGGCTCTCATCTTTCGGCAGCACACTCACTCTTTCAGACCTGGCTCTGTGATGCTGAGGCTGGTTCTCTGCAAAACCCATTTCGGCTTTGCCAGTGGCTCCCCGTTGGATCCTGCCCCTAGGGGACCTACAGGGAGCCCGCGAGGTGTGTGGAGGAAGAGGGGACTCCCCGCTTCCTGCCTGCTTCCTGTCCACTTGCTGTCCCTGTGAGTATCACCCAGTGATGCTTCTTGACCCCGGAAGCAGCAGGCCATCCCGTTTCCTTGCTGCTGAAGCCCGTCTGCAGTTTCTCGAACTCTCACTAAGCCAGCCTAACGGCACTCTCTTCAGATGCCACACGACCCTCAGGCCTCACCTGCTGCCCTCCAGATCGTAGCCACGCTCAGGGCGGGTTTGCCCACGGATGACCACAACTGGCTTTCGTTCCCTCTTCGGCGACGGCTCTTTGTGCATTGCTCCCATGGCTGTCATGTGACAGAAGAGGAGCGGGCAGGGCAGCCAGACCCACCTAGCCCCACACTCATCTTCACAGACCGCGGGACTGCCAGGCTACCTCCGTGACTCTGGGCCTTTTCAGCCTGCCGATAGGAAAGAGGCCCGGGAGAGATCAGACCACAGAAGGAAGGGAGACCCTTCTGTTTCTGGTTTTGGCAATGTGGTCTTCCTGGCAGCTATAAGAGCTGCTGCTCTGGATTCGGGGAGGCCCGGTGGAGGGAGCACCTGCTCGGCATTTCCGATCTTTGCGACCGGAAACTTGACGGTGTGGCTGCAGGGGAAGGCTCGTGGACTCCTGGGTATTTTGTGTGTGGGACAGACATGAATCTGGGGGAAGGGGCATTAGAGGGTAAATTGTGTAAGGCCTAATGACGGCCCCTCAAAGATGTTCATGCCCTAATCCCAAAAAACGGTGACTATGTTCTACTATCTGGCCAAAGGGATTTTGTAAATGTAGTTAAGGTTACAGACCTTTAAATGGGCACTTATTCTTGATTTTGTGGATAATGTGGAATATAAAGCTTAAGTTCAGTGCTATTGTGGTTCCACTACATAAAGCTTAAAAGCAAGGTTCAGAAGGTTCAAACTTAATTTTAAATAACTTAGCGGTGCTCCTAAACAAAGCTCAAGAATATTTACAGGAATATAAAACCACCCAGCAACCAAGGTAAAAGTCAGAACATTATGCTGGCAATCAAAAAAAAAAAAAACAAAAAACTGTCAATCATGCAAAGAAGCAGAAAAGCTCAACTCATAACAAGGGAAAGAAATCAGTCTCGACGCTGACGCCGAGCTGACACAGATCATAGAATCAGTAGATGTGATGCCACCCACAGCCACGTATATCTGCGATTTTGGCGAAAGAAAGTTCTATTTCTGTAGACACAGTGACCAATTACCAGCCAAAGAAACATCAGCTTTGCAAAAACAGCCTGACTTTTATATGTTTCCACCAACTGCAATAATAGAGATAAACATGATATTGGATCTCAATCCCACATTTCCTGACTTTTCCAGGGACTTTCAACCGACTGAATGCTGCTCAGATGTGGTGATTCTTTTTTTTAAACTTCTACTTCTTGAATACAGCTGGCGTGTTCTGTGAGCGGCACTGTGATTCTTTTGCTTACAAAAAGGGACCTGCATCTGTTTCCTCTCAAAGGTTCTTACCAGAGTGTTCCTTGCTTCAATGAACACCGCCCTGTGTGCTTGAAATTTGTCTTCTCCTGGAAGGCATAATGCCGTCTCCGGAACAGAACACCCTGCACGCTTTTTGAGCAGAGTGTAGCCAGTGTTGCATGCCAGGAAACAGACGCTCAGTGGGCGTCCTTCACGGAGCCACAGAAGCGAAGCCTATTGTGATGGAACAAAGGGATCAAAGGGGTTGAGGAACACATACTCTGGGTCCGATTTCCCTTCCTCCATGCTTGTGGTCTGCGCGCATTAGGGACAGAGAGCCCAAACCTTCATGTGGACCAGAAGCTGTTCTGTGCACGTGAGACACACCAGAGATGGGTATGACTCGACCCCCATCCCCACCAGTGAGTCGTCCCAGATCTACAGAGGACACCCACGGAGGCAGTGCTGTGATCCAGCCAGGCTTGGGGCATGCTTTCCGATGGGAGGACAGCCACCCCAGCTCCGGGCTGCATCCTGAGAACATGCTTGGTGACAAGCGGGGCCGTACGCATTTCTGGGCATTTTCCTGGAGACAAAGAGGAGGCCTGACTGTATCTTAAGTGGGAAGGGCCACACGGCACCCACCACAGTGCTGGCTGAGTGTCTGGTATTTGTAAACTGCAGAACGGAGGTGCTCATCGGAGTCCCCCTCCCCCCAGAGCCAGGTAGAGATGCATGTAGAGATGATTCTCCTCCTCACTGGGCTGTCCAGGAGCTCAGGAGGGGCCAGAAGGAAGACCTGGGGTTGGGGGTCAGTGGTGTAGACATGGTGACAGAATCCACAAGCACCCAAAATACGGATGTGTGCAGAGTGGGATGAAAACCCTGATGTCTCAAAGACACCGATATTCAAGTCCGAACAGAGGAGAGGAGCCTGGGAATGGGACTGGCAGCAAGGCAGGAGGAAGCCGGGGAGCAACGGTGCCCAGAGCAGAGGAGTAGGTTCAGAGAGCAGGCCATGGCCAGGAGCATCCCGTGTTTCAGAGACCTCCCACGGGAGGACGTCCCCATTTTCCCCAGGAGCTGGCCTCGTCCCACCCGTGGTGCCACACAGTGGTGGGGGTGGAAGTCTGTTCCCGCAGTGGGTTGAGAGGTGACCATGGGGAGACCATCTGGGTGGAGGACTGTCTTATTAGAAACTCGAAGTTCAACTATGAGGGAATAGAGAGGGAGCTGAGTCATGTGGACCGCTGACTTCTGGTGAGTCTAGGACATGGAGAAGCATGGGGAGATGCTGAAAGGAAGGAGGAGCACAGAGAATGTCCTAGAAGCCAGGTGCTGATGTGGCCTGGAGAGATTCCTCTGGACGGTCTCCTTCTTCTCAGAACCCTGAGACTTGTCAGGGAATTAGGTATCGATCTCTTCTACCTCCCACCGGTCTCCCCATCTGCCCCACTGGGCCAGGAGGGAGCCCCACTCTACTCGCCTTCAAAGACCCAGAATTAGGGAATCCTATAATTGCACAGTGCAAAGCAGCCCAGAGAAGTTAAGTGACATGGCTCAAGTCCCGTAGCTCACTGGAGGTAAATGACAGGCTAGAATCCAGGTCTCTGTGCTCTGAACCCAATGCCATTTGCATCATGTGATCCTGCGTTTGTTCCAGGCCGTTCGGCTGTCTGACTATGGAAAGAGAGAGACTTTTCCTCCTCGCAGTTTGACTGGGAATGCACAGATAAATCTCCTCAAGAACACCCCTGGGCTATGTCCTTCCACCCCTGGGCTATGTCCTTCCACCTGGAGGTGCTGTTCAGGGATCAAGGAAGAGCCTTTCTCCCGCTCCCCTCAGACCCCAGCCTCTTGCCCCCTTTCAGAAAGGCACGGTGGGGCTGGGAAAATGCCCCAGGTGAACCTCAGTAGAAAGCCCAGCCTCCAGTGATCCGCAGCTGTGCTGCCGACACAGCCCACACTGGTACTTGGCAGGTGGTCTTGGCACTCTGGAGAATGGTGCTTTATTGCCACGAACGATCCAGAGTGCTGAGCAGATCTGGCACCACTGACCCTAGGGCTCCCGCCAACAGGGGCCCCTGCTCTGGTGCTCTTCCAAGCCCTGGCACCGCAGGGCACAGCTTGATGTGCAGAGTGCAGGGCTGAGAAGAGCCTGGGGCATTTCAGAGAAAGGTGTCTGCGGCCCATGGCTCCCTCCTCGTAGAGCCTGAAGGCTTTGTCTAAGGATCCACGGGGAAAGATTTCCACTCCCTGGGTTGGGTGAAGCTCTTTACATGTGACCACAGGGCTGCAGTTGATGAGTTGATGTGAGGTAAGGGCAGCCCTGTGGGGACAGATACTGGGGAGGTGGGGCATCTCTGTTATTGGGGGGAAGAGGGCTGGAGGCGTGACCACCCCTCATGATGGTCCACTGGCCTATCTCATCCTTGCTGATTTTCTGTTTAGCTGCTCTATCAGTTACTGAAGTGGGGTACTGAGCTGTTAAACCATTTCTTTCAATTCTATGCATTTTTGCTCCATAAATTTTGAGTCTCTACTACTAGGTAGTATTACATTTTATAATTGTTATATCTTCCTAATGTATTTACCCTTTATCATCCTGTAATGATCCTTCTCGTCTTTAATGATATTTTTATCTGAAAGTTAACTTTTTTATTTAAAAGATTTTATTTATTTATTTGACAGAGAGAAAGAGAACACAAGTAGGCAGAGAGGCAGGCGGCGGGGGCGGGGGGAAGCAGGCTCCCCACTAAGCAGAGAGCCTGATGCGGGGCTTGATCCCAGGATCCAGGGATTATGACCTGAGCCAAAGGCAGAGGCTTAACCCACTGAGCCACCCAGGTGCCCCTGGAAGTTAACTTTTTTGATAGTAACATAACCACTCTGGCTCACTTATTGCTACATTGGCATGGTATACCATTTTCATCATTTTATTTTCTGCCTATTTTTGTCTTTCTGGGTGAAGTGTGTCTCATGTAGATAATAGCCACTGAGTCTTGCTTTTTAAATCCATTCTGATAATCACTGCCTTTTGGTTACAGTGTTTATCCATTTATATTTAACGTAATTATTGATGTGGTTGAATTTAGGTCTACCATTTTGTTTTCTGTGTCTCATTTTGAAAATGTGTTCCCCCCCCTTTACGACTTTTGTGCTAAACAACTCTAAGTATACCATTTCGATTCCTCTGTTGCTTTACTGCATTTTTGTCATTTTCTTAGAGGTTGTTTTATAGATTGCAATATGCATATTAACTTATACTGTCTACTTCAGATTAATACTTGCTTAATTTCAGTAAAATATAGTAATATTGTTTCAATGTATCTCAATTTCTTCCCTTTCCTTTGTGCTATTATTATTATATATCACTACATACATTACAAACCTAAGAATACAGTGTTATAATTATTGCTTTGTATAATCTTATGTCTTTTAACAAGATTAGAAGAAAAAAAACATTTATTGTCTTTTATATTCACCTACAGATACCATTTGTAGTGCTGTTCATTTCTTGCAACTTCAAATTATTATCTGGTGAGACCAACAGATCAGAAGACAATTGCTATTGAAAAGGTCACTTGTTATATTCCCCAATCCCAAAGGAGGGGGAAGGGCATGTCATGCAAGGCCACACAGAGAGGCAGCAGGGTTGATCAGGAAGCAGCGGGAGCAACGGGAAACATGTGGGCAAGAGTCTTTATTGAGGTTTTCGTGGGAAGGGATGGGTGAGGCAGGGTAAGCACTCTGAGGGCTGCCTAGTTTGAATAGTTTCAGCAGCTCTGGGCCAGGGAAGTGTCCCTAGTTGTCTGGAACCTGGCCCTGCAGTGATTAGGGCAGATGGGTAGTGGTGTGGAGTGTGAAAGTCCCCTGGAGGAGGTGACTGGGGTGTGGGCTCTGGATTGGTTAGCTTGTATGTGGAAGGCACACTGTCTCTGGGAATTGACTAGCTCTGGGAAGGGCAGTCCCTCTGGGGTCAGCCAGACCTCAAGATGTCAAGTATCAAGGACAGGAACTAGGAAACATTGTTATTACATGATGCTGCTATTGCTGGGTGAGTTCAGGGAAGCTCAGGGAAGTGGGAAGAGATCATGTTGCCCTAGCATCTTCAGCCAGGGGACAGGGATCTGATGAAGTTTCACTTCTAACCTGATCTTCATCCCAACAATTGTCTCCCCTCCTCTCTCCACACACCCCTCCATTCCGCCTCACCTGCCACAAGTATATAAATAAGAAAACAGGGCCTAGCATTTACCAAGGCAATATCACGTTATTTCCCATCATCCCAATTTGGGGGGGATTTCCTATTCAGTGCCAGGGAGCTAAAACAAGGCTTCTCCGCTCTGCTCTTCCCCATCCTGGTAGACATGAATGCAATCCTGAATCTGACCTGGATCTGAACTACGGAGAAGAAGGAACATTGCACCTGGCTTTTCTGACCCAAAGCTCTAGACACAAAGGATGTCTGGATTGGACAGAGACTGTCTTAGTTAACATTCCATTCTTGCAAGTAAGCATCCAGAATTCCCTGGGGATCCCCCCAATAAGGAAACACACCTAGGATGAAAAGGCATAATCATGACATCACACCTTTCTATTCTCATCTCAGTCCCCAACACATCTACAAAAACATTGTCCTTTGTCCTGTCTAGGATGTTGGAGTATAATGATCGACACTCCACTGAAGCCAGGGTTCTGTGCACTGACTTACACTCTGGATAATCAGTACTGGGAAGAGGTGGGAAGGAGTGGGGGGAGAAGTTGCTAACAACGCCTGAATCTGAGTGTAAGGCACAGGGGGTGGCATCAGCCCGTCTTAGGGCAGTGATTGTACAAAGAAGTAGCATAAAATCAGAGATCACAGTTGAGTCCATTTCATTCTTCCAAGATCAGGATGGTGGGGCAGGGGAGGAGAAGGTTGGATAATGGAAGGGGAGCTCTACACCAAGAAAGCTTCTGAAGTTCACGGTTGAAAAGTCAAGACCCAGCTGGACAGACTGCATTCTTGCCAGGGAAGCCTCAGATGTTCATTGTCAAGTTGATGAACTGGGAACAAGAAGACAGAGCGAGGAAGTGAGAGTTGGTTCCCCCTCCGTTCCCCTACCAGCCCGGTTTGTTTATGTCACAGTAGCTCCACCATATGATCGTCATGCCTGCGAATATGGACTCGTTCTTCCACACAAAATATTTTTAAAAAAAGAATTCCCAGCGCTTTCAGTTTTCCAGAGGTCCTGAGATCTTTCTGAGTTAGCTCAAGTCAAGAGCAGATGGTGAGAGAGAGAGAGGGAGCGAGAGAGAGAGAGAGAGAGAGAGAGAAATGTGCTTTCTCTCTGGCAAAGAAGAGAGCCTTCCTGAGGCTCCCAAAGCAGGGCGATAAGAAACACCTTTTCTCTTTGTCGAGGGGTCCCTTCATGGGGAGGGCAGAGGGGCTCCATCAGGAAGAGGCTGCGGGCTTAGCACCCAGGGCTCTTTACAAGTGAACTAGTGAAGTCACATGTGGTTCCTTCTCTATCCTGAGGACACCCTGCCCCCTGCTTTCTTATCACAACCTAGTCATGGGACAACACGATTCTGTGGGATGGTTTCTTTTCTCCTCTGTGCCCCCCTTCCTAGACACAGTGTACGCCAAGGCCGGGGTCAGGGAAGGCCGCTGGGTGCAGGAAGATCCATAAGCTCTTTAGGCAAATACAACCATAGGAGGGGCAAGGATCCGATTGCTAATGGATGGATGGGAGGGACTCTTGAACTTGGCCACAAGCTGCACTCCTTGGGAATTTAAAAAAATACCACTGTTTGGGTCCTACCACAGAGATTTGGACTTGATCGGTCTGGGTCACAGCCAGGCCACTGGGGTTTTGAAATCTCCCCAGGTGATCCTATCGTGCGGTCAGAGTTGAGGATGACAGGCTTGAAGGGAGAGAGAGGGAGAAGGCTCAAAGATTTTTCCTGTTGTCTTGGAGATGGACAACTATGGGCTGGGGCAGGAAAGCACACAGCACAGGACTTGGGTCTGTTGAGGGGAGGGTGGAGAGTAGAGAGAGCCTGTCCCAGCCCCCGGGCCTGTGGATGCTTGGTTTGGAAGTGACACCTTGACTCTGAGGCAATGGAAAGTTTCCTCCATGCTTCTGATCCTTTGAAGCCTTTGGCCAGAGGGTGTTGACTACCAAACCTGCCTGCTCTGCCCCTGCACTCTGGATAGGTGGTAACGGTCCTTTCTTCATGCTTAATCGTGGCCAAATGTTGACGTCATTGAGACATCTGGGTCTGGAGGTCCCTCTTATTTTCAGAAGGGGCCAGCTTGAGTATGCACACCTTTCTTTGGAACCCCCCAGGTGTTCTGTATGGTTGTCTGTCAGAGGAGTTAATTTATTGAGTGTGTAGTGTGCACTGAAGTGTAGAGAAAATACTAGAAAAGGAAAATGCCCAGTTTCTGTCCTTAAGGAAATTACAGTATGTCCAGGGATCTGAGATACACACATGAGAACATTGGAAACGATCCGACACAATAAATTATATGATATTTTTAGAAACCAAACTTTTGGTGTAAGAGTAAGGCCTCGATTTTTCTGCAAATGGGGAAACTGAGGCACAGAGCAGCTGAATTGAACAAAATCAAAGCTCAGAGGGGAAGTTCTATCCCATTTGATACACACACTGCTTTGTCTTGATAGTCAATAAAGCGGAACCCAAATCCAAAATTGCTACTGGGCTTGGAAATGAGCCAGTGTCTGCAGTGCGGATGTTGAAGAGTGCGGGTGGGAGGAGGGCTCAGAGATGTGACGGAGACTCGAGTTGCTACTGTGGGGTCCAAGGGAAGACAGAGCTGAACAGGAAGACACAGAGAGAGAAAGGGGGGAAATGGGCAACAGAAATCACAGTAACTGGTGAAGGGAGGTGGTCCATAGTCTCCTCCCTGCCTTTGGGCAGAAGAATATCTAAGCAGTGTTCTCCGACTTTAGTCTGTGTAGGAATCGCTGGGGATCCTCCTAAAACGAAATCTGGCTCAGCAGGTTTGGGGTGGGGCTTGGTATTCTGCATTTCTTGTTTGTGTGATTTTTTATTGTCTTTATTGACATATAACTGACAGAACACTGTGTAAATGTGTATAATGTGTTGACTTGATACATTTATATGTTGCAATGCGATTAGCTAACATTTCTTTCAGGTCACATGATTATCATTTCTGTTTTCGTGGCTAGAACAATTAAGATGTAGTCTCTTGGAAGCTCTGAAGTTTGTGGCAGTCTTGTGGACTGTAATCACTATGTGGCACGCTACATTTCTTAACAGCTCGCCTAGCTGATGCCCACGCCACTGGTCAGCGGACCACACTCTGGGCAGGCAGAGAAGATGGTCCAGCCCTAGGATGCCTCTTTCAAGCCTCTGAAACTCTGATCCGTGCTCTTCCCTCCATCATTTTTGTTGTCGATAGCCCTGTAACTGGTAAAAGTTGTGTCTTTCTCAGGGTTTTTGAGAATCACGAGACCTACAGGACAACATGAGCAAGGGGAGTGAGCAAATCGGAAGCTAGAAGGCAGGCAGGCTGAGGAACCCGGATGGCAGAAGGAAGAGAAGAAGAACGCAGGGTTTGCTTGCTCACTCTGTTCCAGGTGATTAATCGTTTTATGCCTCAGTTTCCACTTCTGCCAAATGGAGGTTCTGTTCATTCTTAGCTCACAGGACCATTGTAACAATTGCATTGTCTGCTAACTGACTAGTACCTAAAAATATTAGCAGTTTCATTGTTGTTACTACCCGCCAAGGTCAAGTGTGACCTTCACAGGCATTCAGGAAACTTATAGGGCGGGGCTCTGACTGGCCCCCGCTGGATCCTACCTCGTTTATGTTGAGACAAATGAACTCCTTGTCCTCGTTCGTTATACTGAGAGCCTGGAACACCCCTGATGGGAGAGACACGAGAAAAGCATCATTGTGGGGACAGTTCCTTCGACAGGTTTCCTTCTTTCCTAGTGACCTTGGGGCCCTGCTGGGCAGCCCGTGGAGGAGCTGCTCCATCTGGTGGTAAGCAGGGATCTTCTAGAATGGCAGGCCAGACTCAGGCCGGCTACACGGGGATTTCTGTCGCATGATGGGGGCTCTTGAATTCCTGGGAGGGCAGAGCTGGTGGCCTTAGTATTGAGCAACATGTGCTGTCTTCTCCAACATGTTAGTCAGCTGGCTCCTGGGCCCCAAACATCACGCTTGTGCTAACTTTTGGGGGAGCTACAGATGCCTTGTGATCCACGGGCCTTCCCCCCGGAGGAAAAGCACATGTATGTGAAGCTAAGCCCTTCAGTCTCTACGAGTCCCTAATGAGAAGGTGAGCACCGTAGGCTCCCGCACACATAGGAGGAGCAGGGGGAGGTCGGAGAGCTGGCCCAGCTGGACATCACAGCTAACGCCTGGAATAACCTGAAAGCTACTTTCCTCTCTGGGCCTCGGTCTCCCCATTTGGTCAAAGTGGCCAAGCCGGCCGAGTCTGGCTTCCCCTAAGAGTCTCCCAGGAGCTTGAAAAATAGAACAAAAAGGGGGAGGGAACTGTCATAAAACAAAAGAGACAGAACCCAACAGCCAGGGGAAGTGAGTAAATCCCGAGACAAGCAAGCAAACATGGAGAGATGACCTGGGAAGTTCAGCTCGCGTCAGTTCTTAGATGACACTGAGGGCTCCCTGAGAAGTGTGTTGGGGGGTACAGATGGCAGGAGGGCTGTGCTGAAGACAAGCCTGCCCATTAGAGGTATTTACAGAGGGAAGGACTGAATTTCTGAGCTCTGTTATCAAATAATTTGAAAAAAAAATTGTATGTTAGAAAAAAAAGTGTACGTATGAAAGATTAGCAGGATGATCATTGTTGAGACTGGTGTAAGGCTCTGGAACCATCTGGGGGAGGCAGGTTACAAGGAGCCATGCTGTGTTCCACCCCCTGGAGTCTAATGAATTGGCTTCCTGTGCAGCCCAGGTCATCGAAATTTTCTAGACCTGCCAGGAGTGCGGGGGTTGTAATGTGTGGCGAAGTTTGGAACATTAGTGTTGGGCCCATGGGGATTGACTGGTATTCCTTGTACTTAAGATTAAAAATTCTGAGAATAAAACGTTTGACTACTCCTGGGGTGAAGGCTTAGCCTCGGTATTTTAAAAAAGTTCTCCAGGCGGTGGATCTAACTAGAGGATCCCAGAGAAGGTGGGTGTGAAGCCCAAAGTGCATTCTCCCTAATAGTCCTCGATTTTGTGAGAACAAGCTGAGAACCCCCAGCTTGGAAGGACACTGGGCTGAGGGCATTTAGGAAGGACTGGGACAGCTGAGAGATGATAAGTTACCAAATTTCATTCTCTTTGGGTCCATTTTGTCCACCTTGTAATTCTAGTAAGTATCTGCCTTTCGGGGGGCCTTTCTAAAATGCACCTCTTAGCAGCTAGTGGTAGTGGTAGTGGTAGTGGTAACCACCTAGAGAAAGGCCATCCTGCTGGCTTGGTGTGCAAGGCCCTCCAGCACCGGCTTGTCTCCCTCGTGCCATCATGATCAGCCCACACATAAGCCTTATTTGTCCACTAAGTGCAGCTTTCCGGGGGGTTAGAGCTGGGTGGGGACAGGCTTCCGCAGGTAATCCTATGGGCTCTAAGTGTCACAGAAGCAGAGGGAGCTTTGGCACCCTAGACACGGGGAGCCCAGGCCCTGACTTGGGTTAGCAAGTGCCCTGAGGCCACCTAGCAAACATCCTTTAGAAAATGCCAAGCAGGATGGGTCCGTAATTCATGGGACCCAGTGCAAATGGGAAATGTGGGACCCCTTGCTAAAAAATGATGGAGATCACTTTTTAATGATCACTTTTAATCATTTAATAATTTTAATCATTTTACATCATTTTTAATCACTTAATGATCATTTGTTAATCATTTTCAGTGATGGTGACACTGAAGTGTGAAATCAAGCATGGGCATCCTCAGGGGTGCAGGGCCCTGGACACCGATGCATTTCTCTCCCTCGCCCCCAGTCATGCTGGCCACCCTGGTGCTGGGTTCTAGGCCCCTGGATTCAGCCTCAGCTTGGTGACACTGTGACCATAGACTGCAAAGTCTAAGGGCCTCCTACCCAAAATCTCTCTCTTTCTTCCTGAGGTAACACGTCTTGTTTGGGAAAAACCAGGTCAGGACATAGAGCTTACAAAACACAGAGGGAGGGTGGAGGGCGGGCGACAGAGAGGAAATGGGTTTGACCCCTAATGGGACCTTTGGGGGGCTGGAGCACCACCCCCCGCCCCATCCTCCCGCAAGGACACAGAGGGTGTACACGTGGAGAATGACTCTAAGGGCAAGTGATGTGGCCCTCCGCAGAGGCAGTAGACTAGAAGATTCTTAAGGACAGTCCTGCCAAGAAGACTCCCGCACCCCACCCCTCAGCTAACCACTGAGATCACAGGTCGTCGCCAGGATTTTTGCCTGGCTGGCTGGCTGTACCCACCACCCCAGGGACACTCCCCCCACCCCTCGCCCACCGGGTCCCAGGAGGCCCAGCCCCACCAGCCACTCACGGCTCGCGTTGTCCAGCCGGACCAGGCAGTTGAGGAAGTCGTCGAAGTCGAGCTGGAGGCCCTCGTCCGCATACCTCAGGACGATCAACTGCAGGAGGTGATGGTTCAGCTGGAAGCCTGTGGGGGAGGGGAGGAGACGTGTCCGCCTGGGCCCCGTCAGGGGCACCTTCGGGGTGCACCCCGCCAGCAGGTGGGCTCCTTGTCCTCAGCCTAGATGCAGCGTGACCTTGCGCATCTCTGCCAGGGGGATTGCCCGTGGGCTCCTGAGGTCATGCTCCTGGTTTTGACATTCACTTACCCGTTATATCTTGCCAACTTTTCACTTGGGGGAAACTTAACGCTGGATGGTGTGTGAGCCCCACTCCCATCACCCTTCCTGCCTCCATTTCTGGAGAGCATTTTTTTTTTAAAGATTTTATTTATTTATTTGACAGACAGAGATCACAAGTAGGCAGAGAGGCAGGCAGAGAGAGAGAGGAGGAAGCAGGCTCCCCATGGAGCAGAGAGCCCGATGTGGGGCTTGATCCCAGGACCCTGAGATCATGACCTGAGCTGAAGGCAGAGGCCTTAACCCACTGAGCCACCCAGACGCACCAGGAGGACACTTAAACCCAAAGGTGCTGAGGGCTCTAGGAATCACGTTTCTAGAAGGGATGCTGAAGCCCCCAGTGAGTGACGCCCTGGGGCAGGGGCTCCTTGTGTGAGCGACGCCAGGGCTGAGCCAGGGGCGGCTGTTTCACTTCTCTGGGATTCGTGTCCTTATTGGTTGAACAAGGGCTTGAGGGAGGTAAAGTCACTTTACATCCAACATTTAATGCTTCAGTATCTAACCCACATCCCAGGGACTCCCCGCGGACCTCCCCGCCGCCCCAGACTTTAGTCTACATGCTCGATTTCCAGAGAATGTTCAATATACTGCTTGGAAATCTACCCGGTCTTCCCTGCTCCTCAGTCCCGATCCCAGACAGAGGAGAAGGCCAGTCAGACATCGAGAGAGGTTTCTGGAGCTTCCTGTACTGTCGGTTGCTGGCCATGCCCCAGATGCTGACATTTGCTCCCCACGGGGCTGGAGGAGGGGAGAGAGGGGGCGTCCTCCTGCCCCCACATCAGTCCCGGAAAGACTCAGGCACACCTCTCCTCTCTGCCCTGTCCTTCTCCCCTAGAAACCTGTCCCTCAGTCTGGGGACCCGGCACGCCCTGCCTCATCCATGATCATTCCCAGCCATCACCATCTGAAAGTAGCAATTAGAGGTCTGGGGGCACCACGTGTGGCCTGCCACCAAAGGCTCACATGACCTCAGCTCGGCCAGAAAACTTGGCCAGAGGTCGGAGAGGAGGGTCACGCTAAGTTCACCTTCAGTAGATCCATTTTAAAGATTCCTGCCAATATTGCAAAGTGACTCAAAACACGGGCCTGGGCATGAGCGAGTGGGTCCTGAGCCTGACGCCTGGCTCTGGCACTCGAAGAACTGTGCCCTCAAGAAGCGCAACCTCGGGTTTAAGACCGGCCACCTCCTAGGGCACGAGAAGCAAGGGGCTGTCCATAGACAGTCCCCGGCCACGGGCAGCCCACACCTGACCTTCCAGGCTCTGCTTTACCTGCGGCTTTCAGGGCCATGCGCAGCTCGTAGGAGGACATGGTGCCTGACTTGTCAGCGTCGAACTGGAGGAAAAGGTTCTACGGGGAGGACAGAGGCATTGAGAACCAGAGGGAGGGCACCATGGCCTGCCCACGAGGAGAGACTCCTCGACCTCTTGCTTTCACTTTCATTCTAGGGGCAAGCGTGGATCCTTCTGGAAGCGCTGGAAGCAGAAGGGACCTGGAAATTCCATCACGCTTCCTTCCCTCCGGCCCTCTCCCTTGGCCACGGAAAACCCCTCCTGCTCCAGTCTGGCTCAATCCCCAGAGGTCGTGCCCGGCAGGGTCACCTACTGTCCACTTCTTCAGCTTGTCCCAGAACACTGTGAACTCCCCGAACTCTAGCTTCCCGTTGCCGCTGGTCTGTGCCGAGAGTGTTAAGGAAGAAAGGAAGGAAGACGATTAGGGTTTGGACCCAAGGTGAATCGTGGGACTTCAGCGATGGAGGGGCAACCCGGCTGGCCCGGGGGGCCCGTGACACAGAGTTAGGGCTCCTAGGGAGGTAGCTTAATTAGGAAATCATGCTTCTCTGAAGAGGGGAAATGGCAGGGGTGAGATGGGGAGGCGTGAGATGGGCATCGCACCACCAGGTTCGAGAAAGCGCAATGAAAACATTCCCTTATCATCCCCTTAGCGGGGACCCCAAAGTGGCAGCCAGACCCCCAAGTGCCTTCAAAAGCAGTCCCCCTACTGGACGGTCTGTGCCTCCTGATTCTGTTCCAGTTCTAGGTGCCGCCAGTCTTTGCGTATTCTCCGAGGAGACTATCCCACTGACTAAGGGTGCCGCATTCTAGAAGGGTCTGCACGATGGGAAAACACAGCCCACGGATTTGGAAGGATACATCCATTAGAGAGATGATGTTTTTACAGGACATCAGACTGAGCTTCTTGAACTGGAGGTCCTTTTCTGAAATCACACATGAAAGCAGAATTCACTGGACACGTGATAAGATTAACTTCCCCGGGCTGCTGGGAGTGCAAGAAAGGGGTCAGATCTGGAGCTGGGGAGGCGGACACGTACTCACTCTCCAGCTGCTGGTGACAGCAGAACCTGACACGGCCTTTGGGTGGGTGGGTGGGGGGGACAAAACTGCACAATATAAAAAACGGGAAGATCTTTCCATTCATTTATCCCAGTTTTAAAAATCCCAAGCAAAGAATTACAAATTAAGACCTTTATCGTTTGGTTGCGTGTAATGGCAAACATTTAGAAAGGACATAAATGACCAACGGAAGGGTCAGAGCAGAAAAGGTGACGTGTGTAGGATGGATTGTTACACGGTGCTTAAGAGCGGCGTTTTGGAAGCATGTAATGACGGGGGAAATGCTCAGAAAAAGTCCGTTTAAAAGGCAGGACTGAAGTTACTGAAGAAGTTTGAACACTCGCATGCCGTTCGTAAGAGCCACTTTGGAAAATGGTTGGCGGGTTCCTTAAAACAGAAAGTACAGAGTTACCCTGTAAGGCAGCAGCTGTCTGAGATATATGCCCAGGAGAAACATCCACACGAATGACTCGTTCACCGACGTTCACAGCAATATTCGTCACGAGAGCCAGAGAGTGGTAACAACCCTCACGGCCCTCTGTGAGGAATGGGGGAACGAAACCTGGTATATTCCTACAGGGAAATGCTATCCAGCCATAGAAAGGATGGAAGAAGTCTTTGCAAATACTACAATGAGGATAAATCTTTTTTTTTTTTTTAAAGACTTTATTTGTCAGAAAGAGAGACGGAGAGCACAAGCAGGCAGAGTGGCAGGCAAGGCAGAGAGAGACGCAGGCTCCCCGCTGAGCAAAGAGCCTGATGTGGGACTCGATCCTAGGACCCTGGGATCATGACCTGAGCCGCTGGAAGGCACTTAAGGACTGAGCCACCCAGGTGCCGCGCATGATCCTTTTTATATGCAAAGTCCAGAATAAGTGAGTCTATAGAGACAGGAAGTAGATCAGTGGTTTCGGGGGCTGGGGGAGGTGGGGGTCTGACTGTTGCGGCATGTAACCTGCAACCTGCACACCAAGAAACGTGGTGGGTGGATTTTTCAGCATGAGAATTCTATGTTAAAGCTGTTACATTAACAAATAAAACTGTATAATTGGATGACAATTCCTTGTGTGTAGATGTACACACACTGAGAGACACACACGACAACACACGATGCACACACACATAGGCGGAGACACACACGCACATCTTAACGGGGTTTATCTATGGGTGGTTCAGTCACTGGAGGCTTTCGTCTTTGTCTTTAGGCTTTTTTGCACGTTTACAGAATTTTCTGCCGTAACTGGCATCATTTCTGTAATCAGGAAATAAGCAATGAAAGTTATTTGGCAAGTCTTCCTAGAGTCAGCCCTGGAGAGCAGGGGGAGCTGGAGGAGAGGCAGCACGAGGTCACAGGTCATGCGTCCCCTCCAGAGGAGCCCTGGGGTCCCCAATGGGTGGGGGGATGAGCACTTACTCTTCTGAAGCACAGCATTTAAGACGTATTTGAGTTCCTCTGCGGTTACCTCCATGTCCTGTGGGAGGAGAGATGACTGCTTTGATGGCCCTTAGCGCCTTCTTTGTCACTTGCTTCCAGTCTTGAGCTTGATCTGGCTCAAGCCACAGTGTCACATGTCACTGGCCCTCAGGGACCCTGCTGCGAGCCCGTGTTCTGGTCCCTCAAGACTGCAACCTGCCTAACTTCTCAGGGACACCCGTGCCCCATGCAGAAAGGATGGAAAAGTTGGGCCAGGTGACACAGGCATCCCCCCCAACCTGGCAAAGCCCCCCATGTGGCACTTCTGTTGGAGGACCTTCGCGTCTGGGTCCCCAAGCCCCTGCACAGCAGAGCTCCTGCAGAGTATGAACAATGCCCACACTGGGGGCTCACCCCATGCTGGGGGCTCCCTCCAAGGACCATTTCAATCCAGAAGACTGGGAGGCTGTCCCGTGGGTTATTTTCAAAACCTCTAGGGTGAATTCAGAGCCACTGATTTGGGGCCATCTGCTAAGCCCACGAGAGCTCAGCACCCACGGCCCTTAGAAGCTTGTCAGAAATGTGGAGTTTCAGGTCCTGCCCCAGACCTCCAGGCGAGAGGATCTGCATTTTCCAGGATGCTGCAGCAAGTGTTACTGAGCTGCAGCGTGAACTTAAGGCTCCTTTGGTCCAGGATTTTGAGCTACTGGTGCAGAATAGTCACCTGTGAAATTATTTCATATGGGCCTGCCTGGAGCTCCTGAGGCCTGGGGAATGGGGTTTGGGGTGGTCGGCTCTGGAGGAGAAATGGCTGATGTGCGCCCCCCTCCTCTCCGCCACCACCCCTTCCCCAGCACCACTCCGCCTGCCCTGTGGCCGTCTGGCCTGCTGCGGCTTACACAGAACCACCCAGGTCCCCATTTCTCTCCACCCAGACAACCGTCCCCAAGTCTCCCTGCCCTCCTGCTTCTTACACGGCCTGAAATCCTGCTGCTCCCCACCCGCAAACACAACTCTTTTATGATTCAGGGGCCCTGGCAAGAGAAGGAAGCGAATGTAGTCGTTATAGTCCCTCCAGGAAATGGTCAAACAAGCTCATTTTATTAATGGCTATGAGGGAGCACAGGTGGGACAGTTTCTAGGAGAATGGAGCCTTAGGCGAGAGACACCCAGGGCCCCCAAGAGAGGCCGGGACCCCCCAAAACAAGCTGACAACTGAGGGGACAAGAATGGGGTAGGGGCCAGAGAGCCAGAGGCGAGGGATGGATCCCGCCTTCCCCAGGGGCTGGTCCTGGCCCGAACCGCCAAACCTGGCCGGGCTGCTGATGGTACCCGACAAAGGTCACATTTGTAATTTCGTGGTGACCTCCCTGAGCAACCCCAACTTCCACCCGAGCAGAGAGAACATTCGAAAGGCAGTGGTTTATGGGCTGAGTGCAATGAAGCTCCTCTTCAAGGCTCCCCCTAGCCTTCCACAGAAAGCCCCAGGCCAGGCTGAGCTCCTTTGGGGGGCCATTGTCCCACCGAAGGTGGCAGCCCAGTCTGATGGAGGAGGTGGTCTTTGGGCCCTCCCAGATGATCAGGCCTGGCCTCCCGTTGGCTCCAGCTCCACCAGGCCTCTGGTAACTGCTGTGGAGGAAACCAGGCCCCTCAGCTCCACAGGGGTCAAGGCCAAGTGTAGCCCGCAGCGGCCCTACCTCACCAGCAACTTGTTCAAACAGGGCCCGGAACTGCAGTTCCTCCTCTGTCTCCTGGCCAGCTGGAGTCGGCTTCGGAGGCTAGAAAGCAACCAGAGGAACTTGCATTGGAGCCACAGAAAGCACTTGTGGCGTTTGCTATCCCAAAGAAATCGCAAGAAAAAGGCGTGCCCTGGAGGCCTTGTGGTCCCTTGGGAGAGCCTGGGACCTCACTGCTGTGGGGAGGAAACAGAAGGGGCCGCTGCCTGGAGCATTAGGAACGGCCGTCGGATCCCTGGGGAAGGCTCTTTAGAGGGAGAATGTGGAAGGACTGATCAAGGGGACTTTTGCAGACAAGAGTGCTAGGGAGGCTGGGGTCCTGACCGAGCTGGGGTCCCAGCAGGGGTGGTCGTGGCTCCCTGTGCCCTCTCTCACAGACCCCTCACCACTCTCGACTGTAATTACTTGCTGAACCATCTGTCTTGACAGGTGGTGAAATCTTCAAGGACAGGAGTCTCTCACTAGCAGGCAGCCCTGAGCCCAGTGCATAGAAAGAGCTCAGCAAATGCATTGGGTGTTTTAGTTTTGTCTTGGGCCGATCAATACTGACTTGGGAAGCATCAGACTGTCCCAGTTATAGCTCAGCACGTCTTCAAAGTCTTACAGCCCCTGAACAAGTATAAAACCCTCCCCTACAGCCCCGCACAACACACATATGGTAGGGAGGAAGTCACGTGTTCCTCCAAGGCCTCTGCAAGAGAATCTCCTAGCCATGGGTTATTTTTCTTAGACTGAAGGCATTTTAAAGACATCTCATGCCCTGCGGAAGCGACAGCCACTTCTCAGGGTACAGAGTGAGTTGGTAGTCCAGAGAAACATCGCTCCAAACGGAGCTTTCTTCAGAGCACGTACCTCCTTCCCATGCCCGGTCGTGGTAGGACACGAGAGACTTAGAAGGTACAAGGCTTGTCCTCCATGAGACTGGAATCAAGGTACTCACTCGATCGCAGATAAACCATTCCCTGAACTTCAAAGCCCTGAATGACACTGTGATCGAAGGGAACTTTCGGGACTGTCACTGACTCCCACCCTCCAGAGTACCGTGCGAAGTCTTACCTCCGGAAGGTCAATGGCCACATCCCCATCCATGTCCCTGGGGGGCAGAAAACACATTGTAGATTAACTTCCTCTCTCATTCTTGCCGCCCACAAGAGCTGCCAGTCTGCACGCCTCTCGTGCGGGCGCTTTTGTGTGAACAGATCCTGGGAAATTCATCCTCAGCTTGTACCAGTATCTGGAAGGAGACTGGAGAAAACTCTCCAGCAGAATTTTCAAAAATTAAAGGAAGATCTTTAATTGCTTCTATTTAGTGGAGAAGAAGGAACCACACCTTTTGTAATCAGCTTGGGAACTCTAACCAGACTGGACAACTGGGCTTATTCTCAAGGCCTGCCACCAACCCAATCCTATCCCACCGAACAAAAGATAGAGCTGGAGGCTACGAACTCACAGCGGGCTCCATCTCAGTATCTTAGGGCAGTCCCTAGCTGGGGCTTCATCTGGCTCAAAGGCGTCATTAGCCAACGTAGCCCTGCTCCGTCATCTCTAGAACGTCTCTATTGGGAAAAGGAGGGGATGCTTGTATCTTGAACCATTTTCTCCCTCTGCCACAGAGCAACCGATGGCAAAAGGAATAATGGGAAACTTTTCATAGACGTGTCCAACACAAAATAATTTTGCTAAGACACTGCAAAGGGGGAGGTGGCGGAAAGTCGGGTATACTAAGCAGAAGGCCAACTTGTTCAGTATAAGCCCTTGACAATTAGCTTTTTTGATGGTAAAGTAAGCATCTGGCATTAAATTTTTGATGGTTCAGGCATCCGTTTCAAAGATATCCATCTCCAATAAACACATTGCCAGCTTCACAGCTAGACATAAAGCCCAGGCACCTCACCCACGAAGTTCTCTCTTTTTTTAGAAAGCTCTGGTAGACCATTTGGCCCGCTCCTTGCTTTTCCTTCAAGCACTTTAATTCCTGCTTTTATGTTTGAAGTTTACCAAGAGTGAACCTGTTTTGAAACTCTAGGCCCCTACCCCTGACCCCAATAAAGGCACAACCCCAGGCCTGTGCACTCTCTCTCTCTACTCAGGATATCACGGGGGGGTGGGGGGCAGGTTTGCCATGTGCTCTCCAGGACCTGTATATAATAAATCTTGTATTTTCAGAGTTCTTTGGGTTGTTAAGTTGTGTCTTGCAATCATAAAAAGACCCACAAGGGTCAATCTGGCCTCAGCATTGGCTCCAGTTCGGGAAACGTCTCTGGGGGCCCACCCCGGGCAGTACCTGCTCACCTGCCCAGGTGAGTGCCGTCAGGCGTTCCTAGCTGATGGCATTGCTGTCCATGGGCTGAGACCAACCCCAGACAATTTGGCAACATTTATTTAAACTGAAGCTGAAAGAATGCGTCTTTCTGGAAACCGGTAACAGTCACCCCCTTCACTGTATTCAAAAATGAGTCTAACACTTCTCAATGTGGGTCCCACTCCAGGTTCTTGAGAATAGGGTCTGGAAAGTGGAGGCCTCACCCAAGCGTCACTCTGTGATACTCATCGCCGGGAGAGCGTGGTTCTGGGGGGGCTTGGGGAGAGCAACCTCTCAGAGGCTTGCTCGAGGGATGGAAGGAGCAGAACTAAAATGGAAATTATCCTGCTTTTGCAAATGGGTCGGGAGACCCTCCAGCCTGCTTTCTCAGGTGGATTGTAGGGAAGGGAAGAAAGGGGTCATTGCTCCAACGGTCGTCTGTGACTTCCCCGGAACTGAGCCACTAGCCGAAGAGGAATTCTCAAGCTTGTTACTCACTGGGTGACGGCTTTCTTCTCCGAAAAGATCCTCAGGCAGAAATCGGCTTCCTGATGGGGCTCAAAAGTGCTGGGAATCAGGATGTACTCCCCGGGGGGCAGCTTGAAGCGGTCAGAGACTTCTCTCAGGTTGATGAACGTTTTGCTTCTGGCCTGGGAAGCGTGGTACCTGAAGAAGTCCTTGTTCAGGTGCTCGTCTCTCCCGGGGCTCTGCAACCGGCACGAAGAGTGTTGGGAGGGGTTGGTTCTATGGGGAGGACCGCTGGTCTTGGCTACTTGGACACAGTTGGGGAACTGGCCATTGAGTCGGGCATGTGGACAAGGAGATGCTGAGGATCCAGCACCCGGGGTGGGGCTCTGAAGAGCGGTTTGTTTCCTACCCACCTGGTAAATGGCGTAGCCAATGGTCAGCATATCGGCTCCAAACCTCTTGAATTTCCTTCGATCTTTCTGCATCAGGGCTATGAGGAAAGTGCAGTCCTCCTGCCCCTCGTCTTTCTCGGTCAGGGACAGTTTTATCTGTGGATTGGTCCAGAAGGTATCTGCCATTTGAAAGAAGTGGTTATTTCATCTTCCTCAAAAAAAGCACAAAAGACAAGCACAAACAAGTACGTGTGCACGCGCACACACACACACACACACACACACATACACACACTCCATTCAGCCCCACCACATCTTCCCAAACCCGAGAAAGTCATTCATTTCTTCTCTCCCTCTTCTGATGACCCTCACGCCCTACTTCCTGTGACCCCAGTGAGAAGGCCAAGTGCTTCCCTTTCATCTCTACCCTTTCTCGAGCCGTTTCCCATGCAGCTTTTTAAAGACATTCCTCTGGGTTTGCTCCATCTTATTTCTCTCATGTGGTATTTCAGAGGAGAGGACTGTGCCCCTGTGTTTGTGCAACATGAGGAGAGCCCACCCCAGGCCCTGCTCTGACGGTGAATGCTGATTGGCTCATCCTAGTCTCTCTTGCTGCAGAGAGTTGGAACAAAGCCAACGAGCCTGCAGCATTTCCCCGGCAGTATAGGCTCAAGGAATTCCCAGTTAGAGGGATTGACCCCAAGTTGAGGACTTTCGTTGGCTGACTCTGTGCACAAGTGAGGGCTCAACAAGCCTTGGATGGTGCTGGCAGCCCTTCTGTGACTATAGAGAAATCTGGACTGAGGAAGAAGTCCTCAGAGAGAGGGCAGAGCAGAGAATCCCAGACCAATGGCTTGATGGAAGTATGCCTGAAGCCCATCCTGCTTCTCCTCTGAATTTTTCAGCCATGCAAGGAAAAAAATCCTTTTTATTGTTAAACTAGCATGATTTATGTTTTTTTATTACTTGTCATGGGAAATAATCTAAGAGGCCAAACAAGTTTTTCCCCTAAACAATCTGATCCGACTTTCTGCTACGTCTCTGTAGCCCTCACTGGCCATCCCAGAAATCCTGCTAACTCTGCACTCAGGCTTTCTCTAAGGTCCAGGTGCTGGCCTGCTGACGTCTGCCAGGCTGGACTGGACACTTGGCGATGACAGAGAGCGTGACAGGCGGACTACCAACCCAGGAAATTGCGGCAGCCGCCAGCGGTGGAGCCCCGCACCCAGCTTCCTTGATGGACTGTCACCTCCCACTTGTGGAGCGCGTTCTCTTCCAGGGCGTCAGGGGTGAGGTTGCAGATCTCCACTTTGTCAAAGTGGGTCTTGAAGTCCCTAAACGCCATCCTGCAACAAGGCAGAAAGACACCAGGCATAGAAGGCGATGGTGACGTCGTGATCCATTCATTCGCTTAATCATCTAACCAACCAGTAGTGAGTCCCCGTGCCCATCCTCAAGGATGGGGAGAACTCAGGTGTGGGCAGACAGAAAAGACACAAGCAAAGCTAAGGAGAACCTGGGTTCAGGGACTGCATCCCCGCCCCCTGCAGCTAGAGTGGGATGTGAGCGGTGATGTGCAGGTCAAGGCTCTTAGGGAGCGGGTGGGGCGTCTCCTCCAATCTTTCCTGTCTCTCCACTTCCGCTGACTTTTTGAAGATGGCCAGGGGGCCCCGGAGGATGGTGAAGCCATACCGAGGAAGGAGCTTGGGTCCCTGAATCAGCACGAAGAGATCCACCCACAGAACAGGGATGTCCTGTTGGACTGGTACAATGAGTGAGCGATAAACTCTATTGCATTTGTGTTTTCATACATCCTGAGTCTACTTATTACAGCAGCTGGTGTTACCCTAAGTCCTCAGTGCCTTGAATCGGGAGGCCACCATGATGGAATTCTAAATCACGCCAGCTTAGCACTTGGACAGGCTTCAAGGAAATGTTAGAGCTGGAAAATAGATATCCACATTACAAATGACAATCTGTTGGTTAAAACTGTAAAAATATGGAAGACAGAGGCTATGCTCGAGGGGAAGAGGAGGGGAAAAGCTAGATTATTAGTGTGTGCTGGTTTTTGCTTGCTGTGTTTAATAAGGCCTTTAAGAAAAAAGTGAGCTCCGTTCAAAATTGACTGGTTTGCTCCTCAGGGAAGACAGCTGGACATCAGAAATGTGTGGTCTTACAGGGTTAGAAGCGCCAACTCTTTTCTGGACCCCTCAGGAAGAAATAAGATCAAAAGAAGCTTCTAGAGACGAAGGCCCATTAAAAACTCCCAGGTAAGCAAAGCTATTCCACCCCACAGAAAGTCCAGATTAGGAATGTTTCCTGCCCACTTAGGTCTCTATTTTTGGATGCTCTCAAGGTCACTGCCATCGGGGTCCCATGTCATCAAGCTGGACAAGGGGGCAGCCCCTGGGAGAAGCAGGACAGCCTGTCTGTCTTCAAATACACCATGAAAACTTGGATGAGAAACAGTTCGGAGGAGGGATGCTGGGCTGGAGACACAGGCTCAGCCCCACGTTTCTATCAAATTCTCTGCCAACACGGATGAGCACAAGGGGCTTGAGACAAATGGGTTTGATTTACCCTAAGAAATGGAACAAAGACAGACAGAAGGCAAGCAAGCGAGCCAAGGGCTCTCGGGGACTGCGCTCATACCCGTTGTGTAGCTCATACAGCAAGAAGAACAGAGACGAGCACCGTACCAGAACTCCCCGTCGTCCAGAGCCGTGTGACACAGGCGCTGTTGCTCAGCTGGGCCCACAGAATGCCACTCAGAGGAACTAGGAGGAGTAAGCAAAGTCGGTGGAAAGGATATTGACCTTGGAGGGGGCCGGGGCGTCCCTCCCGAGGAGCCAGCGTGGTGGCTGTGTGGGGACCAATTCTGGTCAGTGCCTACTCCCTGGGCCCCGGAAATGCCCCCAGGGATCTAGAGGATGGCTGGAAAGTGCACATCCAAGAGAGCCCATGGTAAGAAGTCTTCGGGGTCCTGAGAAGCCCCTCCGTAGGGGATTATCATAGGACCATCCCAGTACATGGAACACCAGCAAAACAGCAGAAACTTCCAACTGGAACCCAGAACAGGGATGACCTGTGTCCCGGAGCACCTCCTGATCTCTCCTCTTCATTTGTAAGTGACGTTTCAAAAAGCAGTAAGAAATTTTATGTTTGCTTGGACTTGACATTTCACAGACTAAACGCTTTCTGTAGGTGAGCTCGCTAGGAAACCTCCAAGGTCACTGTGTCTCTGTGATCCACACAGCCGCCTCCAAGTGGTTCCTGCTGAGTAACCAGCACGTGGTACCCAGCCGACGTGGCTGCCTCGTCCACGCCCTACAGAGCTTGTCCCGGGAAGGACCCAGGTGAAGCCCCTCTCCAGGTCCTGCGTGCGGTACCCAGAGCCAGGACCTTCCGAGTGGCTCCCGTCCCATCACCTGCTGCCCAGCTAAAGAACTTTCAGGACTTCCCTCCTAACAAGCAGGGACAGGAGCAGGATCAGGATGGGGACCTGCCCTCCGTCACCCCGAGGCTGAGCGGGAGTGGGAGGCAAGCTCGCCTTCCAGCCTTGACCCCAGGAAATGCACTTCCCTTATTTCTCCCTCTGTGTGTTTCCCAGGAGAAGGCACGAGTGGCCCTTTTACAGGCTGTGTTCTCTAAATGGAAGGACACTGTAATTGTCCATGTGTGATACGAAGCGTCTCATTAACTTTGATTTTAATATTTCTGTTCTTTCCATTTCTGCCAGGAGAGGGAGGCTGATCTCTTCCCTCCTGTGATGTTGGTGTAAATCCATCTCTGCCCCAGGCCCTGGGCTCTGAGAAGGCAGAACCCAAATGGGGCTGGGAGGTGGTGGGACATGAGCCATGATGGGACCACCAGCCCCCCCAGGGGTGTGCGCTGTACCCTCAGGTTGGAGTCAGGTTAACAGAGACACAGACACACTGATGGCGGGCGACATGGTGGCCTCTTTGTGATCTGAGGACAAACACAGCTCAAGTTCTTTTACTCAGGCTCTAGACTTGCCGGAGGTCTCCCCAGAGTCCCACAAGCTGTGAGTGGGTCGGGTTAGGACAGCAGGACCTCAAGATGGCAGAGTCCTGCCTGAGGGCGGGGGCAGCTCAGGGAGGGTCCTGCCCAAACCCATCTGAATGTTCCCAGATCTTAGCCACCTGGGCCGCTTCCTGGGGACGAGGAGGGGACACACACCTGCAGGGGAGAACTTTCTTTATAAAGGGGGCCAAAGAAATAGCTGCTAGTTGACTGCTCTGTAAGGGGTGCATTTCTTGTTCCAATTCCTGTTTCTCTACTGGGCGGCCAGCCTCTCACCAATGGCCAGGGACCAATCAGAGAGAACCCCATGGTGATCAGCTCGGCAGTATTTCGGGGATTCTCACAACTCAAACACTCACGGCCACCCCACCCGACCCCACAGGTACACTTGCACACACAAACACACTGCATATTGGAGCCACTCATCCCTGGAGAGAAAGCCCCTCGCGACATCATGGGGAGATGACGTCATGTCCCCATGGGACAAAACAGATCCACTGATGTAAATACAGTAACGGGAAAGGGGGAAAAGCCCTTGTAAGCATGTTCCCTTTTGGCTGCATGGTGGGCCAGAGGGCTGAAGAGGGAGGAAGTAAGTCCACCCCAGCTGCAAAACAGTCCCCTGAAAGAGAGCCAGGAGGGAACTGGAGACACAGTAGCCCTTCCTTGTCTGCCTGCAGAAGCCAGCCCCGGGCCAACCCCGGGCCTCTGTGCCCTGGGAAGGCAAGGAGGCAGGGACTGACCTGTCACTCCAAGATCCGTTCCACTCAACCTGACCCCAAGGATTCCGGACTCGGATGAGCTCCGTTTTCCGGCCTCGGAAGTTTACCTAGAGGGAAAAACATCAGGGCAATGTGGAATGGTAAAATCCAAAAACATCAGGGAAACGTGGAATGGTGAGCTCCGGGCTCCTTCACCTCCGTCCCAGCTAACTTTCCCCAAAGCCTCTTGACTCTGACACGAGGCTAGTCACCAACTATGCTACATTATGAATCATGCCAGAACGGATACACTGTATCTGGGAAGTAAAGTAGAATTATAAAGAACAAGAAACCAGTCCATGTGAATCTTCAAATGAATGAGTTTTCTCTCTGGACTGGAGTCGCTGTAAGGGCAGGGACTGGGTCTTACTTCTCAGTGTACCGTCGGCATTGAGTACAGCGAGAGGTAAAGAGTTGTTTGTCCAAAGGGCTCAGGGAGCTATGAGTGAGTTTTCTTCATCCTTGATATCTTACTCACAGATGAACGAAAATTGTATAGGGCTATGCTGGGAACTTAAGCAAAGATAAACAAAACCACTTCTAAGTCTTCGGACTCCAATAATCCCCCCTTTCAGGTGTCAGGGGAGGCTTTCTGCTGTCCGTATGGAGCACCCTCGAGCCAGTAAAGAAAGATGCTTGGCCATGACCTTCGTGCTCTGCCCCAGACCAGGAGAAAGGGCCAGTGCATGTTAGCAAGATGGTGGAGAAAGGAGAGTAAAATTTCATGAGCCAGAAATTTTAGCTCAAAACATTCCATCCTCATGCCCTGGGCACAAAGCTTATTTTTGATGTGAAAATCAAGTTAGTGTGACCTCTCCAGAGTCTAGGACGTAGCTTATAGCTCATTGTTTAAGAGGTTCATTAAGTGAAGTGCATGGGGAAAGTCAACGCATTGGACGGGGAGAGCAAGGAAAAGCAACTGAACGGATGTGATGGAAAGTTTCTACTACCGGGAAAAACATTTAGAAGATGTGCCAGTAAAAATCACATGCCTCCTGGGGCGCCTGGGTGGCTCAGTCGGTTAAGCGTCTGCCTTTGGCTCAGGTCATGATCTTGGGGTCCTGGGATCGAGTCCTGTATCGGGCTCCCTGCTCAGTAGGGAGCCTGCTTCTCCTTCCCCCCGCTCTCCCGACCCCACTCCTGCTCATGTTCTCTCTCTCGTTCCCTCACTCTCTCTCAAATAAATAAATAAATAAAAAGACTTAAAAAAAAATCACATGCCTGGACACCTGGGTGGCTCAATTGGTTAAGCAGCTGCCTTCGGCTCAGGTCGGGATCCCAGGGTCCTGGGATCGAGTCTTGCATCTGCCTCCCTCCCTCTCCCTCTGCCTGCCACTCTGCCAACTTGTGCTCTCTCTCTTGATCTCTCTGTCAAATAAATAAATAAATTTACCTTTCAATAAATAAATAAATAAATAAAAAGAATAAATGAAAAAAATCACATGCCTACTCAAACGAGTGATTGGCAAGGCATTATGGACAGGGAAGGAGGGGGAAAAGAGCCTGTGCCGATGGTTCAGTTCTAGAGAGTCCCATTTCCTCCGCCGCCCTGAAGGCTCCACTCAGAATCCCCTGACAGGGAGGCAGGACAGGCTTCCTTCCAGATTCCCTGCTCCCCGTTTCTTTGGACTGTGTTACTCAAAATGTGGGCACCGACAGGAGAGACCAGAGGGGCTGGGCCTGAGACTTGTCCAACTGGGTCTAAGACTTGGGTCTACAGACTGGGTCTGAGACGTGTCCAACAGAAGCACAAAATAGGCCTTTAGACTTTGCTGAACTTGACTCCGAAACACTGTGGCCCGTGGCTTCTTATCCTTCTCTTCCTTCTCATCTCCTCCCCTTCTCTTTCCCACACGTCCCTTCAGGAGCTCTTGTCCCAACTAAGCACCCCCTAGAAGTCAGAGGGGTGCTGTGTGGGGTCTAGGAATCCCTGGGAATCAGTTCCATCCTGGGCTACAGCTGCAGAAAATGGGATTTTTGATGGTTATTATTATGATTTTTTATTATGTTCAGTTAGCCAACATACAGTACTTGATGGTTATTTATATGCCAACTTGACTTGGCCACTGGCACCCAGACATTTGGTTATACACCATTTTGGGTGTGTCTGTGAGGGCATTTCCAGATGGGATTAGCCTTTGGATTGGGAGACTGAGTAAAGCAGGTGGGCTCGTCTAATCAGTGGAAGACATGAATAATGCTAGAGAAGGCGGGCGAAGGGAGAATTCACGTTCTGTGTCTGACTGCTGAGCTGGGTCTTTGGTCCTCTTCTTCTCTCAGGCTGGGACTTGTACCATTGGTTCTTCTGGTTCTCAGGCTTTTGGACTTGGACAGGGAGACCCCTGCCAGATGGCAGATTGTAGGTTTTCTCAGCCTCCATAATCCTGGGAGCCAATTCCTCATTCCCTATTTGTCATCTATCATCTATCATCTATCTGTCTATCATCTATTGATATCTTATTGGTTCTGTTTCTCTAGAGAACTCCAAGTACTACAAGACTGATACAGAATTAGGGAAGAAAAAAGAAAAGAAAAAACAAAGCCCAGTCTCTCACATGAGCCAAGACTCTTACACTAAGCCAGGTGGGTATTGTGGGCTTCTCTCTCTCTCTCTCTCCTGTTTTGCTCTTTTGGTTTCCAGCCTGCCTCCTTTAGATGAGACCTTCTCTGAAACGTCTGAAGCTGTGGTGTAAACTGGGATGCCCTAAGTCAGTATGAGGGACAAGCACCGCCAATCTGTTCCTGTTCCCTATCCACAGGCGTTCACATCGCCTACCTGGTCAATTCCTGTCACACTGTACGCATGGCCCTTAATGAGGCCAAAAGGCGTCCGGGCTTCAGATTCTGCAGAATTTCTGATCTAAAATGTGAAAAAAAAAGCAGTGTTGGACCCCTTGGATAAGTCAAGTCTTCCCTACCTGCCCAGACCCAGCTCCGTGCCTGGCCCTTTCCCTTCCACTCCCCCAGTTGAGAGCCATGTGCCAGACACGTATCAGGTAGGTACACAGGACACCCCGAAGATGGTTAGCAGGGACATACAGCAGTTCCCAGGCTCTTCCCAGGGAGAGGAAGACCCTCAGTCTTGGCTCAGACTCCAGGGAAAAGTTCAATTTTTGCCTCCAGACAGAGCAATTTGATCCCTCCCCTCATCAGTTAGCCCAACAAAAGATAGAAGTACGAACCCATACACCAAAGAGAGGATCAGAACTGTTTAACAGTGTCACACACAACTCTATCACACACTTGAGAACACAGAGGAAAGGGATAACTTAGTAGCAAGGAAGACATTCCCAAGTTAACCCAAGAGGAAACAGAACTCGAATGGGTTCTAAAAACTGGATAGAATAACATTACACGTGTGTGTGTTGGCCTGTTAGACATTAGACAAATCCTGTTAGACCCCTCTCTGCTGGTATGAATGGTTTAATGCTATAGGAAGTAGTTAAAAAAAAAAAAAGTTTCAGAAAAGTATAGAGTAAGACTCCATTTAGTCAACTCAAACTGGATTTCTCCTGTGTTTGTGTAGTTAGGCGCATGCCTGTTTGTCCCAGTAAGAGGTGGGGTGTGACGGGCACACACCGGGTGTCCCAGGGCTGGGACTTGGGCAGGATCATTCTGCCTGATACAGGAAGTGTGCCCTAACTTTGTAATTTGGAAAACATTAAATTAAAACTTTCATTTTAAGGACAATAAATAAACATTGACACATCCCCACCCCCACTCCCTGGAAGTCATGGTCCTCCTCTCGCCAGGACCAGGGCACCTGCTGGTCTGCAGCCCGAGGACCCCGCGCCGGGAACGAGAACAAGTAAAGGAAGGACTTACGTCAATGGAGCAGCCCACCAGAGAGCCCCTCTTCAAAGCCTTCTCTAGAATCTCACAGAAGTTCTCTGGAGCCTCTTTGGTTGCAAAGGTCTCTGCTACACCCCCGGTGAAGTCTTCCATGGCCTCTATGGTGCTGCCCCCCTTCAGAGCCTCATAGCTGCCGTTCAGCCTGTCGGGTGGCGAGTAGGGACAGTGCTGCAGGGACCAAGGAAGGCCACCAGGTGGCGCCCCTTGACCAGAGTTTTTCTAACTTTTTTTTTTTTTTTTTTTTTTTTTAAGCTTTTATTTGACAGACAGAGGCAGAGAGGCAGGCAGAGAGAGAGGTGTAAGCAGGCTCCCTGCTGAGCTGGGAGCCTGATGCGGGGCTTGATCCCAGGACCCTGGGATCATGACTTGAGCCGAAGGCAGAGGCTTAACCCACTGAGCCACCCAGGTGCCCCTCTAACTCTTCTAACTCCTCTGCTGGCCTTGCTCTGGACTGGGTGTTGTGGAAGGAAGGCGGGAGGCGGGGATGCAGCTTTCCATGCAGCTCCAAGGATCCTGGGCTCTCTGTGAGGCGGGCAGGGCGGTGTGGTGGTAAAGAGTGTGGACTCTGGTCCCTGACTGGCCTTGACGTCAAGGGACGAATCCGCCACTTACAGACGGAGGCTCCGGGGACAACTCCCTTCCTCAGGGCTTCAGATTCCAAATTTACAAAACAGGGGTGATGGGTGTATGCTCCCTCCCAGGACAGCTGTGAGGTTTGAATGGGGCTGCCTCTCTCTCCCTCCTTCTCCCTCGTCTTACCCAGAACAGGGAACAGGACTTGACTATGAGGGTGTTAGTTATACACAGAGTGAGAAAAGGTGAGGGTCTTTCTCTTCCTTCCTGGTCTCACGTGCTCCCAAACACACACACACACACACATACACACACATTCTGGCTTGAATTTTAAAAATAAACTTTTCCATTTAGAACAGTTTCAGATTTATAAAAATAAATCTGTAAATAGTAGAGTTCCTGTATATCCCTCCCCCAATTTCCCCCAGTGTTAACATCTTACATCAGTGTGGGTACACCTGCTACAGTGATGAACCCACACATTATTACTATTAAAGTCCCTACTTTCTTCTTATTTCCTTACTTTTTACCTCATATGTTCTGTTTCGAGATCCCACTGGGATATCACGTCACATTCAGCCCTCACGTCTCCTGAGCCCCCTCTTGGCTGTGACAGTGTCTCACACGTGCCTTACTTTCCATGACCTCGGCAATTTTGAGGAATACTGTCTGGTGTTTTGTAGAATTTCTCTTGACTGGGATCTGTCCGCGCTGCTTTTCTATTGATTAGACGGGGTTAAGGGTGTGGGGGAGGAAGACCAGAGAAGTAGCGTGTCCCTCTCCCCATGTCACATCCAGGGTCCAGACTGTCATCATGACTTATCGCTGTTGATGGTGCCTTGACCACTGGGGGGAGGTCATGTCCGTTAGGCTTCTCCATAGTTACGCTCCTGCCCCCGTCCACGCTGTCCTCTTTGGCAGGACACCATCATGTGCAGTCCTCCCTTAAGGAGCAAGGGGGTTTTCTACACATTTAATTACTTGCAATTCTTCTACGTGGGAGATTTATTCTTTTCTGCAATTTCTATATTCAGTCATTTATATCAGTATGGACCCATGGGTAATTACTTTGTACTTTGGTTTGGAATCCAGTGTTACTCTGTTCATGTTATTGCTAATTACTGTTCCAAGTTCTGGCTACTTTCATCCTTCAGCTTGCTCCTGTGTCCCTTTGACATAACCCTATCAGTGTGTGTGTGATCTCCGAGGATCCTTTTACCGAATTCCCTTGATTGGAACAGCGGTATTGGACACCAAGAAGTAGGGGTGCTTGTTCCTGTGGGGTTGCTATTCTTTCTGGGCCTCTCTGCTGACAAAGTGAGATGATGTGTATACCCTGACCCAGGATATATACACGGATCCCTCTGGAACCATCTCTACTAAACAAAGCGTGAGTACAGCCTGAGTCTCCAGCCCTGAGCCGCGACCATAGGCATCATTCTAAGCCTCCTCCCCTTGCTTCTCTGTAACCTCCTCTCCAACAGTGAGAAACCTCGCCCCACCGCGTGCGCTCCGTCCCTTTAATTGGTATATACATATAACGGTATCAGAATTGTCATCCTTGCCCCTTTGAGAAGCAACTTGATCAGCCTGAGTGAAAAAGCTCGAGTATGATTCCTTTTGCTTTTAGTCTTAAAAACCCCATTCATACCCACATCATTCAGGTCAGCTCCTTTTTCTCCTACCCCTTCAATGAGTTTGATGCATAAATTTGCAGTACAGTTAGATGAAAGGCGTGGTCTGTATTTCATCCTGGGATTCCTTATCCTTCTCAATGATTTTTAAAGCCTCATGTATTGGGGCACCTGGGTGGCTCCATGGGTTCAACCTTTGCCTTCAGCTCAGGCCATGATCTCAGGGTCCTGGGATCAAGCCCCACATCGGGCTCTCTGCTCAGCGGGGAACCTGCATCCCCCTCTCTCTGCCCACCTCTCTGCCTACTTGTGATCTCTGTCTGTCAAAAAAAAAAAAAAAAAAAACAACTTCATGTATTAAAACGTCATTCTTTGTGCGGTAGTAAAGTTTCATAGGTTTGATAGATGAATGGTGCATTCACGATTACAGTATCACACGATATAGCTTTGCCACCCTAAAAAAGATCCCTTGTGCTTCACATTTTCAACCCTATCTCTGTCCCTCCCTCCTCCTGAACCCCTGGCAACCACTGATCTTTTTACTGTCTCCATAGTTAGCCTTCTCCAGAACATCATATGATTGGGATCATACGGTATCCCTATAGCCTTTTTGGATTGGCCTCTTTCACTTAACAATACGCATTTAAGATTCATCCATTTCTTTTCAGGGCTTGATGGCTCATTTTTTAAAATCACTAAATAATGTCCCATTGCCTGGAGGTACCACTATTCGCTTATCCATTCTTCTTGAAGGACATTTGGGTTGTTTCCAGCTTTGGGTTCTAATGAATAATACACAATAAACATCCGTGTGCAGGTTTTTGTGTAGACATAAGTTTTTATCCAAAGCACAAGGGCTCTTGCAGTTCCTGTCTCTGAAGACAGGTTTCTCATGGCCTGAAGATCCAGGATCAACCCAAGAGGGACTCTCAGGAGAGCTCTGCTGTCAGCTGAGCTCGGAACGCAGGCTGGGTGGCCGTTTGCTGACAAGTTGACGGGCTGGAAATCAAGGGTGCCGGAGGGATCCAAGGTCATGTGGGAGGTGATTGAAGATGACTGTTTGGATTCTACTTACCTGGAGCTTCCTCAGCTCATCAAATCCACAGAGACGGAAATCAGCAGGATGGTTGCTGGGGCGGGGCGTGGGGGAGGGGGAGCTGGAGTTGGGTGGGTGCAGAGTTTCCGTTTTGCAAGTTCTAGATGTGGGCGCTGGTGACGGTCGCAAGACTTAATGTCACCAAGCTGTATGCTTACAAATGATTAAAATGGTACCTTTTACCACAGCCCAGATGTTCGCGCTACAACTGTGCTTGGTGGGAAGTTGGGAGAGCCAAGCTCTGTTAACCCACCCAGATTTTCCTCCACCTACTCTCCCAGCTCTTTGGGAGGCCGGGCACAGGATGGACGTGCGTCACCACTGTGCCCAAAGACCGGCCCAGGGAGGCCATGACATGAAAACTGTCCAGGCTACTCCTTTTCCACCTCCAACCCTGACCAAGCCCCCGGCAGGTGGGTCCCCCTGGGCCACACCTGTCTACCTGTGTCCCTGCTCCCTGAAGCTTCCTGATAAGGCTCCAGGAGTGGAGACCTGCTTCCCGGACAGGCCCTGCCCGTACGAGGGGCACTCACTTGGCGTAGGCTTTCTCCAGCAAGGCACTCCAGAACTCTTGGTGGTCGGCAGAGTGGAGGAAGACCAGGCGGTCCCTGAAGGTGGGCAGCCGGTCATCGACGACCACGTCCAGCCACTCGCTGTGCTGCCAGAACTGTCGGCCAAATCACGGGGCTGAGTTCCAGGGGAGGCCAGCCCACCCGTAAAGCCTTGTCTTTCTTCTGGAGGTAAATCTCACGCGGCTTCCATGATGGGCCACCCAGACTGTGGCCATCGAGCCACAGGCGGAGCCTCCCACCTGCCACGGACACAGGCTTGAAAACCCTGTGTCAACCCACCAACGCCACGGGCCGATGGGACAGGGTCCCACAAGGACACTGCGGGGTGGGCTTGTTAGCTCTTTGCTCTCCTGAGGGAGGGGCCGGCCGTGGGCTTGTCCTGCGCTTGCAACAGTGCGGTTCTCTACACCGTCCCGTTAACCAGAGGCCGGGGTCTTAGCTGCCCCTTCATCTTCCATTCCCTCCTTTTTTTTTTTTTTTAAATTTTTTTTAATTTATCTGACAGGCAGAGATCATAAGCAGGCAGAGGAGCAGGCAGAGAGAGGAGGAAGCAGGCTCCCCGCTGAGCAGAGAGCCTGATGTGGGACTTGATCCCAGGACCTGGGATCATGACCTGAGCCGAAGGCAGAGGCTTAACCCACTGAGTTACCCAGGCGCCCCTTCAGTTCCCTCCTTGACGGGGTGGGGGGGTGGGGGGGTGGAAACTCTACCGCTGATTTGTTTTGGCCATTCACAGAGAGAGAGAGAGAGAAAGAGGCTGTGACGGGGCAAGAGAACCCTTGTGCCAGGCGTGCAGACATGAGGTGAGTGTGTGTGCATAGATGGGTGTGCGTGTGTGTGTCCATGTCCCTGTGCGCATGTTCTCGCACACGCATGTGCACATATCTGCGTGCCTGCGTGCACGTGTGTGTGAGTATGTGCGGGTATCTGTCTGTGTGTGCGTGTGTTCCTCCTCATTCAGCTGGCCCAAGAGAGACGCTGAGGTAAGAAGAAGGAGAAAGTAGAAAGAGGGGAGCAGACGCAGGGGTTCCGGGAGCTGCTGGTTTCCAGCTTGGGGGGAACATTCTGAGCGCGTCAGACCAGACCACCCAGCGTCTGGCCGAGGTTGTGAGTTTGAAGGAATATTTCTTGGGCTCCCAGCAATGAGCCCTAAGGGTTATGCTGGGAGGCCGCATGGCATGGGGCACTACCACCGGCCCCAGCTGGGCTCCCCCGTGGGAGCGTCACCCTCCCAGCAAGTGTCACTTCAGGCTTTCTCGGGGGCATTTGGGACTTTGGGTCCCGCACACGCACTACGGGGGTAGACGCTCATGGCCTCAGGGCTTCCCGGAGCAGGTGCAGAGTTGGGGCTGGCCATCGGGGGTGAGCTGGCTCAAGGGATCCTGAGAATGGCCCAGCCCGCTGAGCTGACCTCCTTGCAGGCTCACACCTGTGCTGTGGCTGAGGACAGGAGAGAAGCGGAAAGGGGGGCCTCACTCCCAACGCCCTGATTCCCAGATGTCAGCGTGTGACTGACGGGTCCCCGATGGGGCCTGTGCCGTCCTTCCTGTGCATTTGGAGGTGACCCCATGACACAGCATGGTTTGGGGTGCGGCTCTCACACAGAGAGGTCATTCCTTTCAGGATGACCAGGCAGCTTAAGAGGCCCCTGGTGTCGTGCTGGGTCCCGAGAGCTAATGCCCAGGCTGAGGCTCCCTCTTACCTGGAAGTGGAATATTCCGGCGTAACCGGGTCCAAAGCTTTGGTCCTGGGGGATGACCCGTGCCAGAGCTTTCTCGTTCAGCGTCAGGGAGGCGATGGCAGCTAATAGCCAGCAGTCGCCTGCAGAAGGAAAGCCACGCGTCACGGTTTTCATTGCCAATTCACCGTGAATGGAAAATTCTATGCTGGGAGGGGTGGGGCATTCCGGAGGTGACCACATCTTTTCCACATTTAGGGAAATGGACGGAATACCAGCAAGTACGTCTGTCCTCCCCTTCTGCCTCGCTTTCTGGCTCTCGCCGTGCCGGGTTTACCACGCACAGCTGTCGTGGCCTGGGGGTGTCCGACATCAGCTCTGTGCTGTTCCAGAGGATTCCCCGCCACAGGGCCGAGGCTGCGGACCTTAGCATCAGTGGGGGTGCTGCAGCCCGAGAACCTGGGGGTCCTCGTGGGCTCGGGGAGTGAGTGTGTTTCTGGGACGGATGCCTCCCCAGAGCACAGACTTGGCGGAGTCAGAGATGAGAGCGGCTTTGGTTACCGCTCATTTTCAAGGTCTGCTGATGTCTGCAGCCGAGACCTCACACTGACACACGGAGAGGACAGCTCCGAAGGGAAGCCAGACATCAGACGGCACTTCATCTGGGCTGTGCCAGCATCTGGGACGCATCCCCTTGCCCGCCCTGAGGCTGGGATGGGCACCTCCTGTCACGGCTGCCCAGGAGCCCCGTGTAAGTACCCATCCACCAACGGGACCTCTCTGTCTCATACCAGATCCCTTGGTTGGCAGTCAGTAACCTTACCGTCATTGGAATTCAAGACCCAACACATTCAGTGTGGCTTCCTTGGGGTTCCCGTTTCTGGAAAATACCATAGAGCCCACGAGCCCTGTCTGATAGTGTGTGCAGGCAAGAGGGACTCGTGGAGGGCCTAGCATCAGGAAAGTGACTCACAGGGTCGCCCTGCTTCTGGCTTTCCCTAGGGTGTCGGCAACGGGGCACATACCACTGGTTCCTCAGGCGTCCACTGCTCCTAGCTAACGAGCAGTGATGTGGAGATGCTAATGAGAAGGGAACTTTCCAGGATCATTTGTTCAGCAAACCTCACGGAGTGCCTCCCGGGTGGCAGGGGGGCAGTCCCTGCTCTCAGCTCTGGGGTGGTCCTGGCGGGCCAGAGTCTGGGCAGGGGTGGGGGCCTGCTGTGGGCTGACGTCTTCCCTGCCCTCCAAGTTATGACTTGGCCCAATGCAGGAAAATGCGTTTCTTTTCCTAGAGCGCGGCAGCTCAGATCTATTCAGCCAGGAATGTTCTGAGCTTTTGAAGGGGGGATTCAGAATCCGGTGCTGTTCGTGCGATGTAAAGCAAAGGGAAAAAACGCAACAACAAAGCAGTATTGCTTTATCTCTCTGCTGGGCCCGTGGGGGTGCATGGCATTGGTCCTATCAGTGCTACGGCCAGAAGAGGCTCCCTCTGAAGGTCAGTTCGTGGACAGCAGGGTGGGCATGCAGGGAGCCGACGGCTAGCAGGGAGGGGCCGGTGATCGTGTTGGTGGTGTTCTAGCTCTACTTGGGGTGTCAGGCTCACAGTCCTTCATTTTATTGTCACCCTTCATAGTTTAAATGGATGCTATGTATGGTATTTGGAAGTAATAAAAATGTTACAAAGTGGGGCCCCTGGGTGGCTCAGTTGGTTAAGCGTCTGCCTTTGGCTCAGGTCATGATCCCAGGGTCCTGGGATTGAGCCCCACGTTGGGCTCCTGCTCAGCAGGGAGTCAGCTGCTCCTTCTCCCTCTGCCCTCACCCCTGCTCATGCTTTCTCTATCTCTCAGATCAATAAAAAAATCTTTTTAAAAAAAGTACTACAAAATAATAGTTATAATCAATACCACTAAGGTTAAATATGCAGTTGTAATTCCAAATAGACATTTGCACTCATGCCACAGACCAAAACATTGAAACACAAAGAGCCTATAGAAAGCCTTTCTATCGAATAGCAACATAGGGATGGGAGGGGGGCAGTGAGGGGAGGCAGAGGAAGAGTCTGGAGGGAGAAATGAGAGAGATGAGGAGGAGGCAGGCAGAGTCTCCCAGAGCAGGCTTACTCCCAGCAAAGGAAGACTGATCCGAATGTAATTTTTCCCCAAAGGTCTAAGTCATAGCTAGGATGTGTAATTCTATCATCTGTGTACAGCTGACCCTTGAGCAACAAGGGGGGAGGGGTGCTGAGCCCACACCCCGACCAGCACACAGTACGAAATCCACATATAACTTCTGACTCTCCCGAAACTCGACAGCCAGTAGCTTGCTGTTGACCAGAGTCCTTACTGAGAATATAAATACAATTAACACGTATTTTGTGTGTTCTCTGTATTCTGTACTGCCATCCTACGATAGGAATGCAAAGAAAAGACAATGTTAGTGAGACAATCATAGGGAAGAGAAAATCCATGGAAAGTCGGATGCTGTGTTATCTCCCCCCCAAAAAAAATCCACGTATAAGTGGACCCGTGTTGTTTGAGGGTCAGCTGTATCTATCGATCGATCATCAACTATCATCACTCTCGGTCTGTGCCTCTGGTTTCTGTGTGTGGCGCAGCTGGTTGGTGAGCATGGGGGCTCCATTAGACCCTAGTGGAAACTCAGCTGAAGGCTGGGCCTCATAAGCTTGCCGCTCTGCTGGTGGGTTTTTTTTTTTTTTTTTTTTTTTTTAGGTTTTTTTGTTTTGTTTTGTTTGTTTGTTTGTTTGTTTCCCACAGAATAAAGATAGACTCAGTCCAATTTTGGACTAAATCTGACATGCCAGACCCACCTAAACAGACTCGGGGGACACTCTCAAGGCCTATTTTAGGAAGGAGACTGTGGAGCTCCCAGAGGGGGTCCCCCAAAGCCCGAGCCCCCTGGAGGGCAGGGTGCAGTAATGGTTTAGAGCAGGTTCAGGTCCTGACTCCAAGCTGTCACTCCCATGACTAACGCTACTCAGCCTCCCTCTGCTGCGGTGTCTCCTCTGTCAAATCGGAAGGGTGACCGGGACCGTGACCTGGAGACCGAACTAATACATGTGAGTATGAGTTGTGTCATGGTGCAGGGAGCAGGACCAGCACCGCGGGGTTGCTCTGTTCTCTGTGAACCAAGCCCCACGCGGCAGGCGTGTCCGCCCCCAGGGGCCCGAGAGCGCAAGGAGCCCAGAGTCCAGGGGGCTCCATCCGGGGAGCAGACGGGCAGACTGGGAGGGAGGACAGGAGGAAGTAGCGGGTGGTAATGGGGAAGTTCCCCCAGACCCCGTGCCGCTTGGGCTTCCGGGGGTCCCATGCTGCTCTTGCTGGGGGGACAGCTCCGAGGCCCCGTCCTGCTGACCCCCGGGGTGCTCGCCCCACCCACCCCCCTCCGTGCTCCCCCCCTCACACTCACCAAGCTCCCCCTGGCAGATATCGGTCCTGGTGGCTCCTCCGAGAATGAATTCTGGGTTTTTCACGATTTCCTGGAAGAACAAAGGCGTTCCTGTGATTGCAGTGTGTGATTGGAGCGGGCTCAGGGTTTCTCTCCTTTCTGGGAGCAGAGGGCTTTTTCCTATATCCGGTTCTTTTCCCATGGAGGGTGCCATAGACCTGGGCCTGGCTCTGGCCGATTCCCCCCTCGAGGGAGAGATCCTGCCTCCTGGGCAGCCCCTCCACACCAAACAACCATCTCCTGCCATGCCCGGTTGCAAAGCAGGACCATGAACTGAAGATTCCCATTGCTGCTCAGGCCCTGGGCTAGCATTCGGGGCGGGGCGGGGGGCAGTGTGGCGGTGTGGGGTGTGAGTTCGAATCCTGACTTTCCACTGCGGGCTCTGTACCCTCTGTGGGCTTCAAATTCCTCATGTTAAAATGAGGTAATACACACACCACAGACCAGTGACCAGGATCAAACACAAACTCATGCTCACCCACCCAACTCCGTTCATTTTTAAATTATGCATCGTGTGTATACGTACATACACGTGTGTTTATACACAGACATATACATACACATTACATAGCGGGTGATACATGCGTGTGTCTCGTGCAACTTAACCTCGGTGCATTATAATATTTCATTCTATATTGCCCATAATTATATTATTATGTGTACACAATTACTTACATATACTTATAGAGAGACATGCATAAAGCATTATCACAAGAGCGTTTGAAAGCGATTATGTAAAATTCATATATTCGCTAAGGCATCAGTCTCTGTTCCTGGCAGGGACTAAGGCAAAGAGCACAAGAGAGTCCCTGCCCTCCCAAACTGCTGAGGGACTGGGGGACCAGACCATAGACACGTGTCCGGACATGGGTCCCACAGCGGCAAGTACCAGGATGGAAAGTGACGGTGTGGGACGGGGGCTGGGTGAGCTGGAGCCATCAGGGAGGGCCTCTCAGGGACGTGGACAGTTGAGTAGGGAGTCCTGAGAGGGCCAGGGGAGAGGAAACAACAAATCATCAAGCATGGAGGAAAGTTCTGGCAAACAGCGGCTGCTTGGTCATTTAACAGGCTCCGAATGCAGGCGGAGTGAGAGGCCTTTCCCACCTCTTTCCAGAAACAAGACTGGAGGCAGAAATCCTTACCAGCACCTGGGTGGTGCCCTGAATGGTCTTCCTCAAGCTCCCCGGGACACTTCTCCTCTGGTCTCTGTCCCAAGGTATCAGCAGGAGGATGGAGATTTCTTCACAGGAAGAAATTTTGTCTTAAGACGAAGAGCTAAAGGGTAAGATGATGGGGTTCTCTCTGCGGCCCCCGGGGTGGGGTCAGCCTTGTGGAGCAATGGCCGTCCCAAACGTCTGCCCGGATAGCACTGCAGGGGCTTATTTGTGTTTCCAGTATTTCAGCAAACTGGGCCAGGAGAATCTGTGAACCCTGCCATCGGCTCCCCATAAACCCAGACGTGACAAAGGTCTGACCCAACACCCTGAGTGCCGGCTCCTTCAACCCTGCCCTTAGCTCCAGGTGTCTGGGAGCCATGTCACTGGATGACTCTTGTCTCCAGAATGACAGGCAGGGCCATGGATGGTGATGGGGGCAGCTCCTCTGTGCCAGGCTCCCCGGCTTGTGCAGATCCTTTCATACGCACTCTCCCCGTTCCTGGAGGCCCGTCCCCTGGGTGTTTGCAGGTGGTTCCAAGCCAGGCCAGTGGAAAGGTGCAAGCCAGGAGAATGTGCTCCTCGCAGGAGCCATCCCTGATCCGCAGAGGGCTCCGGGCCTGCCATCTAGCTTCCCTAGGCTTGGTCTCCTTGGACCAATGTCCCGGGACATTGGAATGTCTGCCTTGGACATTCAGGGCCAGGTGCACAATGCGCATTGGAGCCCCTGCCCCCAAGAGCCCCCCAGGAGCTCTCGCAGCAACCAGCCCCTAACAGCAGAGCGTCGTAGGGCCCTAGCCAGCCGAACTCCCCCCGCCATGGCCCCATCCCAGTTGCAGGTGGAAGATGGACTCTGGAGCTGGCAGATCCTGCCCGGCAGGCTGGGCCTCCCAGAGGCCAGATGGGCTGTGGGCAAGGAAACCCCCCCTCCGCTGCCCCCCCATCCCTCCCCTGCCTTCAGCTGGCCCAGCCCACCAACGGCACCAACTGTGCCAGCAGCTGCCACCGCCGCTGGGCTCCACCTCGCAGCTAGCTGCTCTCGCCCAGGAGAGTTTCATCCCATGGCCTCAAACTGCGGATGGATGGAGAAAAGTGCAAAGGAGAAAACCCGGAGGCTCTCATCAAGTCAGCAGGGATTGGCTATTGGGGCTGCAGTGGTGGGACAGCCCGAAGCGTGGTGGACGCAGGGGTCTGTCCGGTGCTCCTGGGAGTGAGCGAACCCGCGTCCGGTTGCCGGGTTCCGTGAATGTGTGCGCATGTGGCCGAGCCAGCCGACAGATGTGGGTCTCCCGCCCAGGGAGCGTGTGACCCCTGTAGGCAAGCACCTGTATGGTCCCCACGTCCATCTTGCACACGGAGTGGTTCTGCGTGGATTCTGGATGCATTGCATGGGTGCTGGGGCCGTCCCACATGTATGGGGGGCCCAGAGGTACGGTTGTTCTTACGAAATGCTGTTTGGGGGCTCGAGGATGAGGGTTCCCTGCTTGGGTCCTGTGACAGGAAGATCAGAAGCGTCTTGACAAACCTGGAGTGAATCCAGGCCAAGGACTAAGCGGCCTGGAAAGTTCCCTCTTGGGGCCTTTCTAACAAGTTGGGAGAGACTGGGGGGGGGCGCTGTGAAGGTGCGTGGGGACCTGGGGGTGTCTCTGGAGGCACAGGGGTAGTAGCAGGGTCATCTCACACAGAGACAAGGTGCAGGGTCATCTCAGCCACAGGCCGCCGTGTGCACAGGCTGCCAGGGGGCCGTCAGCCTGGGCTAGCAAGGAGCTATCCCAGGTTTAGGCTGAGCAGTTAGGGAGGGAATTGCCTAGAAGGAAGCAGAAGGATGCAGGCAGGCGGGGGGTCGAAGAGAAGGCGGCCACTTCCTTAGCAGAGGAAGTCAGGTTGTGGGTCCAGGAATTCAGGCCCCTAGCTGGACTGCACCGTGGCTGTCTGGAGTCCAGACCCACTCTTCCCCACTCCGACACACAGCTCTTTCCATGAGGCCTGCTGTAGGGCAGTTCACCTTCTCTCCCAGCAGAACCTGTCGCCCCACCCCCACTGTAGACCCTCAAGTTCTCTCCCTCAGTGCACACCTTGCCCTGGGCTTCCTGGAGGGTGAGTCCGGTGGCCCGGTGCCCTCTGCTGTCCCCTTGACTTTTCTGATCCGGCTGCTCTGGTGCTCACTCCCCATCCCGGGAGCGCAGCTGTGTTTGACAAGAAGGTGGTGCTGCGGGAGAGCACCCCGCCCCAGAGTCCCACTGGGCAGCTCCCCACTTGCTGCCCAAACAGGCAAACCCTAGTGCCGAGAAGATATGCAAACAGCACCCAGGCCCCAGAGGCCTTCTGGAGGGACACTGGCAACTCGTACCCTTTCCTTCCTGCGGCCTGCCCACCCGCCAACCAGGGGCCCCAGACCCCGTCCTGCAGGAGAATCTCAATCCTGATCCCCATCAGCCTGCCGCTCCCGATTTCACACACGTCTGTAAGAAGTCTGCAGAACACCTAGCCCTCAGATTGCAAACAGATAAGTGTGTTTCTGGGAATGAGGACAGAAGGGACCATGTCAGGGGCACGCAAAGTGACAGGCAGAACAGTTCTGAGAATGAGTCCGTAGGAAGGACAGCAATCGCAGACCCGAGTTAAGGTAAACAAGGAAACCATTTTGCCCCTGGCTGCGGATGGAGGGGCCCGACTGGACAGTGGCCTCACCTGTCCTTTGGGGCAACCCCGAGAGAGATCAGCAGTGGGGAGGACCACCTCCTAGAGCTGAGATCTGGGACTCTGGACTCCCTCGGGGGCCCCGGGGCCCTCGCTCCACTGCATGAGTGGGAACGGTGGCATTGTTCACGCTGGCCTGTGTGCACACAGCTTTCCTGTAGGAGAAATTCCAGCTTTGGCAAGAAGGGGAGTGGCAGGCAGCGGCAGAATTACAGGTTAAACCAGGGGGTGGCAGTGCAGACCGCAAGGCAGGTGCCTCCTCCTGGTTACCATTAGAGTAGTAGCGACCACGATCACGGACACTTACGTACAGGCTCCTTTCTGCCTGCTCTACACGTTAACAAAGTAATCCTTGCAACAGCCCTGCAGGGAGGCAGCATTATGACCCCCGTTTTGTGGAAGAGGAAAGTGAGGCTGTGGGAGGCGCGTGGCTCGGACTCTCCCAGCTGTGGGGAAGGGTTCGGCGCGTTCCCTCTTTTGGGGGTGCCGAAAGAGCCACCTCTTCCAAAGTCATGGCTTTTGGGGATACCGCATCCCGTGACTGATCCGTGAGGGGCACAGACACAGGAGTCGCTGTCACCCCGACACGAGACGACTCTGAGGGTCCATCCCAGCTCCAGAGCACCCCGTGCAGCTGGCTGAGGGCTTTATGGGACCATTTAGGGACCGTTTAGGACAGCCAGAGCCTCCTCTGCCCAATCCGGCTCCCCATCCGGCTGCACTGCAGGTGTTCGTCCTGACAGCGTCCGTGCTAAACAGATTCATGTCCTTACGGGCACTGCTTGTGTGGGCTCCGGAGAGGAGGTCATGGAGCCGTTGGTGGCATTGCTCTGGGGTGACACCTGTCATAGCTATTGTGACATCAGCTGCCACCTGCTGCAGATGGCTGCTGGACGCTGGGTCTACACTGGTCGTTACTGTTCCCGCTTCACTGGGGAAGGGACTGAAGCTCAGAGAATTTAAGCGCGAGGACCAACGTCAAGGAACCAATCAGTGGCAGGGTGGGACCAGCACTCAGGGGCTCACCTTTCGTCTAGCCCTCTTTGCACTCTCCTTGTCCATAGCAACCTGCCCTAGGAGCCCGCCTGGAAGGTGTCCCCACCTGGAAGGAATGACAGCCCTGTGGCGCCTGAGGTGGGCGGAGATCAGGGCCTGACTAATCCAGCACAGCAAATATTGACTCCAGCTGATGGCCAAGGAGTCCCCTCCAGACAGTTGGGGGTGGGGCAGCTTGGACGCTGGCTCCCTTCTGGGAAGGGGGATGCGTGGCTTGGGGAAAGAGGCCCTGCTTCCGAGTGTTCCATCCATCCCATGGGTCCTGAGCACTTGTGGCATGACTGTCCCTCCACGCTGAGCATCCGGGCTGCAGGCAGAAGCCACGGGACGTCCCACGTGTATCCCGGCAGCCTCAGCACACGGGGCAAGGCTGCCTCCCACCCCGCTCCGCGTGTTTGCCTTTGTGTTCCCATAGAATGTGTCCCCTGAGACTTGTGTCCCACTCACCACTTAATGACAAGCCCATCTCTGGCTCTGGGCCCCAGTCCTGGCTCATGCCAGTGCGAGGCAGAGAGCTGGGGGTGGGGCGTAGCCAGATGCCCTGGGCACAGCCCTGTTTCTCTGGCTTGCTGGTTGATGTCCTCTGGGTGCCAGTCTCTCTGCAAATGGCACAGCATCTCGACAGGAGACCTGGCAGATGTGCGTGACAGATGTGTCTGTGTGGAGCCCCCTGCCTGGCCCCTCCTCTCCTTGCTCCCCTCTGCCATGCTGCTGAGCCCACACCCCTGCCTGGCACCCCCCCATCCCACCACTTCCTCTTGCACTCACCCCTGGCCGTTTCCACACGAAGGGGATCTGGGGCCTCTCGCTGTAGAAGAGAGAGGAGTTGTTGGCTGGGAAGTCTGCATCCTCGAAGAGGACGCCCTTCTGCACACACGCCTGCCTCAGCTGCTCAAAGCTCTGGCCGGAGGAGTGGGTGATGCGGGCGTCCTCGGGAACTGGGTGCTTCTGGGGCCCTGGGGCCCTATAGAGGTAAGGCATGGCTGTTCCCTTGCTGGTGGGCAGGTGTTCCCCTGCTGGTGGGAAACAAGATGAACGTGCCAGTCGGGAAGGAGCCGGCTCAGGGAAACCAGGGCTCGGTGGCCCTTGGCCTCTTCCTGTTTGCCTGGGAACCTCCCTGCGAAGGCTGAGATGAGGCGCGCCCCAATGGCAAACGTAGAGAGAGCTCTGCCCTCCCCGGCGCCAGCAGACCCAGAGGGAGCAGTCAGCCTGGGCCGACTCCAGGCAGAGGCGGCAAACTCTTCTTAATGCACTGGGGAGAGTCCGCGGGAGAGAGAGGATTGCTTTATGGGAAAAGAGAGCAAGAAACCAAATTGGTCAGCATTTGCTTTGCGGGAGAAGAGTGTACTGTGTGGTCCTGAATCCCATCCGAGGTCAGAAAGCTGCAGGGTTTGTAGTCAGAAGGGAGCTTAGGGGACCATCATGGCACCCATTACATGAACAGAACTTACCCAGCGCTCTCTCCAACCACCTCATTTTGATTTAGAGCAGGGGTCCGCTAACTTTTTCTGAAAAGAGCCAGTTAGTCAATATTTTTGGCTTTGTGGGGTCATACGGTCTGTTGTAACTACTCAAGTTTTTGGGTTGTAGCTCAAAAGCAGCCATGGATACTATGTGATGAATCAGCATGGCTATGTGCCAATAAAACTCTATTTACAAAAGCAGCTGGGAGGCCAGATGTTGTCCAGTTGGCATGTGGCGGCTGACCCCTGATCGGCTGGACTCACAGAGGACGTCAGCTCCTCCTCCAGGGTACGGACGCCTCTGTTCTCGAACATTCCAAGCAAGAGGTGTTGGGAAACATTTGCAAAAGCAGATATCATATGAGTAAAATTCTCTGTCCTGTAAAGCTCTACAAACAAGATTTCACATTTGGGAAGAAATGAGGTTTAGAGTTTGGAGGCTAAAGTTTAATAAAAATATTAGCCGCTGTGTGGTACTCCTGGTCTTCTAAGCACCTTACAACGACGTCTCTGCGGTTCTCCAGTCACGGTGGGTGTCGGAGGCACAGGGCCTTGTGTTAGTGGGTGCAGTTAAAAGCCCATGACACGAGTTTTATAGGACCTCCCAGTTCCCAGGAATGTTCCTTTAGTTTCACACACTTCCTGTCGAGTGGATCCTGCGTGTTGTGTTTCATAGAGAATGCGTAGACATCGACTGGTGACATCTGGGGAGAACTCCCAGGTTTGCCTGGGGTGACTGTGAGCAAAGAAGCCGTGCCTGTTTTCTCGGCATGAGTCAGGACAATGGGGTCTCCCTAGGGCCGCAGGGGGTTATGGGATCAAAGCAGCCTGTAGAGTCCAGGCAGGGTCAGCGGCTGTGGCTTCCTCCTGTCCCTGTCCTCACTGTCCCCTGCCCCATCCCACAGAACTGCGCAACCTCTTTTGTTGTGTCTCTTTGTTTGCACAATAAAAGATTCTGGAATGATTCTGTGCCAGAACCAGGGGAGCTGCCCGGAGTCCTGCGTCCCGCTGCCCCGCAGACAGCTCTGTTTAGAAGTGATTAAGGACGCGAGCCAGGGAGACTGGTGTGACAGCAGGAGGGCCCTCCACTTCTGGATCATTTCCAGGAAATGATCAGCAACCTTGGTTTCTGAGAATTTCCCCTCAAATGCCCCAGCGAGGTGGAAAGGGAGCTTGACGTGAAATCTAACACCGGGAGGAGTCACGAAGGGTCCGCTTCATGCCGGACCTTCCCCAGGCTCCGGGAACCTGTGTCCTTATTCCGTCCCCATAACAAAACCCTCTCTGGGCAGGAGTCTTTCCACGTGGTCTCTCCTGCGGACTGGAAGAACCAGACTCTTTCCTGAAAGCCTGTTCTAGTTACTGGGAAATCAGAGAGCGCATTGCCGTTTATGACCACCGCGGAAACGCCTCCGCACGGGAAACATACTGAAAACACTTAGCAATCCGCAGCCTGTTGGGGTTTGCCTTGCACCCTGCTCCCAGGACCGTGGTCCCAGTAGGGGAGACAGGACTGAAGCCAGGACCCTGCCCCAGAGCTCCTGTCTGCCTGCGGGGCCTCAGGTGTTACTACCTGGTCAGCCTTCTTGACCCCTCCCAGCTCCATCCCTTGGGATGAAGGATGGCCAGGGTGCAGGCAGGCGGATTACCCACCCCCACCTCCCGCAGTGCTGTGGGCTGATGCTCCCGCAGCGCTCATTGCCCCGGCTCAGGGCTGCATCCGAGCACCTCTGAGCCTGTTCTGGGAAAGCAGACACCGTTCTTGAGCCTCTCAGTTTAATTTTCCAAACCTTTGCTTCTTCTCAGGATGGAAAAGGGTTAGAGGAACCTCAGCCACACCATCTGGAGGCCCGGCGGGCATGCACACCTCCTCCAGGCAGCCCCCCCGCCACACACACACCCTAGGAAACGCTCTGAACACCTCGGAGAGGAAGGTTTGTGGGTTTGCCTGTGGGAATGGGGTGTGTTTCTTGGAATGAGTTCTCTCTGCTTGCCGCCAGCTGAGAGAGAGACCTCGGTGGCTTCGAGACCCGTGGGCCTCATGGGACCATTCATCATTTGGGTTGTATCTCCTTTCCCTTGACAGGAACAATGTGCTGGAGTGAATTCTAAATTAATTGATCCTTACCAGGGCCTCAGGGGGCCTACTGGTTCTTCTCTTCCACACCCCTGGCTTGCACTGAGTATGTTTTGTTTTCCTTTCTCCACAGTAAGCCCTGATGGGTTTGTGCAGCAGAGGGATCAGAGGATCATGCCGGGGTGGGGGTTGGGAGGAGTCTGTGTCGATGGGGTTGAGAGCCAATGATCTGGCCCCTGGCCCGGGCGCAGCCACTTTGCCCGAGGACTCCAGTAGCCTTGGACATTGCAGCTGGTCAGACGGACTCTCTCTCCAGGACTTGCCAAGTGCACAAACCGGACCCGGTCCAGCTGCGGGGCCTGTCCTGTGTTCTGTGCCTGGCTTAGCCACGCTGGGGGCTGTGTGCAGAATGGTGGGGACGGCTGGAGGAGGAGCCCGGAGCCGAGGGGAGCCAGGGCGCATGACCCGGTGTCCAGGGGAGAGGGGCCGTGGCTTAGGGCAGGAGTGGTAGGAGAGCAGGTCAGAAGGGGCAGATTCTCTTAGCAAAATGACTGTCAGGGCTTCTTTGTGGGGCGCTAGGTTGGGGCTTCCTGCTCCCAGACCTGAGTCCAAGGATGGAAGACGGACAGACCAGCAAGTTCAAAAAACTTTATGCTGGCACGAAAACGCCCTGCTTCCTGCTGGTGGGAGGATAGAGAGTAAACTCTCATAACCTTTTTGGAGAGTCGTTGATCAAAATCTATCAAAATAACAAATGCCCGGACCCCCCACCCTGAGCCAGCTGTTTCCTCCTACAATGTCTCCCGCAGATAAACCTGTACCCCTGAAACACTTTCCAGCTTGTTCACTTCATTGCAACACTATTTACTGTAGAGAAAAGTTGGGAAGCCCTCAGGGCCCACTCTTAGGGGCCACGATCAAAAATTACAGCCCAGGGGCGCCTGGGTGGCTCAGTGGGTTAAGCTGCTGCCTTCAGCTCAGGTCATGATCTCAGGGTCCTGGGATCGAGTCCCGCATCGGGCTCTCTGCTCAGCAGGGAGCCTGCTTCCCTCTCTCTCTCTGCCTGCCTCTCCATCTACTTGTGATTTCTCTCTGTCAAATAAATAAATAAAATCTTAAAAAAAAAAAATTATGGCCCAGCTAACCATGTGACGGAACACCGTGTGGCCATCATATGGGAATGAGGGGATTCCACGATGGCACGGATGTTTGACGGAAAGGTCCCCGTGCAGCGTGGCATGCAGTCTGCCACTGTTTGTGGAGAAACAGGGAAGAGAATATGCTTTTCTAGCTGCAGAAGAAGTTCCTGGAAAATATATTTGGCATTATTAGCAAGAGGATCCCCTTTTCTGGGGTTTGGACTGAGTAAGCAGGGACTAGGGTGTTCGGAGACTTCTCTGTATGCATTTTTATAGGATTTTATACTTATAACCTTATAGATGTACTCAGATGAATTTCTTTCTAAGTTTGAGATGTCGAGGTCCACTGGGCGGTTGGATAGCGAGCAGGACTGCAGACGTGGAGAGCGCTCCTGTCCTCCCGTCTGAGCGACCGAGTCCCTCTGGATGCAGGAACCTGGCACAGTGCCTCCCCTCAGTGGGATGCTCTCCTCTCTCCCCCCTCCCCGACTCTCCTAGCGACCCCTCCTCTTATGTGACCCTGTGCCCCAGCATGTAACACCCACTGTGTGTGCGAAGGGGCTTGGGCTGGGACGGGGGCCTCGGAATTCATGCTCCACGTCCCATGTGTGCAGAAATGGAATTCCTTCTCTTCTGGTGCCTACGTCCCGATGGGCCTTGGAAGTGTCAACTGCCCAGAGCACCCTATGATCTTTCCCCTTTGCAGGGCGCTCTAACACACGGAGTTCAAAGCCACTTTTTTTTTTTTTTTAAAGATTTTATTTATTTATTTGACAGAGAGAGATCACAAGTAGGCAGAGAGAGAGAGGAGGAAGCAGGCTCCCTGCTGAGCAGAGAGCCCAACTCGGGACTCGATCCCAGGACCCTGAGATCATGACCTGAGCTGAAGGCAGCGGCTTAACCCACTGAGCCACCCAGGCGAGTTCAAGGCCACTTTTAAGTATTATTGGCTTAGTCACTCTTTTGGCCAAAACTGAGTCCTCTTGAGGTAAGCACTGTCTCCAGGATCTCTACCCCAGTCCACTTTCCTCCCCGGGGAGGGGAGTGGCATTTGGGCACAGGGAGGGAAATGGTACCAGAACCAGACCAGAGGTCCCCAAGTCTCCTGGCCTGTGGTGGATCCGTCCTCCTCCCCTGGCCCCAGGGGACTTTCTTTCTAAGGTGGGAATGACCCACGTGTCACCATAGACTTCAAAAAGTCTAGCTTGAAGCTCAAAGCCAAGCAGGGAGGTCTTCATTCTAGAGGGCCTCTGTTTCCCCTCCCTTCGTCTCACTGCCAAGAAGTTGAGGCTCAGGAGTGGTGGTCACGAGGGCCACCCCCGTCTCCTAGAAGGAGCGAGCTGGTGCTCCCTCTGTCACCTCCCAGGTTCACACCGGGAAGCCTGGGTCCCAGGTGAGATTCTCACTTCCTTCCCCAGGTCGTGTCCTCACTGGAACTGCTGGCATTCCAGCAACCGGCTACCCACCCTTCCTCCCCAGTGGGCCACCCACATTGGTGTCACATCACAGGGCAGGTGGTCACCGGCAGGCACCCAGCGCGAATCTTTCCCAGACGCTCTGTCCAGTCTCTGGCCTCAGTTGTCTGAGTGCAGAGAGTGTGCCGCTCGGAGACATGCATTGATCAGCTCCGGACAGTCCCCTCGGTTTTCCAGAGCTGCTCACGCTGCCTGTGCCACCCTTGGCTGCAGGCTTGCTTTCTGGCTTGATTGTGGAATACGATTTCCTCCAAGGCCTTGTCGCTCCAAATAAGCACTAGGCTCCTGCCCTACAGCCCAAGGTGACACTGTTGAAATGGCCTTTGCATTCCTGAGGGGTCTCATTCTGAAGTTTCAGCGTGGAGGCACCTGGGTGGCTCAGTTGGTTAAGTGTCTAACTCTTGGTTTTGGCTCAGGTCGTGATCTCAGGTCGTGAGATCGAGCCCCACCTGGGGCTCCACAGTCAGCGTGGAGTCTGCCTCGGATACTCTCTCCCTCTCCCTCTACCCCTCTTTCTCACTCTCTCTCTCAAATAAATAAATCAATCTTTAAAAAATAAAAATAAAATAAAATTTTTGGTGTGGAAGGAAAACTGATATCCATGGCTTCCTTCTGTGGACCCTCTGATGCCTCTGTTCCTGCAGTTTGGTCTCATTCCCAGAGGACAGCTTCCCGGCCTCCCTCGGGGCTGCAGGCTGATGCTACGCACAGATCCTAGGATGCCCTGAGCCCCAGGCCCAGCAGAACAGACCTCCACTCTCCGTGGTTTAGCAAGCAAACATCCCAACTTGATTTTTGAAAAACTATGCATCTAGTCGCCTCTTGCCCTGGAGCCCCCATTCCCACCCAGTAGTAAAAATGGGATTTACATTTTGCTGTGTGATACTCTTTCATTTTAAAAGGGTCTCTTGCTCTGCCAACTCGCCGTCCACATCAGCGCTCAAGCACCCTCTGAACCAGTCTCTCCGCTGATTCAACGGTCTTCTTCTCCCTTCTTCTTTCCAACAGTGGCACCTGCAGCAGTTGGGGAGGTGGGGAGCTCTGGCGGGGTGTCTGACTTATCTGGGGCATTGGGGTGGGGCCTCTGGGGCCCTGGGAATTCACCTCCTTTCTCACTGAGTTTGCATTTCGATTTTTTTTTTTTATCGTGGACAATGCTTTGTAATTCCCTGGTGGTGCAGCATGGCTCCATTTTTCCCTGATGGAAGCCCCTCCACCGGGGTCTCTCCAGGCCCCCTCAATCTCTGGCCCTCGGTTCCCTTCCCTGGCTGGGCTCTCGGCTCTTTCAGCCACCCCAACACGTCCCCTGCCTGCTCAGGACAATGCCAGGGGAAGTGACTCTTGAGTCTTAGCCATGCCTCCCCCTCCAGTGGAAATTGCCATGTTTGGGCTGCGCAGTGTCATAAATCCCATTTCATAAATCCCATCTTCCAGGGATGGGAACAGAACTTATTCCCGGGTCTTCCTGGCTGTCTGGGGCTACATGACTCAGGCTCTGCTCCTTAGAGGTCCCCACATGAGACTGATTCAGAGCGAGAGCTGGAGAAGCGGGAGAGAAGGAACTTGTTTCGTGTGTTGTGAGAGCGAGGCGGTGGTGAAGGCATTCTGGTCTTTAGGGTCTGCGTGGGAAGCTTTTGGTATCTGTGTGTCAGCATCCTGTGTGAGCCTCTAGCATGTGGGCCTGAGGAATGAGGTCTCTGCCGGCGAGTGACTGAGAAGATGGCCTTTCTCCAAAGCAGCCCCGCGATGGCGCTGAGCATCACTGCTGGCTTTGTTCCTCCCAAGCCTGGGTCGCTGGCTTCGTTGGAAACTGTGACCTCCCTCTACCCTTTAATAAACATTCTGCTTTAAGTAGCAACTATTGCTTGCGACGAGGAATTGTGGGCACCCTTGGCTTGTTTCCATGTGATATTCAGGTCCTGGCATCTGGGCAGGCTCGCAGGCTTCCCTCTACCCAAACAGCCTTGGTGCCATTCTTCTCCGGGACCCACAGGAGCCCCTGTGAGGCCGTCTGCCCCGCGGATGCACGCAGAACCTGGTGCACAGCATACTGGTTTCAGAGTCTCCTGCAAACATCTGGAAGTGTTTCCTCCATTGCTCTTTCTCCGCAGGGTTAACCGAGAGGAGTCTTGGGGCCGGTGGAGGCAATGACTTCAGACCTGGGAGCTCCGTTCTTACCTTCAGCTTCTCCCCACCCCCACCAGCCCGGCCTGGGCTCTGGACCCTTTGGGACTCCTGCTCTGGTCCCGAGAACTCCTCTGGTACCACATGCACAAGCCTGCTAGTGTTCTGCCGGGCGGGGGAGGGGCTGCAGGGAAAGAGCGTGCAGCCCTCTCTGCCGGCTGTCGCAACCATCCCAGCTCCATTGTCTCCTTCCGAGCCGGCTCACGGCCAAACAGCAGAGCCCACCCAGAGCAGGACAGCCCAGCTGAGCCTCATGTAAAAGGCCAGCCACAGACTCATGGAAAACACATGTTCTGTAAAGCCCTTAAGCTGCCGGGGGTTTGTTATGTAGCAAAAGCTCACCGACACACCTCCCATGAGACCGTAACTATGGTGGGATGAATGGGACAGTCATGAGGCAGCTCATAACTGAGCACGACTGGGGGCAAAAATACTCTGGTTTGGGATTTAGTGTTGAAAAAATACCCCCGTTACACATCATTTTCTAAATCAAATTACACTTGGTCTGAGCTGCCAGTCTTCAGAACTGATGGAAAGTGTCCGTTCAGTGAGCTTTGGGGAAGGCTCCGTCCAGGGTTGCACAAGCACTCCCCAGGGAGACACAGGAGGCCGCAGGGGCTCATACAGGGCGGTCCCTGGCATTGCTGGGGCCTCCTGGCTTGGATGAGGACGCAGCATGCGAGAGCTAGAGAGGCTCCCGTGCTTGTGGTATTGGCTCCGTTGGCTCTGTGAGGGTAGACATTGTCCTGACCCTAATTCCTCTGCAGAAGATCTGTTGTCTCAGCTACTAATCCTCCCCTGATTCTCCTCTAGAGCATTCAGAGGAAACATAGATTAGGGCAAGTCTGGGAGACTCTTTCCCTCCTTTCCAGAGATGCTATGGGGGTTTTGTTCTGGGTCTGAAGGATCCTACCATCCTAAGTCCAAGCACCATGTCAGACACCCTCTGATAGACCAGAGCAAGTATCCCAGAAGATCCCAGCAGAACACGCAACTGTCCTGGATCGTCCCCAGTCCAGAAGGCTTCACCATTATACAGCCTGTCCTAGGGTCCTGGGGTCAGTCCAGCCTAGCCTCGAAGACAGACCTCCGATTTACTATGAAATCAAACCAAGGACCCTGGACCTTGATTTTACTTTGAGTTCACATCTAGGGAGGTTGGGGTAAGGGAGGCCCAAAGCTCCAGGGCGCCCGTTGGCAGAGACTTTGCCAACAAGTCACGTGGCTCTGGGCATGGATAATGCAGAGTAATGTCCTATGTAGGAGGAAAGACAGTCTCTGGTAGTTTGTGATGTTTTCCTGTAGCAAAAAAAAAAAAAAGAAAAGAAAAAGAAAATCATTGTAGAGATTTTTTTATTCTCCACAACATTGCTGGGCCTATTAAAATAATTAATCTAATTACAAATATCTCATGGGAGCTCTCTCCTGCATCATACGGTCCAGCTGCATATGCAGAAATTGACATAGATTTTATTTAATCCCCCCCTTTTCTTCTTGCTGTGAAGGTTTATCTTCAGCAACTCTTCGTGCGTCGTGCGTCTCATCTTTTGTCACGTCTCAGTCCGTCTTTATGACACACCATTTTCAGATACTCATAGACGGTTTCTCCCACATTGGGAAGGCGCCATTAGGCTGCAAACACATGCTACTTTTGCCCGGATAAATGGCTCAGGAAAAGAACGATTTGTCTCCTTTGAGCTAATGGCTTTCATAAAATCTCACAGCAGTCCTTATGCTCCAGCTTTCAGAAGGATTTATTAGCTTAGGCTCCCATGAAAAGAGAATTTATAAAGTCACTGACTGTCAGTCCTAGCTTGGAGGACACTGAGGAACACAAGAATTGCTCATTTTGGATAGGACTTTTTTCATCTGAGTACTATGATATGAACTAATACGGTCATGGGTTCGATTATTATAACTAATGTATAAATATAGTTTCCTGTTTAATTTAGGCAATTACAAACTGTGGGAGCTGGTGGGATGCGAAACCGTTTCACGATTTTGGAGAATAGTCTAGTTGTTCCTGAAATGGTTACACCTAGCTACCATGTGACCCAGTAATCCCAGTCCTAGGCATATCCCCTACCCCATGAAAATATATGTCCACGCAAAACCTTGTTCATGGGTGTCTATAGCAACATTATTCATAATGGCCAAAAGGTAGAAAGAGTGTGAACCAACTGATGAGTGGATAACCAGAATTTGGGATGTCCATGCGGTAGAATACGGGAGAGTCATGACAAGGAATGAAACCCAACACACAGCACAACATGGAGGAAACATGAAAACATTATGCCCCCGTGAAAGAACCATCACAAAAATCCATGTATTAGATGCTGTGGACTGAAGAATGTCTGTGTCCCCTCCCCGTGGCCCCAGGTCATAGGTGGAGACCTAACCCTCAGTGTGATTCGATTTGCTGGTGGAGCACTCACAAATGGAAGGACCGCCCTAGAAAAGAGGTTCAGGAAAGCTCCCTCGTCCCCTTCACCACTGGGGACACAGGAATAAGATGGCCATCTCTTAGTCAAGAAATGGGTTCTCATCAGACACCGTGCTTTGATCTTGGGACTTCCCAAGCTTACAGAACTGTAAGAATTGTTTGTTGGTGACGCCCCACTGTCTGTGGTATTTTTGTTACAGACACCCAATGGACTAAGCTATTCCATATTCCATTCGTATGATCGTCCAGAACAGGAAAATCTGTAGAGACAGCAACTAGATTAGTGGTTGCCAAGGGCTGGGGGAGAGTGGGGGGTGGGATAGAAGTGGGGTGCTAGCTATAGGATCTGGGGTTTCTCTGAGGTGAGGAAAATGTGCTGAGATTGACGGAGGTGATGGTTGCACACAGTCGTGACCATACTAAGCATCGTTGAATCGTACACTTAAAATAGGTGAATTGCATAATATGTGAATTATAACTCAATAAAGCTGCTTATAAAAAGAAGATGTGTGTAAGTTCTGTGCTTAATTTTGCCCCTGATAAAGTTTCATAAAGTTATGTGCTGCAAATGTGACTTGGATGTTAATAATAGTGATGGTACTGACTATAATCTCCATGGGAGGTTCTCGGGTGTCCCTGCACACGCCGTGTTCCATGCAGATGGCTCCTTGCAGGTCAAGGTTCTCCTGTAAGCTGTGCAGATTGATCTGCGTAAATGAGGCAGAAAGGTATTTATCAAAAGAGCTCGGGAAACCCAGAAAATGGGTAAATGGAGAGAAAAACGGGTATGGAGATGAGCAGGAACTGGGGGAGACCCAAGAGCTGTGAACAGAGGGGCGCCTGGGTGGCTCAGTTGGTTGAGCGTCTGCCTTCAGCTCTGGTTGTGATCTCAGGGTCCTGGGATCGAGCCCCGCATCCAGCCCCACATCTGGCCCCGTATCAGGCTCCCTGCTCAGTGGGGAGTCTGCTTCTCCCTTTGCCCCTCTTCCCTGCTTGTGTGTGCTCTCTCTGCCTCAAATAAATAAAATAAAAGCTTCAGAAAAGAAAAAGCTGAGAATAGAAACATTCTCACAGAAGGGTCAGAAGTCGGGGTGACTGGAAGCCAACCATCCCCACAGCTTATACCTCTGTGCTTTGGACTCCAACTCCAGGTGGTGGCCCCTGAGCCTAGGGAAGGCAGAACCTCCCACTAACAGCCCTTCCAGATTCTACCTGAGACCCACAGGGGTCCAGGTGCTGAAAAGTGACCCAAGCCCTCGGCAGTCTCCAGGGATGCTGCCGGTTTTGTCCAGGGCGAACCTTGTGGCCCCATCAGAAAACAGAGCCTCTTCATTTTGCATTTTGGCCCCAAAATGCTACTCGAAGAATTACATTAGACACTATAGCAGTGTGTGGCTGACTCGGGAAAGAGAAATCGGGATTGGAGAAAACATTTCATTTAACCGTGAACGCCTGAGTAACAGATCTCTTCCTTGCTCAGCCCCCGTTTGTGGTTCAGACCAGTGTCTGTGCTCCCGATGTTGTGCAAATCCTGGCCAAATGAGGATGTTTGAAAGAATTTTTTGGACCAAGACCCAGATGAGGAGAAATCCATCACATTAACAACTGCAACAGCAACTTTGCGATAAACCTTTATATGTAAAGACTGAATTTGCTTCAGGAACTTGGAAGCCAAGCTGAGTACAACTGAGTGTTACTAGGTGTCACTGAACAACACGCGTGTTCTCGGCCACATCAAAGCAAACTCTTTGGGTTTAAGGTATTGTCTTTCTTTACGTTTTGATATCCTTTTTCAAGATCCCCTAAATGTATGCGAGGCGTTTTTCTTTTAAATAGTGTAGTCAGGGTCCTGGGAAGAAGTAGGCGGTACCCCCACTGGGACAACCGAGAAGATTTTCATCAATGAACTGTTCACCAGGATGTGGGCAGGAAAAGACACAGTAGCTTGAACAGCTCCCTGGGGCTTGGAGCAACAGGGCCCCTCTAGAACGTCCCCATCCAGGAGGGGCAGGAGTTGACAGAAGCGGGCATAACCCGGGGAGGGACTCCTACAGGTAGCGGGGACTGCAGGACCAGTAAGGATGATCTCCTCCACTGCCGAGACCAACTGAACGTCCACCAAGGGAGACTGATGGCCTCATTCATGTCAGTCAACCTCCCAGGGGCTGGGGCAGGGAGGCCAGGGTGGGAGGGAGCAGGTGGGTGGGAGTCTTGAGTGAGCTCTTTGCAGGGGGTGGGTCGTACTGGCAGTGAGCTGCGTCCCACAAGAGGGTGGGAGGCCCCCAGACAGTGAGCCCAGGCCTGAGTGCAGTTTTCTGAGCCCGTGAGTCATGGGATTATTACCCACCTTTCCCTGCAGCGTGCCTCTGGCTCTGCTCTTTTGTTCAGACGATAAGCAAAGCCAATTATTTATAGAATTTATGAATTAAATTATTTCCTGGAGTCTTTTTAGGGTGAAATACATGTCACGTGAAAGTGACCGTGGTAACGATTTTGAAGTGTACGGTTCAGTGGCCTTAAGGACGGTCACAGTGTTGGATGACCATCACTCCCATCCGGCTCCAGAACCTTCTCATCTTCCCAAACTGAAACCCTGCCCCCGTGCAACAGTAGCTTCCCATTCCCCGTCCCCCAGGCCCTGGCCATCACCAACCCGCTTTCTGTTATTATGAATCTGACCTCTTACAAGTGGGACCATACAGTATTCATCCTTTTGCTAATGACTTATTTTACTCAGGATCATGTCTTCAAGGTCCTTCCATGCTGTAGCCTGGGTCAGGATTCCCTTCCTTTTAAAACTGAGTGATAGTCCGCTCATGGCGCCCTGCTGATCCATTCACTCACCAGAAGATACCAGGATGGCTTCCACTTTCTGGGTACTGTGAAGAAAGCATAGGGGATTTAAGTGAAACAAACATAATGCAAACACCTTTGCGCAAACTCTAGCGCGTGCCCGCGACCCCACTGGTTAGAGGATCGTGCACACAAAAGAACTAGAAAACACACGTGCCCCCTGCAAGAGAGGGCATGAGAAGCTTCGAGAGCCCCGAGCTCAGCTCCTTATGGTATCATAGAAGTGAAACCCAAGCTTCTACCTGAGCCCTCCCCCTACCTTGCAGATGGGGGTGGTGGTCTCAGAATGATTGACAGGACAAGTCTCCAGAAGATGGTCTTTCCAAAGACAAGATGGAAGAGAGGGCATGGGGTTGGCCTAGTGACAGGCCAGCCAAGAGGAAGACTCTGGTTTCCTTCACAGTGGCTCTCAAATGGCCCCATCCAACCAGATGTCACCAGCAGGCAGAGCCTGGAGTAGGGCAGCTTTGGAATTACACATGATCAGGTGAGTTCACCCCAACTCAACTGCATTGGCAAGTTTTCCAGAGGAAACGTCAATCCTGCAAAAGCTTCCCATTTTCAAAAAGTAGCAAAGATGTCATTTTGGCCTGAGTGGGTTTATCACTTTGTAGCCATTGAGACAGCTCTTCAGGCGTAAGTAAGTGCAAACGAGTCCCCTAGTAAGAAAAGCAGCCTTAGGACTAAGGGTGCTGGCTGGGGGTTCCTGATGGTAATTTTCACAGGCGCTTGCTTTCACAAGCTTTAGCCTTTCGAATTTTTATTTGTTGGGGCACCTGGATGGCTCAGTATGTTCAGCATTGAACTCTTGAGCTCGGCTCAGGGCATGAACTCAGAGTTGTGAGTTCAAGCTTCCTGCTGGGCTCCAATATGGACATAGAACCTTCTTAACAAAAAAATACAGTAGATTTTTTGTTTGTCTGTCTGTTTGTTTGTTTGAAACCTGGTGAAGGTATGAAAGTGTGCTTGGAAACATCTAGTAAAGAGCTGAGTTTAGGAGTTGATAGAAACTTTCTATCATTTTAATCAGAATGCATTTTCACGAAAAGAGGAGGGATTTTAATAGACCAACCTGGCTTTTAGGTACCTCTGGCTTTGGGTACCTCTCTAAATTTCTTGTGCTGTGGGCCAGATCACCAAGAAAGCCAGGGACACTGCTCCTTGGTGGGCACAGAAATTCTGGAGACCCAGCTGTGGCCAGACACTGTTCTAGATGTGGAACTCTTGCCACGAATAAAATCAGTCCTGAGAGACTCATCGCCCAGAATTCAATACATAAACCCTATGATTTCATACAATGATCCCCAGTAGGAGGAAGTTAAGGGGGAGTCAGGGGATAAGGTGTGGGGCAGGGTGTCCCTCTGGGGTGCTCACACAAGCCTCTGAAACGTGAGATTTGAACTGATCAGTGAGTAATGAGCCCCTGCTCCCAGATTGAGGAAGAAATCATGCCGGGTGGTGGTTTCTGGGTTCAGGGGACAGGAATGAGGTCAGAGTGGCTGGAGCCCAAGAGGATAAGGTGGGGGGGGTGTACTTAGGGCTTACCCACGTGGTGAGTTCTCGGATTTGTCACTAACTACAATGGACCACCTTTGGAGGCATTGCTTCTAGAGGGAATGTGATGGGATTTACACCGAAGAAAGACCTCACTGCCTGCGGCAGGACCAACAGATGGGAGGGAGCTGTGGGGCCAGAAAGCAGGAAGTCTAGCAAGGTGACCTGTGGGACATGTGGGGGAGCCATGCATGCCTTAGACAAGCAGTTATGGGACTCTGTTGGGGGACATTTAATTAAAAAACAGAGTCTTCTCCCAACCTGGTAATTCTCTCCACAAAACAAGAGAGCAAAAAGATACTTTTATGAGTGAAGAGGCATTAAACCACATGTGATGGGCATCACAGGGAATCCACAAAAAGATGGCCAGCAGATACCACCATGACACACGTGCTCTCAAGACAGATGACAACTAGTCCTCAAGGAAGAGGACATGATGGCCCTCCTGCTCATGCAGAGTTCATTGCACTTTACCTGGTGACTGGCGTGACCATCTGCTAATTGAAGGGAAGACATGCTTCTCACAACATTACGACAGGAAGTGGGGGAGCCACCCCCTCCCCAGCTTAAGCTCCTACATACGGCACCCAGGGGCTGGGACATAAGGAGCTCTGGCCCTTCCTGCTTCTGTTTCAAAAAGAAGAGGATTGGATTGACAGCACCAAGTTTTCTAAGGTAAGTGTTCTGAGAAAGTGGATGGGGGAGGGGAGATCCCTTCCCCCACTCTCAACAGGAAGAATGGAGTCTCTCATGATTTCATTTGAATTTGTCCTTACAGGGCCCTCCGTGTGTCAGAAACATTACCCGGGAGCACAGGGCAGCTGTGCTGAAGACTAGTTGGGCGCCATCAGCCTCTTGCTGGCCATGGATGAAAGTCCGGGAGAGATGACCAGTGGAGGCCAAAGGGCAGTGTGGAGCACAGAGAGGGAGAGGGTGGACAAAGCACACAAGATAGAGACCTTCGGCTCAGGGTCAGGTGGAGGGTCAGATCACCATTGCGCTTCTGCTTGCTGTCAGCCCAGCAGAGCTAGCGCTCTCCCCAGCCACCCGGCTGAAACCCACATCCCCAGCAGCCCTTTCATGGTGGACAGCACACTGGTGTCATCATAAAACACTTATCATGACCTTTGAGACTAGAGTTGTTCTCCTGGGGCTTGCAGAGAGGATAACAATCAGCCCAATCAGTTCCCTGACCTAATTCCAGAGTATATGATACCAGAGCCAGAAGAACACCTGTGCCCAAAGAGTTACAGTGCTGAGAGTATGTTCTACCCTGTTATGGAGAAGGGACGTGAAGCAGCAGGGTGACCTGCCCCTCAAAGGTGCTTAGGAAGTGGCAGCCTCTTAGAGTTGTTGCTATGATCTCACGGGTGACATAAATAGCGCCTCTCCAGGCAGACGTAAGAGCCCGGAAGGCTGGAGAACTTTCTGTGTTGTGCCTCCCAGGGCCAGATCAAGACTTGATACAGAAGACGTGCTCAGTAATTACTGAGAGAAGATAAGGATTGTTGGGCACTCAGAAGTGGATAGAACTTGCCATTTTCCCCGGCAGGCACGGTGTCTTTCTGGAGGACAGAACTCAGCAGAACTCTGTCGTGTGCCCCTCAGTTACTTACTTGAGGTTTCTAGGACCTCCTGAGCCTGTACTGATGGTTTGAATTTTGCTAGAGAATTGTCACTGTCACGTAGGTTTTCATACTTCCTGGCATAAAACTGTATGTCGGATTCTCTCTCAATTTCCTAATCTCCTTTGTAACTGTAGCCATTTTATAAGTGCTTGGTAAATATTTACTGACAGTCTGATTGATAGTTTTAATTTATGATCGTGGAATAACTCAGAGAGTACAGTTGGGCTTTGGACTCCTGGGGAAGACCCCGGGGATTCATAATTTCCGTGCTTGGTGTTACGTGATGGTCTCTCTGCTCTGGCCTGAGAAATCACTCAAATGGGTTTAAATATGGGACACAGTTCCTGGCACAGGTGGTCACTGTGCCTGGTCACAATGTCTGGAGCAGGGAGCTGAGGAGAATTATATTTTCCATTTGCCCAGAATCTTTAGGAGGAGGGATTATCTTTTTTTGAGCTCAGTATCATACCTGAGCACCACTGGTGTGATTTTAGGGCTCTCCTATGCCTATCAGGGTGCCAATTTCCTGGGACCTTCTCAGAAAGTCCAATCATTCACCATCTCCAATGCAACCTTGACTCCAGAAAGTCATCATTGACATTACTGCCCAGGACAGAGGGAGAAGGGAGGACTTTCAGATCTCGTATCCAAATTCCTCACTCCTTACTCAGAGAGTTGGAGTGTTGGAGTGTCTTCTTGGAAACATGCTGAGATCCAGGGAACGTCAGGAGGTGAAAAAAAAAAAAAAAAAAACAAGACCTGGGGAGACACAGGGGCTGTGCTCCCCCAGTAAGGCTCTATGGAAGAACATACACAGATTGAATTCTTCATCGAAATACGGAGCAGGGATGCTGGGACACGATGTGAGAAGAGATTTGTTCACCCGTCGGGCTCCCTACTCTGGATAAAGTAGGGGAAGTGGTCCCACCCATTCAATGTTTTTGTTTGTTTGTTTTTAAATATCGTACGCGCAAACCAAATAGAGCCCTCTCCCATCTTGGCTCATAGTATGACATCTGGAGCCAAGTTCCACTGTCCAGACTGCTTGACCACTTGCCATGGAGCCATTTATAAGCCCGTTCCTCTAGTAAGAAGTTGCTTTAACTGTCATGGCTTCTTCTCTTCATACAGGACAGTCAACTGGCTATACCCACAACGCCTGGGGGAGGCCTGAGAGGTGACCCAGGAGTCCTGGCCTCTGCTACAGGGCTGGTTCTGGCTGGCAGCTTGTGCTGGCACTCCTACCACGGCTGGCCTCCCCACTGCGCCCCGACTTCTCCACTCCTTCCTGTTCGCGGCAGGAAGGCACCTCCACAGATTTCTGTCCCCAAAATTTCTTTGCTATGTTTTCCATGGAAGAAGAGATTGTTGCATAAACACTATTTCTGGAACTCGGTTTTCGCAAGAGGTACATCTCGGGCCCGTAAGGATGGTGTTTCTGTTATCACCTGTAGGGAACTTCAGTGGGAAAAGGGTGACAGCCTTTCCCATTGGACAGCCATTCCTTATCTAAACTTATTAAGTGGTGAGCAGCACTGTCCCCTGTAGACTTTTCCCAACCCCATGGGTGCCAAAGCAAACATGTGGAGTCCGGCCACCTTGCTGTAGTAATACAAGTGTAAGGTGGTGTGAGTAGAGAAAATAGATCTGGAAAACAGTACTATCTGTATCTGCTTTCAGCTGACACAGAAACGGAAGCCCAGGCCTGTCCAGGGCCATTCCCCAACCAGGGAGTCACCCCCCAAACAAACTGAGGACCCCCGAGAATGTGCCCTCTTAAACAAGAATGCTGAATTCAAATCTGTGTGACTCCTGATGAATTTTCATTGAAAATTTTATTTTCTGGGATAAAACCCCTTCAGCCCATTTAATTCACTAATCAATTTCTATTATATAGAGTAGTTAAATCATTTTTATTTTTCTAAAGTTAATGAAACATTTTCCATTCTAATTTCTCAAAAGTTGATTTTCATCAGGATAAATTCTTTCCCTTTTAAAATTTATTGTGAAGAGCTGATTAATCAATTAGCTTTTGTCCTCATCAAATTCTCTTGATTATAACATCTGCCTCTCCAGACTTTTCTTTTATAGCCGGACCCAAAGTTTCCTTTTGTTTTTCTCCCCCTTCCCCTTTGGCCAAGTTCAATGGCTCAGGCTTAAAGTTGGCTGATCTGAGTTTTACCAACAATATAGTTTTTAAAATCAGTTTTCTACTAGTGACAAAGTTTGTCATGTACAATTCTAGCCATTGTCTGGATAGGTTATGTATGTTATTTCTTCCTGTCCTTTTCATTATGAAGGGGATGAAATAGGTCATCTAGCTTTTTTTGGTTTAGAATTTTCTGTACAGTCATCTCTTTATGCAGGAATAAAATAATAAAATTATACATGAAACAGGTGTTGTAAATAAAGTAGATGTTTCCAAAATGAATATTTATGTATTTATGTTTTAAAGACTTATGTATTTATGTATTTGTGTGAGAAAGAGAGCATCCATGCAGAGCAGGGGAAGAGAGAGAATCCCAAGCAGACTCACCGCTGAGCGTGGAGCCCGACGCGGGACTCGATCTCACGAGATCATGACCTGAGCAGTCAGCCAGTTAACTGACGGAGCCACGCAGGTGCCCTCCAAAGCTGAATTTTAGAGAAGGACGCTATGCAAGTATAGATCCATTACCTTTGTCCCTGGTAACCTGGATTAACAGAATAGATCAAGGTTCAGCGAGCCTTTTGTGGGAAGGGAAGGGTAACAAATATTTTAGGATCATTTCTTCTCTCAACTCTGCTGTTGTAGCCTGAAAGCAGCCATGGACTGTATGGGAGTTACCGAGTATGACTGTGTTCAATTAAAGCTGTATTGTATATAGATGAATATATAATGTATATTTATATATACTTATATACATAAATATATACTATTTATTGAGATAAATATATGATATTGATATAAATATATATTTATCTACATATCCACAGATTTTATTGAAGTATAATTAAGACACAATGTTATGTCAGTTTCCAGTGCACAACATACTGATTTAACAATTCTGTCCACTATTCAGGGCGCCCCACAGTAAGCACAGCCACCACTGGTCCCCGTACGAGGTTGCCACGATATTACAGATGGTATCCCCTCTGCTGTACTGTTCATCTCCGTGACTTACTTAATTTATGACTGGAAGATCGTACCTCTTAGCCTCCTTGATCTTCTCCCATTTTCCGCTGCTCCCTCCCCTCTGGCAGCCACCAGTTTGTTCTATGTATTTAAGAGCCTGTTGGTTTTTCCCCCCCCCCCCCACATTCCGCACACGAGACATATAGTCTCACACGCACATATAGTATCTGTCTTTCCCTGACTTACTTCACTTAGCATAACACCCTCTAGGTCCATCCATGTTGGCTCAAATGGCACGATCTCATTCCTGTTTGTGACTGTGGAATATTGCACTGGGTGTATGTACACCACGTCTTTATCCATTCATCCATCAATGAACACTCGAGTCGCTTCTGTATCTCAGCTGTTGGAAATAATGTTGCAGGAAACATAGAGATGCATATATCTTTTTGAAAGAGTGTTTTCCTTCTCTTTGGGTAAATGCCGGGCAGTGGAATCGCTGCGTCATATGGTAGCTGTAATTTTTGAGGCATGTCCCTGCTCCTTTCCGCAGTGATCGCATGAGTTGACGTTCCTACCAGCAGTGCACGAGGCTTCCCTTTTCTCCACATCCTGGCTAGCACCTGTTACTGTCTTTTTGATTCTAGCCATTCTGACTGCTGTGGGGTGATACCTCGTCATTCTCCAATAAAACTTTATTTATAGAGTTGTGGTCCAGATTTGGCCCGTGTGCCGTAGCTTGCCAATCCCTGGAATGGATGAATGTTATTCTATTGTTTGTTTACTTGCCTGGGTTGACTGCAGACGACTCTGGATAGAGAGTTCCTGGAACGCACATTAGAAGTGCGTTCTAATTAGAAGTGCGTTTCTAATTCTAATTAGAAGTGCATTTCTCTTCGCCCAGTCTCTCGGGATCTCAGGATCACAGTTGTTCTTCAAAATCCTGTAAAGCTGCCGTGTGTGTGTCATACCCTGCTTTCTTAAGGAGCTCTTCAACCTACAGACTTAAATCGAGAACCATAAAATGTCCTGGGGAGGGATAAAGGGAAGGTAATCATAGCCCCATCGTACTGAAAACGGAGGCAGAACGATCTTCTTAACCTTCATCACAGGGTTAATTATGGATGTAGCATATTATATGATAAAACCAAAATGCATTGCAAAGCAAGGCATGACTCTAACGTTATTATTCATGAAACTCATCTGGGCAGAGCAGATTAAGTTCTGAATTTAACTGGAAAATTGTTACAATTTATACTTAGATCACTCCCTTAAATATAGAAACAATGACACTTCTGAGTATAGTATTAGATACAGAATTGTCTCGTCACCATGTTGGATACCGGCAGCAAATTTAACACTGTGTGTCAACTGCACTTAAATAAAGAAGAAAAGAAGAAGAAAAGCAAAAAATTCAATTAAACAAATGTAAAAGGGAGACCCATTACACACAGGCTAAAGCTTGAAGGGAAATTTAGTGTACTCAATGGAATCAAATTTTTAAAAAATATTTTATTTATTTATTTTTGGGGGAGGTGGGCAGAGGAAGAGGGAGAAAGAGTCCAGGGCAGATTCCTGGCTGAGTGCAGAGCCCGATACCACCCTGAGCCGAAACCAAGGATTGGATGATTGACTGTGCCACCCACACGCTCCAGAACTGGATTTTTGAGGAATGCTCTCTTGCCCTCTCCGTGGGAATAAAGGTTATGTTTTCGGGGATATTTTCACCTGCACACAACTGTCCCCAAATGCTACCGTTTGCACTCAAACAAGCAGACATCCAGAGACAGGCAATTGTTGGCACCAGCTGGGAAGCTCGATGTACCAATCAAAACTCAGGTTTTCCCTCTCGTTCCACTGTATCATTCTTAATTTGTTGGCCTTTGATCCTTATGGGTTTTGTCTCGTGGTTGAAAGATGGCTGCCCTGTCTCCGGGTAGTATGTAATGTTTGAGGGAATAGATTCTGAGTCACTAACTCTGCTAATACAAGGAAAGCAACAAGACTCCCAGAGGCCCTCAAATTTCTGTTTATGTCTCGCTGGCCTGAACCATCTCCCTTGACCATTAGTGGTTATAGGGGAACCGAGGAAAGTGAATAGTTACTTTTCCCAATTTCTGCGTGGATGTGGATGAAGGAGAAAGGTGAAGGGGAGAGGAGAGGTCGGCATCCAACAGCATCTGGGATTAACTTTATTGTCCATTTTCACAATCCCCTCGAACTGATTCACTATTTGTATCACCTAATATCAAAATTGATGGAAACAAATAATCTACTTCTTATTTATACAACTGTAGTGCGTGACCAAGAAGAGTCATCCGTTTGGCTCTGTGTTCTGAAATATGCTCCGGTCACAAGAATTTCCCCGAACAGTGTCATCTGGAATCCCCATCCCCTCCAGCCCTTGGTCTCCTGCATCTAAATCAGCACCCATGTCCTCACCAGGCAACATCTGTATGCAGAGGTCTGCAGGGCCCTGCCCGGCCCAGGGCATCGCGCGACGTCCGGGAAGGCTCCCAGGGGGAGCAGATCCCTCCTGCTGAGAAGCGGGTGCTAGCGCTAGTTCATCTTATTTAGCAGGAGTCTAAAGCCCTTAAGAGCTGAGAACATGCCTTTGTATTTGAGGACTCTTTATTGGAAGGAGATGGATTTCTCCCTAATGAGTTCATTTTACCAATGGAGAGAGCCCCAAGAGCTGTTCCAGTTTGTCTGGCTCAGATGAGCAGGGATGAGGACTCAGAAGTGGGGGAACGTGTCCTCGTCACAAAAAGAAGAACTTGGCGGCAGGACAGAGAGCATCTCCCTGCTGTCTGGTTCCAGGAAATGATGTATCCTGTACTCATGTGTCCTGGACCAGGCATGTTCGGGAGACAACAGCTCTGATCTGGGAAGAAGTAAGTCCCCCGTGAAATAATGAGGTTTGTCCTAGAAGTAGAAATAGAAACCCGGTTCCTGTGTTTATGCCTCTTTCTTTCCTTGGTTCATTCTACCAGCCTCAGAGTCTGATGGCGTCATGTACATTGGTAAAACACCAGCTAGTTGCCCAGTTTGGCTTTGTTTTGCTTTAGAGCAGGAGTTTGTGTGTGTTTGTCCTGTGGCTGGCAGGCTGGCTGGTCAAGAGGTGGGAAAGCGGGAGTTTGAATTCAGACCGATCCTCATCTCCATGACGGCAGCATGGACTTGACCTCCAGTAGTGCCAAATGGAGGCATACCCCCTCGCCAAGGCATCACTGTGGCCCAACACTGCCTCCGACCCATAGCTGGGTTCATGGACCCCATTCTGAGGGATGGCTTACTCAAGCTCCATAGCCAATATGTGCTGTTCATTCCACAGTCTGCATTTAGCCACAGATAAAACATCCCGGACTTCCACTTAGGGAGCAGACACAAGAGATGGTACATATTAGAAAGAAAATTGTCCTAACTCTATATCGGGTCAAAAGTCAGTGGCCTGTTTGAGTGGCTGCTGCTTCTGGGAATAATTTAGAGTCTTGATCAAATGCTCTAGCTATTTTCTGATTTATTTTAATGAGCTTAAAAGCCTGGCATCGAAAATCCACCCAGCTGATAGTCAGCCTTGGGAGCTGATTAATGGCCTTGAACCAGTCTCGCAAGAAGTCGAAGCTGACATCATTTACTGTGTCCCACTTAATGATGATTGCCTCCTTACTTTTTCCCCAGTAACGTGTCATTACCAAGAGAGAAATGTCTGTTTAGAGGCCCCTCTCCACTTTGTAACAAGTTTGAAATGAACTTTGACGTGTGTTGTAATCCCTGAGAAGCTGCTTTCAAATATACTAAAGGCTGTAATTGTGTGACAGGGACACTCAAGCCTGAAAAAATTGAGAGAAGTGGGGGAAATCACTCAAGGACACTCAAGGGCATGTTTTTCAGATGCTCACAGATGGGGGCACAGGTTGCCTGGGTCTAGGGGAGGAGGGGAACGCCCAGAGGAGGGACACATTGGATATTCCTTTGACGCCGAGCCACCACTAAGCTGTTTGGGGCCACAGACAATTAGCCTTTGGGAAGAACTTGTCTATATGAGCAAAATAATTATAAAATTATGTGACAGAATTCACAGGTTCGTGTGAGATACAGTGATTCTTTTATTTTATTTGAATTTATTTTTTATTTTTAGCATAACATTATTCATTATTTTTGCACCACACCCAGTGCTCCATGCAATCCGTGCCCTCTATAATACCCACCACCTGGTACCCCGACCTCCCACGCCCCCGCCCCTTCAAAACCCTCAGATTGTTTTTCAGAGTCCATAGTCTCTCATGATTCACCTCCCCTTCCAATTTATCCCAACTCCCTTCTCCTCTCTAACTCCCCATGTCCTCCATACTATTTGTTATGCTCCACAAATAAGTGAAACCATATGATAATTGAATCACTCTGCTTGACTTATTTCACTCAGCATAATCTCTTCCAGTCCCATCCATGTTGCTACAAAAGTTGGGTATTCGTCCTTTCTGATGGAGGCACAATACTCATAGTGTATATGGACCACATCTTCCTTATCCATTCGTCCGTTGAAGGGCATCTTGGTTCTTTCCACAGTTTGGCGACTGTGGCCATTGCTGCTATAAACATTGGGGTACAGATGGCCCTTCTTTTCACGACATCTGTATCTTTGGGGTAAATACCCAGGAATGCAATGGCAGGGTCATAGGGAAGTTCTATTTTTAATTTCTTGAGGAATCTCCACACTGTTCTCCAAAGAGGCTGCACCAACTTGCATTCCCACCAACAGTGTAAGAGGGTTCCCCTTTCTCCACATCCTCTCCAAAACATGTTGTTTCCTGTCTTGCTAATTTTGGCCATTCTAACTGGTGTAAGGTGATATCTCAATGTGGTTTTAATTTGAATCTCCCTGATGGCTAGTGATGATGAACATTTTTTCATGTGTTTGATAGCCATTTGTATGTCTTTATTGGAGAAGTGTCTGTCCATATCTTCTGCCCATTTTTTGATATGATTGTCTGTTTTGTGTGTGTTGAGTTTGAGGAGTTCATTATAGATCCTGGATATCAACCTTTTGTCTGTACTGTCATTTGCAAATATCTTCTCCCATTCCGTGGGTTGCCTCTTTGTTTTCTTGACTGTTTCCTTGGCTGTGCAGAAGTTTTTGATTTTGATGAAGTCCCAAAAGTTCATCTTCGCTTTTGTTCCCTTTGCCTTTGGAGACATAGACAGTGATTCTTTTAAAATGAAGATTTAGAACAGTGGTCAGAGAAGGGACTTAAGTTCCTACTGTCTAACCAGTGAATGTCAAGATTCTTTCCGTTCTTTATTATCAAATGTGTCATTCCTGGATAATTTCCTATCTGGTGGCTCCTCCAGCCTGTTTTGTATCGAGACAGTACAGACCTTCCTGTCTCAGCAGTTTCCTGACACTCCCGAAGCTGTGCCCTCCGTCATGCCATCTGGGAATGCTGGCTTCTGACAACTTAGCAAGTTGCCCTGTCCTTTGTTGACGATGACCACAAATGCAAGTCTTACCTACAGGGCAGTCTGAAATAGAATTCTTCTTCTGGTCATGTTAAACCTACTGCTTGGATTTTTTTTTTTTGTAGCATTAACATAATAACATGTGTTATGATCGTACCTTCCCCTGAACTCCGTAGGGCATGTGGGCAGGGTGCATTCCTGGAGCATAATCCCTTCCATTGTCCACCTGCCTTTGGCACCCAACAGGAGCAGGGAGGGTAGGTGATAAGCGACAGTCTGGGGAAAACGGAGTGGGGGGGTCTCATTGTCCCAAGGAATGTATGTCTCCTATCTAGCATTGCAGAAGCCCACCCTAGAAAGCACGATGTCATTGCATTGATTTGAGGCAAGAGAGGGCATCTATCAGAAGGACCAGTTAGTGAATGGGCATCGATTTTGAAAGTCCTTGGAAGGGAGAGGACCACTCCTGGAGGACTGGCTGACACAGAGCCTATGGAAGGTGTGGGGTGAGCATTCTGAGGACCAGAGGCAAGGGATCCATAGGAAGAAAGATGCACGCTGCCATTGGTACCCTGAGGCCGTATAGAGCAGAAAAGTTACATGGGACACCGGTGATTGAGACAGATGTATGGCTCAAGCCCAAGGCTTTGACAGTGGCTCTTTGTAGTTCAGAGCTCCGAAGTCCCAAAAGAAGACATCAGTACCATCCTAACAGCTCAATCTTATGTGATCCTGCTAATTATTATCAGTGAAACAAACGTTGTGCCAGCCAGCAAGAGTGATCTGATGAGGAGACAGCCCTCCTAAACCGAGGATGCTCCAGAGGCAAGAGGCCTAGAGCTACTCAAATATCTGGTCACCCCTAATGCAACATGGGGAATGCATAGAAGGTGAGGGAATGTCTTCATGGAGAGAAACAGGAATCAGAGACCACACAGGTCATGGTCCTGCCCCCAACCTGTCCCTGACACCAGAGAACTTAAAACATTGAAAAGAAGGTGTTCTAGGGTATAGTTTGTCTCCTTCCAGTTCTGTGGTCCCAGGATTCAACCCTTCATGCCTTGGTTTACCCACTGTGTTGGGCCATTTTGAGGCAATACAGTAAAATCTAGTTTTGTACATATCCTGGGGTTCAGGATCCCTCCCTCAAGCTTTACTAGTTTAAGAAATATGTGTACGGTATGGTTTGTCTAGACAGCAGATGTCCTCCTGTCCCTTAATACTGTCATTTCTGTGAAATAGTTGCTGTCCTTTGGACAGCTGGGCTAAGACACATGATCAGACATTGAACCTCCAATTCTTGACCCGTAGAACGTTTTCAATAAATAGTTTTCGGACAAATGCCTGAATGTGGTAGGAAAAGAACAGGTGTAGGTGTCAGACAGACCTGGATTCACCACATTCTTTCTGGGTGATGTTTAGCAAACCTCTGAGCCTCTTGGGGGCCTCAGTTTTCTCTCCCTGGGTGGCAGTGGGTGCGTGAAAGTGTGCACTCCAGACATCGAAGAACGTGGACGCACCAGGCATGGAGCCCCACCTTGGAAGGAAAACCACAGGTGTCACTTAGGCTAAGTCAGCAAACCAAGATTTAATATTCAAGTTAACTGAAGTTTGGATCTCCCAAGAACATGACCTTTCAGCAGACAACATGGAATTTTCTGGTCGATACCAGAAAATTTACTGAGAGACCACTTCCGCTCCCTCTAGGAGGCCAACATTGCCTAAATAACGCACTCGTAGCTCTTGCTAATAAATTCCTCCGTTCATTGTTTTCATGCCCTCTGTCTGCCTTCAAAAAGCTTTCTTTTGGTTTGCTCAGTGGAGCTCCCCTCTACTTGCTGCCTGATTCATGAATCATTGAATAAAGCCCATCGTATCTTTGCATTTGCTTGGTAGAATTCTGATTTTTAACAAGCTGCTCAACAAACGTGAATTCTTTCTTCCTTCTACCCAGAAGTTGAGAATACGGGGTTTTTTGCTCCTGCACCCATTCATTACGATGATTGTTAAAAGAGGAGTCCACAATTCAATCTTCCATTGGCTTCTCAATCTCAGCCCGACCCCTCCCTGTCCTTCCCCGAGGCTGTTTTCCAACTCCCTAGGGACTCCTACCCTCCTCCTCATGGTCTTTGATGAGCAATAAAGGGTTGGTGTCAATCAAGATTGCTCTGGGTGCAGACATCTCCACTCCGGTGACTTGAAGCCATTCTGACATTCTGCCCCAAAAGCCCTCCTTCCGGCCCGGACTCCTCACCTCTCAGAATCTCCTCCTGGCTTCTGGAACACAACCCCTGTGTGTTACAGCCAACCCCCCCACCCCGCCCATCCCCAGCCTGCGCTGACTCCTTTCCCATCCCATCCCTCAGCTCCCTAGGTTTCCCTCTTCTCCCCTCTCCTCACATCTAAGACTTCTCGGGGTGGGGGGTGAGGGGTGGGGAACATCTCCACCCACAGGCCTTGAACTCCACCATGATGCATCAGGGCCCTGCACCCAGCTGAGATCTCCCTGCTGAGGGCGGGAATTGCCTCCCCGAGTATTTCCCGCTGGGATCCAATAGGCGCTCAAAACAAACCCATCTGAGATTAAACTCCTCCTGTGGCTTCCCCAAAGCTCTAGTGCTTCCTCAGTCCCTCTCTCGATTATTGGTTTCAGCATTCTCTCTCTCTGAGCCAGAGCTTGGAAATCTGATGCCTGTCAGTTAGAGGACATTTTGTAAAAGCAGAAATCAGGCTTCATAACATTCTCCCACTTCCATCCCTCCCTCCCATGGCATTGACTTTGACCTCTGAGTGGTGTTCAGGCTCTAGCCAGCGTCCTTTCTTTCCACATCACTCGGTCCCACACCCCAGATCTGGGGTGGCCAAGTGGTTTTCATCTCGTACGTCGGTTCAGATCCTGGAGAGTTTGGCCTAAAGCCCTGTGTCCAGGGGACACTCAGGAAAGATGGGGCGCCCTCCCCGCCCATGGGGGCAGGCACAGGGAACAGAGGCCATTTACTGTTATCCCTGCTCTTCCTCGTAGCACCTTTAGGGGTGCTGGTGTCCCCTGAAAACCTCCGTGCTTTCCCGCCCCTCTGGTACTATCCTGGAGGTCTCTAAAGATCCCTTCCTCAGTATCCAAACCCAGCTTGTTTATCCTTCAGGCTTGGACTGAAATGACATTGCTTCCTGAAACCTTCCCCAGCTTAACAATTGTTCCTTCCCAGGATCTGAAAGCATCTTGTCGGTGCCTGTCTGTCTGTACGACTGTTGGCGTCTAGCAGTCTCCCCAGCGAAATCACGACATCACGTCTCTGGAAGGTGCTTCTGCTCGGTTGTGCGTCTCTCCCCCTGCCCACCAGAGGGCGTCTCAGGGAGCAGGTGCCTAAAGGTGGTTTGGATGATCATTGAGCAGCTCAAGGCCGTGGGGTCAGAAATCGCCCACCCCCTACCTCCCTGGCCACCCTCCACGGCTCCTTCCCCTGGCCACTGGGGACTCAAGCACATTCTTGGGGACTCTCAGAAGCGCACCTCAAGAGGGCTCTATCAGAAGGCCTGGGTGGCTGTCACACCTCAGGCTAGAGACCCATCACACACCAACACACACCTACATGGGATCCCCGTGTGCATCCCCGCGGCCCCAGGGGAGGTGAGCTGGGGTAAATATGTAACTCCACGGCTTGCCGGCTCATGCTGTTCGGCACGGAAAGTGTGTATCGATCACTTTGACTTCCTGGAAGGAGTCCCAGCCTGAGAGTTGCTCTGGCGCCTGTCCCCTAGCCGCCAGGCAGCCTGAAGCCCCCACCCCCGCGGTGGGGCCAAGTGATGTCACCGCCCTCCTCCCCAGCTTGGGCACAGAACGGTCTGGGAACGGCTCCATCCCCTCTGATATAAATAGGGCCTCGGCCCAGCCAGGGGAAGAGGCTGCTCTTGTTTTGGGGACCCGAGGAAAAGGTAAGCAGGGAGCCCCTCCCGGTCAGGGCAGCTGATTTCTGCCGGGAGGAGAAGCCAGGGGGTCTCTGGTGGGGCGGCTGGGAGCCGGAAGGCAGGGGTCCATTGTGACAGGCGCTGCGGGGGGGTGGGGATCACTACTGAAGACGACGCTGATGTGTCCCCCTTCCTGTCACATCGGACGTCCTCTCATGGGCTGTCCTCCCCCTCAGGCACCCCAGGTCTTAGCAGAGGAACAGTCCCCCACCCCCACCCAGCTGTAGGGCAGGGTGGCCGGGTTCCCTGCTGCCTCTGAGCAGGGCTGGGTCCTCAGGCACAGGCCGGGATCAGAGCCACGGGGTGGGGTGGGGGGGCTGGAGTCAGAAGGAAGCACAAGGCTTGTGCAGGGACAGGAGCTGGGAGGTGGAGGGGGGAGCAGCCTCAGAGAGCCGGGAGCTGCGACCCTGTCCCCATCCCCGGAGGCTCAGATGAGGAGTGGCCTGTCTCCCTGCACCTCCCCCAGGCAGTGCTGCCTCCGGCCCTGGGTTCAAGGCTTGGGTGCCCTCAACTCATCACTTTGTATCCCCAAGCCTCGGTTTGCCCATCTATAAAATGGGACAAACAGCGATGCCTGGCCTCCCTTGCTCATGAGCTAGGGGTATATTCAGAGAGCTAATATAATGTGAAATTGCTTTCTAAACTTTAAGAGAAACTGCAAAGACAGATTCTTATTGTTCAAGAGGCACTACGATGGGTGCTAAAGTGTGTGGACTGTAGCATCAGGGGGTCTGGGTTTGAATCCTAGTTCTGTCTCTCACTTAGCTGCATGACCTTGAGCAAGTCACGGAACGTCTCTGTTCCTCTGCAAAACAGCATTCATTAATCCACTTAACAACTGTTTATCAAGTACATACTAGGTCCCAGGAGCATTTCTGGAAATGTGACATATATATATATCAACGAACAAAACGGAGCAAGGACCCCACTCTCTCGGAGTTTGCCTTCACGTGGGAAGAGACAGGCGATGAACACTAAACAAATAAATGCATAATAATTAATTATTTATAAGGTCATAAGGGGGTCAGTGCTGTGGGGAAAGGAAGTAAAGCGGGATAAGTGAGTTCAGGGTGTCAGGCGTGGTGGGGGACAGTTACAGCGGGAAATGGAGTGTCATGGAAGCCTTAGCAGGATGAGAAGAGTCCATGGAAAGTGCTAGAACACTGCCTGGCAATGATAGGCATTAGACCAGTGTTGGCTGCTGATCTCACTATTTCATGAAGCCACAGAACCACGAGGGGATATGGAAAGGAGACTGAGCAGGGGTGCTGGAGGAGGGCAGATCCACGGGAGCCTGGAGCCCCCGTTTATTCTGAGGCCCCATGGTGGGGTGACTAAGGACCGGTCAGTATGGCAGCCAACGGATGCCCGCTGAGAGCAACACATAGCAGCCCCTGCCCCGGACTGTGACCGTGAAACTATTTCACTGTAGACAGTGCGTGTGCTGTGCGGGACTGGCAAAGCAGGGAGGGGGCTGTGCTTACCTGCGTGGCCCAAGCCCAGGACTGGGGGCCACTTCTGCCAGATTTCTCCAGCCCTCCGCTTCTACAGGTTTCCCCTGATAACTCAGAGTGCTTTGGCTTTTTACACGAGGCAACTGCTGGCAACGGAGGCCTGTCTGGATGGGAAGAACTTTCTGTTCCATTTTTGTATGTCGCGTGGCTTCTCATGAGAACCATGGATTGGGTCAAATGTGCGGGGAGGAGGGAGAAGCGGTGGCTGAGGTCAGAAGTCAAAGTTCCTTTGGTGTTTGATGACCAGAGCAGAACTAAACACACAATGCTTGTTGAGTTGAAAGCGGGTGCAGGTTACCAGACCCGGGAGAGGAGTGCGGAGCGCCAATGTCAGCGCAACCTGGGGATGCCTGGGTGTGCAGGAAAGATGGAGGCATCAAGGTGACCTTGAGTTCATGTCTCAGTTCCAGGGATGCCTGGGCTGCTCTGGGAGGGCAGGGGGATGGGGGAGGATGAGGACGGGAGCACGAAAGATGAAGCTGGAAGTCTGCGGCTTCACTGGAAATCAGTGCGATACCAGGGAAGTGACTGGGAGCGAATGAACCCGTGCCATGAACATGGGTCCTAGGTCCGCCGAGCCAGCCCGAGAACCTTGTCTGCTACGTTCTCTCTCATCGAGAGGCGAGGCGGGAGCAGAATCACAGGGCGCTAGAGAAAGCTGCCAGAAATCCTCCTGTCAACGACAGAGACCCACATCTAGGGCACAGGACGGTTCTACTTCAGACTCACCTGGGACGTTTTTTATAAAAAAACTAACCCTGGCCCCAGCGCAGACCAACGCCACCGGCTGTCGGTGAAAGGCGTTGGTGGGGTTGGTGTTAGGCTCCATGGGGATCCACTGCGCAGGACATAGTCCTCCACATGCAGGACACAGTCGCCGACTGGCCTGGGGTGCTGGGACAGGTGCAAACACCAGGGCTTCAGGCTGAGCCTCTGGTGCTCACTGCCAGCCGCCTGTGGGGGCCACAGTGGGGCTGAGAAACCCCTTCTGAGGCCACACCCCAGGGCCATTATAGCTGGCATCTCGGGGGCGGGGGGAGACGGACTTCCATGGTTTCTAAGGCTCCCCTGGTGAGACCTGTGGGAACCGGGCTTGGGACTGACTGGTGAGAATAAACGCAGGTCTGAATTGTGTCTGTTACACGCTTTGCTGTGTGAACTCGGGAACTTTTTTTCCTGCCTCAGAACTCCCCTTTCTGTGTCTGCAAAGGAGTGAAAACTTTCCTTCCTCACATGAACAGCCAAGGGCTGGATTGGGGAATCTGTAGGCAGGGGCTTCTGGGGACAGTCACACACTACCCAGCTAGAACAGGTCTATTCTTACAGGACGCACCTGGTCTGGGGAATGAGGTGTACATCTCCTGGTTGGGACCACACACAGATTGTTCCCGCCAGGCCAACTTATAACATAGAAAAAAACCTCTGTGCATCTTAGTCTCGTATTCCAAACTGGTTTCCACCTACCCCGGGGCTAGGAGGCCTCCTGGAGACTCGCGGTCTGCCCCACAGCTGGTTTTCTAGGGAAGCTCATAGCCAGAGGCAGCCGTATCAAATTCTCAGACTGGGTCCCTTCAACGACAGAAATCTGTTCTCTCGTGATTCGGGCAGCTAAAAGTACAATGACTCCTTCTGGGAGAACCTTCATATCTCACACCGGTTTCAAGTCCAAGCTGAGATGTTGACAGATGTGTCTTCTGAGGTCTCTCCCCCTGGCTTGTGGATGGCTGTCTTCTCCCTGTCTTTCCAGGGTCTTCCGTTTGTGTGTGTCTGTGTCCTAATCTCTTCTAAGAGGGACCCCAGTCAAATGCGATGAGGGCCCATCCCAATGACCCCATTTAACCTAAATTACCTCTTTAGAGACTCTATCTCCCAATAGAGTACATTTTGAAGTAGTGGGATTTAGGACTTCAACATAGGAAATTAAAAACTTTAAGGCAACAAGGTGAATTTTGTTTATTTTAAAATCAAAGTTCCTTCAAAAATAAGTTTAATAAGATGGGATCGGGAGGGAGACAAACCATAAGAGATTCTTAATGTCACAAAACAAACTGAGGGTTGCTGGTGGGGAGAGGGGTTGGGAGAGGGTGGCTGGGTTAGGGACATTGGGGAGGGTATGTGCTATGGTGAGTGCTGTGAAGTGTGTAAGCCTGAAAATTCACAGGCCTGTACCCCTGGGGATAATAATACATTATGTGTTAATACAAATAATAAAAAAATTAAAAAAAAATTCAGTAAAGGCAAAAAAATAAGTCTAAATGTTTCCATATTACTCTTAAAAAAAGATTTTATTTATTTATTTGAGAGATGGAGAGAGTGAGCACAAGCAGGTAGGGTATGTGTAGAGGGAGAGGGAGAAGCAGACTCCCCACTGAGCAGGGAGCCCAGGATCATGACCTGGGCCAAAGGCAGATGCTTAACAACTGAGCCACCCAGGTGCCCCCCCATTACTCTTTATTAAACATATAATTATCGACTAATCCATGATATCACTGATTTACCCAAGGTAAAAAATACTATTACGCAGTCGCATACTCTTTTTTTTTTTTTTTAAGATTTTTATTTATTTATTTGACAGAGTGAGATCACAAGTAGGCAGAGAGAGAGAGAGAGAGAGTGGGAAAGCAGGGTCCCCGCTGAGCAGAGAGTTTGATGCGGGACTCGATCTCAGGACGCTGAGATCATGACCTGAGCCAAAGGCAGAGACTCAACTCACTGAGCTACCCAGGCGCCTGCAGTTGCATATTCTTGAAGAGAAGCACTTAACAACATTTTGTGAAAATATTTGTGTACATTTTTACTTGATGTAATGGACATTTTGGTATTTCTGTTTAAAATATACCCATGTCTTACTATCAAGACATTCTCCGCATTATAAAAATCAGACAAAAAAAAACCAACCCCAAAATACTCTCCCCGCAAAAGACACAGCTCAGCGCATGATAGCACATCATGGCTCACAGAGATACTGTCCTCAGAGCCTGGAATCTATCGCTTTTCTTTAAGGTGTTGTAGACCTGGATAGATTTCTCCTGGGTTCATGACCGCACGGAATACGGGAACAGCTAGACGTCTGGCTGGAGGGCACTAACACGCTTAGTAACCTGTCGTCCTGCACGAAATGCTGTTTCAGGGAATCGAGCGCCCCTGCCAGAGATGAGTCCTGCCGGAGTGGGCCTAAGGGCCACTGTCCTCTGCCTCGTGGCCTGGGCCGGCCTGGTAGCTGGGGACCGAGTATACATCCATCCCTTCCACCTCCTCGTCTACAGCAAGAGCAGCTGTGAGCAGCTGGAGAAACCCGGCCCAGAGATGCCCGAGGAGCTGACCTTCATGCCCGTCCCGATTCAGGCCAAGACGTCCCCAGTGGACGAAGAGGCGCTCCGGGAGCAGCTGGTGCTGGCCGCCGGGAAGTTGGAGGAGGAAGACAGGATGCGGGCGGCTAAAGTGGGCATGATGCTCAACTTCCTGGGCTTCCACATGTACAGGGCACTGGGCGAGTCTGGGAGCGAGGCCAGTGGGACCGTCCTGTCCCCCACGACTCTCTTTGGCACGCTGGCCTCTCTCTACTTGGGCGCGCTGGACCCCACGGCTGGCAGACTGCAGGCGTTCCTGGGCGTCCCTGGGGAGGACCAGAGCTGCACCTCCCGGCTGGACGGCCACAAGGTGCTATCCGCCCTGCAGACCATCCAGGGCCTTCTGGTCGCTGAGGGTGAGGCCGGCAGCCGGTCCACACTGCTCCTCTCCACAGTGCTGGGCCTGTTCACAGCCCCTGGCCTGCGCCTGAAGCAGCCTTTTGTGCGGGGCCTGGCACCCTTTGCTCCCATCACCCTCCCACGCTCTCTGGACTTGTCCACAGACCCGGATCTTGCTGCTGAGAAGATCAACAGGTTCATGCAGGCAGTGACAGGGTGGAAAACGGACAGACCCCTGTCAGGAGTCAGCCCAGACAGCACCTTGCTTTTCAATGCCTATGTCCACTTCCAAGGTAAGGCAAAGCCTGGAGGTGCCTTCGGGGTGGGTGCCCTAGGGGGACAGCTCTCTGTGTCTGCAGACTTAGTGTCCAGCATTTGGCTCAGCAGGGCCAGGCCTTGGGGATGGGTGGGGTGAGAACGTGGGGAAGTACCTGGGAGTCACTCTCAAGGAGCCGGTAGTAGCTGCCCAAGGGGGTCCTTGGATGAGCATCGAGCGAGCCACCTGCTGTCCTACTGTGTGCGGCAGCTCTAGTGCTCCCTCATATCCTGATCATTTAATCCCCTTGGGATGTGGTAAAGCAGTGTTACTGCCTTCAGGGAAAAACCCAGAGTGACCGCCTTAAGAAGACACGGCCACAAGTTGGGTTCCTGAGATCCAAACCCACACTTCCCGGTCCAGTGGCCCATCTGCACACTCAGAAGGGAGGGCTTCTTGTCTCTTGAGAAGGTCAGTGTCCTCACAAAAATACCCAGTTTGTTTGCTTACACCACTTTCATGCTGGGAGCGGTTAGTACTACTCCCCCTTCCCCAAATCCCCACAAAGATAGCTCGCTCATTCAACAACTGATTGTTGAAGCCCTATTATGCACATGCCCCTGAGTTGGGTGTCTCAGGAGGCCAGGGAGGAAGGACGCACAAGTCTGGAACCCAGGTTGCCTACTGACGTTCAAGAGAGGAGATCGATCCCACAGGCGAGTGCCCCCAGCTGCAGAGCTCTAGGGAAACGTGCCCTGAAAAGGCACTCTGGGGCGCTAGGCCCTTGGAGGAGGGAGGGTCCCCAGGGAGAGGACAGAGGATGGTGAGGGGAGCAGGGCTGTGGAAGAACAAATGTGTGAGCAAAAAGGCTGGCAAGCTCAGGGCCAGAAACCAGAACAAGGGCGGCTCTGTTTGGCCAGAGCTCGGAGGGGATGGGGCCTGTGGGAGGCACAGCCCGAAAGAGGCGTCCGGCCAGATTTTGGGATGTGATGCTGGGAAGGGTGGTAGATGCTGGAGCAGAAAAAGTGTTCTGGTCAGAGGGTATCCAGGCCGCTGGGGCTGTGTCTATGGGAGGCGGGGAGGGTCCCAGGAAGGTGATGCAATGGGCCCACTGTCCAGGGAGCACATGCTGAGGCAGTGGCCTTGCAGACTGACAGGTGGGGCGGGCAGGGTGCATTTGCGAGCCAAGGGAGCCACAGCAGAGAGATAAAACTAGAGACATGGAGGCGTAATAGAGCACGACGGTTGTCTCACTCTGAAAACATCCTGCAAGTCTGTAAACCCCCATGGGGGAGGACCTCCAGCCCGTTCTGGGTGCAGGGGGAAGATGATGGACCCAGGAACCGAGGCCAGCACAGGCGCCCTCCTGCTGAGCATGGTTGCCCACCCCTCCCCCCACCCCTTGGAAGACAGAGAGGGGATGAGCGGCCTCAGCCTGCTCTTCCCAGGAAAAGCCCCAGGAAGAGCACCAGGAGGACCGCTCACTGAGAAAGTCCTGACCCCCCCCAAAGCTAGAGAGCCACAGGTGCCTGGACACTTGGCAGGTCCCACCATGCTCACTCTCTAATCTTGCCCCCTGACCTTTCTGGGCCTCAGTTTCCATCCAACAGAGATGCACCAGCCCCTCCTGGCCCAGCACCGCACGGCTGCCTTATGAAGCCGAAGGCTGTCTCTCTGGGGAGTTCGAAGTGCCTCTTTGGTAATGATGTTCTGTGAGCACGACCTCAGTGCCCAGATGGACGTGGCTGGCTCTCGAGGCCTCGGGGGTTGGGAGCCCCTGAGCTGTAGGGCGCCCTTTGCCCAGGCCCTGTGGTCATCCTGAGCTGCCGCTGGCTCTGGCAGGTTCCACGGCACCAGTTGACTTAACCCTGAGAGATTTACTTAACCTCTGGGTGAAGATGGATTCTGTGCTTTTCAGTGGAGCGTCCAGGACAGGGAAGCCTCCTCTGTTCAGACTCTCCTGTCCTTCCGTGTGGGTGGGAAAAGATTTAGTCCTTTCTTCCCCTAAATTTACAAGTCTCCGGCCAGGCCTGGTGGGCCAGCACTGAGAGCCCCCCTGGTACAGTCACGGGGGACCCCCAGGGACAGGGCGTTTAGCAGTTGTCTACCCCTCTTTCCGGGACAGTCGAGCCAACTGGCTGCACCCCTTGGCCACCCCTCACACAGTCCCCGGGGGGGAGGCCCTCACACAGGGCTGCCCCCTCCCCGCAGGCCAGGGCAAGCCTGCACCGAGCGTTTGGCTCCGAGCCGCGGCTCACCCCAGGTCCTGTGTCTGTCCTGGTCAGCATGTGGAGCCTGCCTTGCAGGACGTGTGCTTAGCTCTGCGTCCTGACTTGCAGAAGGGGAGCCTGTCACAGCCGACACTGCTTCCAGATGGAGACGTGCCCGTGCCCCAAGGCAGCGTAGGGCTGCCAAGCTGCTCTGGGTGACACTGGGATGGTGGGCGCAGTCACTGCACGTCTGTCCAGCCCCACAGAACGTACGGCCCTGAGAGCGAGCCCTCATGTCAGCCCTGGACATGATGACAGTGATGTGACGGTGAAGGGTCATCAGTGCTAACGGACATCTGCTCCGGTGGGGGTGAGGATAGCACGGGAGGCTGTGCTTGGGGTGGGGGCAGGTGTATGGGGAAACTCTATATTTTCTCCTAATTATGCTACGAACCTAACTTCTCTTAAAAAATGAAGTTTATTTAAAAAAAGAAGCCGGTGAGTGTGGCGGGCCGCAGGCTTTGGGCCAGGTCAGATCTGGGCTGAGTTTACCTGGTCAGTTCATGGTGGCCTAAGGTCCCTGGTTTCCTTTGTGGTCCTTTGTGGACCTTAAGGTGACAGGTGTAAAATCTCAGAGTGGCACCTGGTGTGTCAAATGTCTTCAACACGGGCAGTTAGTGTCACCGTCGTGATCTCAAACGGTTGGATCTTGCAGGAGGAAGACTCGACCGGCCCTTGGGGTACAGGGTAGGGCCTGCAAAGCGCAGGAGTGGGAAGACGCCCCATGGCCCGGGGTATGCCGGGGGAGGCTGGGGCACAGGCTGGGCCTTCGGCTCTCTCCGTGGTGTCCCTAGCCCTGAGCGCATCTGCCTGCCTCTGCCTCAGCTGACCCGTCCCTCCTTGTCTCCTCTCTGGGTCCCCAGGACAGCTGAAGGGCTTCTCCCTGCTGGAGGGACTGCAGGAGTTCTGGGTGGACAACGCCACCTCGGTGTCGGTCCCCATGCTCTCGGGCACGGGCACCTTCCAGCACTGGAGCGACGTCCAGAACCACCTCTCCGTGACCCGGGTGCCCCTCAGCAAGAGTGCCTGCCTGCTGCTGGTCCAGCCCCATGGCACCTCCGGTCTGCAGAAGGTGGAGGCCATTACCTTCCAGCACAAATTCCTGACATGGCTGAAGAACCTATCTCCCCGGTAGGGCTCCTGGGACACCGACTGGCACCTCTGGGGCAGCTTTCCGTGGACCGTGGGGAGCTGGGCGCATCTGTCTACCCAGGGCGGGAGGGCACGAGGGGTGAGCAGATGTGTGGGTGTTGGCTGAGCCCTGGGCCCAGGACGGGGAGGGGCCCAGAGCTTCTGCTTTTCTGGAGCAGAAGGCCCATGCGTTCACGTGTCACCCCTCCTTCTGTCCACCCGTCCACCTAACTCTGCAGGTGTCATGTCGTTCTGGGCGCAGGAGAGGGAAAGGAGTGGGAGCGTGATTTCCTTGGGCTTGGGCTTACCCGCTGGTTTTGGAGGACTGCATTTCATTCTGCCCTGAAGGGGGGACCTTTGATGCCATGACCACCCACCACGCCCCCCCACCCCTCCCCCGCCATCCTTCCACTCCCAGAGCTTGTCGGGGACTGGCTTCCCAGAAGGGTTTGGACCCCTCGGGAGGCCTGGGGGAGAGGCTTTCTTGGGGAGCTGTCCTTGAGTCCAAAACTCCCCGCTTGGCTGCCTGAGTGTTTGCTCCTCTTTCCAACTATGGAGGGAAGAAAGCCATTCCCGTGCCCAGGTGCGCTACACTTGTCCCTCGTCTGTGGCCCAGAGCAGTGGGGGCCGGAAACCTGCTCTGAGACTGTCACTCAGGGACACACTGGCCTTCCGAGGGCAACGCTCCTTTGGAAATCAGTTTTGGTTGTGCTGACCGTAAATGCCTAACGGCAAGTGTACCATGTGTACCGTCTGTAGCGCACCGTTCAGTGGCGTGAAGCACCCCACACTGGTGCCCCCCCCCCACACTGTCCGTCTCTAGAACGTTTTCAGCTTCCCCAACGGAAATCCAGCCTGCCCACCCCACCCCACCCCCACCCAAACCCTGGCCATGGCCGCTCTGCTTCTGCTCTCTGTGAACGTGTCCATTCTAGGACCTCAGAGGAGTGAACTCATACAGTGTCTGTCCTTTGATGACAGGCTTGTTTCACGTAGCATGATGTCCTCAGGCTCGCCCGTGTGGCAGCGTGGGTCGGGATTCCCTCCTCTTACAGCAGATGCTCCGTTAGACGGACAGACATGTTTTGTTTATCCCGCCGTCAGTCCGTGCACTCTTTGTCACTTCCACCGTTTGGCTACTGTGGATAATGTATGGACATGGGTGTCATGTAAATCCCGTGAAGGCTTCGGGGGTCACGGGAAACATCCCCGGGCTCTCAGGGATGCCGACAGAAGGCAGAGGCCCTACAGGCAAGTCAACTGAGTTGATGTCAGCAACAAGACGGCGTGGAGCGTGGCGGGACATTCCTCCCATTGCTCTCCCCTCCCCGGGGCTTTCTGGGTCAAGAATGCCTCTGCAAGGTGGTAGTAAGACATGCCGCGTTATTGCAGAGAACAGCATTTTACAGTTATCCACGTAGTTCAGCTCCGATGCGGCCAGCTGAAAACCAGAGTAGAATGAAGGACAACTCATCGCCAACCCCACTGAGCGCTACTTGAAGCGCACATCCTTCTCACAGTATTTCCAAGGACACGAGACTTTTTTGTTGTATTTGTTGCGACAAACTTTCCCTAGCTGGGTGGGGGGTTCCAGGGCCTCTCAGGGGGGAGCCACCCGGGACTTCCTAAGCGTGTGTCACCCCCGCAGGACCATCCGCTTGACTGTGCCCCAGCTGACACTGCGAGCCTCCTATGACCTGCGGGACCTGCTGGCCCAGGCCAAGCTGCCCACCCTGCTGGGGGCCGAGGCGAATCTGGGCAAAATCAGCGATGACGATCTCCGAGTCGGAAAGGTACCATCTGTGCCGGTGATGTCTGGGCTCGAGTGAATCCGTGTGTTCACAGGGGGGAGGTGGAGACGGAAAGGACACAGAGAGAGCTTTTGCAGGGCAGGCAGGGGAGGAGGGGAGGGCATGGCTATGTGGCTGTGCATCCAGGGTGGGAGAGAAGTGACCAGAACTTTCCAGGGTTTTCCGGGGACAGGTGGAGAGCAGCAAACCCTTCCCCACCATGTGTTTTTGGCTCTGCCCAGCTTGGTCTAGCCTCGGGGTCCTTCCCAGATCCCACAGCAGGGCCAGGACTCAGGCCATGGGATAAGGACCCAGTGCCAGCCCTGCCAGAGCTGCGTGCCCACAGGGAACACTCAGCAGGAGGCAGACTGTCCCTCTGCCTGAATGATGTCTCCCTAAAGCTGGGGTGCCTGGAAGTGCTGGCACCGGGGTGGGTACCGGGGAGAGGGGGCCCTTCGCAGTTCTGGCCTTGGAGATCACTGCTGGGGAGCATCAGTCCTCTTACTAAATTTGTGGGATGAAACAAGCACTGGCGGACCACAGCCAAGGGGCCTGGGGTTCTGTCCTGGAAAGCAAGGTGGAAAGTGGGAGACTGGTGGGTTGGAGGGATGCTCTGGGGAGAGCTGTTGTGTGAGTTGGGCTGAGTGGGAGCCATCTATACCAAGGGGCATGTATGGCACGGGCGGGCTGGAGAAACAGCTGTCCTGCACCCTCTCCCTGGGTGCTGAGGGCCGTCGGGAGCTGTCACAACGCTTGCTGCTTTGCAGGTGCTGAATAGCATCCTTTTGGAACTAAAAGCAGAGGGAGAGCAGCCCACAGAGTCTGCCCCGCAGCCAGGTGAGCCCAAGGCCTTGGAGGTGACCTTGAACCGCCCGTTCCTGTTTGCCATTTATGAGCACGACTCCACTGCCCTGCACTTCCTGGGCCGTGTGACCAACCCGCTGAGCGCAGTGTGAGACCCGGCCACCCGCAGACCTGGCAGTCACCGCGAGCAAGGGCAGTGGCCGCAGCAGCGCTGATCTGTTGCTGTCTTCCACTCTGCCTTCCAGCGAGCCAGCTTTGAGCTGGGAGAATGCCATTCCCCTCCCATCTAACGAGCAGCGGAACCTGTGGGCAGAAGGCCTCCCGGGTTCTTCGGCTTCTCCTGGGCCACGTTGGGGGTACCGGAAACCAGAATTTAGCACAGGACAACTGTTCAGGAAAAAGTCTGAACAGACCACCTGGGTCGTGAAACCAGAAATTGTTTCCTTTTTATCAGAGAACAGGAATTGGGTTTTACAATCCCACGGTTTTCCCTGCCCTGAGTGTCGATCGGCTGGGGAAGCGTGAGCCGCTGAGCAGCCGTCCCCATGATGCCTTAGCTTTCGTTGGTCCCGGTCTTCTTTCCCAGGATGCTGTGATCTTGGAAAAACCCAAGCACCTGAATTTATGTTAGAATGTAATACCACGGCTAATTATCCCTTGTGTTATTAATAAATGTCTTGCAACAATAAACAAAAGAAGAAAAATTCTTGGGCTGCCTGGGTGGTTCAGTGGGTTAAGCCTCTGCCTTTGGCTCAGATCCTGATCCCAGGGTCCTGGGATTGAGCCCTGCATTGGGCTCTCTGCTTAGCCCATCCTCATCTACTCTCTTGTCAGTAAATAAATAAAACAAACAAATCAAATAAAATCTTAAAAAGAAAAATTCTTTCCTTCAGCGGCAAAACAAAAACCTGCCATTTAGCTGACAGACTGTCTACACCAAGTCCTTTCTAGGGCTTTGAGCCATATTTTGGGCGTATTTCCGCGGGCTGTGACTTAGCCATCATGTGGAGAAGTTTGCTTCTGGATGCTTCCATCCCTAAGCAGCAGGTGGGTGCATGGGGGAGGAGGCCTCAGGCCCCTACATGCAGCCAGAAGGAACGAGGCCCACGGGCACTTCTTACTTTCCGGGGACACAGGGTTGATCGCTGGTGCTGACGACAATGAACCCATTTCCTGATGTACATACAGCGCTCTCTCCGGCTGCCTCCACTGACACCGAAATGACCAGGCAGGCTACGGACTATGGGGCCCACCGATGAGGGCCCAGGGGCATGCGGCGGCTGGACAAGTGTCTGGGGGTGAGAGTGGGGGTGACTGCCTCAGAGTTGAGCTGGGTCTCTCCCGTATGCGGATGCAGAGGTGGGAGCAGAAGCACCTGTGTTCCGCTCCCACGACGACTGTGCTGCCCACAGTCCAGAGGGGACGGAGTGTCCTCCGAGCCTCAGCGTCCCCCTCACGTTCCAGCGTCCGGCTAGTCTGGCACACCCCTCCTTGCTCTGAGATCCGGGGAACAGCTGGGCCAGACATGTGAGAGGCAGCATGGTGGGGGCTTAGGGTCATGGGTTCCAGAGATGGATGGGCTGAGCAGGAAGCCCACATCCAAAGCTGACCGTGACCCGGAGCGGGTGACCTCCCCTGTCTGGGGCCCCCTGCCCTTCTGTGCCAAATGGGAAATCCTTGAATGAATAAATGAGAAATAACCACCATCATGCCAGTGGCAAATGTTTTGGGGTGCAGGCAGCACCCATCCCTATCTCTACAGCTGCAGGCGAAGCTTCCTGCTGGGGATCATATCTGTTCCTGGCCACTTCCCATCGCCCCGCCCCCAGCTCCCCTTTCCTCAGATCAGCCTCTGCCTTCTGACTGCACAAGGAGGCTCCAGACACGTCACACCGATCCAGATGGATGCTTGAAAGTCCTAAGGCACAAGGCCGGCTGTCTTCTGGCCTAGAAAAGGGGAGAAGAGCCTGAGCAAGGGGTGCCCATTCCCCCCACCAAACCCCCAAACCTCTCACGACATCAGCCTGAGCGATACGGGCCCCCGGGGGGGATGAATGTGACACAGCAGTAGCACTTTACACGGTCACTTTGAAGGCGCAGCGGTCCAGACGCCCTGAGCCCTCCCCGTGGCATGTTAATGAACTGTGGGTGCTGCTCAGGGCCCTTTTTCCGCAGCTGGCAGAGACTTGATTCCCGCAGCAGCTGGGCCAGCCCTGGCTTATTTTCCACCATGCTCTGTGCTCCCTGGGTCTCTCTTCCCTCTGCCCAGCGTGGGACAGAAGCTGCCCCCCAAGTCCTCTCTGGTTTGGGCTTTCTGGAATGGCTAGGAGATCGCAAGGCTCTAGGGAAAGCTGGACGTTCAGGAGGCAGGTGTGCCTGAGACTCTCACGACTCAGCCCAGCCCGTGGTGCGTGTTGGGGATGCAGATCCTTGGGTTCCACTCAGGCTCCGGAGTCCGCATCTTGCATCTTCCCGGTGGCCCTCAAATGCACACTGGACTTCAGGTTAGGGACAGCACAGAATCCCCTCCCAGCACAAGCTTCTAGAAGGGCCAGGGCCACAGCCAGCAGCACCGGCTCCTGGATTCCCGCTCTCAGGGGGAGGACGCATCTTCAGTCGGAACTAACCCTGACAGCTTCTCCCATGGCTCCTGAAGCGACTACGTACAGATGGACAGCAGTCTAGACGCGTGTGCGCGCTACAGGTGCATCTCGTCCCTGTACTGACACACGGGTGCGGGCAGGGAGCCCGAGCCACCGTCGCTGCCGTCAATCTGACTCATGAACCATGGTCTCGAGGCGGCTTGCGGAGACACAAGTGTTCATGCAGCAGCCAGAGGAAGGGGACGTTGGTGTTCTTCCCCGTATTTTAGAAAGCAGCTGGCAGCGGACAAGCGCGTTTCTCCTGCTGCTGGGGCCGCTGGGTCTCGGGGCAGCTGCTAGTAGTACGGGGTTGCCAACCGACCCACAGCTGCTTTTGTCCTTCAGCTCTTTTATAAACGGGCAGTGGGTCAGCATGTTCCCAGAATACAAAATACCAACATTCTGCAGATTGCTTCACACACAGGTATCACTTCTGGGGATCTGTTTCTCTTACACCATTCTTCACTCAGTTCTAAGTCTTCCTGGGGGTGCCAAGCGCCCCTCCCGTAGACACGGGCATGATTCCGTAGCTCTGATCCCCCTCCAGTCTGGGCACGGGTGGGGCCGGCAGGGACGGTGGCCCAGGTTGCTTCCCTGCCCACCGAGGAAGCGCATCGGAGCCCAGATCTTTACGGCTTTTGTTTTTCATTCATTCGGCAGCAAACCCCAACCTGAACAGACACGAGGCTGCTTAAGATCCTTGAGTGACAGAAGTTTATGGAAGTGTGACGGGTCCTGAATTTGCTGCAGGAAGATCAGTGTTTGATGAGCAGATGCGTTCAAGGTGGCCCCATAGTACCCGAGATGGAAATCACGTTACGTTTCCAAACTGAAAAATTCGGATCTCTGAAACATGTACTGAAGGCTTTGGGCTTTAGATAGATGGTGGATTTGAATATCATCCCATGTGATCTTTTTTTTTTTTTCCAACAGGATTTATTTTTTAGAGCAGTTTTAGACTCACAGCAAAACTGAAGAGAAACTAGAGTTCTCATATACTAATAGGTGAGATTTTTGGTGTCCTAAAAACCCTCTGTGCCCTACCTATTTATACCCCATGACTCCTGGCACCACTGACCCTTTAACCGCCTCCCTAGGGAGACATTCTCTTCCAGAAGGTCGTGTAGCTAGAATCCTACAGTATGCAGTCTTTCCAGATCGCCTTCTCTTAGCAATATGCATTTAAGATGCTTCCGTACCTGTTCATGGCTTGATAGCTCATTTCTTTTTAGCACCAATGACATTCCACTGCCTGGATGGACCACCCTTTGATTTATCCATCCCCATACTGAAGGACAACTTGGTTGTTTCCAATATTTTTTGGAAATTATGAATAAAATCTGCTATAAACATCATGTGTAGGTTTTTGTGTGGTCACCATTTTGCCGTGATTTTTTTTTTTAAAGATTTTATTTATTTATTTGACAGAGAGAGATCACAAGTAGGCAGAGAGGCAGGCAGAGAGAGAGAGGAGGAAGCAGGCTCCCTGCTGAGCAGAGGGCCAGATGCAGGGCTCGATCCCAGGACCCTGAGATCATGACCTGAGCCAAAGGCAGAGGCTTCCCAGGTGCCCAGGCGTCCATGATTTTTTTTTTCTTCAAGATTTTATTTATTTGGATGCCTGGGTGGTTCAGTTGGTTGAGTGACTGCCTTCAGCTCAGGTCATGATCCTGGAGTCCTAAGATCGAGTCCGGCATCGGGCTCCCAGCTCCATGGGGAGTCTGCTTCTCCCTCTGACCTTCTCCCTTCTCATGCTCTCTCTCAAATAAATAAAATTTTTAAAAAATCTTAAAAAAAAAAAAAAGATTCTATTTATTTCTTTGAGAGAGACCAAGAGAGCACCAGCAGGGGGAGGGGTGGAGGGAGAGGGACAAACAGACCCTGCGCAGATCAGGGAGCCTGATGCGGGGCTCAATCCCAGGACCCTGAGGTCATGACCTGAGCCGAAGCCAGACACTTCATCAACGAGCCACCCAGGTGCCCCCATCATGTGATTTCTTAAAGCTGCAGAATGAGTAGACATTCAGGGTCCCTCAGGGAGACCCTCAAACACCGTGTGTTTTGAATGTCAGTGACTCCATCACTTCAAGGGAGTGGGGGTCCTGTAGCCCACGTCCCTCCCTAGGTTACTGCACACTTCTGTTGAGTTACCTGGAAAGTTATCTCTGAGGCTCGTTTGTAAGCTCCGTTAAGCGGGTCGAGACCAGCCAGCACTTTAGGCTAATTTGGTGCCACCCCTGAGGCCATATCCCTCCAAGGACCCTCCTCATGGCCCCTGTGAGAAACCTTCCATTCCGGGAACACCGAGCTTGGAGGATTGTTCTACTTGCTCCCTTCCTCACCTTTGTGGCCTCCTGGCCACACCTGCCCACACACCTATACGAGAGCCACCCTCCTTCCTCTCCACACTCTACCCCCAAGTTCTGGCCTCCCAAGCACCCCCAACTCCAAACTCTCTCAAACCAGAGCCGCCACGCTCTGGGTCCTCCTGTGCTGGGGCCTGGCCGCCGTCCACACGGGGCTCAGTTTCCCTTCTTTCTGGGATCTTGGACACTGCTGTTGCCCGGTGTCCACACTGCACAGAAGCCCTGCTTTAGCCCACCAGGAGAAGTCTGAGGACCCCGGGGCAGCCTTTTCCGCACGTGCTTGGTGGCTGAGCCGCTTGGTTGCTGGTGGCGACTCCCTAGAGAAGTCCAGGACGCTGCAGAGTCACCGGTACAGATGCCCATCAGGAGCGCGGGCGCAAGTCGGAAGCAGCTCCAGGATCAGCGTCCGTCTCTTGGTCCTCCTGGACACACAGCCAGACCAGTTTCCAGTCCCCACGGGCTGAGCTCCGGCCACAGGACTGTGCTTGGCTCTCCTACGTGGGGCCACCCCCACCACCCCCCAGCGTGGCCCTCCATGTGCTTTTCCTTTCCCAGTTGGCTGCCGCTGCCGAGGGGGAGACCACATGGTGGTCTCTTTGCCTTCTTCAAGGCAAAGTTACCTAACAGAACATATATTGACACAGACGTTCTGGGGAAGCCAGGGATAAGTGTTCTAGAACTTTCTGCTTTTCATTAAAGACTGTTTCTTCAGCCTAGAAACCAGCATCAGGACCCCAAGTGTGTAGCAATGCCGAAATGAGCCCAGAGCATGGTGTTACCGGACCTAGGCCGAGCCTGGGCCCCAGCCCTGCAGTAGCAGCTTCTCTGTTCCGAGGCTCCTATTAAGGAGGGAGAATTACCTAGTGGGGAACCCTGGACCCTGGGACTAGCTTGGTTGGATTGAAATTCCACTTGTTAGTTATCCTAACTCCTTAATTTCTGTTTCCTCATCTGCATAGGGGGACAATGGGGGGTTGGAAGGGCTAAATATATTGGATCCCTGTCAACCCTGTTTTGAGACAAAGGAGAAAGGCAAAGCAACCAGGCCGAGGGGACACAATGAGGCTGGCCTTGACTAGTGCTGGGCTGGCGACAGGTGCTCAGCCCCGTGGTGACTGAGCAGACCGTGGGCCGGTGGGCGGATCTGTGCAGCCGCAGCCGGTGGCGTTGGGTCTCGGCTCCGGAGGGCCCTGGCCAGCATGGCAGGAGGCTGGCGTTACCCACGAGGGCCCAAGTGTACCCGCAGAGGTGAGTGCTGGGCCGGCCCCTGTGGTAGCTCACACAGGTCCTGTGGGGCTGCAGGACCGCCTGCTGGCACCGGGTGGCAGGGCCCCCGCAAATCCTGGGCCAGGGGCATGCGCAGCTTCGAGAAAGCACGACTTCCGTAGACCCCTTTATAGAGCTTGGGGTATGGGGGCAGCAGGAGATGAACGTGGGTGCGGGCTTATCTCTACTGGCTCCAGGTCAGCCTTGATCGCTCTCACTTCCGTCCCCTCCAGTGCGCCGTCCCGACCGCCCCCGTGGCCTACAGGCCCAGCACCCGCAGAGGCAACAGCTTGTGTAGACGGCTGAGCCGGCTCCCGGGGCTGTGCAAGCGCCCACCGTGACACTGAGTCCCTTCTGCTTCCAGCACCGGGCCGCGGTCCACCGGACCCTGGTCCCGGCAGGTGAGAGCCTCTCCAGCCGGGGCAGGGCGCGCAGGGCTGTGACCAGTGCTCTCCAGGCCCCAGAACACAGCGGAAGCTGCACGACCGCACTGGAGCTCCTGCCGCCCCTACTGGGGCTCCTCTCATGCCCCCGTTCCCCAGCTCAGCCTCATCATGGCTGAAAACGAACAGCAGAGTAACTGCTGACGGCTCCAAGCCCTGCTTTCCTCCCGCTCCAAGCGGCCTATGAACCAAGGGACTCTGAGATGCGAGGAAATCTCGCTAGAGGGAGGAGCGGCGCCTCGGTAGGTGGGTGGGCAGTGGCCCCCCGTCTTCCCGACGCCCTGTAGCCTCTCCCTCTGCTGGGGACGCCACCTCACCCGCGCTCACCCACAACCCCAAACCGCATGTGCTTTCGGCAGACACGTCTTTTATTCAGGAAACGCGTCTCTCCTCCTGCTTTGCGCCGGCAGACGGAGGAGTGCGGCTTTCCGCCTCCCTCAGAGGATCGTCCCCTGCGCGCGGTCCCCCTGCAGGCGGGCGCTCCCCGCGGCCGGTCCTGGGGCCAACTTTCCGCAGCCCCCCGCGGCTCTACGTACTGGAGTCCCGTTTTAGAAATCGGCTCTTCCATGCTAAGATTTACAATAAAAATAAAATAATTTGCTCTGTAAACTATAGTAGAAAGTTTTAAGTGTCTTAAAAACGATCTTCCATACAACGGAAAAAGGCTTCTGTGTTCTGCTCGGGTGACAGGACACCCGATGTGCGGAGAGCAGTGGTGTTGGTGGTGGCGTGTGGCTGGAGACCCGGTGCACCACTTCTGGGCCACGGAGACTTGGGGAGGAGACAGAGCCGCTTTCCTCCCCTTGGGCTCCACGGCCTGCTCTCCCCTCCCTGTGGGCTCTTCCCAAATGCTCAGGACTGTTCTGCTGTTGCCTGGTCTTTGGCCGCAGCGACCAGCTCGGTGAGGGCAGAGAAGCTCTTTATGTCCTTTGTCACCAGGCCCATCTTTTGAATCTGCAAAGGCCACAAGAGTGAATGAGGCCTCCGTCTGAATGCAAACAAAAGCCCCTTATGAAAGGACACACAGAACAGCCCCCCCCCCCCCCAGCCCCCAGGAATCCAGAAAAAGGGCACTCCCCAATGACTGCTGGAGTATTTCTCCCTCACAGCAAAGGGCTGACTCATCATCAAGCTTCACTTTTGGGGTTGAACACTTGGCATTCTCAGAAGCCAGCATGTTCATTTATCTTAGTCGGTCACACCGGGCTCTTACCAGCCTGAGAGCCTCTTTTGTGGACTGTGAAAGAAAATTCACACAAAAAGAATAATAAAGCGAACTATCTTTTTAAAATGGAGAGTTTTCAAAAAAGCATTGGCCTGAGCTCTTCGTTTCTTCACACGCCACCACCAACCCCTCCTCAGAATCTGATGAATTGCAGCTGCTGTGGTGGGGCGAACACCATGGATTACCGTGGCAACCAAGTCGTGGCACACCATGTCCCCGCTTTTGTGAACGGCAGCTACAAACACCACACGCACACATGCACAGGAAAGTCTGGAAAAATCTGCACCAAGTATAAAGAATCTGCTGGCATGCTGCTACTCCTCTGGGGACCGGGACCAATGACTCCCATTTCCTTTTGTCCCCCTGCTGCTACCCCTCCCACTCCTCCCCTTCTTTCTTTGGCTTCTTTGTTCTTCGTGTTGCTGTAACAAATTGTCTTACTTGTAAAAAGACTCTAAGTTTCTCTTGTGAAATAAAAAAACGGGACAATGGACTTCTGCCAGAATAGACCTATCTTTAAATTCACCTCAAAGCAGCAAAATTTAGCTCTGCAGGAGTCCTCAATGAGCTAGAAAGCCAACCATCTCCTGATGGAGATTTCAGGATCTCACCTCTTTTCCTCCGGCAAAAGACCTTCCCAGAGGACCTGTGCCATTCCATGAGCCTAAATCGTTTAGAAGGCCAGCTTCTCAAGGATGAGAAGTTTCTTGATCCTTGAGCAAGTCATCTCAGTGTGAACAGAGGCCTTGCACAGAACCTGGATCTGCCTCCTAAGAGACGTTAGGTATAGTATTGCTCATCTACCCACGTGACCCTAAAGCCCGGGTTCGATGGAAACAGAGAACTCAGCCAGGGATGCAAAGAGGTCAGGCTCAGAGAATTTCTCAAGGGCCACACTGAGAAATCCATGGGCTCATGCTTTTCTCGTTATTCTAACCACCTGACTGCGTCTTGGGCATTTTCTAGGAGGCAGAAAAATAGGACAGCATCTCCATCTGTGAGCTCATACTCACACTCATACTCACGCTCACACTCATGAGCGCCCGAGCTGAACAGAGGTGGTAGGACTGCGACTGTCAATTTTTAGTATCTGCTTGTGCACATCCTTTTCCTTCAAGTATTTTGGGGACCTGACCTACTCTTCTAGCCCCAGAGGTGGACACTCCCACCTCCCCCAGGCAGCACGTGTGGGCTCAGGCAAGCCCCCAAGACACCGAGGGGCCCTCATCAGAGGCATCATGCGGACGACGGCTTGGGCCTTACCTGCTCTCCCAGGTACTCCACATCCAAGGCCAACTGCAGCCGGATTTTGTCATCGTCGCTCATGCCACCGCCGCTGGGACCGACGGGGTTGGTGGGAGTGCTTTTCCTGGCTTGTTTCAGTCTTTTCAGGCTCTCCTCCATTTTCCTCACCGAGCTCAGGACGTCTGACACAGTTTCGTAATACCTGGAGCACAGGACACACTCACTGGTGAGGCCGAGGTGCTCGTGTGCCTCCCCAAACAGGGGAACTGGCTTTGTGGACCAAAACAAGAGATTTTTAGGATTAAAAATTCATTTCCAATTTAAAAAAAATCTGCCATGGTAGATTTATCAATGTTTCTTAAGACTGAAAAAAAATAGTTTTTTGTTTTTTTTCTAAAAGATGTTATTTATTTGAAAGAGCGAGACAGAGAGTGCACAAAGTGGGAGGCGCAGAGCGAGGGGGAGAAGCAGGCTCCTCGCTCAGCGGGGGGACTGATGCGGGGCTCGAGCCAGAACCTGGGGATCGTGACCTGAGCCTGACCTGAGCCGTAGGCAAATGCTTAACTGAGCCACCCAGGTCTTGACTCTCTAACACTGCATTCCCTCAGAACTGAAGAAATATGTACGTGGACTTGTGTACAATTTTACCCCCGAACGCTAAGAGGAAACTGTGGGCCAAATGGTCTTTCCTACTTGAAGAGTGAGTAGCTGGAGTTCATTCCCCAAGTGCAAGTAACAGATTCATTTAGTCAGTTCTTGGAAGAGTCCATCTTTTAAAGAATGGAAGGATTTCAAATTTCTAAATAAAATGAATTACCTTCACAGTAGTCTCAATATAATTAGCCAATTATAAATGAATTGCTTTTCAAAACTTTGTTTACAAGTTGGTTACTTGGCACTTGGAATGTATTTGCCCACAAAAGCAATATTGTAACTCACTGTTATGTCCTAAATTAACACACAGATTTCACTTAATTCAGATGAGACTGAAATAAATCAAGTATTAGTGCAAAATAATTAAACAAAATTCAATAATAAAAGTGAATAATATTCTTTTGACATAAGCCAAGGCTGGCATCGGGGGAAGAGCTGATTAAGGGAGAAATGAGGAGACAATCACAGGGATGCTAAAGACCTCCTTGTATTTTCAAGGACTGCGGGGTTGGAGGCACGGAGCATTTCTCCGTTGTAATGACAGTTCCGAATGTCTGTTTTCTCGTGTAGACTGCAGTGGCCTCGAAGGTAGGAGCCTTGGATTATCAGAGCCATTTCAGACACAGCTGAGGAGAGAGAGGATCTTGAAAGGAAAAGTAAGCCTGGACTTGCACAAAGAGGCCCGCATGAGGCGCATCATGGACAGCAAGGCCTGGGCGTGCCCAGGGAGGTGCAGGGCCCATGTGAGCCCCAGGGAGGCCGGGAGGCAGGTGGCCTGACGCGCTCTGGTGCAGGGTGAGCGGCGAGAGCGCGGCTGAGCCATCAACACAGACGGAAGGACTGAGCACCCGCACCTGGCTTGTCCAGCGACCCGCTGACTAGATGGGCTCCCCACCTTGTCCACATGCAACCCCCCAGGGCCTCCGTGGTCTCTGACTCAGAGCTTTTCTAAGAAAGTCTGGAATCGCCTGCTCCTCGGGTACTTACTTATGAGTGCTCTCAGAAAGGGCGCCTTCCAGCCACTGCCGAATTATTGCCTGTTTGAGCTTATCCTTGTGCCCGCTCTGAAGCTGGTGAAAGGGCTTCAGAGCACTGTCCACGTACGAGGAGGCTGCTGTGGGCACCTCCTGGAATAACGACGGTGGGGGATACAAAAGTACACAGGAAAAAAAAAAGAGTAAGTTACTCAAACTTCACAGAGGGGCTACTGACCGACCAGTTTTGAGACAGGTACAAAGTCCCTCCCTCTCCAGAAGGCACACTAGTGTTGTCTACAGAAAGACACCTGGAGAATGGAGGGGGTCCGGTAAAGCAAGGGAAAAGTCACGTTTCCAGCCAGAGACGGAGAGAGAAACATGTACGGGGATGGATGGGGATGATGCGGGGGGGCTTGGCTCCCACCAGGTGGCGCTAACACCGCCGGTGGGCAGCCAGAGGAGCACGGATCTAGGGTTCCTAATTTGACTTTCCTTAGTTTTAGCTTCTTCAGGGGCAGACAAGGCCACTGGCATTCACTTTATATTAGAACAAATGACAGTATCTGACCCACCTGCACCTGGTAAATACATAACGTCGTACTGAACAGACGGGGAAAGCCGGTAGCTTACTAAAAGGAAATTAATGTATTTGGAACATAAAGTAGGTCTCTCCCCCACTTTGAAGTGGGAGCTTCAAGTCAGACCAGAAAGAGGAAGCCAGGTGAGAAAGTACTCTTGTTGGAAGCGGCAATCCTAACGCACACCCCAGATTTTAAAAGGAGAAGAAAAAGCACCACAAAGGAGATTCACCCCAGCTCGGTTCAGCCCTCTCTGCCTCTGGAACACCGAGTCGAACAGGAAGGCCAGCACGAACGGGACAAGACCCACGATTAGCACATGCAGAGGCTGCCCCAGGGACACTCCAAAACAGCACAGCATCTTAGGAAATTGTCATAGTTCTTAAATTTTAGCCTAACATCCAACTCTACAATTGTGAAAAAAGAAACTCGATGGAAAATTAAGTGACACGTAGCCAGAATGAGATGAGAAATGCCTGAAAACAAGAATTCAGGAGGGGAAACTAAGACCACTGGTCCAAAAGAAGTCCCCAAGTCGCCATTCTATAAAACGTGACAACAGGAGAATTTGACTTTGAACACCAGCGTGCGTGCACGCTTTTCCATCTCATAAATGCTTTCCATGTTCTTAACACAGCTTTTCAAATCTTATTAAGTTAAAGAACCGGAGGAAGCTGGTACTTGCTAGGACAGTATGAAGGGAACAAGGTAAATTCAAAGTTTTTCAAATAAAAGATTCAAAGACCAAAAGAGTATAGGAGTTAAAGATATTTTCTTAAAATGCTTTCTTTTGAAATCTTTCTTTAGCTTTTCTTTTATCTTTATCTTTTCTTTATCTTTCCTTAAGGCCAAAGGCATCCAGAAAAAGTCTGTATAGTCTGAGTCCAATTCTCAAAGCAGCTGACCGTAACCATTCACCTGTGTGGTCCCCCTCACGCAAATAAAGACTCTTTGGATGAGGCCGATTAGGTCTGTCTTGGGCTGTCCTGGGTCTTGCTCAACCACTCCCTCCCTTGGTGGCTTTCCTGCTCTGTATTTCCCCAGCTTGGAATTCTTTTCAGTGAGTGCTGCTAACCTTATTGGTTCTCCGGTAAAGCCTGGGGACCTCCAGGGCACTTTTCAGGTAACTGAAACAAGACTCACTTAAGTCTTGGATGATTCTGTTACTCAAGGCAGGAACACAGGCTGACAGAGACATCTGGGAGTCCTCCAGGGCTGCTGTAGAGACATAAAGATTAAATGTAACCACTTACTCAGGCCCAGATGTGAATCTTAATTTAGACAGTGTCATGGTATTTAGAGAGTATATGACAGTAAATAAAATCAAATCATTAGAATTAAACAAAGTATCTCATTTAGAGAAGTTAAAATCACAGAACAGAATATAGAAACAACCAAGGATTTACAACGAGAGAAGAAAATGGTAAATATATCCTATAGTCTCTAAAGTTTTATTTTAAATTATTTCTTATTCAAAGATTTGCTGGGTCTAAAGGTTCATTTTTTTTACCTGAGATAGAAGAAAAATTCTTAAAGCCAATCATTTCAAGTTTTGGCTTGATTGTTTCCAAGAGTTCTGGAAGCTGAAATAAATATGCACTTTATATATTCAGTTACTTTTCAGAAATCAAAGGAAGAGGCAATTCTATTTGCATCTATAAACTCTAAAATATTGTTAATGAACGATGAAACAAAACTCAGGACTTTCTGTCATTTTTGTCAGAAGAAAGGAGAATTTCTAACGCTTTCACAATATAAGAGAAACATCACATGAAACGGCAGTGCTTGGCTAGCAACAGGCCAGGGACTATGAAAACCATTTCCTGTCCTGTGGTTCTCTCCGGTCCCAAAACAAGCTTACAATGAAGACCATGTTTTTACTCAAAACATGTGATTTGTTCGAGCACCACAACATATTTAAACCGGAGGAAAGCAGATTTATGTACCAGAGCACTCGCACCCAAATTCGGCCCACAAAGCCCTCTTAAGTAATGATAAAGGCCCCCAAATATGGGGCCCTATCCAGGGGAAAAAGAGGCAGAAGTTTTAACAGTTGAGCACTTTCAAAGTAGAGCTGACAATCTAAAGTTGCCAGGAAATGATATGGTCAGGTCAAGTGGGGTAGAGACAATGAAGCCCCAACCTGTTAGCGATCATGCTGCACAGGGTGAGCGGAACTAATGGGCAGATGGGAGCGGGCTCTCTTGGGGCTTGTGACAGTGCTACGGGAGAGGAAGTGGAGGCCCCAGGTTCACACAGTTTGCGACCAGACTGATGAGCAAGGATGCAGACAGCCCACTGGTGGTGGGCGCAGGGTTTGGAAAGACACCTTGGAGGGCAGATGAACACATTCCCTTGAGGTGCCCTTGGGCCCCATGGTTCTAAGCCCTGTGAGGCCAAATGGTGTCAGGTCTTTGCACACACACTGCTTTCTGTGGCCATACCGAAGCAAGCACCTGGGATTCTTCCGGGACACAGGCCTACCTGCTCCTGAAGTTTGTCCAGGTCTGCGACCACATACACGAGCTGCGTACTGGAAATGGAGACTGTGGGCTTTGTTTCTGAAGGGCCACTTCCTTGGTCTTCACCATTTCCTTGGGTAACTGAAGGGTCTTTGCTACCAGTTACCAAAGTCTTTTTGATATCCTTGGCACTTTCATTAGAGATGGGCCTGAGTAAAAGCTGGAAAACCATTGCAATGATTATTTTTCCACTAGCAACATCTCTGAGCTTTCATTTTTGTGGGTCAGTGACTCACATAAAGTGACAGCTATCTACGAAGTATTACAAGTTCACTAACGGAAGCACAACAAGGAGAAACGAGGTCAAGCGACAACCCCACGTACATTTAATCTTCCTTAAACCTGTGTCTAATTTCAGTGATAAAAAGTAACTGGCAAAAATAAAATAGGTTCCTAAACAGAATGAAAATTAGTTTCTGGAACATCACAATAAAAAAAAAAATCATTGACTCTACTGGGTAAAATCATTTACCTAGTGTGTTTGGTAAATTTATCATTGTAATTAGTAAGGATAAAAAAAAAATCAAAATCCAAGCCTCATTATGCTTCAAATAGTACAAACAAAAGTGTTACTTGAATCATGTATCGTTACAAGGGAAAAACCAGAGAGAATTACCCTGGAATCAGGAAAAAAATGGAAAAATGAATGTTTGGGGCAAGATAATTTATTAGAGACGTCAGAATTACTGGCTGGTCAGAATGCATCCGCCGCCAACTCAGACTGAACTGAAGAATCTCATGGCCCCTATGTCCCCAGAACTGACCGCACAGTGGTCTTCAGAAACAGCCTGATGGTCTGCTAAGACCCTTCTGAGCAGAAGAAGACAAAAGGGAAAAAAACAACAACTGGCTTCCACTGAGCTCCCGGGATCTGCCAGGTACTTCCATCAACAATTTGTTGGTCAACAAATTATCTCTTTACTCCTCACAACCACATATAGAAGCTGTTTTCCCATTTTACAGATGAAGAATTTGGGACTCCAGAGCTAATCTTCCCAAGGCCACAAAACATGACGTGCAGAACCTCGGTTTGGTTCTGACTGAAGCCTGCGCTCCTTCCGCTAGAACACTCAGTGACACGGTGACGTGCTCATCTCTGATGCCAACTAGGACTTCTTCCCACAGAGGAGGCTTCTTTATGTCATCCTTCTTGAGAGCAAACACACGCTTCCGGCCTCTTTTCATTGTCATCACACACAATGAACCAGCTGCGTGTCTGTCTGTCTCTGGAGACTGTCCAGGAGGCAGGGCCTCTCTCAGACAGATGCTGGTGCGGGGCCTGCCTGCGCGCTGAGCTGAACGGATGCTTTACGCACAGAACCTAACAAATCTTCGTGGGCATGTGGCTATTTAATATAGTCAACTACCTGACAAGGAAAAAAGTAGGATATTCTGAAATGAAGGGAAGGTTAATTAATTTCCCTACCTTTTAATCTCGACGATCGTTATGATTTTTTTTTAAACTTAGAAATATGATTAAAACGTCTATTTTTATTTCTATACCTTTTCATTAAAATGAGCATCTCTGTTTTAATCTGGGGGCACCTCAAAGATTCTGGCTTGGAGGAGGGAACACAAGCTCGTCAGCGTGAAGCTTTCCCACCAGACACCCACAAAGGCCATGGAGCCGAAAGGGAAAGGGAAACACACACTGGCTACAAACTTGAGAAGGGCGCCTACTGTCGTCCTCCAGATTAATCTCTAGTGACCACAGGGCCTTGTAAAACCGGAATCCCTGACAGCAGTGGTTCTGGAGCGGCAGCGTGGCTGGCCCTCACCTCGTGGACGAAGCCCGAGTACCGAGCCAAGAGCTGCAGTGTGAGCCTCCACAGCCGATGTGTCAGCCCTGGGAGGAACATCTCAGCCGACCAGCACTGCTGCAGGCCGCTCCACGTCCTGTGAGAAGCCAGGAGGCAAAAGGGACTGCTGGCTGGAGAGGAAACAGACACGTCAAGAATCACCACCAACTCCAGGCTCAACTTGAACATTCTCAACGTGTAACTCAGGAATGGGGAAAATGGCCCTAACCCATCCATGCTACCCCATCTTTCGTGGCAATGCGCTAATTTTACACAGGTCCCCCTCCCAGGTGCTGGGGAAATGTTAAACACACAGCATTCAGAAATCATCTGTTTTGAGGCATCTTATACCACCTCAATAAACACAAGCAGGAGGGGCGGTCCTTGCAAGGGTTTCGACTTTGGTGCCGAGTCTGTCCTGTTGCATTTGTCTGCTCCTTCGTTCCTCTCCCTGAACCCACTGCTCATGTACAGAAGTCAGGGATATATGACCGTGTTCAGCAAAAACAGGTGAAGACCGACTTTGAGGCTAAAACCACGCGGTCCAGGCTGACCTGGCCACACAGACATGAGGAGTCTCAGCGGGGCAGCCTAGAGACCCACGTGACTACAGAAGTAGCTGGACAGTGTATGAGTGGCCACTGGGAATGACTACAGGACACGGGATTAGTGAGATGCTATGGAAAGCAAGTATGTCTGGAACCCACCAACCACTGTCACCTACTCACTATCCCAGGATGGGGGCCAGGGCTCTGGAGGCCTGGGGCGGGAACCCCAGTTGTGAATCACCCCCAGAAGGGAAGGGCCAACCTGATGCTTTACATGGGCCTGGGATGAAAGCAGATGTGAGCCAGTTTGCTATACAAAGAGCTGATCACCAGGGGCTAATCCCCTTGCCATGTTATATTCAGAAACAAAAATAATGCCTGCTTCCTATATTCTTTTTAATTAATTATTTTTATTAACATATAATGTATTATTTGCCCCAGGGATACAGGTCTGTGAATCGTCAGGCTTGCACACTTCAGAGTGCTTCCTATATTCTTACAGTGTTTTTTGTTTGTCTATTTTAATTTCACTTTAGGGATGCCTGGGTGGCCCAGTTGTTTAAGTCTGCCTTCAGCTCCGGTCATGATCCTGGGGTCCTGGGATCAAGGCCTAAGTCAGGCTCCTTGCTCAGCAAGAAGCCTGCTTTTCCCTCTGCCTGCCTCTCCCCCCGCTTGTGCTCACTCTCTCTTTCTCTGAAAAATCAATCTTTAAGAAATAAAATCTTAATTCCAGCGTAGTTAACATACAGTGTTGTACTGGTTTCAGGCATACAATACAGTGACTCAGTGATTCTGTACATTCCTCAGTGCTCATCATGGTGAATGTCCTCTTAATCCCCGTCACCCGTTTCCCCCTCCCTCTGGTGACTCCCAGTTTGCTGTCCATAGTTAAGAGCCTGTTTCTTGGTTTGTTTCTTTTGTTCCCTTTGCTCACTTGTTTTGTTCCTTAAATTCCACAAGTGAAATCAGATGGTGTGTCTTTCTCTGACTCAGTTCACTTAGCATAATGCACTCTAGGTCCCTCACGTCCTTGCACATGACAAGATTTCCTCCTCCTTCACTGCTGAAACAATTTCCCATTCTTTTTACCGAGAATGCTCTATAAACCAAAAAAATCTGATTTCTTTAGCCTCTTTAGAAAAAAAGAGAGCCTGAGTTATGTTTTTAAGGTCTAACTACGGCATGACAGGACAAGGTGCAAGTAACCTCAGAATGGCAAGGTCTAGGTGACTGGCTGAGCTTCCCTCACTCACGGAATGACACCCTGCCACTGATCACTTTCAGTAAGTTACCTGGGGCGTCCGCCAGCACACCTGTGAGTGCTGCTTCTAAGGATCCTGCGATCTCTCTGAACCTGAGATAAAAACAAGAGCACAGATGAGGGTTAATGCAGCTGCCAGATGCCTCTCCCTGTTCTCCCTCCTTCCTGGGGACCAGCCACTGCCTCCACTGGCTTGTCCCTCGGTCTGATGCTCTTATCAGTGTCCAACCAGCCCCAGAATGCCTATTCTCCCAAATGTTTTCTTAACTGAACAAGGAATACATTTCTCTAGATTCGGGCACGATTGGGTAGGGTTTCTCTGTTATTTGCAGCTGACTGGAATCATGACTCCCCACACTTTTCAAACTGAACAAACTGCCCGTTAAGCCGCCGTCAAGAAGCCATGCCTGCAAAGTCCCACCTGCCTCGTGAAACCCGAGTTTCCATCCCCTCGCGGCCACGAGACTGCAGGTATCTTCAATCCGTCTTGCTTTGCACGATCACAGCAGAGTACATGTCCTCAAACTAAGGAACGGGGAGGCTGTATTCTGTATCTTTGTTTGCAAGCTTGAGAAAAGCCACTGCAGGTAGCCAGTGAGCACAGGGGCTGGTGGCCCATGCTCTGCACACTTCCGTGGAGCCCCTCATGCTCCCTGGTGCCTGCCCTGTTGGCACAGCCAGCGGCATCTGCGCCACTGCTTCCGGTCACTTTGCCTGTGTCTCAGCTGGCCCACCATCCATTGTGACCTCCTGTCGCCGATTTCTGTTTTAATAACTGATGAGGGCATGTGTTTAGGACTTTGTGACATGAACGTGTGTATTTTTTAAACTAGGTGCTCAGGTAGCATTCTGTTTGCCGACTATGTAAACATCCCCCACCATACCCTCCCCAGCACGCTCCTGTCACCTGCCAGTTCCCTTACGGCAATCAATTCTGACACATGCTCAAGATTAATTTACCTAATTGAGCAGTTTGGTTTTTTAAAATTATTTTACCTATTTTATTATTTTTTAAATTGTTTTGTTAGTCACCATATAGCATGTTATTAGTTTTTGGTGCAGTGTTCCATGATTCATTGTTTGCGTATAACACCCAGTGCTCCATGCAATGTGTTTCCTCCTTAACACCCATCCCTGGGCTCACCCATCTCCCCCCCCACCCCAAACCTTCAGTTCCTTTCCTGGAGTCTACAGTCTCTTGTGGTTCGTCTCCTCCTGATTCCATACCCCCTTCATTTTTCCCTTCCTTCTCCTAATGTCCTCCGTGTTATTTCTTATGCTTCACAAGTAAGTGAAACCATATGATAATTTACTCTCTCTGCTTGACTTTTTTCACTCAGCATAATCTCTTCCAGTCCCGTCCATGTTGCTATAAGAGTCGGGTATTCATCCTTTCTGATGGAGGCATAGTACTCCATAGTATATATGGACCACATCTTCCTTATCCATTCGTCTGCTCAAGGGCATTTTGGCTCTTTCCACAGTTTGGCAACTGTGGCCACTGCTGCTATGAATGATGAGGTACATGTGCCCCTTCTTTTCACATTTGTATCTTTGGGGTAAATACCCAGTAGTGTGATTGCTGGGTTGTAGGGTAGCTCTATTTTTATAACTTTTTGAGGAACCTCCATGCTGTTTTCCAAAGTAGCCATACCAGCTCGTGTTCCCATCAAGTGTTAAGAGGGTTCCCCTTTCTCCACATCCTCTCCAACACTTCTTGTTTCTTATCTTGTCAATTTTTGCCATTCTAACTCGTTTAAGGTGGTAGTGGTTTTGATTTGAATTTCCCTGATGGCTAACAATGAACATTTCTTCGTGTGTTCTTCATGTGTCTGTAGCCATCTATATGTCTTCTTTAGAGAAGTGTCTGTTCATGTCTTCTGCCCATTTTTTGACTTGATTACTTGTTTTTAGAGTAGAAGTTCTTTATAGATCTTGGGTATCAGCCCTTTATCTGCAGTGTCATTTGTGAATATCTTCTCCCATTCCGTGGGTTGCCTCTTTGTTTTGTTGACTGTTTCCTTTGCTGTGCAGAAGCTTTTTATCTTGATGAAGTGCCAAAAGTTCATGTTCTCTTTTGTTTCCCTTGCCTTTGGAGACGTGTCTTGAATAAACATTGTTAAAATTAAAATGTCTATGCTGACCAGAGCGATCTATACTTTGAATGCCACCCCAATCAAAATAGCAATGGTATTTTTCAAAGTGATGGAACAAACAATCTGAAAATTGTATGGAACCAGAAAAGGCCAAGGAAATGTTAAGAAAGAACTACAAAGCTGGGGGCATCATGTTGCCTGATTTCAGGTTTATTACAAAGCTGTGATCACCAAGACAGCAGAGTACTGGCACAAAAACAGAAACACAGATCAATGGAACAGAATAGAGAGTCCAGATACAGACCCTCAACTCTACGGTCAGCTAATCTTCGACAAAGCAGGAAAAAAGAGCCAATGGAAAAAAAGAGAGTCTCTTCAGTAAATGGTGCTGGGAAAACTGGACAGCTATATACAGAAGAATGACACTTGACCATTCTCTTACACCATATACAAAGATAAACTCGAAATGGATAAAAGACCTCAATTGTGAGACAGGAATCCATCAAAATGCTAGAGCAGAACATAGGCAGTAACCCCTTCGACATGGGCCACAGCAACTTCTTTTAAGAAACATCTCCAAAGGCAGCTTGTTTTTTTTATAGTACATGTGTGCTTTTTAAAAGCAGTCCAGGGACAGAGCTGAAGGAAACTGTCTGAAGGGTGAAAAGAACAGCACATCAGAGAGCGAGCAGCAGCTGTGCCGTCCGCCAATGTGCAACACAGCCCAGAGCCCAAGACCCCAAGGCTGCCCTGCACTGCTGGGACCGGCCTGGTTACCAGAGTTTCCTGGAGGCTAAGTGGAAGGAACCTTCACATCTACTGCCCAGGGAAGCCTGTGGAAGGCTTGTCTCCCTAAGCTGCAGACAAGAGGTATGGGGGAAAACAAGTGACAAGCCGAAAGGCGGGGTTAGAGAAGGGAGCCCAGGAGATAAGCCCAAGAATAGCAGCAAAAGGGGGTGGTATGACTCTGTACCTCAGGAAGAGATGGGGGAAGGGGAGCTCTACAGCGGGGAGAGCGTACTGGCCCCAGGTCTCAGCCTCAGGCCCCTCACATCACTTTTTCCAAAATCTATACAAAATACAGAGTAAGCTCTGACAGGGAAAAGGCCTGAGAGCTAGCGTGGCTCTGCATATAGCTGGGGAAACCTGGAGCGAGCTACACGGCCCCAAGTAAGGAAATGGTTACGTAATGCATGGCACATTCATTCTAGAATGTAGTATTGGAAGAGGTTGGCTTGAAGCTACACAGCAGTCAGAGCATGTATAACTTACCAGTAAGGAAGACACAGGACACAAAATTATGCAGACATTTATGCTAACGACAAGAACGCACATGTGAGAAGTTACCAGAACCAAAAGCAGCAGGATCCCTGGTACCTTGCTGCCTTCACACGGCCCTTTGCCGTGCGACCACAGGGGAAGAGCCATGAAAGCACACCTGCCTGTGTCACCTGACAGAGCTGTGCCTCCCCAGCCCGGGGCCCAGCACCAGCCCCTCACTCAGCTTTGCTGGGCAGCCGACTTCCAGGACAGAAGTGACAGGTTATCGTTCTTTATGCAAAACAGCAGCAAATGAGAGGCGACTCTGTTGAAGCTTGAGAAGCGAGCAGTCGTTGGCACGTGAATGTGTGATGCCAATCTGCTCTTGTCCAGAGTACTTGTAGCGAGGGCAAACTCCAAATAAAACCTTTCTCAATTCTTAAATCTGGGTTTGGGGAAGGTCTCCGGATAAATTCCTCCAGGCAGGCTTCAGGTCTGCGAGCTTCCGAAAGTGCTCGTACAGAATCGGCGCGGCAGCGAGACACCCCCTCTGCACGGCAGGATCAGAACTGTCGGAGGCCGCGTCTCTACACACCTCTACCTCGTGTACATGCACACTTGGGGCAAAGGGAGAGTGCGTCGATACTGCAGACATGCCACATCATTAACGAGGAGACCTACTACGTTCAGCATGTACCGAATAAAGCATATACCGTGAACGTTCTAGGAGTATGTAAGGTTCTAGAAAGTAAGGTTCTAGAAAGATTTCAATTAAAAAGACCTACAACTTAGCCTTTGGCTTTGAAGAGACTAACACCAGTTTCTAGGTAGCCACTGGCTTGTGACAATTTGACACGGTTTCGGTCCTACCTGCATTTACTTTCCTTCCTATGAGAAACCAAGTCCTAAAGCTACTTTGCAACATGCCTGTAAGAACATGGGAAATGCAGACCCAGCAGGGTATCAGGAACAGTGTGCTCCAGAAGGTGCTAGCTCGGAATGCTCCCTTTTCTCCTAAGAGGATGGGGATGCAGGCCTACGGTCAGACCAGGAGTGTAAACCTGTTCCCAAGAGTGCAATATGAGTATTTCTCCCTATAAATATGTCAAAGCATACCACTCCACTGGCTTTTGGCTTCCTTCAGGTGACCCTGAAATGAATCAGATAACAATACAACTCTGACCCTTGTCATGTTTGTGGAACTTACTGTCATTCCCCCAGAGTAAACAATTCAACACCTGGTAAAAATCAACAGGACAGTCCTACAAAGGATTACTTGAATTTATTTTTAAAATGGAAAAACAAACATATCGAATACAAGTTCCACACTTTGTAACTCAAACGTCATTTTTAAGAATTTCACAAATTTTGAGAGAGATTACAAAGAAAAGTTAACCAATCCCTTTGAATGCTTAGTTTTGAAGATCTGGCAAAGGTAAAATCTTTCAGGGAACTGGCTGGCTTTCAACCTAGTTTAAGGCTCATCTGCCAGCCTGTGAAAACCAACTGAAGCGAGGCTGTGCTGTTGCTGTGAGGCTCCGCCTGGCCCACCCCGAGCTCTGGCTCAAAACAGCCCGCTGGAGCTCTAGGAGGGTGGGTCCAGGAGGTGGGGGGGACAGTACAAGATGTCCAAGCATGGGGTCATGGGATCTGGGGGAACAACTGGAAATAAGAGTTTGGAGGTAGCAGCCAGGACGTGATGTGATAGTACCAGGCATCTAAAGCTATCTCACCACCGACTACGGAAGAAATGGTTAAATGCAGACATCTCTTCTCTATGTAGCCTTATACTGTGACATAATGCTCCACTATTTTAAATTCTGCTCCTGAATCAAAAGGGCTTCTTACCCTGTCTTGATCTTGATTATCCTGTAACAACTACTTCCAATGTGGTCCATGAATACCGTAGATGAACAAATCCTTAATTTCCTACTCAGAGACAAGCTACGTGGTGATGGGACCTTGTCAAATTAAGCATAAAACTTGGAGTAGTATGAGAAGGGCATCTCCCTAATGTTCTGATAACCGTGATTTCATTATCTGAAGATGATTACATACATTTGCAATCATGGCAAGCAATTACAATCAAGGTACCTAATCCGTAATATATTTCCCTGTGACTTTCCCTCAGAACTCTAGGGAAAAGGATTGCATTGTAATGAAAGTACTCAGCGATGTAAACAAAAAGCCTATGACCCTCTACAGACCGTTCTAAAACACTCTAGTTAATGTCATTCTATGAAGGAACTTACCATGACCTCAATCAAGAGACTCTGCAAAATTGCCTGATCTCATCGATTTTTCTAGCAGAACACACTTTGCCAAGAGTTTATCCTAAATTTCCCCAATGGTTTATAGAAGCACTTATTTACATATGAGTCATCATCAGGACATCTGTTAGAAGCGTCACCATTTTCCAGAACAGAGAGAACAAATGTCAGAGATTATAAAGAAAAGCCAAAATAATAACTAGGATTCTTGTAACTGATCGAAGGAACCAGATGCAAAGGATACTTAAGGCTGTGCCTCTCCCCACTCTCTCTGAGGGAAAGAACTGTCCAGAGAAGCTGACAACAGATGTCGGCCGGGGCCGCTGTTTGACAGTAGACAGGTGGTGAGAAGAAGAAAAGGGAAAAGAAGAGTGTGCCGCTCCAGAGCCCCTCCTGCCCGTCTCGTGTGATGGCTGTGGAAGTGTCATCTCGGGGGACGGAGCTGGGCCCGGAGGCCACCTCAATTCGAGGCTGGTGTACGCAGCCCTCTAATCACAAAATTATTTTTCTCTCATGTGAGTCAGGACCTTGGTAATCCAGACACCCGCACATTTCCATTTTAGGTTTTGCTTCCCATGGAACAGTACAATGATCTCAAAGAAAAGGCCGGTAAGTGGGGCAACCTCTGCATTGGTATTCGAATTCCCTCTTAGAAGACTGGAGGTGGGGGGAGGGAATAAATTACTGACCTTATTTGAAAATAAACAGGTAAATTCCACTTATTATTGAAGCTGTGATAGGCAGGATGAGCTCTTAGTCTCCTCACACTGGCCTGGGATCCACACTGCTGTTCAAACGCTCTCACAAAATCCATACTTATGGTGTATTTCTAAAAGAAGAACACACAGGTGGGCATTTCACTGTAAGCACACTAACCAGAAACAGGAACATGCATGGAAAGCTGTAATCCAGAGAGAGAAGGGGAGCCCTCGGACTCCATTCCCAGAGCTGACAGGGACCTCAAGAGATCGTCCTTCCCGGGTCCCGACTTGAAGATCCTATAATGCCCAAGTGGTCCGGTGACCGGCTCACGAGCTTACGTGACAAGCCCATCTGGAAACCCAGTGCTCTGCAAAGGACAGCTCTCATGTTCTAGGGTACCCCTAATCTAGCCCACTGGAACGAGACAAGACCGGAAATTAAGTGGTCTTGCTTTCACTGCTGCTCCAGAAGAAGCAGCAGGACAAGAATCAAACCAGGGGAGCAGTCCAGTCCTTTCTACAGACGGAAGAGCATGAAAACAGATGGGGGAGGGAGGGTGTGGGGGGGGGGTTTATGGGGGGGCCATACCACCGTGAAGAGCAACAGCTGAAACTCACCCAGCATTCACCACCTGTGTGTTGTGCTTAATGTACCACTTAATTTCGCCCACAAAACTAACCTACCAGTAACTACTGCTTGTACTTTAAGGATGACATTTCCTCTTCTGCTTAGGCTCCGAGAGAATTTACTCCCAGACGAAGCTAACAGAGAACACAGAACCGGGGTCAGCCAGCAGAGCAAAACCGCAGATGTGGTGAAATGCAGACTCCCTTGTGGGAACTCCAGGCCCCCAAGTGCCCAGGCTGTTAGGAGAATGTGTGTGGACCTTCCACGGACTTCTTAATTAAGATGGGCTCAATTCTGGCTCACCAAACCATTCACCTAAATTTGCTGAAGTCTGCGCTTAGGCCCGAATTACAGTGCCCTGAATACTACACGTTTTTAATTTCTTTCAGTTGGTTCTGAGCAACAGATCCCCTGAGTGTGAGTTCTAGGCATGTGGCATTGAGACAAAAGTATTATTTATCCTTTTGGGATAAAATGTATTCTACTTCTGCATAGGACAGGATGCTAAAGGAATACAAAGATGTTTCTTTCTTCACAAGAAGCATGTCACAGCAATGCGGAAAGCTGAAAGCATTTTTTGAGAGAAACTGACAGATGCTATGCTTGCTTGAAATATACCCACCAACATTAAGCACTGGTTTAGAATTCCAAAATCAAAGCGCTGTGAGAAAGTGTCATTTCCGAGCTGAAACATCTCCTGAGCCTAACATGATCCATACAATTCTCTAGAGTACAGCAAAATGTAAAAGGTCTTAAATGGTTCCTGCCTAAACCACTATTTCATTCTGCTTACAGTGTCTATTTTTGAAAGCCCTAATTTTCAAAATCACAAAAATCACTGTCACACAATTTACTGAAAGTGACACCAAGTGATCGTATTGTTCAACATACTGTTAACATCACACAATGAATCACGAGAATAGGTCAGTGGTATTTCTGGAATAATAACGCTCCAAATTTGTTGTCTTACCTGTTTTTGAAGTCCACCAGCTCCCCAGCTCACCACACTTACTGCCTGCCTCTCTACGCTTTAAGAATTAACAAGGATTTTACAATCCCATCGATACCTTTTGTTTTCCTCAAAAATTATACAGTACAGATCTGCAAACCTACTTTTTCATGGAAAACAATTGTAACGAGATTGGCTTTTAATGGTTTTTAGGATCTTTTTTAAAAGTGAGAAAATAATAAACGCATCTAGTCACAACTGTGTTTAGACTGGATTTTACTAAACATTGTCAAATTAAAATACGTATTCCCCAAAGTATCAGGGACTATTACTTGGATGAAATGATTTTTAAGTACATGCTCACTCATGAGCTCAAATTTATTAAAAAAACAAACAAACAAACAAAAAAAAAAACACCACAGAACCAAGACTCTGCAGAAAAAGGTACCTCGTGAAATGCATCAGGATTCCCGGGATTAAAAAGAGAAGGCAATTTTTCTTCTAATCCTCGTACTATTTCTGGCCACACAGAGTTCACCAAAAAGTCATATCCAGGAACAGTATTGCCTTTTTCACTGTAGGACAAGAGCAAAATCTCAGTCAGATACACTGTGCTCTTCTATTTACAAAGGGCGAAATTCTGCTGTGCTGCTTTTACTAGAAGTTCCTCAGCCTAATACTTATTTTGACCTTTACGAACAACTCTCTTTGTCAATGGGCTGGTTTAGGGCCAACACTTCTATGTTACTCTTTGATCCCAGAATCACCTGGAAGCAGGTGTGTCCTCTGTGGCCTGACTCTTTTATCTATCACACAGGAGAGCAAGTTGGTATCAGACTGCCTTGGCACGATTCCTCCCCTAATTAGGTCACCGTATTTACACTCTACCTTGGATAAGAAGCAGTCTAATAACACAAGAAGAGTTATCTTCGCATTCAATCTTAATACCGCTAAGCTCCGAGGTGTTGTAAATGACACTAATTTACCAATTACTAACAGCTGTGCGAAGACGCCGCCCTCTCTGAGGTCACCTTCAGTTCTACAGCTGTAGGACTGCTCCGTGTAAAATCTTGACCACAAATCCCGATACAGAACACCTATCACATTAATGTTTTTGTGTGTGTCCATACTTTATTTTGCATTTTTTAGCAAAAGGCTGGGCTCTGGATTTCAAGTTCTAGAATTCGATGAGAGGCAGAGGCAACACAGACATGAAGCATTCACTTGGGAGCCAGAGTGCCTGCGCTCAAATCGTGGGCCCTTTACTTTCTATGTTTTGTTGTCTTCATCTTTAGATGGACATGACAGGATATGGGTCACAGGATCATCCTACGGGTTAACGTCTACCAAGCATTTAGGCTGCGTACAGTAAATGCTATGTTAGCAATGGTTTCATACATAAGTAAATACAGCAGATTCGTTAAGTTTCTTCTGAATTTAAAGATACATAAATATTTGAGGCAAATACCACTGCGATGACCACCCGCTCTGACTGCTGTATACTGTGTGACATGCTGTACTTTTAAGAAAATTTTCTTGAACAATGGTCGGCAATACAGTACACGTTCTTTAAGCAAAAGTGGGAGTTCTATAGCTAAGCTGTGATAGCAAATTGGGATTTTACTATGCTGGCATTAAAAATCAACAGAAAATGCTTTCATAATCTTCCTGCTTAGCAAAAATGATCAGGACACACAGGTTATAACGGAAGCTACGCTTCACTTCCAGAAAGGGATACCAAATAATCTTACTATAGTTTGGTATTGATAAGAAATCACCAGTGGGTTGGAGGAGGGTTGGGAGGGGAAAAAAAAAAGGAGGGCTGGGGATGGCAAAAAAGAAAGAATAACATTAAGGGTTTTAAAACTACAGATGCACAGAGTATAAGCAACATTAAATAACAAGAGCTCCACATCCTCAAGGTAAATATCTACTTAAAGCCCCAAAGAGAAAATTTACATCCTCAAGATTAACAGCTGAAACAGATGGCAAATGAGGAAAGTGAATCCTTATTCCTCGGAAGATAAATCCCACATGCCATCGGTGCTGCCAGGTTATAAAGGGCATGTGCAGACGAGACACATGGAACAATTGAAGGGCGGACAAGGAAAGCGCTGAGCTGAGCGTGTGGAAACCTGGAGGCAGGAGCTAAGCAGGGGGTGGTCAGGGGCAGCACAATCAGGATGCTTGAGGCAAATGACGACCTACCGAGGTACAATTTAGATTCCTCAATGGGACACCTGGGTGGCTCAGTCAGTTAAGCATCTGCCTTCGTTTGGGTCATGATATCGGGTCCTGGGACCAAGCCCTGCACTGGGCTCCCACTCAGGGAGGAGTCTGCTTCTTCCTCTTCCTCTGCTCCTCCTGGGCTCATGTGTTTTCTCTCTCTCTCTCCCCTCCTCCCTCTTACATAAATAAGTAAATAAAATCTTTAAATAAAAAACCATAGATTCCCCAAATTTCTGAGGCTTCTCCGTGAATTCGGCCACACTGAAAATGGTGGGAGAACTTGCAAAGCTTTGAAACTTGATATTTCAGGACCAAGACTAGCCTTGTCAAATCTAATGACTGGCTGGCTGTTTCCTAACTGTGGCTTCTTTAGTTTTACATCATGACTTTCCGTCTTCTTCTTCTTTTTTAATTTTATTTGAGAGCAAGACAGCACAAGCCAGGGGTCAGGGCAGAGGGAAGAGGGAGCCAACATGGGGCTCAATCCTAGAACCCTGAGATCATGACCTGAGCAGAAAGGCAGAGCTCAACCGCCAACCACCCAGGTATCTCTACATCATGACTTCTAAATTCTTAATGTGAAATCTAAATCCAGTTAAATCTTCATGATTACTAACTGCAAGTGGCAAAACCAGGCTTTCTCTAAATTCATGTAGTGAAAATAGGGTATTTCAATGGTCAAGTGGTGTATTTATTACTCCAGGTTTTTCTTCCCACAGAACACAAATTCAAGACAAACTACATTGCTTGCTTACTTCATAAAGATTAGGGACCTCCTTAGCCTACAGATTCATTCTTTCATTTTGCAGACACAGGGTAGTTTTAGCTTTAAGATGCTGTGCCAGGTGTGGGCAGGAAGGTGCGGGCAGCATGGAAGGGAGCACGTGCTAAGCCTACGGACATCAGTTCTCAACAGATTAAAAGCCAAATGGAATCCAGAGGATGTGCCTAATGCTGAACAACGGGATAAAAGATGGTCTCTTGAAAGAAGTGGTATCTCAGGCATGCTTGGGTGGCTCAGTTGGTTAAGCCTCTGCCTTCGGCTCAGGTCATGATCTCAGGGTCCTGGGATTGAGTCCCACATAGGGCTCCCCGCTCAGTGGGGAGCCTGCTTCTCTCTTTGCCTCCCCCTCTGCTTATGGTTTCTCTAATAAGTAAATAAATAAATAATCTAAAAAAAAAAAAAAGAATTTGTATTTGACTGGAGCTTCATGCGGAGGGACAGGTCAACAGAAAGACAAAGGGAATGAGACAGGAAGCAATGAGGGAAAACACGGAAGCGCACAGTACAGATAGATGTTCCTCGGCTTATGACGGCCTCGGCTCCTAATAAACCCATTGTTCAGCTGGAAATCTTTTTAGTTGAAAAAGCGACTGAACATCAGAGCTCAGCCCTGCCTGTGCTGAGAACACTTAGAGTATTGCACAGTTGGGCAAAATCCTCTAACAAAAAGCCTATTTCACAATAAAGTGTCTGGTATCTCATGTAACTTACTGAACACTGCACTGAAAGCCAGAACAGGACGGTTCAAGTGTGTTGGTTGCTGACCCTCATGATCACGTGGTTTGCCTGGGGGCTATGCTCGCTGCCCCTGCCCAGCATTACAAAAGAGGATCCTACTGTAGATCGCCAGCCTGGGAAAAGATCCAAACTAAACACATATCACTTCTGCACTATTATAAAAAGTCAAAAAACCATAAACTGAACCAATGTGAAGTCAGAGATCTTCTGTACCAGGTGTATTAGGGAAGGTCAAGTGCTCCTGTCTGGCCAGGAACCATAGTGGTATGAGGGAAAGTTCCACAGTAGGAAGTTCTACAGTGGAGAACCGCTAGGACTCAAGCACCAAGGGCCTCACAGGTTGCGCCAGGAAGACTGGATGCTCCTCTGTGGGCGATGAGTTGCCACAAGTGACTCTGGAAGGCCGCAGAGCTCTGGGCAGGTGGGACAGCCGAGGGCTGCAATGAAGAGGGACAGGTGGAGCTGGGAGACCAGGTGGGGAGAGCCCGCTACCCTTGAACAAAAGGCGACAAAGGTCTGGACTGGGATGACGGAGATGGTGGAAGGTAATGGGATATTCATGAAACAGAACTGGAAAGCCATGGAAATGAAATGAGAGAGGGAGGGAAAACCGAACATGACTTTAATCGCCATCAGTATAAAATGTGTTGAATTAAACTGAATTGGTATTTCTAGACAGATGATGACATCACAATAATGGAAAGAAACCAATTTTGATTTTGAACCTGGTTAAGGAGAAAGTATAGACAAGAGAAAAGCAGAAGCTCTGGAGTCACACAAATGTCACCATCGAGATTCGCCCCCACTCTTCATTCCCTTCCCTGTAAACCCAGGCGAGGGACACCTGCCTCACAGCACTGGTAACAAATAGGGAAGCGCACACGTTCCCGGGTCAGACAGGACAGCCAGGGATCAGCGGCCCATGAGGAGGTGACAGGTGGCCACTAAACTGAGCTCAGGTGCATGCACAGCAGTTTACGTCACCTTGAGATGGCTCCTCCTGTGACCTCTCGAAGAAGGCAGCAGTGGTGAGGAACGAACTCCAGGAGCTTAGCATACATGATCTGCAGGCCGTCCGGATGAGACTCAACGATCTGCTCTACGATCACCTAGCAGAAGGAAGAGTGGTTTTTGTTGTTGTTGTTGTTGTTTTTAAAGCACCTAAAAGAGAAGTATGAACTATACACTACACAGAAAAGAATCAAGTAAACCTTAAAAATGCACTTCGTCCTTCCTCCATCCCACTCAACATGCTTTCTAAACAGGAGGTAAGTAACAGCGGCACGAAAATCTAGGTCCCAGGATTTGGGAACACTGTTCCAACCCCGGGGGACACAGAGGCTGGGGGACAGAGACTGGCCTGAAGCTAAAACATCACACACACTCATCTGCTTCCCTTCTGAGCTTAAAAGCGAAATACTGTATCTCCGGACAATAGCTCTGTACCATCTTCACCCTGGCCTTGTCTTCTACCATCTCCAGAACAGGGAAAGGGCTGAGACAGAAAGCGATGGAAGAAAACACATCTTATTTTGCTTTAGTATTTTACTTTTTGTGGTGAGGCTGAGTTGCAGGAGGTGAATGACAAGCATATAAACTTAAAGTACAAACGTGGCCACAGTTCATTTAACGACACGGAAACGTAAAGTGCTTCCCTAATTTAGCATATTAGATTCAGTTCAACGAAAAGGGCATAATTAAATAACTAAAATATTTTCACTTATTGACAAAGAATAACATGATCTTTTTCACCCCCACAGAGAGGGCTATGAACTATAATAGGATACATACAAAGAACTGACAGATCATTTATTTTTAGTAGTCCTAATGAAGCTGAGAAGATTAATGAAATAAATCCTTCAATTTCATTTCTATCAATGGGATACTGTCCTATTTTAAAACTGGAAGCCTTTCATCCTGAAGTCATGGTGGGTAGCTTTATACTTACTGGACAGAAAGAACACTCACACTGGCAGGTGACGGGAAGAAAGCCCTCAAATGCTGAGACTGGCTTCATGACTTCTGTCAGCCTGAACTAGATGAAACCGATGCTCTCTAAGTGGGAAACTGCTGATTGCTGGCGGCCTCACATGGTGCAGCCCGTGCTCTGGCCGCTCAGAGGCAGGATACACTGACTCCCTGTATTTAACTGTATCCACATAGGTCAAGGACACTGGGTAACCAAGTTCCGGACTTAAGGTGTTACCCCGCTAACTCGCCCATAAAAGCCCTTTATCTTTGAATATTCCCTCCCTCCCACCTTCCTGGCCTCGCAAACTCTCCCATGGTCTTCAAGACTTAGGCCACATCAATTCTGCGAAGACGCCTCCCCTCACGGACTTTCCCTGCGCACAGAGCTGTCTTCCAGCTCCTCCAGCAGGCACGGGCGCCTTGGTGGGGTCACGCTTTTCAGCAACTTCATTAACGTATAACTTACGGAAATTGAAATTGACCCGAAAATGTTCTGATCCGTACCTTCTTCCTAGGCAAGTCCTTCATCCCTACTAAATTAAGATGATCCCTGAGCTATGGCATCACTGGAAGAGACCAGAGTACATGCCTGATTCCTGCCATGCTGATGGGCACCAACCGGGACCAACCCTTTCTTACAACCAGAAGAGCAGTAACTAGGAGAATCTTCAAGGAAGAGCCCTGAGCTCTCTCACACCCAGTCAAGAATCGAAGCCAGAGTAGATGTTCTGTGTTTGCAGAATGAGGTGCATGGGGGCACAAACCTCATCCATGTACGGTTTCACCAGTACTTGACCGACCAATGCCTCTGCGTCCCGTGTCTTGTCAATTGTAGCGTAAGTCCGTAGGCAGTGCCTTATGATGTCCACATTGGAAGTCTGAAGCCCTTCTAGCAGCAGGCCTTCCAGGGACTGCTGCAGCATGGCCGTAATGCCAGCTATACGCTGCAAGAACAGAGAGACCAGGAAAGAAGGTCCAGGCACAACAGTTTCTAAAAACTCAAAAATATATGTATAATTTATATACATATGTGTTATATATATAAAGCAAGCCTCTAATTCTACCAGAATATATGTAAGATTAAAATCCCAATATTTCCTAGAGAATAACAATGAATCTCTTCTCCCCATGATTTCTTTCTTTCTTTCTTTTTGTTTTTTTTTTTAAAGATTTTTATTTATTTATTTGTCGAGAGAGAGCACAAGCACACAAGGAGGCACAGGCAGAGAGAGAAGCAGGCTTCCTGCCAAGGAAGGAGCCCAAGGTGGGACATGATCCCAGGACCCTGGGATCATGACCTAAGCCAGAGGCAGTGGCTTAACCGACTGAGTCACCGAGGTGTCCCCTCCCTATGATTTCTTTGAAAGTAAGTCGGCTTCATCAAAGGGAAGTTTAGACAATTACTGAACGACAAAAAGTTATTTGCCTCTTAAGCTACAGAGTTAGTTGGACAAGCGTGCATTTAAACCCGGTCAAGGGCTTTGGATAAATGAACTCTGACTACATCATATGATGTGTCAAGTTACATGAAATTCAGAATTCATTTTACTCGCATAGTAAATCACTGTGAGTGATTTCTCACTCGCATAGTTTGGAGACTACGCTCGTGTCTTTACACAAAATCTATCTAGTGTGACACAATGGAAGCAGGGTCCCAAGCAGCAGACACTGAAAGAAAAAATTCAAAGCTAGCTTCAAAATCCTGTAGCAATTATCAGGGAGCAACGCTAGGTCAAACCAAAATCATCCAGGAAATTCACAAACAGCAAATTGAAAATTGAAACCAACACTTACTGGTCTTACTTTGTCCAGAAGAGGCATGCCTTTGCTCTGAACAGCATGAAACTGTAACTGGTTAAATTCTGTGGCAATTCTCTCCAAAATCTGTCCAGTCCAGAGAGGGCTAGTAGAGACAATTAGAGAAGTGTAATTCCCAAAGTTAATTTCTGAGCGACCACATCACCTGGTCAGCAATGCCGACTTTGGCGCCCCTTGTGCTCTTTCTTCCCAGTGTGTTCCCAGCCACAATCTGCCCCCCCCCCCCCACCACCTCCCATGCCTTACAGCGCTCAGGCACCTGCACCTGCATGCCACCAATTTTCAGGACAAACTGTGCAGCAGGCCCCAGGTGTGGGGGGTGAGGAGCGGAGATGTCATAGAAGCCACCGACGCAGCCTGGCCCGGGGTCACAGGGCCCAGGCAAGGGGATGGAGCTATTTTAGGTCAGTGTGGGTACAACTGCGTGTTTCCACTACGTTCCTTGGGCTCTCCCATTCGTGCCCTTCTTCTCCCTTCTTCTCCCATTCTCTAACCCCCTCCTCTCTCTTGCCCTGTCCTACCATTCATACCCGAATCCCCCTCCGCCTGCCTCATTCTCCCTCCCCAGTACCTCCCCAGTACCAACTACTGCTATCTCCTCAATCAGCTAAAACTGACTGCCTAGCAGCAACCTGGGAAATCCCTCAGAGCAGCGGACTCCAAGTTTACATTTACCCAACTGTAGAAAGAGCAAGCTCGGTGCTCTGGGAGCTGGTGAGAAATCACTCACAGTGCATCTGCCATCAAGTGGACTGGATACACTTCCCTCCTGCCCCCCCCCCCCATTAGAAAGCATCAACCCCATTCAAAAGGAAGCCGAACAGAGAAAGAAAATAAAATAAATAAATAAAGGCCCCAAAGCCCCTGCTGGGCTCTATGAGGCATCCCACATCTGAGGATGGGCAGTCAGGTAGTGAGGAAACACACTGTAAGGAAACCCAAAATGTCTGGAGACCCGCCGTGGTGTGCCCAGTCCCGGAGCATCAGAACTAATGTGGAGGGAAGGTAAGCGCTCGGCAAGACCAATGCTGCTGAAGCCTAATCCCAACCTCTACTGACTGATCCCATGCGCATTTCCTATTTATCCTTATCTCAGCGTTTCTGGGCCTGGCCAGCAGGATGGATTTACCGTGCGCCAACGCTGCTCTGGCTTTCCTGACTCTAGAGCTCAGAGCTGCTCTTCTCAAGAAAAAAAGTCCTCCAATGTAATGCTGAGCAAGAAAGCGCACAATGTCTCTTTATCAAGGACAGCGTTGCAAAGGGACAGGATTGTAGACATAGAGCTCACTGAGGTGTTTCTATCTGAGGAGCACAGCGGCAACGGCAAAGACAGGAAGAACACTGGAGGGCCAGCTCCCCAGGGGCCGAACGTGGACGTGGCTGGAGGGGCTGCAGGTGCTGCCGAGGGCTGCAGCGAAGCGGAGCCGCTGGAGACACATGGGCTGCAGAAGGGCCGCACACCTAGTGTCTGCTAAGTGCGGATGAATGGGGGCAGAAGCATGAGTGCAACGGGCTAGAGACACAAGCACAGTGGGGGCTGACCACTTAGTTGAACGCCTTGATGTGAAAGGGGTCAGAGACCCTGGACCAGAGAATCACTTCCTTTGGGATGTGTCCGTTCTTAATCTCTATCATGAGACATGTGGAGCATATGGTCTCTCAAGTTCCTTCCAAAATCTAAAACCTTAATTCCTAAAATTTAGAAACCTAACTCCGCCTGCAGGAGGAAGGACTGTTAGCCTCACAGGACAGAGCATGCAGGGCACCAGGTGACCTTGATGCGGGCAGCCCAGCTGGTATGTGCAGGACCACTGCACTACTACTGTGCGTCTCACGGTGCTGACAGGACCTAACTACTCATTTTCTGAGTCACTCATTCACCCTGGCTGATTGAAAATTCACACTAGGAAGGGAACAAGACAATCACAGTATAACAAAGAGAGCCATCATCTTTTTTCTACTTCATAAGCTTTTTATTTCCTGTTTGTAAATTTCAACTGGATGTGTCCTATACTGTTTCATAATAATATAATGCTGGTGCAAAATACATCAATGGTAATACTCTGGGCATGTCTAGGGGAAAAAATGAGATGGAAAAAAAACAAGATGAATGGTAGGTATGCCTTAAAGATCAACAGGATTTTGCTAGTACTCAGGGAAGGTGATTCCAAATATAAAACTTTTCCACTGGAAGCATACTGACGTGTTGGAACTGTGGTCTCTAACCAAAGGGTTTATAGGAATGTGTTATAGACTTCACCATTTCATGCTCTCCACTTTCCTGGAGCTACATTCAAAAACACTAAGCCACAAACCTGGATTTTTTCTTGTTCAGAAATGAATTCTAAATAAGCCCTCCCCGCCTAATTAGGCTGGATGTGAAGTATTAATTTATGTGCTACTTAGTTTAAAAAAAAAATGCTTACCTGCTTGCTTCTAGTGCAGAGGTTTCTTTAGAACTTTGTGAATTTAAGATTTTTTCAATTTTTTCAACTGATCGAATAACTTGTATAAGCCTCAACACACACATCTATAAAAATAAAAATTAAGCAAACAAAAAAAGTCACCATCTTTACTTTTAATCATCTTTATTTCCCATGCTAAATGCAAGAAAATATAAGACCAAAAGGCAACTTCAAATATATAGGACATGCTATATTTTGAATATTTCTATGAAACACAGAATTGTCAAGAATGCAAATCTTAGTTCTAGAATAAGCATACTTCAATATTCTATTGCAAGTTTATAGAAAACAAAAACCCTAGACTTTGCTTTCTCATATTCTATACTCTTATTTCTTCTCTTTCCCATCCTGAATCTTTCTATGGGCTTTTCTTTCCTATTTTTTTAAAAAAAGATTTGTTTATTTGAGAGAGAAAGAGAGAGACTGCATGTATGCGTACAGGGGAGGGGCAGAGGGAGAGAGAGAATCTCGAGCGACATCCTGCTGAGCACAGATCTCAATGCGGGGCTCAATCTCATGACCCTGAGATCATGACCTGAGCCAAAATCAAAAGTCGGACGTTTAACCAACTGAGCCACCAGGTGCCCCTCCATTTGTTTTCTTATGGCCCTTTCTTTATTCATGTTTTAACTTTGGCTTCCGATCATACTGACCCTCTCAGTTTACATGTGCATATACCTATATGCCCAAGCACCAATTCATTAAAGACCTTTTATACTACAAATGTTATCAAAGGGGTTGAGGGACATTATGAAAACTCTCATCCTTAAAGAACAAAAAAATACAAAGTCATCCATTCAATAAATAGTTACTGAACACCCCTGGGAGCTTGACATTCGCCCTGATGGGGGTCGGTGGGGAGGGGGACACAAGAAAATAAGGCAAGAAAAACACCCTGCTCTCACAAAGCTTACTGTTTTGTCTGGAAGCGCACGACAAGCATTCTTTGGACAAAAGCTGTGAGGAGATCTAGAGGCGAATTAAACAGAAGGTCCCTCAAACAGGCTTCTCCCCACTGAGATTTTAACAAATATGCTAATAATACACATAGAAAACATTGTACAGAGCAGCAGGCGAGAGTCAGAAGCCCAGACTCCCAATGCCCGCTGTGCCCCTACATCGTTATGATCATGAATGACATCGGGGACACTTGAAACTGGAGACAACACTAAGGGGTGCACTCCCGGGGTGAGCCCTCGGATGTACGGAGCCGTTGCCTGTCTCGCACACCTGAAAGTAAGCCAACACTGCATGCTAAATACTGGGAATCGAAAAAATTATAGTGAACACTAGAACATAAAGAATGCAGAATCAAAAAATAACAACAAACCTGCGGCAGAATCCTGAGTTTGCTTTGGAAAGCCCACTTCTCCCCTAGTCTCTAATATAGGCCTATTTTCTTTATAGGGCCGCTGACAATTTTTTACAGTCGTTAACTGTCAAGCGCTGCACCGACAACAGTTATCACTGTTTCTTGTTCTGGAAAAAGTAGGTGATCTTGAGATCGTGTGGGTACCTCTAAAATTCAGTCTCATTATTTCAAGTAGATAACATGACATAATGTGTAAAGTGCACATGCATAAGAGCTTTGAAAAAAAGCTGAATAGTGCTGACAAGTACGTGGGGATAAGAGGAGAGGGCTTCAACTGGCATGCAGCATAAGAAATCTACTGGAGGGTACCTTTTTCTTCCTTATGTCCTCTTGTTTACACATTCGTTCATCTACTGCCTGAATTCCTTCACTGACAGATGACCTGAGACTCTTTAAAAGAATAAGAAAGAAAACGTATTACAGACATTGTTTTGTCACGTTATCAAGTTCCTACATCTCATTCAATTCCACAGAACTTAATACCTGCGCACCAGTACTATGCAGATATTGACAAAAACATGATATACCAGACACAGTTACTGTTGAGGGGACTCATGATCTGGGGGCATAATGACATGAAGGCAGGGTCGCATGGCCAGAAGAAGAATGACACATATACAGTGAAAGTTATGGGGATGAGGGGGCTTAGAATGGAGAACAGATAATATGAAGCAAAGTACAGGCCAGTCTGGAAATGTGACGGGGCTCGAATCGGACTCTGAAAGCCATGTGTACACAGCTGCCGAGGTGGGGAGGGGATGGGGAGCAGATGTAAGTGCAGACACACTCAGGGGCAGGGTCAGACAGGTACACAGCCGTGTGCACTGCAGGCTTCCTTCTGGAGAGCAGCAGAAATAGGAAGGGAGGGCCAACTTCACTGAGATGAGGTCTTTAGATTGTGCACATTTTGGAGAACGAGAGAATGTCAAAGCACTGATGCATGATGATGAAATGTGGGTATGGAAATACCAGGAATCAAGAATGAAGAACAGAAGACCAGAAAAAGGCAGAGCGCAGAGGTGGAGAAACTTGTCCAGAAGCTAATGAATAAAGAGATAATTAGGAATTAGGGCCAAAACCAAGGTTAACAGTAACAACTAGAATAAAGTAGGCATATCACAAAAATTCCACAGGAAGGTGAATTAATTCACTCAATCAACATTATGAAACCCCTCCTGGACGTCAGTATTGTGGAAGCCCACAGGGATACAATGAAGACAGATATAGTCGTATCCCTCAGTGGTCTGAGAATCTCACAGAACAGCTTCAGAGTTGGGACCAGAAAGGGAGGTCAGGCCTGTGGCTGAGCAGGACCAAAGTGGCCATAAAGACGGGCCATGGAAAAGGGAGGGGATACGGTGATGGCAGGGGGTGAGGCGGGATGGGAGCCTGTTCCAGTAGAGCACATCTGCCTCCAGGGAGGGGGTTTGAGAGAAGAGTTGGAGGCCAAAGGAAGGCTAGGCTTGGGAAACAACACCACTATGAGGCCCCGGGAGGAAGAGGCACACCAAGGAGGTGGCGGGAGAGCCACACAGCGGCTGGTGTGGAATCCAACAGCGGACCATGAAAATCCCTTCCATTCCAAGGAAAAGTATCTTTAACAAGATTTTGTAAAATTCAAATGAGACATAAGCCATGGAAAGTATTGGCTAGCTCAAGACACAACTCAAGATTTTTACCTCTTTCACGAACTCTTTCCTGCCTGCCCTTCCCCTAGGCTTCTCAGCACTGATATTTCCGTTACTCTGCATTTTTCTTGGTTCTAACCGTGTACTGTGTCTTCCCTTAAATTATGTTCTCCTTATATTCTCTCTAGGATGCAGGCACTGTCTTAGGGGAGGGATGCACAAGGCCACTCAAGCTAGAGGAGACACACAAGGAAGGATGGTGTCGTTTATGACAAGTTTACGACAGGGCATCAGAACGGACAGAGGCTGTAAGTTCAGGGCACCAGACACAGACGGGGGGGGGGGGGGGGGGGGACAGGGCAGCACAGTATTCTGTTAGATGTGATGCCACAACTTCCCCTCCACTGTTCACCCAGGTGGAGTTCCTATTCCCAATGGCTTAGAGGTGGGGAGTCCCATTCCCACAACAGAGATTTTTCTGAGAGAACATTCAAATGTAACATTTATTAAGTACTACATTTTATTTATATTATCCTTCAGTTCCATTAGGGATTACATAGCTTTTGTAGATCAGCCCAGGAACTTAACCACACGTAGATTACATGGGGGGGGGGGGGATATTTATAAGATTATAAACTGTTAAAATACAAGTCATTTGTAAGTTATAAACCACTTACATATGACCAAAGTGGCATTAATAAGTTGAATTAGGAAATATGCTTCCTCTCCCCTAACATTTTAAGGCTGTCTACTCTGAGAATATATTTTCTTCAAATCGAACATGTTTTTTTTGAGGTTTTTAGCATATGCAAAAACAAAATCATTTACAACTCTTTTGAAGTGAATATTATAATCAGAATCATTAAAATACAACCACCAGTACCACCAAACTAACAGATGAAAAGAATTCTTAGAGAAAAGCCGACAAGGACAACATGTGTCACAGTAGACTGTTTTCATTAGTTGGGGACTTACCAGAACTTCTTCTCGTAACTGTCCCAAAGGCACAGAAAGCTGATTGAGGGCTTTGTCCATGCCAACCTAAAGGCAAAACCAGGTTGGCACAAACACATCACAATAAGGAGTAATAGTGACATATCTATTTAATGATCAAAGTAGTACCAGATTTAAGTTATTTTTTTGGCACAACCGTATTTTGCTACGTAACTAGCTAAATAACAGAAGTGTTATTTGGCCATTAATGTTGCTCATAGAATATGAAAAAATCTGTTGAAATACATGAAACTATAAAAATAAGGGAAGTCATGAGAAACAGAAGTTTCCTTAGGAACAATTTGCCTTTAGATGACATTTTAAATGAATGTGAAAAATTTTCACAGAAGGTGAACAGTTCTCTGTCTGTAAGATGATACTCAGCCAGCTGATGTGAAGTGAAGTCTGATGGGCTACATCTCTCTTAAACATTATTATAACCCTTGAGAAAAACAGAAATTAAACATAACAGAAGTAAAATTTTCTAGGTTTCTAATCCTATTGGGACATTTATCTTAGTGGTATATTTCCCAAAAGCAAATGTGCATCATTAATTTTAATGCTTCTTGAAACTCCCATGGAGCTGCAACTTTCTGTGCTTCTCTGGACAAACAGATTTAAATCAAAATGAAACATCAACAAGGAGATTTTCTGCCAAGTAACAAAAACATTTTTTTTTAAAATTTTTAAATTTTATTTATTTATTTGACAGACAGAGATCACAAGTAGGCAGAGAGAGAGGAGGAAGCAGGCTCCCCACTGAGCAGAGAGCCTGATGTGGGGCTCAATCCCAGGACCCTGGGATCATGACCCAAGAAGGCAGGGGCTTTAACCCACCGAGCCACCCAGGCACCCCACAAAAAACATTTCTAAACAGCTTTTACAAACAACTGATAAGCTCACTGCAAATCATTCTTATATTTTTATAAAACCAAACTTTTTAAATATCAATATTGGCCAATGTTCCCTCAACCTAGCTCTGGCTAACAGATACACCTGGGAGTAAATTAAACATTTCTGTAAGAGTGGTGGATATCTGCTCCTACAAATAAATTAGTCTAAATCAAGGAAGACTTCAGGGTAATCACTTAGCAACTAACAAAACAACCCCTTGGGTATTATTATCCTTTACTTTTCACTGTTGACTAATGAATTTGAAACATAATCAAACTAGAGCAGCCTTAAATGAATAAAAACTAAAACAAACAAAAAAATGTATTCCAAAAAGTTTAGTTCTTTTATTAATGAAACTGGTAATTTCTTCAAGTTTCTGGTAGGGTTGGTGGGGTAATCAACTGAAAGGTATCTAAAAACTCTGCCCTTTTAATAAATATGAAGGAGAGAGAAAGTGTGTGTGTGTGTTTATAGGACTTGCAAATTTCAGGTTTACCAGGTTTGTGGAAAGGTTGACAAAATCTGCATAATCCTTGTTAATGAGCTCGACCATGGCTGTTTTAAGAAGTTTATAGTAGAGTTCCAGATCCGCTCTTAGTTCCTCCAGCTGGACACGCTTCCTACAGTCAGACACAAAATGATCGACGTCGAAATCTTCCTGAAAATCAAACCAGAAAGAAAAAATGATTGCACTGATACCACATTTTACATATAAAAATAAATTCAGAGAAAGAATAAGAGAGAAACACCATTCTGTTCATTTAAGAGGCCGTATTACTGCAGGGGAGCACACACAGGGACATCAGGGGGTCTGCTCACTTCCTAAGACTGTGGGAAAGGGGGCCCCTCGCCAAGACCATTCTCTCCTGTTGCCTAACTCTACAGGCATTTTCTTTCTTTAATTATACATTTCAAAGAGGCTCTTCTCAAAATAGAAACAGATTTTTCTTCTTAATTTTAAAAGTAACAAATGTTCACTGTCAAACTTTCAACCAGCAAAGAAATACTTATATGAGAGTAAAAAAAAAAAAAAAAAAATCACCCACTCTCTTATGCTCTGCAGTTAAGCACTGTTAATGTTTGTTTATTTTTCTTCACTATTTAACACTGCGATTCACATCCTTCCAGATTTTGTTTTGGTCTTTCTCTTTACTTTTTTTTTTTTTTTTTAAGATTTTTATTTATTTGAGAGAGACTGAGAGAATGAGTGGGAGGAGGGGCAGAGGGAGAAGCAGGCTCCCTAAAATCATGACCTCAACCAAAGGCAGACGCTTAACTGACTGAGCCACCCAGGTGCCCTAGTCTTTCTCTTTAAAATATAAACTACTTTTGGGGCACCTGGGTGGCTCAGTGGGTTAAGGCCTCTGTCTTCAGCTCAGGTCATGATCCCAGGGTTCTGGGATCAAGCCCAGCATTGGGCTCTCTGCTCAGCAGGGAGCCTGCTTCCCCTGTCTCTCTCTCTGCCTGCCTCTCTGCCTACTTGTGGTCTCTGTCTGTCAAATAAATAAATAAAATATTTAAAAAAATAAAATATCAATTACTTTTTAAAGAAACTGACATATAATGGACACGTTAGTTTCAGGCGTACAACATAAAAATTCCATATTTTTATCTGTTGTGAAATGATCACCCTAAGACTAGTTAACATCCATCACCAAACATATACATTTTTTTCTTGTGCTGAGAACTCTTAAGCTTTAGCAAATTTAAATATATAATAATATACTATGCAGACATCGAAAGAAAGGAAATCTTGCCATGTGCAATGATGTGGATGGAACTAGAGGGTATTATGCTGAGTGAAATAAGTCAATCAGAGAAAGACAATTATCATACAATCTCCCTGATATGAGGAATTTGAGAAGCAAAGTGGGGGGTCTGAGGGTAGGGAAGGAAAAAAAATGAAACAAGACTGGATTGGGAGGGAGACAAACCATAAAAGACTCTTAATCTCACAAAACAAACTGAAGGTTGCTGGGGGGAGGGGTGTAGGGAGAGAGTGGTGGACATTGGGGAGGGTTATGTACTATGGTGAGTGCTGGGAAGTGTGTAAGCCTGACAATTCACAGACCTGTAACCCTGGGGCTAAAAATACATTATATTTCGAATAAAAAATAATAAAATAAATATACAATAATACACAGTATTATTTACTACAGTCACCATGATGTACATTACATCCCCAGGGCCATCTTATTAACTGGAAGTTTATACCACTGGGCCCCTTCATCTATTTCCTCCACAACCCCATCGCCTCTGGCAACTACCAATCTGTTCTCTGTGACTTCATTTTGTTTTGTTTTTTAGGTTCCACATGTGAGGGAGATCATACAGTTTTTCTCTTTCTCTGTCTGACTTATTTCACTCAGCACAATATCCTCAAGGTCCATCCATATTGTTGCAAATGGCAAGACTTCCTTCTTTTTATGGTTGAGTAATATTCCATCATATACACACACATTTTCTTTATCTATTCACCCGTCGGTGGACACTTTAGTTATTTCCAAGTCTTGGTTGTTGTAAATACTGGGATACTCACTACCGGGAGTGTGAGTCTTGCTGGCCACTAGAGCCAGGTGATCTAGAGGTATTCCCTGGGTAGCAACTGCAAACCTCGGGGCATCATACGAGCATTCAAGCTCCTTTCTGGGAGATACCAGAAAGCAGAAGCGAGGCAGAGGGACAGCGCAAAGATGGCACCTGTCAGCTCCATCTTTGGGGAATACCTTACTAGGCCCCCAGATCCATGTTAAATTAGATGCCTGCCCCTCAGGGCCCTAAGATAAGCAAATGAGCCTCTTTCACAGAAATCTGAACGCATTTCAGTCTGCTGCTTCTGTGCTGAGTTCCAGGGTGGATGAGTCTACTCACATAACTGCTTTAAGAACTGTTTCTCAGTTTGCTCTAGCCTTGTGGGTCTCATGGGTGCAAGCTCTGATGGCTTTCAAAGCTGGATGTTTTGGGGTCTTGTCTCTTAGATGTAGGTCTTAAAAGTTAGGGTGCCAGAAGTGGGGATCAAACCCTTTGCTCCTCAGGGAGAAGCCTGGGGTGTTGAGTACCCTCCCAAATCCCAGGTCGCTGTACCAGGGGTGGGGTTTATGGCAAGACTGATTCTTACTTCAACATAGGTTTTTTTTCTTACTCACCTAATGTGTACAAGTCACTCAGCTAGTTGTAGGGTTTTTTCCACAGGAAATTTTTTCATATGGAGCTATAGATTCAGTGTGTATTTGATAGAAGAGATGAGTTCAAGATCCTCCTATGCTACCATCTTGAACGGAAACCCCAGACCTTCTCTATGTATGTGTGTACACACACATATGTGTACACACACACACACACACACACACAAATACTCATGCTCTTCTAAACTATTTCCCATCTAGGGGCACCTGGGTGGCTCAGTGGGTTAAGCCTTTGCCTTCAGCTCAGGTCATATCTCAGGGTCCTGGGATCGAGCCCCGCATTGGGCTCTCTGCTCAGCGGGGAGCCTACTTTCCCCCCTCTCTCTGCCTCCTTGTGATCTCTCTCTGTCAAATAAATGAAATCTTAAAAAAAGAATAAAAAAATAAAAACCCATTCTATAAAAAATTTTTTTCCCATCTAAAAATATAACTTCAATGTCTTTTCATAAAACACATACATTTCTATTAATATTTTATGTGGATGCTGAGTGTCCCATTGAACAGATGTTCCAAATCTTTCATAACCTATTTTCAAGTATTGGTCTCACAGGATTAGCTATGCTGTGTTTACCCTTTACAATACTGTGATGCCCTGGTAGGCTTATATGCTTAGAGGCAATAAATTACTATCTATTTCCCCTGTGACTCTGCTACTCACTGACCTGTTTAGTCAGCAAGAATCAAATGTGATGATTCCCAAACTAGTTAAGGACACCTACACTTACTTCGTAATTATACAGCTGCATTAAACACTATGTAAACCAACAAAATATGACTGCAAAAAAAAAAATCACTGTTCTTTTGAAAACTAAGACAGCTACTTTGGAAAGATTTGATACAAAGAAATCAATAAGAAAATTTTTGCTAAGTTAGGTATGGGTGAGATGACCAGGTACCAGGTAGGGAGGGGGTGATCACAGGATTCTCACTCAATTCAGTTAAAGAAACTGAAACTGAATGCAAAAAAGACAGCATAGAAAGCTTTTTAAAAAAAGATTCTTTTTATTTATTTGAGACACAGACAGAGAGTATGAGCAGGGAAAGGGGCAATGGGAGAAGGAGATTTCCTGCTGAACAGGGAGCCCAATGCAGGACTCCATCCCAGGACCCCGAGGTCATGACCTGAACCGAAGGTAGATGCCTAACCTATTGAGCGACCCAAGTGCCGTGACAACTTAGAAATCTAATCAGCAGGCCAGTTTCCAGAGAAAAAAGACCTGGCACTGCTTCAATGGAGAATAAATGTACATATATTTTTTCCAAATAAAATGCTAAAAACTACATGTACCATTCCCTAAGAGTACTTGTTTAAACTGACTTTCTTAGTTAATCAACCAAAGACTGACCCTGATAGTGTCGGAGAGGAGGACTTCATACCAAACCGTAATTTCACAGTCATCTACTGAAAGCCACCTGCTTCTTAAACTGGGGCCCAAATTAGCCTGGACCTTTCTCTCCTGAGACCATCTCAGACCTTACATCATAGTTATGTAATACATCACGGGAGGGGGTCTTGGTTCATAATCCTGGCCATCCTACTCACCAACTGTATACCTTTAGGTCGATCACTTTCTCTGCCTCAGTTACACATTGTTGAAGTTCTGAACTTCATGATAGCATTCTAAATTGTATAACTGGGGTGCCTGTGTGGCTCAGTTGGCTCAGGTCATGATCCCAGTCTCTTGGGTTCGAGTCCCACATCAGGCTCTCTGCTGAGCAAGAAGCCTGCTGCTTCTCCCTCTGTCCCTCCCTCCTATTCCCACACTCACTCACTTTCAAATAAAATCTTAAATAAATGAATAAATAAATAAATCATATAACTTAGCCTCAATGAACAAATGTTATTAGGTAATATTAGTACTCAACTTACCATTTATGTATTTGTTCTCAGATAAACAAAAGTTCCGTAACAAATAACTCGGAACATCTGTAATTACTGGGTTAGGCAGCTTTTGATGTGAAAAGCAAACCCAAACACAGAGTACCATAATAGAGACCCATTTCACTTACCAAGCATGTTTTTACTTTATAGTAAATGGTTTTACTTTATAGTAAATGGTTTTACTTTGTAGTGTAGATTTCCCAAGTATTTAAAAAGAAAGTATTTACAACCCATACATTTATGGTCAACTGATTTTTCACAAGGATGCCAAGACCATTTAATGGGGGAAAAACAGTCTTTTTGAGTGCCTACTACTGGGACAAGTGAAAAAGAATGAATTTGGAACAGCAACTTCACACATACACAAAAATATAACTCAAAATGGATCAAAGATTTAAATGTAAGAGTAAAAACTATAACACTCTCAGAGAAAACAGGTGAAAATCTGTATGACTTTGGATCGGGCAAAGCTTTCTTAGACATGATGCACAAAGCAATAAAAAATATTAGATAAGCTGAACTTGATCAAAATAAAAACTTTCATGTGTCAAAGGATACTACGGAGAATGTGAAAAGACAACCCACAGAATGGGAGAGAGTATCTGCAAATCATTTGTCTGACAAGGACCTAATAACCAGAATATGCAGAATATGCAAATACAGTCTTACAACTCAACAACAAAAAGACAAATAACCTAATTTAAAAACAAGCCAAAGACTTTTGAATAGACATTTCTCCAAAGATGATACACAGACGGTCAAGAGCACACATCAGGATGTTCGACATCCTTAGTCATTGGGAAAATGCAAATCAAAAGCACAAGGAGATGCCATGTCACACCCACTAGGACAACTATGGTAAAATAAGAAAAAGAAAAAGAAAAGAAGAAGAAGAAAAGTGCTGGCAAGAAGGCAGAGAAGCTGGAATCTTCCTGCATTGCCGGTGAGAATGTAAAATAGTGTGGCAAAGGCAGCAAACAGCTCGGTAGATCCTCAAGAAGTTACATGTACAATTACCCAGCGATTCTAAGTCTAGGGGTATGACACCGACAGAACTGGCAACAGATGTTCCTGCCACAACATGTACATGCATGTGCACAGCAGCGCTGCTCGTAACAGCCAGAAGAGTATATACCCAACGTCCATCAACTGATGAATGGATACATAAAATGTGGAAGAGCCTCTTACACAACCATAAAAAGGAATAAACTGTTACATGCTACAACAGGAGTGAAGTCTGAAAACATTCTACTCTCAGGTTAAAGGAAGCCAGACACAAAAGGTCACGTATTTAAATGACTCCACTGATATGAGATGTTCCAGAAGATGCAAATCCATAAAAACAGAAAGTAGATTCATGATTGCCAGGGAATAAGGGGAGGGGAGAATTGGAACTAAGAGGTTTATTTTTCAGGTGATGGAAGTGTTCTGGAATTAGACAGTAGTGATGTATGTACCACATACACAGAGAAGAGTACACTTTAAAATGGCAACTATTATGCTTTGTGAATTATATTTTGATGAAAAATGAAACAACTTAAATATCAACAAGTTAAATGCTAGGATACATTAAAAAAAAATCCAAAGTAACACTAATCACAGGAACAATGGAGTAGCTACATGAATTTCAGACAAAGCAGATTTCATAGCAAGGAAAATTATCAGGCATAAAGAGCAGCATTACATAAGGATAAAGAAATCAACTGACCAAGAAAACACAATTATCCTTAACGTATGTGTGCCTGATCAACACAGGTGAGACACAACCTAACAGAATGCAGGGAGAAATAAACAACTCCAGTATCACAGCTGGTGACTTCAACACTTCTCCATCAGTAATGGGCCGATCGAGCAGCAGGGTAACAAGGATCTGACAGATGCAGCCATTCAGTCCAGACATGGCGCACTGAACACCACCATTAATAACCGTACAACAGACGACCACAGACAACTTTGCCCAGTAATAGCGCGACACACATCCTTCTTAAGCTCATATGGAACACCCATCAAGACAGAGTAATTCTGGGCCATAAAACGCAACAAAATTTTAAAAATAAAAATTACACCAAGTATGTTCTCAGACCACAATGGAATTAAAAATCAGTAACAGAAAGATAGCTGAAGAAGTCCAAAATACATGGAGATTAAATGACACAGGAGACAAGTCTCAACAAAATATAATGTAGCAAAATGTGTGGGATGCTGCTTAAAGGGAAAATACAGTATTGAAAGCCAATATTAGAAAAAAAGGATTAAAGTCAATGATCTAAGCTTCCACTTTAGGTAACAACAACAAAATCATATCTAAAGTAAGGAGGGGCGCCTGGGTGGTTCAGCTGGTTAAGCATCTGCCTTTGTCTCAGGACATGGTCCCAGGGTCCTGGGACAGAGCCCTGCATCAGGCTTCCTGCTCAGGGAGGCTGCTTCTCCCTCTCCTACTCCTCTGGCCTGTATTCCCTCTCTCACGAACTCTCTCTGTGTCAAATAAAATCTTAAAAAAAAAAAAATCTAAAGGAAGTAGAAAAAAACAAAAATTAGAGCAGAAATCAATGTAATTAAAACCAGGAATTTTTTTTTTAAATCAATAAACCCCAAGTCTGTTTCTTTGAAAACATCAATAAAACAGATAAACCCTTAGCCAGGCAAACAAAGAAAAAAAGGTAGAATGGGGCGCCTGGGTGGCTCAGTGGGTTAAAGCCTCTGCCTTCCACTCAGGTCATGATCCCAGGGTCCTGGGATCAAGCCCCACATCGGGCTCTCTGCTCAGCAGGGAGCCTGCTTCCCTTCTTCTCTCTCTGCCTGCCTCTCTGCCTACTTGTGATCTCTGTCTGTCGAATAAATAAAATCTTTAAGAAAAAAAGGTAGAAGACATAAATTACTAATATCAGATGAAAGAAGGGAGGGCTACTGCTAACAATCCCAATCACTGTAAATTCAAGCAAACACTTATGGAAGAAATACTACGTGATTCTGTAAAATCTCTTCCAGAAAGTAAAACTAGAAGGAATATGTCCTAAATCATTCTAGGAGATCATCATTACCCTGACACCAAAACCGATACTGCAAGAAAAGAAACTACAAACTAGTATCTCTCATGAACACAGACACAAAAATCTTCAACAAAAATTAGCAAATAAAAGCAAACAGTATATTAAAAAATTATACACCAGGATCATGTAGGATTTATTCCAGGTATGCAAGTCTGGTTCAACGTTAGAAAATCAATGTGATCCATCACATCAACAGAAAAAAAAAATCACATGATCATATCAACGAAGGAAGGAAAAAAACATTTAACAAAATCCACACCTCTTCATTATTAACCCTCAGGAAACTAGGAATAGGAGGACTTCCTCAACTTGATAAAGAATGTCTCCAAAAATCCACAGCTAACATGATATTAATACTGAGAAAATAGAAGACAAGGAATCAAGGCAAGGATGTCCCTCTTACTACTACTATTCAACACTGTACTGGAAGGCCAAACTAATGAAATAAGATAACAAAAGAAAATAAAAGGTATACAACCTGGGAAAGAATAGAACTTTGTTCACAGATGACATGACTGTCTACAGAAAATACAAAGACTTCACACCCCACACCCACACCCACACCCTCCTAAAACTAGTCAAGTGATTATAGCAAGACTGCATGATACACAGTTAAAATACAAAAGTCAATTGCTTTCCAATGATGTATCAGACAAAGGGCCAGTATTCAAAATTTATAAAGAATTTATCAAACTCAACATCCCAAAAAACAAAAAAATCCAGTCAAGAAATGGACAGAAGACATGAACAGACCAAAGAAGACATCCAAATGGCCAACAGACACATGAAAAAGGGCTCCATATTACTCAGCATCAGGGACATACAAATCAAAACCACAATGAGATACCACCTTTCATCAGTCAGAATGGCTAAAATTAACAAGTCAGGAAACGACAGATGTTGGCGAGGATGCGGAGAAAGGGGAATCCTCCTACACTGTTGGTGGGAATGCAAGCTGGTGTAGCCACTCTGGAAAACAGTACGGAGGCTCCTCAAAAACTTAAAAATGTAACAACCCAACGACTTAGCAATTGCACTATTAGATGTTTATCCAAAGTACACAAACATAGTGATTTGAAGGGGCAAAAGCACCCCAAAGTTTATAGTTAAACTATGGAAAGAGCCTAGATGTCCATCAACATATGAATGGATAAAGAAGATGTGGTATGTACACACACACACACACACACACATTACTCAACCATCAAAAAAGACAAAATCTTGCCATTTGCAAGGACATGGATGGAACTAGAGGAAGAAAGACAAATACCATATAGTTTCAGTCACATGTGGAACTTAAGAAACAACAGATGAAAATAGGGGAAGGGAAGGAAAAATAGAAACAGACAGGGAGGCAAATCACAAGAGACTCTAACTACAGGAAACAAACAGAGGGTTACTGGAGGAGAGGGGAAGGTTGGGGTAACTGGGTGAGGGGTATTAAGGAGGGCACTTGTTGGGATGAGCTCTGGGTGTTGTATGCAAACAATGAATCACGAAATTCTAACCATGAAACTAAAAGTACACTATATGTTAACGAAATTGAATTTAAATAAAGAAAATTTAAAAAGTCAATTGCTTTCGCATATACCAACAATGTACAAGTGGAATTTGAAGCTAAAAACACAAGACCATTTACATTAGCAGACAAAAAAAATTAACACGTAGGTGCAAATCTAACGAAATATGCACAAGATCTATGTGAGAAAAAGTATAAAATTCTGATGAAAGATAACAAGCAAGGTAAGATGTGAAGTGGAAAGAAAGTCCATAATCTTGGGTAAGAACACTCAATACTGTTAAGAGGTCAGTTCTTCCCAAACTGATCGACAGACTCCATGCAATCCCAATCAAAATGCCAGTAAGTTATTTTGTGGATACCAACATGTTGACTCTAAAACTTGGATGGAAAACTGGAAAACCAAGAGTCCCAGAGTATTCAACAAAATATTAAAGAGGGGGAAAAAAGGAAATTGAGGATTGCCACCACCCAATCTCAAGACTTACTATTAGGTGCTTGGCAAAAGAGAAAGGTGCTTGGAACAGAGTGGAGAGCCCAGAAAAACATCCACACACACAGGCAAAGGCAACTCAATGGCAAGGACAGTCTTCAACAAATGGAACCAAACAATGGGAAATCGATAAGAAAAAACAAAAAAATGAAAAGAATAAAAACAAACTTTTCACACCTTTCACAAAACCTAAACGTAAAATGCAAAACTTCTTAAAGATGACATAAGAAAAAATGCAGGGATCCTTGGATTTGGCAATGACTTTCCAGATATAAAACCAAAAGCATGATCTACAAAAGAAAAAATTGATGAGAGGGACTTTGTTAAAACAAAACTTCTCTGTAAGAGAATGAAAAGACCAGTCACAGAGTAGAGAAAATATCTGCAAAACACATCTATGGTAAAGGACTTAAAACCAAAAATAAAATATAAAGAAGTCTTAGTAGCAATAAGAAATCAAACCTAATTTAAAAATGTGAAAAGAGCGGTGGCTGGGAAGCCCAGTCAGTTAAGCATCTGCCTTTGGCTCAGGTCCTGGGGCTGAACCCCACACTGGGCCCCCTGCTCAGCGAGGAGCCTGCTCTTCCCTATCCCGCTGCCTGCTGCTACCTCTCCGTGTGCGCTGGTTTGTAAGCATCAGGCTGGGCTTTTGCACACCTCTGTCAGGGGAGAGTTTGGGGTGCGTGGCTTAGGCTTTGAAACAATGGCGCGGGTCAAAGAGTGCCGGCCGGGCCTTTGTAACTCTGGGGAGCAGGAGGGACAAGCGTGCATATCTCAAGCTTTGTGGTAGGGCTTGTGCGTTCTGCCCACTGGCGTGGCTCCAATCCCCTCACAGGAGCTAGAACCCACGCATTCTCGGGCACGCTGGTGGCTTAGGGACCAAGAGCTGGTTTCTCCGCCGCACTCTTTCTGCCTCAGTGCCGGGGAGGCTGTACTGGGACCGGGGACTTAAGCCCCTCTCCCTAGCCACCCTGATTCCCACAATCCCCCCGCCCCCATGATCCTTTGCTCTTTTGGAGTGCTTTCAACCAGTCTCCAAGTTAATGTTGGTCCCCAGACGCAGGGCACTCTCGCTCGTATTGGGGTATTACTTTCCAACTGGTCGCCTCTGGTGGCTCCCTCCCCCTTTTGTTTATCTTCCGATATCAGTCTGCTGTTCCCATTCCGCTTTACCTGCCCACTGGCGTCTTCTGCCCCTGTAGAGATCCAGACGTGTATAATTCTGATCTCAGGCTGATTTCATGGGTGATCGGAGTTCTTTGGTAGGTAATCAGCTCACTTTGGGGTACCGGCTGAAAAGGTGCCTCCTCCTACTCCCCTGCCATCTTGTGCCCCCCGAAATTGAATTTAAATAAAAAAAATTTAAAAAGTCGATTGCTTTCGTATATACCAGCAATGTACAAGTGGAATTTGAAGTTAAAAACACAAGACCACTTACATTAGCAGACAAAAAAAAATTAATACTTAGGGGCAGATCTAACGAAATATGCACAAGATCTATGTGAGAAAAAGTATAAAATTCTGATGAAAGATAACAAGCAAGGTAAGATGTGAAGTGGAAAGTCCATAATCTTGGGTAAGAACACTCAATACTGTTAAGAGGTCAGTTCTTCCCAAACTGATCGACAGACTCAAAGCAATCCCAATCAAAATGCCAGGAAGTTGTTTTGTGGATACCAACATGTTGACTGTAAAATCTGGATGGAAAACTGGAAAACCAAGAGTCCCAGAGTAGTCAACAAAATATTAAAGGGGGGGAAAAAAAGGAAATTGAGGATTGCCACCACCCAATCTCAAGACTTACTATTAAAGCTATAGTGATTAAGACAGAAGGTGGTTGGCAAGAGACAGGTGTTTGGAACAGAGTGGAGAGCCCAGAAAAACATCCACACACACAGGCAAAGGCAACTCAATGGCAAGGACAGTCTCAACAAATGGAACCACAAAACCACAATGGGACATCGATAAGAAAAAACAATGGGACATCGATAAGAAAAAAAATAAAAGAAAAGAATAAAAACAAACTTTTCACACCTTTCACAAAACCTAAATGTAAAATGCAAAACTTCTTAAAGATGACATAAGAAAAAATGTAGACATCCTTGGATTTGGCAATGATTTTTCAGATATAAAACCAAAAGCATGATCTACGAAAGAAAAACTGATGAGAGGGACTTTGTTAAAATTAAACTTCTCTGTAAAAGACACTGTTAAGAGAATGAAAAGACCAGTCACAGAGTAGAGAAAATATCTGCAAAACACATCCATGGTAAAGGACTTAAAACGAAAAATATAATATAAGGATGTCTTAGTAGCAGTAAGAAATCAAACCTAATTTAAAAATGTGAAAAGAGCAGTGGCTGGGAGGTCCAGTCGGTTAAGCATCTGCCTTTGGCTCAGGTCCTGGGATTGAACCCCACACTGGGCCCCCTGCCCAGGGAGAAGCCTGCTTTTCCCTCTCCCACTGCCGGCTGCTACCTCTCCGTGTGCTTTTGCTGTTAATAAATAAATAGAATCTTTAAAAAAAAAGGATCTGAAAAGATGCTCAACATTGTATGTCATTAGGAAAATGCAAATTTAAACAAGGTACTATTACATATCACGTAGAATATAAAAAATCCAAAGCACTAGTAATACCAAATGCTAGCAAGGATGTGGGACAACCGAACTCTCATTCACTGTTGGGTCAGAATGCAAAATGGGAGACACTGTGTGAGACAGCTTGGCAGTTTCTCACAGAACTAAACACACTCTCATTATAAAATCAGTAATTGTACTCCTTTATATTTACCCAAAAGAGCTTAAAACTAGTGTCCACACAAAAACCTGCACACGGATGTTTACAGCAGCTTTATTCTCTGAAGTGCCAAAACTTGGAAGCAATCCAAATCTCCTTCAGTAGGTGAACAGGTACACTGTACCACACCCACACAATGGATTATTTGGCAATTAAAAAGATAAATTATTAAGCCACAAGACTTGGAAGAACCTTAAATGCGTATTGCTAAGTGAAAGACCAGTTTGAAAGGCTAAATACTATATGCTTCCAACTCTATGGCATTCTGGAAAAGGTAAAAATTAACCAACATTTTTATTTTTTATTTATTTTTTAGGTCATCTCTATACCCAATGCCGTGGCTGGAACTCACAACCCCGAGATCAAGAGTCAGATGTCCTAATGACTGAGCCAGCCAGGTGCCTCTGAAAAGGAAAAACTCTAGACAGTAAAAACATCCCAGGCTGCAGGGGTGAGGGAGGAGTGTGCAAACAGAGGAGAGGAAACAAATAGATGAGGTACAGGGGTTTCAAGGCAATGAAACTAGGCTGTAAGATACCAACACTAGGTAAATAACATTATACATTTGTCAAAACCCACAGAACTATAGAAAGAGGAGTAAACCCTAATGTAAACCATGGACTTTAGTTAATACTGTATCAATGCTGGTTCATCAGTTGTAACACATGTACCACAACAAAGCAAGGCATTAATAATAGGAGATAGTGAAATTAGAAGAAAAATAGCTTCTCTTTGTACTCAGGGGTATTTCCTATCTGAACCCAGGTAAAGTACAAATCCCCCAAAAGGTCAGAGGTTGGGAGATCACAAGAGGTGTTGGAACACAGGAAAAGAAATGAACAAACCAGACAAGTTGCAGGCAATTAAGAACCATTAACCATTAGAGAAGCAGTGACATCACTCAAAATTAAAACCAAGTAGAGTTTAAAAGTTTAGCTACTTTACTAACTAGCTGCAATCAGGGATGGCAAACAAAGACTAATTCGAAGTAACCTGGGAATTAATCATTTAAAACTTACCAAAAATCCAAAATTAGTAGCTTTAATGCTATGAAAATAACACAGAATTTGGAAAGATTGAAATTCTATAAGCTGCCAAGAAGTAAAACACTCCTTCCCGGACACATGGACTTATAAAATCACTATGTACTATCTCCACGAGAAGCAGAATCCCCCAGAACTATCACTTTGTAATGATGAGAAGTACTAAGAGGGCACATGAAATTTATGATTTCTGCCCTGAAACACGTCCCATTTCATCGAGACAAAAAAACAAAATAGTTAAGCACTAATCTGCACACTACATAGGGGTTGAAAGACAGAGAAAGTTTGTGTGAGCTCATGTATGTGTGTGTTTCCAACCATTCTTGAAAACAATGGACAACAGAGACGAATAAATGCCCCTGTACATCCCATAAATATTCCTTAAATATTTATCATGCAACTCTGGCTCTGCTCTAAGACCTGGGGACACAGTCATGAAAAGACAAGGTCTCTGCTTTTAAGGAACATATATTCTAATGCAGAAATGAGAAAATAAACATGTAAACAAACAAACATGATATTAATAAAGAGTGATCAAATAGTGATTAATGAATAGTGATTACAGCTAAAAAGAAAACAGGACACCGTAAAGGTTTGAGTGACAAATGGGATGTACTTTAACTTGGATGAACCAGAAAATATAGAACAATGAGTTGCAAGTGTGGGAAGAGTGTTCCCGCACAAGAGTGTTCAGCATGTGTACAAAAATGTCCTTGGAGCTCTTCCCTCCAGCCCCTGCTCTCAAATCTCTGACCCAGCTGGGTGGGGATATAATCTAGGACTTGTGTCTCCCAAAACTCATTCTAAATCTTTGTTCGGTGACTAAATTATTCAAGCTTGAGAAATTAAAAACATATGCTAACAAGATCTTCCCACCATCTACAGAGAGATCATCTTAAAAGCATTATGAAATAGTAACACCGAAATTCTAAGGAATTTCTGTTCAACATTTTAATCAATTTTATATCAAACTCCTTTGTTGAATTTATATACCTGTTTGACATATTTATGAAGACACACACACAAAAAAACAACAAGCCTACATTCCATAAATGTATTCATCCATCTAACAAATATTTAAGTACCTAATTACACTCTGTTCCAGCTGATTTCTTCTCTTTATCTCTTTACCCCTCAATTTAGCACCAATCATAATCTATGTAGGCTTTTAGTTCGCTTCTTGAACTTAATTTCTTGAGCTATTTAAAGGAATTATCTAGTGCTAGAGTTCTCATCACTGGTCACACATTAGAATCACTTAAGGAACTTTTTTTTTTTTTTTAAGATTTTATTTATTTATTTGACACACAGAGAGAGATCACAAGTAGGCAGAGAGGGAGGGAATCATGCTCCATGCTGAGCAGAGTGTCCCATGCAGGGCTCGATCCCAGGACCCTGAGACCATGACCTGAGCTGAAGGCAGAAGCTTAACCCTCTGAGCCACTAAGGCACCCCCTCACCTGAGGAACTTAAAAAGCCCTAAGGGCACCTGGCTGGAGCATGCAGTCACTGGAGCGTGCAGGTCTTGATCTCAGGGTTGTGAGTTCAAGTCCCATGTTGGGTATAGAGATTACTTAAAAAAAAAAAAAAAAAAGAAAAAGCCCAAGCCCCAGTTTGTGATTAATTTGTTTAAATGTTTCAAGAAATCTGATGCTAAATGTTGTAAGACTAGTTAAATAACAAAAAGATATATTTACATAATACTTCTTGGTCTCAAATTTTGAACAAAGAACTTACTAATAATCAATAACTTAGTAGGCCAACATTTTATTTAAATAAGTTTTATGATACTACAAAGAGTGAATTAGAAAATCAAAAGCAAAGAGAAATGGGCATGGTGTGAACATGGGGAAGCAAGAGAAAGCAAGAAAGTATGTGACCATGAAGCGAATGCTTAGCTCCGAGATCCTTCTCCGAGAGAAGGACAGATTAAAACCTAAAAAGAAAGAAAAGAAATATCCTGTGCACTCCAGAAAAGAGAAGTGCCCCAACATCCCTCCTGCTTTTTCCTGTATAAACACACAGCTGGGCCGCCTTACTACATCATGGTTGGTACTGACTTTATCAACTTTTTAATTTAAGCCAAACTTGACTGGGTACAGTCAATGATGGACGGGCTGTGTGCCAAGTGTACCAGTTGTACAACTGACTGTGTAATGGCTGAAACTGAGAAACTGGGGTGAAAGTATCAAGTGGCTCTAAGGATTGCGAAAGAGCCAAGATTCAAACGATTACCACGTACACACAAGACAAACTACGCAGATGACTGCTCAGTACGGAAGTAATTCAGAGTGTTACACTGTGGCATCAGCTGACCCAGACCCAGAAGATTGCTGGAGTTCCCATCATGGACATCTCTAACCGTAGGACGACACTGAGCGAATGCCAGATGATGATGCAGCCCCTCGCTCCTATTTCTTAACAGAGTTCCTCAGCTCTCCTTTACCAACGTTTCCTGTTGCCAGTTCATACAAGCAATTCTCCTTACCCAGTTCCTCTGTTCTGAGCTATGGCTAAAGACACTCACTTTTTTATGTTTTGAAACTGATTATCTTGTACCATTTTACATTTTGTTGCATCTTTTTATAAATCAGATGACCGCTCACAAAAGGAAAAAAGGAAAGGAAAGATCAAAAGGGAGGACAACAACAACAAAACACTTTTTTTGCCGGGAACCCTTCTTACCAAGTGCCAATCAGATCAACTTTATCTGATGTTACATCGTCACATCTCCTCTATCATCAGGGAAAGTAGTTCACATAAGAAAATTTCTCTATGAGTTCCAGGCTTACATTCCATATTTGGCTAATTAGAATTTTATTACTATGTCTGTCTCAAATTGATGCGGAAGAGAATGGAATCTTGTCATCAAGACGTGACATCAAACTAAGAACCCACGGGGTAAGCACTCAGCTCCTGTGACACGAAGATGGCTCCTGGGGATGGGGGACCCTGGGCAACAGTGGCTGACCTGCGGGCCTGCGGCTATCTGCCGTCTGTCACTCTTCCCTCTTCCTCCTCTGTCAGCTGCTATTTCCAGCCGCCGTCAACAAAGTCCACCACAAACAGCCATCACTTCCCTTTGGTCCTGTTTACTGTAGCTAAGCTCCAGGCCAGGAATCCAGATCACCAGCCCTGTGGGAACTTCTTCTAAGGTAAGAGGTGGCCCTATTGGTGAAATGCAGGCGCCAAGGCGTGCGGACATTGTGCCATCTTCTGCGCTATTCTTAATGTTCTGATTGTCCCACTTCCCTCAGTTCCCACCTGTGGCCTCTGGAAAGGAACATATTACAGTAGGATTTCCAAGGACTGATGCGTGGGGGTCAGGAGATCCGGCCTGTGATTAGCCCCAAATAGCTGTGTGGCTTTAAAGGAAGTCATCACACCTCAGGCCTCAGTTTCCTTACCTGAAAGCCAGGATGGACTAGAGTCTTTTCAGAGGAGCTGGCAAAGATCACATAGATAAGCACCACCTCATTATACTAACAAGCAAACAGAAGGCCAGAGGCAAGTGATTTGCCCCAAGTCAGACATAAGCAGGCAGAGGGCAGAGCCGAGGATGTTACCCACATCTGCAGGTCACAGCTAATCAGCCAGCACAGCACAAACAGATCTGAGCAGCTGCTCGTTCTTCCCCTTTTCCATTTTGTCCATCAGAATGCATGCTCCCTGCAAACAAGGACACACAGGACCTGCTTCCTGTCTCAAAATTCCCAGTTCACCCATTTAGAACAGGGAGGAGCCTCAAGGACTTACCCCCCACCACACACACACGGTTCTTTTACCTATGGAACATGACGGTACATACATTCACCATCCAGAGGGCTCCTGCCTTCACTTCTCATGGAAAAGGTCTTCATGTGCCTACCCGGGGTGCCAACAAAGCCACAGGTTCCAGAGAGGAACTAACACAGAGAAGTTCGAAGGAGGCAGACTGGCTCAGTGCAGAAACAAACTGTCTACCAAGGAAAACTACCCCACGGGGGACTGATTCTCTTTGAAATAAGTTCGAGTGTGTGGGAAAATGGTTTTTCAAGAGCCGGTGGACTGACTAGTTACCTGGTACATACAAGATCACATCCGCATTCTGACAAGAGTGGCCTGCCTGCAGTGTAGACCAGGGGCCAGAAAAAGACAAGGAAGGTGCAAAAAACTGGGTGAGAAGCTTCTACGGTGTGATGGCAAGGGCGCACTGCAAAGGTACGAGAAGAGATGGAGAGAAGTATATGGACTTAAGAGGTTTAGGAAGCGAAATCCACAGGACTTGGTGTGACAGACTAGATTTTGGAAAGATGACAGAGTAGGAGTTGATTTCTGGTTTCCCGACTCTCAGCTAAATGGATGAAGTGTTTACTGAGAGAGGCAATAGAATAAGAAAGTGGTTTTCAGTGGAGGAGGTGCTCATGAATTCCGTCTTGAACCTGATGAGTCTGAGGGGCCACAGAGAAGAAAGGTCAGACAGTCCGATACTCAGAAGGCGTGTGGGCCAGAGATAGGAATCTGCCTTACCTGTCGATAGGTGGTCATGAAGCTGCATGATAGGTTATCTAGGGAAAGGAGGGAACACGGGGCTGAGCCCATAATCAGCATTCAGTGGCTACCAGGAGCATGACTTTGTACAGGAGACACATCAGAGAGGTAGAAGAAAGACAGGAAGCAATGCAGAGCATTTGGTCTACTGCAACATCGAGTAAGGAGACAGAGAAAGGTCAGGTGCGCTGACTTACAAACAGCTTTGGTAAGAACTCTTTAGTGGAACGATAGGGCCTGAAGGGTGGAAGGTGAGAAAGTCAAGTCAACCCCTGAGCACCAGCTGCGATGCGCGACAGTGACAGGGCAATACCTAGAGGTGGGGCAGTCAAGTGGGAGAGAATCAAACAGGAGCGCGTGATGGGAAGGAGTGCAGGGGAGAGGATCCTCGCAGGCTCCTGGAAGGGCAGGAGGGCATGGACTTCGAGCCAGAGAGGAGACCGAACCCGAGGAGGAAGGAGAGCCCCTCCCCGTACCAGGCGAGGAGGAGAAGGGGGCAAGTATAAGAATGGGATCATGATCAGCAGGATGGAGGAGGTCCCGTGGAATGGCTGCTAATTTTTCTGTATGACTGGAGATGAAGTCATATGTTGAGATGGAAGAGGAAGGCTACGTGTGATGTCAATAGCACACCCATGTAAATGGTCTAATTTATCTGTTATGCCACTTTCTCCCCCTACTACCAATACCTTATGTCCTGCTCATCTATTAGTTGGCTGTCAACCCAAAGGATTTTCGTATTTCTAAGCTGACAAAGTATGATGTTACCAGTCCCTCTGCCCCAGGTGACCCTTCCCCATCTGCCATTCCTGCACTTTGATCACCTACCTCTTTTGCATACCTTTCCCCTTCTATTTCTCATTAGATCTCATAAACATGACTTTTTAAGTAGTCTCCTGCCACCAGTCAGCTCGAACTCAACAGATATGACCATGCAACTTCCTGCTGTAAACCTGACTGCAGCTCTACCGTGAAGACTGCATCAACGTGGACCCCTCAATGTATGCAGTGTCCAAGGTGCAACCCGCAGCCCCACCCCATCTCCTTTTCTACTATCCCAGTCTCATTCCAAAATGTGCCAAACAATACACCTATGTAGAAATACAACCCCGAAAGCAAGCTTTCCACTCATTTCTGCCTTGGAACTGTAACTTACAAAACATCTCTCTGACGGAAACACAAATTGCAAATAACCTTTATCTCCAGCTCCCACATAGAAGATCAATACCACTTTACACAGAACAGCTGTTCCATGTATTTTCCTTCTATGTATGAAGGGGTCACGTTCATTAACACTACAAATTGTACATTATATTCAGAAATGTCAGAGCCTTGAAAGAATATGGAATTGCTGGCATTCTAGCCACTTTCCCAGTTTGCTCTCTTCCTACCTCTAAGTCCTACTTTAGAACTGCTATTTTGAGGGGCACCTGGGTGGTTCAGATGATTAAAGTCTGCCTTCAGCTCAGGTCATGATCCCGGAGTCCTGGGATCGAGCCCCATGTCAGGCTCCTGGCTCATTGGGGAGCCTGCTTCGCCCTCTGCTCATTCTCTCTCTGAGTGTATCTCTCTCTGTCAAATGAGTAAATAAAATCTTAAAAAAAAAAAAAAAAACTGCTATTTTGAGATTTCTATTTTCCGAAGCTGCTTTGACCAAAGGCATTCTGTCAGCTCAGAGTGAGAAAGATGGCGGGGCTAGGAAGTGTGAGAAAATGCTAGTGTTAGGCCCAAAGAAAGCCTGACGAAGTCCAAAGACAGACAAGCTAAAGAGACTTCAGTGCTTTGAGATTCTTTAAGTCTCTCTGTGTGTGCCTTTTCTTCTTCCAATGACCTCTCTCCTCATCACATGTCCTTCGTTAACAAAAGGTTTCTGGATCAGAGAATTCACTCTGTGCTCTCCTTCAGAAACTCCAATTTACACCTTTTATTACAGTGGTTTAGCATCACCATACAAGAACAAGAGTACAATATACCTTCGTCTAGACACCCCTACATATTAAAAATGATATGGCCACACTGCAGAGGATCCAGACACAAGCACTTTTAAAGCCAGAGTTTGGGAGATGTGATCTGAATGCAAGTATCAAAAAGGAACTAGCTGGTTAACCCAAAAAAGAAGAAAACATATTATGACTTGAAGCCATAAAAAAGTAAGAAATTCAAACTCTTTTCAGAATTTTAGGTACCTACAGAGCCAAAACTTTTTAACACTGAAACCAGCTACTAAATCCCAATCCTTAGAAATTAAACATATACGTTTCGATAGTTTAAGTACAGACCCAGGGGATACAGAAAACAGATAAAGCTCCTCCTGGCTCTGATTCAAACCTTGGGATATTTTCAAGGCTATGTCTGATGAACCTTTCCTGTCAGTAAAGTCTTTTCAGTTTAAATTTCTATTCTGTAAGTTTATGTCCTACAGTTATCTGCTGCCAGCTTCAGGCTGACCTCACCAAGAGAAGTAGGGCAACTTTAGAAAAGGAGCTTGGTATGCTTTGTAGTACTGGACCAGAACCAGTAAGGACAGTACAGTCTTTAAGATATCTCATTCCGGGAGCTTAAGACGAAAGTCAGGCATAAACGTTAGGTTAAGTGCCTTTTTGACCCGATTCCTGGTAAGTACGTGCGTTCAGAGATGTGTTCAACGCACAGTCGCTCAGCTTCTAGGCACAAGGCACTGGGAGGCTTCTGTCAGGCCGGAGGAGCGGCGGTCTGACTGTGCCGCACGGTACCAGAGGCGGGTCCTACGGGTCCGGGGCTTTTACGATTAGCTCAAAACCACCTGCCCTGAACTTTCAGGCCTTTTCATTCAATGTGCACGATTTCACAGGAGTGCTTTCTCCAGGCTGCACCTAGCCAACCCCCTCGGGTTGAGACTCACTGCGAAGTGCAGCGAGGGCCCCGCCGAGGACCCGTCAGGGGCGGGGACGGCCCAGGAAGCCCGCAGGAGAAGCCCGAGGAGAGGCCCCGGAGGGCCAAGGAGGGCAGGCCACCCACGGCCCGGCTCCGGGGAGCAGAGCCCTGGCGCGCACCTTCATGAACTCCTCCTTGTCGAAGCAGAGCGAGTCCGGCCCCTTGGGCAGGTTCATCCTACTTCTCTCCATCCCGCCGGCCGCCGCCTCTCAGCGCCGACACTCGAGCGAGGAGGAAAGGTAGGAGGCTGCGCGCCCCGACCCTGCGGGTGCAGCCACAGAGTTTCCACCGCACAGAAGGCACCGCTTCCGCCAACATGGCAGCGCCCGCGCCGGGGCCAATGAACGAGGACGCTGCGGGCCCGCCTCCGCCTGCCGTCGCCAAGAGAAGCGCAGGGACCGCCGCCTCCGAGCCAGCAGGTGATGCTGCCCCCATGCGGCGGATGGCGGCACTACAACATCGCGTACGTTCCTGTGGGGCAGCCCGGCCGCTGGTGATGCCAGGTGAGCGGGAGAGGGGAGGGCGGGGAGGGTCAAGGGCGCTCCCTCCCAACCTCACCGTTTCCCTCAGAGAAACGGCCTGCGAGCCTCTTCCAGGACCTTCTCCCGAGATTGTCCCGCGGGAAGCATAGTCGTGGCGGGATGCTGGCCCTTTACTTCTGCGCCGGTTGTCCAGAGAGGGGGGCGCGTCCCGGTGTCAGGCGTCCGGTCCCCGGGCGCCGCCGCTGCAGCCGCCTGGGCGCGGAGGCCTCTGTGGGAACCCGGTTTCCGCCCTTAGCCCCCGCGCCCACCCGCGAGCGTGGCTTCTCCCCCGCCGAGCTTGGCTCCAGCGATCTGTAGGGAGGAAGGTGGTCAGCTGGCAGCCTCGGGTCCTCTGGGCAGCTCCCAGCTCCACTTCGGCTCAGCTGCGGGGAGGCCACAAGTTTGGGTTCTCAGAGCTCTTAAAGGATCACCTCGCTACCGGCCGACAAAACACAGGTAGATGTGCGAGCATGTTTATGTCCAGTCCGCTCTAGAATGGGCGGACTCGTGTGTTTGTGGCGGCTAGCGTTAGTTCGATCGCCACACCTGCCCCCAATTTCCGAGACCCCCCCCTCCTCCTGCCATCCTCCCCACATTTATTTTAAGATTTTTCTTTCCTCTTCCCTTGCTCTTTCTCCCACTGTCCTCCCCTTTAGTGGGAATGTCATGGTCAAATGATGATTCATTTCTCTTTTTTTTCTCCGTGAGATTCTGACAGCTCAAACCACAGATCTCACGCGCGCCCTTCAGGCTGCAGCTTTGTTGTAATAGCCCAGGCCTGGGCTGCCCCTCCCAATGCTGTGATCTCCCAGAGATAGCAGGAGCAGTCCTTAGAAAGGGATGGGACACAGCAAGACAACGGCTTACAGTGAGTCTTGCATTCGAGTCACTCCAAATGGGAAACTGGTCACTTTTTTAAAAAACGTGAGTACAGAATCTGAAACAATACATTCCCTAGCAGTGGGCCTGGCAAGGCCTTGTTGAGGAAAATGTTCCCAGTCAAAATCCAGAGACTATGACAGGTAGGATGAGTGCTGGAATCTTATTTGGAGAATCAGAATAAATTGCCAGGGGAGCAACTATGAAAGTGCATTCTATGCCCTGTTGTGGTCATTTGGATATAGGGAATGAAAGCCTCGTTATTTGGTCTTTCTTTGTTTACTCTTATTATGAAAATTCTCAAACATACACCAAAGTGTGTAAAGCGGAAGGATCCCGGCCCTTCCGAGTACTTATCACTCTGCTTCCCCAACCTTTTCATTGGCCCTCCTCCTCCTACTGCCCCCGAAGTGCCTGTATTTTTGTTTTTTGGGGAGGGGGAGGTCTGGAATATATTTTAAAGTAAATCCCAAACATCACATCATTCCCTGCTCCCCAAATACCTTGGTTTACACATCAAAGAAGGAGGAGGAAGAGGTGGAGGAGGGGAAGACTGAGAAGGAGGAGGGATGAAGAAGAGAGATTTCCGCACAGGCCCACAATGCCAGAATCAATAGGTCTAATAAGCTATTCCGATTGGCTCTGAGAGGCATGACTTTTAGCCTAGGGCCACAGTGCTAATAAGCGACAAGGGCAAATCCAGGCAGCGCAAACAGCAAGGCCCACACTCATCACCAAGGCACCGAGAGGGGGGGGCAAGGGTGCCAGACTGACGGAACAAAGGTGTCTGGGAACCCCACCTGCCCTAGAAGTCCAGATGAGCGAGTAGTTGAACTGTTTTTTACCTTCATTGTCATTCCTTTCTGAAATTATTGCCAGGCCTTTGGTAAAGACATGAACCTGAGCTTGTGCAGCCTGGGGTACTGATCTTGGGGATGCTGAAGAGAGTAGGTGCCAACAAAGAATGAAAATCCCTGCTGCCTGTTCTCCTTCCGAGAGTCAGGAGGGAAGAGTCAAGACCCCATACAGTGCGCTGCCACTTGGAGCCCCGGCTGTGGTTGTGGCGTGGCCCACCAAAGCCAGGAGCAACAGGCAAGACCCCAGATGCTAATGGAACACCCTGGGAAGGACGAAGAAAAGGCAGAGTCAGCGGAAACCTTCCCAAAGGACATTGCCCTCAGTTTCACCTGGGAGCTGACATTCAGCTGGTACACACCCCTTCAGCCACACAAAGTTTGGTGACTAGCCTCTGGCCAGAGCCTGCTGTGTGTCTCCCTACCCTGAACCCTTCCCAAGATCCCTACCATGGCCTCGGGATCCAGGCACTGGAAGCATAACACGTTTCTCTGCAGGGGTCCTCGGGCCGGCCAGCTTTTGGTTAGTTAGTTGTCCGCGCTGTTAAAGATTTGCCTACTGTTACATGTTTGACTTTCATCTTTGGTGATGGTACCTATTTCATAGGAAATAGGAGCTGGAATCCAGGAAACAGGCTAGAAGATGAAATTAAAAAGTGGATACAAAGCTTCTAATCAGAGCCAGACACAATCGGTGATCAACTATATCCCTGTCTCTCCCCTCTTCTCTGATCTGTACTTTCCTTAATGAGGAACTAGACTTTAAGTTGAATTTTTTTTATCTTCAAGTCTTTCTCTCTCTCTATTCCCTAACTTGCCTCTCTTGCCTTCATTTCATCCTAGAGCTTGTGCTCACGACTTCTTTTCTAAATAAATATTAACCCCCTTTGACTCTGAATCTCTGGAAGATTCTCAGTTCCCTATTTTTGCTGGCACTGTGACAGGTCTTCATTTCTCCTTCCCACTCCTCTCTATTTATAGTTTTCACATTTTTTTGGCAGGTTGGCTACAGAACACTCAAAAATTGCAAAGAGAAATATTGTGTTCTGGAAATTCGTACGAGTATTTTTTCCAATATCGTCCTTATGCTCTTCTGATCCTCTCTTGAACTATTGGACTAAAGCAGCTGATGCTTCCACCAGCAACCAGAGTCATCCTGTCCACTACTGTGGGAATAGAGGGTTTCCATTTGGAACTGCAGACTGAGCTTAAAGTCTGGTGGCCCTTTGGTGCCAGGATAGCACCCCACCCCAGTATGGGGCGGGTGGGACATGGAGGACAAGCATCATGGTAGAGGTGTCCATTTGACCTCCATTCCTCATTGTGAGGAAAGCTCACAATGAGCCAACAGGGCCATTTCAACATCTTCTGTATTTTCCTTATACCTTGTTTCATTCCAAAGTGGATTTGAGATCATTTAGTTTAATTCTTAAATATTTCCCATTCCAACCAGAAACAGACTCTAGGGGCTCCCAAATTCTGCCTCATCTTCCTAATCAGTTAGTACCCCAAATTGGATATGATAGTGCCAGAACATTCTTCCATGTGTATTTTATAACAGACTAGTATTTTATTAGTTTTTTTCAAACTAATAAGAATGATAAGGGTACGTTTTTTTTTTTTTTAAAGCATAGGCAAAATCATGAAAGACATTGAAATGAACCTAAAAGATTATAGTGTCTTCCAAGGGAAAACAGGTGTTGTCTCATGTATCCTTCTGGGCTGACCAATTCTATGGGATATTCTGTGCCTTTCTTGTCTTTGAGCTATTTTGCAACTCTATAGATTGTACATAATTGATATGGATGCAGATGATCTTGTCTAGTGATATGTAAATGAATTTTGTCCACTGGAAGTACAGTTGACCCCCTTTCCTTTGGTAGGAGGCAGTTTTGCATTCTATTTGCATATCTATTTGCATCTATGAAAGCAAATTCGTTTAAGTATTACTGATTGTATATGTGTCTGCCTTGAGATTCTTGCTTGAAGTGGTGGTAAGGTCTTAGTGGTTCTCGAGCTAATGAATGAATTAAACAAAATCCCTTCAGGCATTCATCTCATATTTGTAAAATGGTCCTTATTTAATCTTTTCGAGAAGATGATATACTAGCAAACCATGACAAATGAATTTTAGAATTACTTTCAGTGTGGCCCACGCTATGCCAGAGGCAGAGAATGAATGAAGCTTGAAGATGGGGCTTCTGGCCCCCAGGAGTTACAATAATCTGTGTCAACATTGGCATGCCTGAGAAATGCACGTGACTTTCCCATCAGGGTTTCCCCGGGGGTTCAGTTAACCTTTCTCTTCCAAGCTACCCTCTCTTGTAGTGATATCAACTGTGCCCTTGGTTTCAGCTCCCATTCCCTAGCCAACATCTCTCCCACTGATACACGACCATCTGTTTCTTTCCTACCCACCAGGCCTGTGTAACTGACTACCTACTCATGCTATTTCACTGTGATGTCCCACCTGTGCCTCAAAACCCAGCATGTTCAAAACTTGATTCATCATCGTTTGTGAAAGAATGGCTTATCCTCTTTTGTTTTGTTTCTTTGGAAATGATTCCACCAATGCCAGCGGCATGCACCAGAAACCAGGAAGCAATCATACAGCTGAGCCAACCTGCTGTACTTTAAAACACTTGAGCACAATTCTCCAGTGCATACTCAACCCTGGCTTCAAACTCCCTTGTCTCTCCAGTGGGTTTGCTTTTCCTCTAATGGATGACCATTTCACACCTTCAAGACTTGCCTCAACAACCCCTACCCCCACCTCTTCTGAACTATGTCCCCTCACTCCCAGCTCCTGTCCTAGGGATGAGGGAGCAGAAGGCAAGCTGAGGACAAAGCAGAAGCTGGCGCCCTACACCCTTCCCCCATGCCATATGTGTGACATTCCTCATGCACTCCCGGCTGCCCTAAAGGAAAAACGATGCTTAACTGATAGAGATCCCAGTCCTGCAGGACAAAAGTCTCCCTCCATCTACAAATGTCCTAGCGACTTACAAGGAAGGAAGAAGCTTTCTCATCAATAGCCTGACTTCCAGAGACCCATACCTCAGTTTCCAGAAGCCCTAACATCACCCTCCCCTCCATAAAATTGAGGGAGACTGAGGGGGAGGGAAGTGTAATAAAACTGAATTTCTTCTAAGCCCAAAGCCCACTGACAAGGATGTGTGATAGGAGAAATGTAACATATCTCCAGGAAACTCCCAACTGTCTTCATGCTTTCCCTCACTAGAGGCAAAAACAGCCTTGACTTGACAATAACCAGGTCTCCCTTATCCTGAAATTCTTCTTTAGCATATGACAGTCCTTCTGGACACCCCCTTTGTCCTCACCTTCCTCAGCTCCCAGTCAACCACGCCTCTGTCTGAGCAGCTCTTTCTGTCCCTGGGTCCTGTCCCCGTGTTTTAATAAAACCACCATTTGCACCTAAGATGTCTCAAGAATCCTTTCTTGGTCATCGGCTCCGGACCTCACCCCACCGAACCTCACCTGTGTTCCAAAACTTCATCACTAGTGTCACACTTCAAGAAAATAAAAGCCCCTTGTGCAGGATTTCCCTTATCTTACCACCACCCAATCAAATCTATACCTACATTTGTATCCATTTTTAATTTGTTTTTAGACATTTACTCAACAAATATTTAGTCAGTACCTACTGTGTGCTACACACTGCCCTGAGTGTTTGTAAATCTGTGGCGAACAACACAGAAAAGTCCCTGGCATCATGGAATTTACATGGTAATTGGAGAAATGTACAAGAAACACAGAAAGAGTTGAAGACAGAGCAGGTTTATTGAGAAGAGCAGACATCCCCAGCTGGGGTTTGTTCTTCCTTTTGCCTGGGATTTGTTCCCTCCAGCCCTCTCCAGGACTCCACTCCCAGGGTCAATATCAAGTTTTCGTTCCAATGGATCCTTCCAGACAGAAGACAAATGACCTTTTTCTTAAAAACAAAAGGAAAAAACCCAAAACAAAGACTTCCTTTAACCTTCTATCTTCCTATAACAACCTCCATATTTCTCTCCCCACCTCATTCCCAGCATAGCTTGTAAAATATTTGTCTACACCTGTGGGTGTAGGGTACCACCCCAAGGGTAGTTGAAAAATCTCTATAAAGAATCCTTATGTGCAGATCATTTTAAGAGAGTTCATTTCCAGATCCAAACTCCATGTGTGCTCTGCAGGATAGGTGATATGCCCATTCTTGGGTCTGATATCAGGATACTCCTCTCCTTCCTGGAAGATCAAGACACTCCACTCAGATCTTATTAGAGTGTAGGTCTTGGGCTGACACCAAAGTTGAAATACAAGTTTTGTTTCAAATAATGCCCTTCTGTGGGCAGTCCTGGGGCTCTGCCTTTAGGGCTTCCTCTCCTTATTAAGGGTGAAGCTTAACATTGGAAAGGGGATTTGGGCAGATGTTGGAAGTGCTCTGAAATCAGAAAATCAATCAGTTTGGGTTAGTGACACTCATTCTTTCATATTTAAATTAAACTATATATTTTTAGGGGCATAATAGGAAAAAGCACAAGAAAGGATTTTAATGGTTTCATTCCTTTCCAGTGTGGTTTGGGAAATAAAATAACAAAACGAGACTGTTCTGCTTTAAAAAAAAATCAACTTATAGCAGACAAATATTATTCCAATGAAGTCGATCCTTTCCTATCTCATTTTCTTTTTAAAGATTTATTTGTTTATTTGGCAGAAAGAGACACACACACACACATACAGAGAGAGAGAGAGAGAGAGAGAGAGAGAACACAAGTAGGGGGAGCCGGGGAGGGAGAAGCAGGCTTCCTGCTGAGCAGGAATGTGGGCCCTCATCCCAGGCCCCTGGGATCATGACCTGAGCCAAAGGCAGCTGCTTAGTGACTGAGCCACCCAGGTGCCCTCTATCTCATTTTTTAAATGTTTAATATTTTCAACACCGAGTTAATAAAATATACATATACTGTGATGAAAAGTTTATGATTTAAATTTTCAGATGTCCACTTAAAAATGTGCAAGGTGCATGAATTCTCGTAGGCGGTCTATGCACCATACACGCCTACCACTAGCAAACGTGGACGTACTTGGTGTCTCTAGGTTCCTGCTTCCTTAGTGCCCTCTTAATCTTAAACCCTCACGTGGTTTCTCTTCCTACCATCCTGGACATGTATTCTCAATTTGCTTCTCTATCTCATCTCCGCACCTTTGAAGAGCTTGATTCTGGGTCTTCTGTAGCTATGCATTCTCTCTCTCTCTCCCTCAATCAGGGTTTCGCAACCTAGCACTATTGATACCTGGTGGGTGATTCTCTGCTCTGGGGCTGTCCTGTGCACTGCAGGACAGTTAGCAGCATCTCTGGTCTCTAGCCACTAGATGCCAGCAGCACCACCCCACCCAGTGATGACCACCAAAAATGTCTCTGGATGTTGTTCAATCGGCCCTGGGAGCAAAACCCCTTGCCTCCCAGCCCCAGTTTAAAAACCACTGCTTTAGCTGATTCCATTCAGCATCATTGATTTAAGTTCTTTGTAGAAGCTGAAGTCTTTAATCCTAACCCGCCCTTGGAGCTGAGAATCACATGGCCAGCTGCCTGCAGCATCTCTCCATGAATATGTAACAGGAATCTTATTTTCACCACGATTTCTAACCCACTCCCTCCTCAACCTGCTCCTGTCCTGGTCTCCCCATCTTAGTAAACAGCATCCCCACCTCCTACTGGCTAAAGCCTCAGCCCCTGAGATAAATTTCTTTCCCTTATCTCGTACCTAATCCATCAGCAAAACCAACTAATTTGACCTCCAAAACAGAAGTCAGACTTGATCACTGCTCCCATTTGAATCCAAACCCTGAAATTTGTTTTGTACTTAAGACACTGTTAACAGTTGTTGGTCCCACGACTACACCTACACAGATATTTTACAAGATCGCTAATCACTGCCAAATTGTCAAATCCAATGATTAACCCTCAGATCCAAATGACTCAACCTGTCAGTCCTATAGACACAGAAGTCCCTCCACTTCTCTGGAAATATTCTATCTTTTTCATCGTGATGTTGGCTCTCCCTTCCTCTTCCACACTGGGCAGTGATGATGGCTCCTTTCCTGGGTGGGTTTTCTTGAGCTTCCTCACCTTTAGACATCAGTCCTGTGCTCTGGAACTAGGACCTTCTGCGTGAGTTTTCTGTTGTGTTAAAAAAAAAAAAAATTCAGCTGACTACATTTTAAAGAACCTATTGGCTTTATTCAATGATTCACGAAATGGGTAGCATCTAAGCTTGCAGACTGAAATGAGCTCGGAGGAGCTGTACAAAACGAAAGGCTTTTATAGGCAGAAGGGAGGAGGAGCAAGGAAGTCACATCAGGCAAACAAGGCAGGTTGGTTGTGGCCAGGTGACTTGGCTGCCGGGGATGACAGGGGTCCGAGGGAGTGCGGATCAGCTGGTGTCTGATTGCCTGGGTTCAGATTCCATTTCTGGGACAGGTGAAATCATAATTAAGTCTGGTTTGGGTGACGTGGGGCTTAGCATAAGCAACTCCATTTTGGGCCTCTTGTCTCGGGTTTTTAATAGTTACTTTGTAACAAATAATAACAAGTTTAGTAACTTTAAACAGCTCAGTTTACTATCCTACCATCTCTAGCTGTCAGGAGGCCAGGCACAGCTTAACCAGGGTCCTCAGCTCTGGGTCTTACTCAAAGGAGGAGAGAAGGCGCCCACCAAGCTGTGTTCTCACCTGCAGGTTCCGCTACAGAAGGCTCTGCTTCCAAACTCACTCGGGTTGTTGGCAGAACTCATTTCCTTGTAGCTGTGTGATTTGGGGGGCAGCCCATGCTGGGGCGGGGCAGGGAGATTCTCCAGGCTATTAACTGGAGACCATCCTCAGCCCCCAGAGGCTGCCTACGGTTTCCTGCCATATGAATTTCTCCACGGGTGATTTCGAACTTGGCTCTTTGCTTCTTCAAGTCCAGGACAGCCTCTCACTCCAATCAGTAAAACGGTCTCATTTAATATAATCATAATAGTGACATCTTCTTACCTTGCCGAATTCTACTGGTTAAAAGCAAGTCCTAAGTCCCATACACACTCCCGTCCATACTCACAGGACAAACACCAGGGGGAAGATATCATGAGGCTGCCTTATAGTGTTGCCAAACACACCTCTGTCCATACTCACTGCGTAGGTAAGCCCACTTCTTCTCAGAGCTTGAACCCTATGTCCTAACGGTGCTCATATTTGTGCCTCCAGCCTGGACCTCACCCCTGAATGCCAGACTCGTGTGTTCAGCTGCTGGTTGGGCATCCCCATGTGGATTCAGCCGCCATCTCCAGAACCAAACACTTGTTGCCCATCAAACTTGCTTCTCCCGTCGTCTTTCCCATCTTAGCAAGTGGCAACTTCACTGTTCCAGGGCCTCGGGCCCCCAAAATTGTAAAATCATCCCAACTCTTGTCTTTTCTGCACACTCCACACTTAATATATTTACAAATCCTGTGTGTTTTGCCTTCAATATACACCCAGAATCTCCCTCCTTCTCCCCACCCCTGCATCTACCGCCCTGGTCTGGGCCAATACCCCCTCTCACCCAGATCAGTGGTCCTCAACCAGGAGAGTTTTGTGCACCTGCCCCCCTCCAGGGGACTTTGACAGGGTCTGAACACAATTTTGGTTGTCACAACTTGGGAGTGGGAAAGGGCCCTCCTGGGATCTAGTGGTCAGTGCACAGGACAGCTTCCCATAGCAAAAATTAATGTGGCCTTAAATGCCAGCAGTATAGAAATCTCAGTCTACATTAATGCAAGTAGCATCCGCACCCCACAACTCCACAAGTCTGTTCTGCACACAGTAACCTGAGTGATTCTTTTCTTTCTTTCTTTTCTTTTTTAACAAGATTTTATTTATTTATTTGACAGAGAGAGAAAGAGAGAGAGATATTGATCTCATGTAGGCAGAGAGGCAGGCAGAGGGGGACGGGGAAGCAGACTCCCTGCTGAGTGGAAAGCTTGATGCGGGGCTCAATCGCAGGACCCTGAGACCATGACCTGAGCTGAAGGCAGAGGCTTAACCCACTGAGCCACCCAGGCGCCCTGATCCTTTCCTAATCCAAATCAAGTCAAGTCTCTTCAAAACCATCCAAGGTCTTCTCATCTGGCACAATGTTAAAGGCAAATCTTTACAATGGCCTTCAAGACTTTATGTGATCTGACCCCACTACCTTCCTTACCTACCTCCTACCACTTGCCCTCTTGCTCACTTTTTGTCCAGCATTACTGATCTCCATGTCATTCTTTTAACACACCTTGTAAAGGTGTGTTAACACACCCTAACTTCTCTTAACACACCTTTTAACACACAAGGTGGGAGATGTGCTCCCACCTTGGGCTTACTGTTTACTTTGTGTGGGATGCTCTTCTCCAAACAGCACAACTGCTTGTTCCTTAATTTCCTCCAGATCTTTCCTCAAATGAGGGAGACTCCCCTGACATAGCCCCATAGAAAATACCAACCTGCTTCCCTAAACCCCCACACTCCATGTCCACTCACTCAGCTTAGTTTCCTTCCTACCTCGTATCAACCCCCGATATGTATGTATATTTATTTGCTTCATTTCTCACTCAACAACTAAAATGAAAACTCCAAGAGGACATCAAATTTATTTTGTCTCTTGTTAACTATTCTGTCTTTAGGGTTTAGAGCAGTACCTGACACATAGATGTACCATTAGTATTGGAGAATGATTTGTTTCTATTTTCAACTTTTCTCTATCCATTCTTTACATGGCAGCCAAAAATGACATTTTAAAAATGCAAAAGGAATCCCATGACCACCCTCCACCTACCAGTGTAAAACCCTTCAACAGCTTTTCGTTGTGCTCAAGCCACAGCTGACATTCTACAGCCCAGGCCAGATTAAGATTTCAGAGTTCTTAATCACCGGAAAGATGATGGTGTCATCACCACCAGAGATATATAATTTTTTTTAAAGATTAGATCCCAAAGTAAGTGTGTTAAAAAGCCTAGCAATTTCGGATTTCACAAATTCAGATTTCATAAAGTCTCATTAGTCTTCTCACCTTGTGTAAGTTTAATCTTTCCTGGCCCCTTTTTCTCTTCTGTTTCAGGCACTCACCATACTTTGCCAGAATCACCATAACAGCCTTCCAACCTGTCATCTCATCTTCAAGAATATGCCCCTTTCCCTCCCCTCCTCACACCAATTCATCCTCTAAACTTATTCCAAGATGATCACTCTAAAATGTGCATCTCATTATGTCCTTCCTCTACAGAAACTTACTCAATAGCTCCTAAGGACGTGTGAATTTCCTTGGTGTGGTATTTTTACAAGACCCTTTGCTTGTAAGTGGCAGCAATCCAAAGAAAACTGGACGGAACCAAAAGGGAAAAGCAAACAAACAAACAAACAAACAAAAAAACAAAGGAATGTCCAGGTTCCTGTAGGGAAAGAAGATGGGGTGCCTGGGTGGCTCAGTGGGTTAAGCTTCTGCCTTCGGCTCCCGTCATGATTCCAGGGTCCTGGGATCCAGCCCCGCATCGGACTTTCTGCTCATCAGGGAGCCTGCTTCCTTCTCTCTCTGTCTGCCTCTCTGCCTACTTGAGATCTCTGTCTGTCAAATAAATAAAGAAAGAATATTTTTAAAAAATCAAAAGAAGAGCTGCAGAACTAAAATTTCAGAATCAAGAACTAGGGACTGGAAACCGGCAAAACACTTTTCTTTTTGTCCATGTCTCATGTTTACTCGTCTCCATATGGCTACTTTCTTCTGTGGTCAGAGACTCTTCAAGTGTCCGGGAAGATGGCCATTGCCAGCTCCTGAATCCCATCCAGCAAGGACAGTCACTCGCCTAAAGAGAGAACCTCGCCTTCCTGTCATTTACATATCAATCCCAGGGAGACTCTGATTGGTCCTATTGGTGTCAAGTGGACCAATCACTGTGTGGGTTTATATGTGTGACCATCATCCCCCAGACTGCATAAAACACAGGCGAAAAAAAAAATTTTAATTAACATATAATGTATTATTTGCACCAAGGGTGCAGGTTCGTGATTCATCTGTGTTACACATTTCACAGAACTCACCATATCACATACCCTCCACAATGTCCATAACCCAACCACCTCCATACCCCCTCCACCCCCGCAATCCTCAGTTTGTTTTGTGAGATTAAGTCTGTTATGCTTTGTTTCTCTCCTGATCCCATCTTGTTTCATTTTCTCCCTCCCTACTCCCATGACCTCCTACCCTGCCTTTCAAATTCCTCATATCAGAGAGATCATATGATAATTGCCTTTCTCTGATTGACTTATTTCACTTAGCATAATACCCTCTAGTTCCATCCAAGTCATTTCAAATGGCAAGATTTCATTTTTGATGGCTGAATAGTATTCCATTGTGTGTGTGTGTGTGTGTGTGTGTGTGTATCACATCTTCTTTATCCATTCTTCTGTTGATGGACATCTAGGTTCTTTCCATAGTTTGGCTATTGTGAACATTGCTGCTATAAACATTCAGGTTCACATGCCCCTTTGGATCACAACATTTGTATCTTTGGAGTAAATACCCAGCAGTGGGATTGCTGGGTCCTAGGGTAGCTCTATTTTCCTCTTTGAGGAACCTCCATACTGTTTTCCAGAGAAGCACAGGGGAAATTACCCAGAGTGAACGGCGTTCTGTACCTAGAAAGAGGAAGAAGAGAAAGCACAGTGGTCAGGCACAACACATAGCCCACAGTTTCCACCATTTACATGATCTCTTCGATTCCACTTTTCCCTGCTCCTTCCGCAGATTCTGTGCTTGAGCCACAGTGAGCCCCTGTGAATTCTTGGATGGCTTTGGCTTTCTCTTACCTGCATCTGGCCACACCTGCTGCTCTCTGTGCCTAAAACCCGATTTGCTGGCTTGTTATACAAAGATAATACTTCCAGACCTTCTTCACACATTGTACACCTCATACATCACCTCCTCCAGGAAGTCTTTGTTTGGACTTAGGGCTTTTATTATTATAGGGAGAGTAAGGCCAACAGACCAGTAGATCACTGCCGTTGAAAATACAATTGGTTACTCACAGATCCCGGAAGGAGGGGGCTGGTGCAGCCACCAGGGAGGGGTGTGGGAGGACAAAGGGGAGCACCAGTGTCTGTCAGGATGGGACTGAGGGTAAGAGCCTTTATTGTGGTTTCTGCAGGAAGGAATGGGGGAAGTAGGGATGGTAGGTTGGGACTGGCTGATTTGGACACTTTCAGCAGGAGCTGGGGTATAACGGCTGTCCCTGGTTGTCTGGTACTTGGCCCTGGGGTGATTTGGACCCTGAGAAAGAGTTCCACAGAGAAGGTGGTCAGGAATTCAGACTCTAGATTCATTGATTTGCATTTAAGAACCTCACTCCCAGCTGAGGGGTAACTCTCTCTAGGAGCTGACCAACCCTGGAGGGGCAGTCCTTCCAGCTTCAGCAAGCACTCATGATGGTCAAAGTATCAAAAATATGGAAAATAAAGGACATGGTTACTCGTTTCCCCTGATGTTTTTTTTTTCTTTTTAAACTTTTTAAATTTAAATTCAATTAGTTAACACAGAGTGTATCAATAGTTTCTAATACAGAGTTCAATTATTCTTTCCTGATATATTTTTTTCACCCTCTTCCCCTAAATCAGGTTTCTGTGTCTCTTCCTTTTGATCCCATAATAACCAGTGCATATTTCTGTCCTTGCAAGGTGACAGCGCCAACAATGGCATCCCAAGTGACAACATAGTAATGTTTGACCTTCAGATTCCTTCGAGGGAAGGGGGTGAGAACTTGAAGGATTTTAATTGCAATGTAATAGATATGTGACTTCATTTGATGCGGGTAGCCTATAAGACTGCACTGCTAGTCTTTACTCATGTGTCTTAAAAATATTTTTATTCATTTTTTTAATTAAAATGATGACAACAAAACTCAAGGTGTGCTATATATCCTGAATTTCCACCATCACATTCACTTATGGAGCCATTGTTCATTCATCCTCATACTGATTATTGAATACGTTTTTTTCTCTGCATTATTGTGCCTATCTTAGATATTCCAAATACACAGTTAACCAGGAAAATTTAAACTCTGACTGCTCTTTAAAAAAATTCAGGCCTGTGAATATCCGTGCATAGAAAATCAAAACAATATGCCTGATTACATAAGGACCCCTCCCACTGATGAATGTATGGTGCCTTATTATCTTTGTATGATGCCTGGGTGTGGATTAGGAAAAGAAGCACCTTCCTTTGCATGGTTGCAGCTGTGTGCTGTGAAGACTGCTTGGGGAGCAAAGCACAGGTTGGTTTTTAGCCCAAAGTGTCTCCTTCTGGTAACCCTTAAAACATGAGGTGAAGATGCTGAATGTGCACTATTTTGCCCCAGTGGGCATAGCTCGATTCATGTTCCTCCCTGGGATTTCCTCTGGGACCTGATAGCGTTATACAATAGCAAGTGAGGGACTAACCCATCACTGTGTAAATTTCTGCTGCCATAATAAAATGTGCATGTTTCTGTTTAGGAATCTGAACACATATTTGACCTTCGTAGTGACTCAACTTTGAAGCAAAGACTTTTTTTTTTCATCTTTTCTTCAGGACTTTGGGTTAAATTAAGGGGTGCCCTGAGATTTTTAAGGCAAATTGTCATGAGTCAGCCTTTATCTACAGTTACTTATCTCTGTAATCAGATTTTTCTCAAGACACAAAATACATGTACGCACAAAATAAAACACAGATGCAGTTTAGATGCTGACTCAAATTGTCAGCCAGGGCTGCTGAGTCCACATTTTTTATCATCCCAGGTGATTGATCATATTAAGTGAATATTACACATTTGCTGTTACAAAATAAATCTACAGTAATACAACGTACTTTTATCATTTTTTTACATTAATGGTTTTTGGTTAATTTTTCCCTTTTCTTAAAAAATAATTTTTAAAAAATACAGCTCTGCTATAGACTGAATGTTTGTGTCCCCTCTCAAAAGTCATATGTTGGAGGGGCACCTGGGTGGCTAAGTGGGTTAAGTCTCTGCCTTCAGCTCATGTCATGATCCCAGGGTCCTGGAATCAAGCCCTGAGTTGGGCTTTCTGCTCAGCAGGGAGCCTGCTTCCCTCCCTCTCTCTGCCTGCCTCTCTAACTACTTGTGATCTCTGTCTATCAAATAAATAAATAAATAAATAAAATCTTTAAAAAAAAGTCCTATGTTGGAACCCTAATCCCAGTGTAATGACATTTACAGATAAGGCCTTTAGGAGATTATCAGGTCATGGTGGTGGGTCCCTAACAATGGGATTAGTGCCCTTATGGGAAGACACAGGAGAGAGCCAATGATATGATATACTACATATAATATATGAAATATTATCATAATGTTATATTATTATATCAATAAATGAAATGCAATAAATAAATAAATTTCCAGGTACTGTACAAGGCACAAGAGATAAGCAGTAATGAAGAGGAAGTTCTCCATGCCCTTCTGGCATTATATATTTTTTCCTATGATATTAAAAAAAGTTATTTTGTGAATTGGTGTGTTAAAATAACTGACTTACATGTAAGTCCCTCCTAAAAAATTCCTAGTCTGTCATTTACTTTAAACACTGTACATTTGACTCAAAATAATAAAAAAAAGATTAATTCTAGTATAGACACAAAATAAAATTAAATGGAATGACAGGTATTTACAGAAATTTGTTGGGTGATTGGATACTTGAGAGGAAACAGGTACAAAGGGAAGCTATTGAGGATATTTGTGGGTGTTTGGAAGGAATTTCTGTGTCCATTCAAGGACTCTGATTCTGCATATTACTGTACCTCTCAGACTTTCAAAAAGCTGAGACTGAGAATGAACTGAGTCAGATACAGGGATGCGTGAGAGGGTGTCAGACTTCATCAGCGATTCAGGATGCTGGCTCAGAGGGGTAGACGTTGTCAGTGTGGCAGAGCTGGGGGAAGAGGAAGTTGGTGTTACATAACTGGGATGAGCCTTTTGGAAGATACAGGCAAGTCTGGGGTCCTGGAGATGGAAACATCAATTTACATTTTAATGCTTTGAAAAGAAACCCAAAAGTTAAGCAAGTATCCAGCCATCTTTTTTTTTTTAAAGATTTTATTTATTTATTTGACAGAGAGAGATCACAAGTAGGCAGAGAGGCAGGCAGAGAGAGAGAGGAGGAAGCAGGCTCCCTGCTGAGCAGAGAGCCTGATGTGGGACTCGATCCCAGGACCCTGAGATCATAACCTGAGCTGAAGGCAGCGGCTTAACCCACTGAGCCACCCAGGCGCCCCAGCCATCTTTTGACAGTGAGATTATAACTAGAGTTTTCATCTAAGTAGAGCACCCTCCCCACAATCTTCTTTGGCAAAGGGACCCACCTCCACCTTTCCCTGTAATCATGGAGGTTAGCCGGGATTGTGTGGGGAAGTTGGCAAAAGCAGAATAGGCTCTCCAAAAGGGAAGGGAACAACAACTCTGCTTGTTCTAAGATTGAAATCAAGTAATAGAGATGATCTTTTTCAAAGATGAAGCCAATATAATCTCAGTAGGGCCCCAAATTACATTCCCATATGGACTTCTGTCCCCAAGGCAGAGCCAGAAGTCTCAGGAAGAACCCCACTGAAATCAAAGAGGTCATTCATCAACCAAGCCTCAAAGTTGAGTTTTTATTTTTATTTTTATTTTTTTATCCCCAGCTAGAAAAAGCTTCTTCCTTTCAAACTTCTAGGAGCTAGGTCCGAGGGACTCTGTGGTAGTGCTTCTTTCCTAGTGTGTCAAGAAAACTCTTCCCATCATTAAAATTGAGTCAAGAAGCTTAGTGTTTGGGTGGAGGAAGATATGGGTGTGTGGGGTTGGCTGGACAGAAGAGGCTGAGACGAGTTCCTAGCTCCACACAGTCTGTGTGGTATGGAGAAGACCCAGAGCCCTCCCTCACCTCCCCTGCTCCTACTGGGGAGCAGAGAGAAGACCAAGAGAGATGGGGCTGGGATGAGTGAGCCATGGTATACGGGGACTTGATAGGAGCCAGCCTCCAGCAGTGGGAGCCCACGAGACCTCACCAGGACCACCCACAAACCAGCATTCTGCAACAAAGACTACCAGTGCCACAGGATGCAGCATGAATCCAAGGGCTTTGTGCCCCCCAGCCTTCAGTTCCATCCCACTCTACATCCAGATCCATGGTAGAGAGAAGGGTGAATGGAGAGAGAGCGCCTATACCTGATAAAGGGTGCATGGTACAATGGAGTGTCTGACCCCACCTGGTGAGGGAGCTGGATTTTGAATGCGCTCTACTTAACCACGAAGATGCTGAGATACTATAAGTCCCCTGCTCATTCTCCATACAAGGCAGAGCCCCATGAGCAAGAATGGATATGACAATAAAGCCATATTTTCTTTTCCCCATTGATGATAGTGTGCACTCTGTCTCTCCACCAAGTAGGGGCAAATACAAAAATGTGCCAGAGTAAGTGACCATCAAGCCCCTGAACCAAAGTAGGGCGATGAGGCTATGAATGAAAAATCACTGTGGGAACAAGGAAGCAGATTCGGTTCTGGGTCATGTGGCAGAAGATGCAGGAGAGCTCTGTCTGCTGTCCCAGTGGGCTGTGTGTCAGGGAAGGGCTCTGCAAAATGATGGGAAAGGTCCATGTCAGAAAGAGCAGCCTAAGTGTCCATCACCACATTAACAGACCCACAAAATGTGGTAAATCCATATGATGGAAGATTATCCAGCTTAACAAATGAAGGAGCGTGGGTGATGTCCCTGGTGGGCATGCTGGCTCTTGGTTGGGACATCAGCCAGGCCCGGACTGAAAACCTGCATTGTCCCACCAACTTGGGGTTTCCTGCTGTCTGCCCCCCAAAGGATAAGTGTCCTGTGTCAGAGCATGGGGACAGAAATAGCCTCAGTTAGTTCCTACACTACGAGTACCTTTGGAAATTTCTGAAAGCCCAACTCGTCATCCATCTGGCTATGAAGGGACCTCTACAACATTAATCCCATGACCCATATTTTACTTAGTAGAATTCCAAACATTCAGCAAGCTTGTGAGTGGTCTATTTATTTGCAAGCTTAGGTTGCTGCTTCTTGCCTTTAAAAGCCAAGCACTGTAGTTGCTACTATAGATCGGTATAGTCTTTTACAGTTTTCAAAGCACTTATGAGTTCTTCCCCTATTCTTTACTTCTGAAAAGCAAAATGTGTATCAGTCAATGATGTAACTAGTTTGAACAGAAAAGGACTTTATTGAACATTATCAAGGGCCTTGAAGAATGCCCGGAGGGCCAATTCCAGGTTCTGGGGCTGTACCACCGGTGGCAGGACTGCCCAGTGGAGATAGTACAGTGATACCCCAACAGTGGGCCCTGGATGGAACCGTGAGCATGGCTGCTCAGAGAACTCCAATCCTTTGCATTCATCCTTAGAAACAGATCCTACCTACTTGGTGCTTGCTTCTTCCTCTCCCATCAGAGCCTCATGTAGGTGCATCTGAGGAGCAGACCTTAGGTCACATTCTTATATCATTTGCAAGGTAGAATGAGAAAGTAATTTCTAGCCTCTCTTTTGGGGTAGAAAGTCAACATGGGAAAATTCCTCAGAGGTGGGAAGAGTGTTCAAAGGATGCTGGCCATTGCAAATTACAACAAACATAACTAAATACCACTGACCACCAGAAGTGGGGTTTTAATGTCTTGAAATGGTTATTATTGGGTTTTGATGTTACTGGGAATCATTTATTGTAGGTTCACAAGATATCTGATAAGAGAGTACCTTTTAGATTTCTCTAACCAATAATGTCTGCATTCTGATCCTGCAGAAAAAAGTTCTCTGAAAGTGCTGACCAGCTTTGATTGCAATACGATTTCTCAGCTGATTTTTTTCATATCCTATTTGAAGCAGAGCTCAAAGCTCTGTACTCAGTGGGTGGTTGTATAATTGTTTTAATTCATTTGTTAAACATAATTAATTATCTTTCCTCACTTCTGTCCTATTCCTTTGATATATGCTCAGCAACTAGGTCCCTAATGGATGTGATTAGAGCTTCCTACGGTGTGCAGCATGCGAGGGAAGGGGTGTTACATCGTTAAGCTGGGGACACATTTTCATTTCATGTTTCAGGGACTTAAGCTGTTTCTTCTGACACCTGGGGGCTATGTTAACGAAAGAGTTCTTTGATAGCTTTATGTGAGTTAATTCTGCTTGTCACACATGCTATAGGGGACCTGGAGAAGAGGGAGGAAGTCAGAGGGCAGAGAATAGGGGGGTGCCTTTGTACAGTGACCATCCCCTCATGCCAACCACCAACCCAATCATTAACTCTGTGTGTTTAAACACAGACATCCCGAGACAGAGCAAAGACAGGTCCTTGGCAACAAGTCAGAACATATTCTTGGGAAAAAAGAGTTACACTAGTGGTCCCTTGTGAATCTGAGGTGTCTTCCTCCTACAGACCTGGGTGTTTCTAGACATCCTGTCATCCACCTTTTTGCAATGTCTCCACAAGGCACCTCTTCCCAAGTCTGGGAAAACTGAAGAATATTAGACTCTGTGCTCTTCGAGATGAGGGAATGTGTCAATGAATCATACTTCTGGGTTCTAACCTAGACTGACAACAGATACAAACCGAGTTCAATCAAATATGATAGGTATTGAGGGCTAGATGAGTCAACATGGCTTAGATTCAAGACGAAAATAGTCTTGAATCTTCCTGTGCCCTGAATTGAAAAATGGTGCCCAGGGAATAGTGTACCTGGCCCGATCCACCCATGCTTACCCCAAGAATATGAAGATTTCCCCCTGCATTTTCTTTTGGAAGTTTTATGGTTTTAGCCTTTACATTTAAGTCTACAATCTATTTCCAGTTAATTTTTGGATATAGTGGGAGGCAAGAGTGGTGATTTGTTTTCCCCTACATACATGCAATGATAGAAATGCTTTCCAGCCTGTCCCCAAGAAGAATGAGCCTGGGTCTTTCCCACTGTTTCCTGGCAATGGTCCAGCACAGCTTTCCTTCAGAGCAGGCAAATAACTGAAAGAAAATCCTCAAATTTAACAATCTTGTCTACTGGGTTTCAATGGAAGTTCATGCATTTTATCCACTCCCCCTTTTCAACCTGCTTTCTATAGAGAACATCAATTCGCCTGTTGGAATTAAACCTGAGAAAAAGAGCAACAAATTAAGCCACTTACAAGAGTGTCATGAAGTACCGATCTTTTATTCTTAACACAGTGACTGGACAGAACCCCTATTTTTTGCGAGTAAAATAGAGCTGGCACCCCTTCCCCATCCTATGCGATGGTGCCCTTTGAAGTCTTGTCTAAGCAAATCTTAGAATGTAGAAGTTGTAGGGAACAGAACATTCATCAGTTTGATGAACGTTGGAAATGGTGATCTTTGCAGCTTCAGTTATAATGGTGAGCTTGTGCACTCTTGGATAGCTGTACATTACTGATGTGTGCCAGATTAGTTTTACAGTTTCACGTGAGGAGCAGAAGTCTGTTGTAGTTGTTTTATAAAGAGTCCAGAAATTCTGCTTTTAAAAAACAGGCTAAATGCATACAGCAACATTTATTACACGGAAAACGCAGCAAATCTACAAGGCCAGAAGCATAAGTACTGTTGAATGGACGGCAGCAGTAGCTAGGACTATAGACGGTCCTATAGCAAGAGAAGACTGTGATGCTTCCGGCTGGTCCAGGAAATCTTCTGGAGGCTTCAGTACCTGGTGTTATCATTTAGCCATGAAGAGGACACATCAGAAGGGGGTGGTGTGGTGAGCAAGGGCACAGGACAGGAGCCGAGCTCATCTGGCGGGTGGCAAGTGGACTGTCAAGTTGGGGCTGTGAGAGACTGGGGTCAAGGCATGCTGCCAGGAGCCATAAAGCCTCCTGAAAGCCCGAATATCCCAGGATAGCATATCCTCAAGTCATGGTGATAAGGCTTATGACGATTTAAATGCTGTTAAATGGGAATTTTGCCTTTCAAACCATGCTACACCTTTGATTGTAAGATGTATCCAAATTTCAAAGATGTTAGATTGTGTGGGGGTAAAAGCATAAGTCAGTGTGCTAGCCAGCCTCGGGGAGGACCACGAAGATTTCCACATCCCGGTATCTGCACGTGTGTTGTACCCTCCCACATCTGGTGTGACTAACAGGATATAGCAGAAATGGGGGTAAATCAATTACAGAATTAGGTTATGAAAGACACTGAGGCTTCTTTTTTGTTCTCTCTCTCTCTTTTCCTCTCTTTCTCTTCTCTCTCTCTCCTTTCTTCCTCTATTCCCCCTCTCCTTCCCTCTCACTCCCTCAGTTTCTCTCTCTCTCTCATTCATCATTAGCTCTTTTGGACATGCAGATCACCCTGTAGATATCTGGGTGGCAAGGAACTGAAGCCCTCCACACCTGCCACCTGCACAGAATTGAGGTATGTCCATCATCACATGTCCTTCAAACAGCTGCAGCCGGCTGACTGTGTGATGGCAATCTCATGAGATACCTCAAGGCAGAAACACCCAGCTCAACTGCTTCCAGGTGCCTGACCCTCAGAAACTGTGTGAGATCATAAGTACTTAAATATATTGTTTGGGCTGCTAAGTTTGGGGGTAATTTATTGCACAGCCATAGAGGTGGGATTCTATACTCAGAATCGAAAAATGCCTTATTCCATATGTGTACTCAGAGTCAGTCTGACGTTCAGAAAGAGGTATGCCTGCCTGAGTCAGCTTAGACCCTGCAGTGCCTCAGAACAGGGGGAGACATTATAGAGAGGTAACCATGTGGGTCTCAGGTGGTGAGTCATATGGTCACAAACGAGGAGGGTTTGCAGAAGCAAGACTGGGAGGTACTGAGCCAAATCTAAGTGCCTTCAAAGCTGAGACCACTGTCTGCCTCTGTCCTGGAACATTCTATCTTCTTCCTACCCAAGTGGAAGTCAACTCCAGAACAAAGTCCAACCAGATTTCACAGAAAGAATTAAGAGGAATATTTCTACAAAGTAAGAAATATTCGGGTGGGTGCAGATCCAGGCGTTTCTGGGACACTAGAATTTTAGAACTTCAGAATGTTATACCCCAGTGATAGATCCTGGAGGACCCTGACAGCCAGACTAAGGTATTTTGATGTTATTGTGCAAGCCAAAGGCAGCTGCAATGATTTGGGGCATGAGAGCTGGGAAATAATAACAGTCTTTAGGAAGATGAAACCAATCACAGCAGGCAATGTGAACTTGAGTCAGAGAAGCTATGAAAGTGTGGCCTATTTCCAGCATGAGGATGTCAGTTTCAACTTAGCAGAATCCTTCTCATCCCTCATGCCCCCTGCCCGCTCAGCATCGAAGTGAGCCTCACTTCTCCATTCCCAGTGCCTTGCTGTCACCTTACGCCAATTAGAAACTTCTCTTCCATGGCCACTCACTCCCTCATAAAAGTCCTTCCATAAGACCATCTTAGAAGCTGAAGTCCATCTGAGGCTAGCATGCTGAGTCCAGGGCCAAAGCAGGACCGGGTTCTGGGGGAGGTTAGGGTGGGTGCGAAGTCCTTGAAGAGGGAGGACAGGGCAGCCTCCCCTGGGATATGGAAAGATCTTTAGGAGAAAGAGCCAGAGAGCTGACTCTAGGCAAAGAGTGTGGGAGAACAGAGGCTTCCCACAAATTGTTTTAATGTGCTGGAGGGATCTTAGGCATATTCCGATTCAGCCCACAGTTTTGTTAGTAAGGCACTGAGCTAAGCCTTATACACACAATCCATGGAAAGGTCTCGACTCCTGGTCGGCAGTCCCCCAGGCCAGTCTAGTATCACCTACAGACCCCATCTACCCCCCCAAAAGGAAGAAAAGTCAGTGTCTACCAGCATGCAAGGTGAGCCTCCATGACGGGGATGACAGCACAGGATTCCTTAGAAAGCAGACTGCCCCTGGGGTGTTTTTGATCATTTTTTGATGAGTTAAAATTGGGGAACTTGGGACTGGTGCCTGCCACTTCCACCTAGACAAAAATGATTTTTACACGTGGGTGAAGGAGAGACGAATTCCCATCTAGTTTACTTTCTGTGACTCTATTGTGGGGGAAGTTAAGCAGGTAAACTCGACATATTTTTATAAGTCTGTTTTAAGAAAGTTGAAAGATTAATGTGATTTATTCAAGAGTATTTGTTTCTCCTCCTATAATTAGTCTGCACTGGCATAGACTTATTTACATTCACATGGGAAAGGCACAATTCTAAACAAGGGGAGGAAATCCTCCCACTCGATTTTGTCATCCACTTCCCTTCTCACATGTCTTTTCTTTTTTCCTGAGAAAGTCACCTGGTTGACTTGTAGCACTTCGTACCTCCCGACACAGAAGCAAAAGTCACAATGTTGTCAGTCACACAATAGGACTGAAACACCTGTTTACAAAATTAAAGCAGAGTTTTATTTACTAACCTGTGCATTTTATTAGGCATCATTTTCTTCTCTTTATGTTTCACACACAAGCCCTGCAGGGTTCTCTTTCTGCAATATGGCAACCTAATTACCCAAATCATCCCTTCTTGCTGAAAATAATTAAAAAGTTTGAAAATCAAAGGCTTCTTCAAAGCGCTGATGAGCTGGCAAGAAATCAAGGCACACACAGGGCAGAACCCAAGGGAACATGGAAACAGAGGGAAGTAACAGAGTCGGCTCTCTGCCTGGGGCATTTGCCAGCTTTGGTGACACTGAGCTCCTGTGCTCACGGCTTTGTGGAGCCTAAGAGATGGAGATGCAGTACAGGACAGCCAAAGTGGCACATCCCAGAAGACCCTCGTCCCCCAAAGCTGGGACGCCCAAAAATCACACCTTCAGCGTCAGCTTGATCTGAAAATAGACCCAAGTTTCCCCTTACCACCACACAGCACTAGGAGGAAAATCACCCAGTTCCTTGGGGTCCAGCAGAAGGGAAACCCCGCCCATGGGAAGTCACGGCCACAGGCTAGACCTTATACACATTTGTAGCACAGACTCACACTGCCTGGGTAACCAAGTTGTTACACTTGCACAAGCGCACAGTCATTACACGTGGGAAGGGACTTGAGGACTTTCAGGTGGCAGAAACCGGCAGAGCTGCAATGACTAGGCCAAGTTCCCATTACAGTGAAGGGCAATGTCAAATTCATTGCTCTTTCAAATTTGTGGAAGTCCCCCTTTCCTCCACCTCTCTTCTACCAAACAAGCGTAGGTGTAAAAAAATAAGTGCTTTCCAAAGTACCGGAGCATGGTTCCTTGGATTGGTGAGGAGAAAAAAACCCTTTACAAACCCTCGACAAATTCAGTGTTAATAAGAACAGAGCGAGGTAGCTGGTATTGAACTAGAGCTAGTATCTGATGCGTGATAGTAAAGATCAGAATGGGCACTAGTCGAACCTCAGCGTGCCTTACCAATCAGCTGGGAACCTGATTCACTAACAGACTCCGCTCTGGGGGGCTTGGGTTGGGACTTGAAATCCCTCAGCTCTGACGATGAGCTTCCAAGTGATGCTGATGTTGCTGGTCACTTTGAGAAGTGGGTGTCTACCAGATGGTAAGAGAGCCATTTGGGAGAGAGGCTTTCATTTAGTAACTTTTATGTAGACTCCTCTCTGGAGCGAAGGAAGCAACGCCTTTCCTATGCTAGCTTTACTGGATAGAGCAAAGAGTCAGCAAGCAAGCAGATGGCAGCCATGCTTCCTTCAAACTGAGCTCCAGGCGACTGCTGAGAGCAGCACACGCTTTCTCTGTGTCCCCATTATCACGATCCCGGTTCCTGAGAAGGTGTCAGGTTTTGCTATTTATTTCCTATTTGGAAAGGGCAGTGGGTGTTTAATACGTTTCAGAGAGGGTTTTTCATCGAACACGGTTAAAATCAAATTTGGATTCCTATGGATGTAAATGTCATTTGTTGGACGATTGCATTATCTGGAAAAGCTTTTTCTCAAAGTTGTTAAGCAAGAGGCTTAATCCTGCAGTCTACAGTGTTGCTTGCTCCAGTCACATCATATAGGAACATAAAAACACTTTGGTTACATTTGCAATAATTTAGTAAAGAGATGGTTCTTCCTGAATAAAAAGGATGGAAATTATTTTTTTTCTTAAAATTTCCATAGTCCAGTGATGTGAATCCTCCCTAAAACAGCTAGTTGTTTTTTAGTGAAGGATTTAAAATCACTTGATTGTTTCCTTGAATTTTTTAATTTTTAATTTCTGAGATCAATGATCATATTTGTTAGATAACCATTTCTTTTGAAAATGAAGCACAATTTTTTATTCATTCAGTTCATTTTACATATTTCATTGGAAAGTATTAACAGTGAGTTTACCTTATCAATATGATTTTTCTAAGCCAGCCTTGATTTTACTCACTTTTTTCCCAGAACGTCACTGTCCTTTGGGATACAGCCTCTGATTCTCAAGGTTGATAACAGATATAAGAACATGACATGTGGGGGCCCCTGGGTGGCTCAGTCAGGTAAGCGTCTGCCTTCATCTTAGGTCAGGGCCTCAGGGTCCTGTGACTGAGCCCCACATCAGGCTCCCTGCTCATCAGGGAGTCTGATTCTCCCTCTTTGATCTCTCTGGCTCTCACTCTCTCAAATAAATAAAAATAAAAATCTTAAAAAAAAATGTTGCATGTGTCATGGATAACCATAGTCTGGAAAACACAGGTGTGATTTTTCTTCCGCTTGATAAAAATATGGGGAATGCTAGAGTCACTTCATTTTTCTGTCTTGGGTCATTCCATTTTATTTCTTACTGGTGGGAACATACAGCAAACAATATTGTGAGAGGCTGGCATATCCCGTAATTGGAAACCTTACTCCATCGACGGCTGGTTACAACAGATTTCCCACCAATCGATGGGAAAGTTTTGAAAAGATCATACATTTCTTAAGTACTTCTTCAGTAATTCAGCAACTTTATATTAAAAGTGTATTGTAAGTGTAAAAAAGGGATCAAATGCATTTCAGTAGGAAAATTAAGGCTCATGAGCCTGAGAGAACATGTACATCTGTTACTACTAATAATAAGAACTGACATTCATTGGGGATGCACTAGCAGCTTTCCCTATATTCTCTTCTTTCTTTCTTCCTTTTTTTTTTTTTTTAAGAATTTATTTATTTAATTGATAGAGATCACAAGTAGGCAGAGAGGCAGGCAGAAAGAAAGAATGAAGCAGGCTCCCAGCTGAGCAAAGATCCCGATGCGGGGATCGATCCCAGGACACTGGGATCATGACCTGAGCTGAAGGCAGAGGCTTAACCCACTGAGCAACCAAGGTGCCCCTATTCTCTTATTTCTTGGAAAAACTCTGTGAGACAAGTACTACTGTACTATCTTCATTTTTTAGATGGGGAATTTGCGAAAACACCAGATGACTCAAGTAAGTCACACAGCTAGCAAAACAACGAGCTTCATCGATCAAGTCAGAATCAACCTACTTCAAACACCCGTGCCTTACTACTTCAGAGTATGGGGGAAATGGCAACATATTTTAACAGGACCTCTTTGCATTTTATTGCGCAATAAATATCGGTATTTTATTTCTTGTAAATTTTATCGTCTCATGTGGCAATTTTTCTAGTATTCAAAGAGGTGAAGTCGACAATCCCATTATGCAGTCAGGATTTTAGCTCTGTTTTAAGACTCAGCCCCCAGGCGTTCAATGCACATATAATAGGAACTGTCTGTAGAAGAGTGTAGCTGTTGGTTTTATCTTCATGCTACAATGATACTTGAATCATCACCAGTAATAAAGACTCAGAGGACAGTAAAGTAAATATGCAAAATCAGAATGGTATTCAGCATTTTCCCCCATTGATGTGTTGGCTTTGCTAAGAACAGCCCAGATTTTGCCTGAATTGTAAACTAAGCAAATATGACTAGAGGATACACAGGGAACAGATGTTGATTTTTAAAAGACCACTTATCCATCATCACTTTTTTATATAATCAGCTGAAACCAGCATTCAATCCCTTTTCTTTTTTTAATTTTTTATTTATTTTCAGCATAACAGTATTCATTATTTTTGCACCACACCCAGTGCTCCATGCAATCTGTGCCCTCTACAATACCCACCACCTGGTACCCCAACCTCCCACCCCCCCACCACTTCAAACCCCTCAGATTGTTTTTCAGAGTCCATAGTCTCTCATGGTTCATCTCCCTTTCCAATTTCCCCCAATTCCCTTCTCCTCTCTAACTCCCCATGTCCTCCATGCTATTTGTTATGCTCCACAAATAAGTGAAACCATATGATAATTGACCCTCTCACTTGACTGATTTCACTCAGCATAATCTCTTCCAGTCCCGTCCATGTTGCTACAAAAGTTGGGTATTCATCCTTTCTGATGGAGGCATAATACTCCATAGTGTATATGGACCACATCTTCCTTATCCATTCGTCCGTTGTAGGGCATCTTGGTTCTTTCCACAGTTTGGCGACCGTGGCCATTGCTGCTATAAACATTGGGGTACAGATGGCCCTTCTTTTCACGACATCTGTATCTTTGGGGTAAATACCCAGGAGTGCAATTGCAGGGTCATAGGGAAGTTCTATTTTTAATTTCTTGAGGAATCTCCACACTGTTCTCCAAAGAGGCTGCACCAACTTGCATTCCCACCAACAGTGGAAGAGGGTTCCCCTTTCTCCACATCCCCTCCAACACATGTTGTTTCCTGTCTTGTTAATTTTGGCCATTCTAATTGATGTAAGGTGATATCTCAATGTGGTTTTAATTTGAATCTCCCTGATGGTTAGTGATGATGAACATTTTTTCATGTGTCTGATAGTCATTTGTATGTCTTCATTGGAGAAGTCTCTGTTCATATCTTCTGCCCATTTTTTGATAGGATTGTCTGTTTCGTGTGTGTTGAGTTTGAGGAGTTCATTATAGATCCTGGATATCAACCTTTTGTCCGTACTGTCATTTGCAAATATCTTCTCCCATTCCGTGGGTTGCCTCTTTGTTTTTTTGACTGTTTCCTTTGCTGTGCAGAAGCTTTTGATTTTGATGAAGTCCCAAAAGTTTATTTTCTCTTTTGTTTCCTTTGCCTTTGGAGACATATCTTGAAAGAAGTTGCTGTGGCTGATATCGAAGAGATTATTGCCTATGTTCTCCTCTAGGATTCTGATGGATTCCTGTCTCACACCAATATCACTGATGAATATGGATGCTAAGATTCTCAACAAGATCCTAGCAAACAGCATCCAACAGCACATTAAAAAGATTATCCACCATGATCAGGTGGGATTCATCCCTGGGCTATAAGGATGGTTTGACATTCGCAAATTGATTGATTTTAGAACAAATTAATAAAGAGAAGAGAGAAGAATCACATGGTCCTCTCAATTGATGCAGAAAAAGCATTTGACAAAATCCAGCATCTGTTCCTGATTAAAACGCTTCAAAGTATAGGGATAGAGGGAACATTCCTGAACTTCATAAAATCTATCTATGAGAGACCCACAGCAAATATCATCCTCCATGGGAAAAAGCTTGCAGCCTTCCCGTTGAGATCAGGAACATGACAAGGATGCCCACTCTCACCACTCTTGTTCAACATAGTATTAGAAGTCCTAGCAACAGCAATCAGACAACAAAGAGAAATAAAAGGTATCCAGATTGGCAATGAAGAAGTCAAACTCTCTCTCTTTGCAGAAGACATGATTCTTTATATGGAAAACCCAAAAGACTCCACCCCAAACTAGTAGAACTCATACAGCAATTCAGCAACGTGGCAGGATACAAAGTCAATGTACAGAAATCAGTGGCTTTCTTATACACTAACAATGAAAATACAGAAAGGGAAATTAGAGAATTGATTCCATTTACTAGAGCACCAAGAACCATAAGATACCTGGGAATAAGCCTAACCAAAGAGGTAAAGGATCGGTACTCAAGGAATTACAGAACACTCATGAAAGAAATTGAAGAAGACACAAAAAGATGGAAGACCATTCCATGCTCTTGGATCAGAAGAATAAACATTGTTAAAATGTCTATACTGCCTAGAGCAATCTATACTTTTAATGCAATTCCAATCAAAATTCCACCGGTATTCTTCAAAGAGCTGGAGGAAATAATCTGAAATTTGTATGGAATCAGAAGAGACCCCAAATCGCTAAGGAAATGTTGAAAAACAAAAATAAAACTGGGGACATCACGTTACCGAATTTCAAGCTTTATTACAAAGCTGTGATCACCAAGACAGCATGGTACTGGCATAAAAACAGATACATAGACCATCGGAACAGAGTAGAGAGCCCAGATATGGACCCTCAACTCTATGGGCAAATAATCTTCGACAAAGCAGGAAAAAATATACAGAGGCAGCTGCAGCCCTGCAGGCAGACAGTCTCTTCAATAAATGGTGCTGGGAAAACTGGGCAGTATACATGTCATATAATGTAGAAGAATGAAACTCAACCATTCTCTTACAAGGTACACAAAGATAAACTCAAAATCGATGAAGGCTTCTTTTTAATCACTATCCAGGGAAGTCACAGCCTGACTTAACATATGAAAGGAAGGACGGGAGAAAGTTCTACATGCAGGAATCAGGTTTTCTCCTTGGGTCCTTGAGCTGGTTCCTGACCCTCCAGTACCCCAGGCAGTTTGTTTTTAATCCTTAAATTAACAAGTAGTGAAGGTTTACCTGAGCAAACACACTTGTCAGGGAGTTAAATTTTATTGCCTCTCTGGGCAATCTCATGAGGGCCTCTGGGGAGTAGTCTAACCCAAGGGGCAGGAGGTGGGTAGACACTAACACCCAGCCTTCCTGCATACAGGGGCACCCCCAAGAGTTTTCTGCTGCAGGAATGGTGATACCTGCATGCTGGGCAGCTTCTGCCTATGCCCTGCCCATTTCACAAGCCAATACTGCCTGCATGATCAGAGGCATAGCTGGGTGCCTGTAGGAGCTGTCTGTGATTTGGGCAGGGAGAACCTGGGTTTGACCATGCGGAGGGGAATGGGGGGTGGGGTCCCCAGATTAGGGCAGGGAGCAGAGATCTAGGGTGGGGAGGCCGGGGGTGGGTGCGGGACTTGGATACTCCTGGGTCCTGCATCTGCCTGCAGGGCTGCAGCTGCCTCTGCTCCGTGAGTGCAACACACTAATTCGTGGAGCCTGGACCTTCCACCACAGCCGCCTTTGCAGGTGTGTCTTCACAGCCCTGCACTGACTTCCCCAGCAAACACCGGGCATCTAAGTTAAGTGGATCTGCCTCCTGTGTACACAGTCCATGCTCCCAGGCAATGCACAGAGGTCTAGCGGTGCCAGGAGACAGAAAGGAGAACCTGGGGTGACTGATCACCTAAGAAAGTCATGTTCATTGTGATTACATAGAGTATTATTATTTTTATATTAATTACATGGTAATTAATGTCTATATTTATTATATGATGATATATATTATGCTCACAATGATTATATAATGATACTTAAAATAATTATTATGATTTAAAATGATTCCCAAGTTTATTATGCTCAGATGGCTGGGTTTAAATATGTTTTCCAAACAGTGTCCTTAAGTGTGCTTTCAGTGAACAGAGTTTGGGAGCACACAAGCTGCTAAGCAGAGCCACGCCTAGGAGAGAGGTTACAGACGAAATCCACAGTGATTTCCCTACACCAAGCCACACCCTCTCCTTGGCTGTGAAATGAGGAGGGCACTGGAGCAGCACAGGAACAGGCAAGGATGGCCACATGCTGCCCTTTAGAACCAACCAGGCCGTGCTCCCAGAGAAAGAAGTACCTCGTAAGCGCAACTCAGGCCTCCCATACATTTTAATAGCCAGGACGGTGTGGCGAACACATGGGTGAGCACTAATTTTGAGACATCTGAGCAGTTTTTACAAATATGCGAGCTATATTCAATCCTGGCAACTTTATTTGCAACTAATAAATCAGAACAAACACATACTTAACTTCAGATATAATCAGGGTCATAGAAAGTCTGCAACCTTCTATTAATCTGTAAGTGTTAAGCATGAGTCTTTAGAGGATAAGCATATATCTTCAACAGCTATTTAGCTATGGTGCCAGGAGACTTGCTCAACTCAGGCTTGCCAAAAACCAATTTGTAAAAAAAAAAAAAAATGCATTTTCGGCAAAGCTCAATAAAGTGAAGTGCACTAAAATGAGGTATGCTGATATGCCACTTCCTGAATGTAGTCTGCACATAGTAACTTCCTTCCGAAGAGTACAGGATAGAGGAGGGGCAGGGGGGAGTGTAAACTTAAAGCAATCTTACAAACAGTACCTCAGCCAGGTTGTCAAGTTTAACACTGATAGTGATACCACACTGACAGCACGCATCCTTAGTACGACATGACGAAAACAGCAATTGACCTGAGGGGTTCTATTTCCCAAAACCCATACCCCCAGAGAAAAAGTCAGATAAATCACAATAGAGGGGCATTTTATGAAATTCTTGACCAGTACTCTTCAAAACTATTGAGGCCATCAACAAGGAAGCTCTAAGAAACTGCCACAGCAAGAGATGCCTAAGCAGACAACTACATGTGCATAACGTGGTACCTGGATGACATCCCAGAATGGAAAAAACACATGAGAGGAAACTGAAGAAATCCAAATGAAGTATGGACTTCCATTAACAATATATCAATATTGGTTCATCATTGAGACAAATGTGCCATAATAATGTTAGATGTTAATATCAGGAAAATTGAGTGTGAGGTACAAGGGAACTTCTGTTTTATCTTTGTGATTTTTCCAGAAACCCAAAACTGTTCTAAACTTTGAAATATAATTATAACATTGTTTTCCTGATCTGAAAATTTAAATGGAAATGAACCCAGAAGAGCCAAAACAATTTGAAAAAGTTGTACAAAATTGAAGGACTTAACCTTCCTGATTTCAAAACTTACTTTAAAGCTACTTTAGTTAAACCAGTGTGGTGTTGACATAAAGAAAGACATAGAGATCAATGGAACAGAACTGATTCTTGGTAAAGCTGGGAATGCATTGTAGGAGAGTCTTTTCAGCAGTTAGTGCTAAAAGGTTGGATATCAATATAACAATGTGCAAAAACAAAGAAAAAAGAACATTGATACATAACATCATACAAACATACAAAATAAACTACCTTGAAATGGATCATGGAACTAAATTTAAGATGTAAAGCTATATGAGTATTGAAACAATATACTAGAGGTAATTTTTATGATCTTGGGTTAGGGACAGATTAGGGTACAGATAAGTTCTGAACTAAGAGATGTTTTGTGTTCAATAATTCTTTTTTTTTCCAAGATTTTATTTATTTATTTGACAGACAGAGATCACAAGTAGGCAGAGAAGCAGGCAGAGAGGGAGGAAGCAGGCTCCCTGCTGAGCAGAGCGCTGGATGCGGGGTTTGATCCCAGGATGTGGGGCTTGATCCCAGGACCCTGAGACCATGACCTGAGCCAAAGGCAGAGGCTTTAACCCACCGAGCCACCCAGGTGCCCCAATAGTTATTTGTTTTTTTTTTTTTTTTAAAGATTTTTTATTTATTTATTTGACAGAGAGAGATCACAAGTAGGCAGAGAAGCAGGCAGAGAGAGAGGAGGAAGCAGGCTCCCTGCTGAGCAGACAGCCTGATGCGGGGCTCGATCCCAGGACCCTGGGATCATGACCTGAGCCAAAGGCAGAGGCTTTAACCCACTGAGCCATCCAGGCGCCCCCAATAGTTATTTGTTAATCTGAAGTAGACACATTCCACTAATCACTGGTCCTATTCAGAATATGTCATGAGGGATCCAGTGTGACCACCAGCAGATTGGATTGGATGCTAATCTTTGATCCTAGCAGGATATCATTCTAGCCACCATCTCAAACAATGGCTCCTATGTCTATTCCAGTGTTCATAATTCTGGAAGGAGTATACATTTCAATACGTTTTCAGCCACTTCATGAATAAAGAGCAGGAGTGTGAGAAAAGGAAGAGAACCATATAGTTGACCAGTCTTCAAATACTGACTGAAATCAAATGCAAGGGTTTGGGAGAGGATGTGAGGGTTAGGGGAGAGGCAAAAGACACTGAAACACCTCATTTATTCAGCCAAAGTGTGAGTTAAATTCATACAATAAATCTTAAGTGTTTTTAGACTTTTCACTCTTTCATTCATCCATGTGCCAATGTTCTGCATAAGCAGGAGAGGCAAAATAAAAATGAGTGAATACAATTAAAGAAAAGTGCAAGAAGTGTTCTTAAATCAGAATTCTGATTCTGTTCCTTGAGGAGACCACCTTTATCTATTTGCTGCCATCCTTCAGCTTTTAGAACCTCTGCCATCTCCTGGATCTTTATTCAGAAAGTTTCTTTTTTTTCCTCACTGTAACAGTGAATTTCAAACAGTGGTTCACTTACAGTAGCCAAACTTCATTCTGGAGTTGGTTAACAGAATCTGGGTTGTACATTCTGACTATATATATATATATATATATATATATATATATATATATATATATTTTGTTGTTGTTGTTGTTTGTTTGTTTGTTTTGTTTTTTAAAAAAATTTCAATTTATTTATTTTAAGAAAAACAGTATTCATTATTTTTTCACTACACCCAGTGCTCCATGCAATCTGTGCCCTCTACAATACCCACCACCTGGTACCCCAACCTCCCACCCCCCCACCACTTCAAACCCCTCAGATTGTTTTTCAGAGTCCATAGTCTCTCATGATTCACCTCCACTTCCAATTTCCCCCAACTCTCTTCTCCTAACACCCCTTGTCCTCCATGATATTTGTTATGCTCCACAAATAAGTGAAACCATATGATAATTGACTCTCTCTGCTTGACTTATTTCACTCAGCATAATCTCCTCCAATCCTGTCCATGTTCCTACAAAAGTTGGGTGTTCATCCTTTCTGATGGAGGCATAATACTCCATAGTTTATATGGACCACATCTTCCTTATCCATTCGTCCGCTGAAGGGCATCTTGGTTCTTTCCACAGTTTGGCGACCGTGGCCATTGCTGCTATAAACATTGGGGTACAGATGGCTCTTCTTTTCACGACATCTGTATCTTTGGGGTAAATACCCAGGAGTGCAATTGCAGGGTCATAGGGAAGTTCTATTTTTAATTTCTTGAGGAATCTCCACACTGTTCTCCAAAGAGGCTGCACCAACTTCCAAAGAGGCTGCACCAACTTTCTGACTATATTTTTAAGCGAGCTCTTCTGCCCAGTGTTGTCTCTGATAAGCCTGATCTTATACTGTGATTACTCCAGTTCCCCTCATCAAAGGTTGCCTGTCCTCTGGCTGGGGACTGGTAGAGTGTGGATTAATGGACATGACTGGTGGTGTGTTTACTTTCTAAGAAATCCCAGTGCTGCTGATTAGAAGGCAGATGCTATTTCTATCCTATTTCTCTTCTCATCTTCATTTATCTTCTTGTCAGCATTTAACAGGCATTAAGTGCAAGAGCAGACTCTTGGAGAGGTTAATGGATTTGGAGGTAGAGTAACTTTAATTTTGTACACTCATGTGAAAGTATCTGTTCCTTTCTTTTTTATTTACTGAGATTTAAAAAAATAATGGTGGTTGGGTTTAAGGAAAAAGTTGGGTTTTGTTTGTTTGTTTGTTTTGTTAAGAAGCATGTGGTTGATAAAGAGGTGAAATGAAGCAAATACTTTTATTTTTTGCAAATTCATTTTTTGATATATTGAAAAGTACTCTAAGTGGAAAGAAAGATTGTGAAGTCTGTTGTATTTCATTCTTCTATACTTCATCTTGTCTTTTTCATAGCTTCACCCTATGCTTGGTACTTCATTCTAACAATCTTCAGTATCCAAATAACTAAAGAACCAAAGTTTGTGGCATGTATAAGTTCTGGATATTAGATTTCAAAGGAGTTTTTATTTTTTTTATAAGAGAAGGCTAGTTTGAAAGGTATTTAATGTGACTTAGTTGGAAAAAAATAGTATTTTGAACATTCTTTTTGAAAAGTGAATAGTTACTTTTATGAGTCAATGGAAATCTGCTTTTGGTAGATATCAAAATTTTTCCCATACAAAGCTCTCTTTAATTTTCTAGAAATAAGGTTACTGAGAAAGGATTAGATGCATGCCTTAGCAGAGGGCCCTTGATATCAAGGACACTCCTAATGGAAGCCACTATTTTTTTTTTATTATTAACATATCATGTATTATTTGTTTCAGAGGTATAGATATGTGATTCATCAGTCTTACACAACATACAGCGCTCACCACAATACATAACCTCCCCAGCATCCATCACCCAGCCATCCCATCTCCCCCTTCCTTCCAGCAACCTTTTCTCCTAAGATTAAGTGTCTCTTATGGCTTTTCTTCCTCTCTGGTTTCATCTTGTTTCATTTTTTTTCTCTCTTCCTCTATGATCCTCTGCCTCTTTTTCTTAAATTCCCCTTATCAGTGAGATGATATGATAATTGTCTTTCTCTGATGGACTCATTTTGTTTAGCAAAATGCCCTCTACTTCCATACATGTCATTGCAAATGGCAAGACTCCTTTTTTCATGGCCATGTAGTATTCTGTTGTGTAAACATGGCACATCTTCTTTATCCATTCATCTGTTGAGGACATCTGGGCTCTCTCCATAGTTTGGCCATTGTGGACATTGCTGTTAGAAACAAAATAAAAGGCATCCAAATCGAACACGAAGAAGTCAAACTCTCACTCTTTGCTGATGATATGATCCTTTTGGTGGAAAACCCAAAAGACTCCACTCCAAAACTGCTAGGACTCATACAGAAGTTCAGTAAAGTGTCAGGATATAAAATCAATGCACAGAAATGAATTACATTTCTCCATACCAACAATGAGACAGATGAAAGAGAAATTAAGGCATAGCTCCCATTTACAACTGCATCCAAAAGCACAAGAAACCTGAAAGAAATCTAACCAAAAAGACAAAGGATCTGTATTCAGAAAACTATAAAACACTCATGGAAGGAATTGAGGAAGACACAAAGAAATGGAAAAACATCCCGTGCTCATGGATTGGAAGAACAAATATTGCTAAAATGTCTATGCTACCTAGAGCCATTACACAATCAATACAGTCCCTATCAAAATGCTATCAACTTTTTTCACAGAACTGGAACAAATAATCCTAAAATTTGCATGGAACCAGAAAAGACCCTAAATAGCCAAAAGTATGTTGAAAAAGAAAATCAAAGTGGTGGCATCATGGGCTTCAAGCTCTATTACAAAGCTATAAAAATCAAGACAGGCCTTGCAGCCTCCCCAGCGCCTCTGGGCTCTTTACTCCCAACAATGGTGGCTCCAAGCCCGAGCGGTGGCCGCGGCTCCAGGTGCAGCAGCGGCAGTGGCACTCCGGCCCCGTGGGGACCCCGGCGCCGGGCCACCCGGCCGTCAGCAGCATGCAGGATAAACGCAAGCACTAAGGTTGAATTTTGCAAATCCACCTTTCAAATCTACAGCAAGGTTTACTCTGAATCCAAACACTACAGGAGTTCAAAACCCACGTATAGAGAGACTGAGAACACACAGCATTCAATTGTCAGAAAAACTGAAGATCTCGCCTGAGCAGCACTGGGATTTTACTGCAGAGGACTGGAAAGACCTTGGAGAAATTGGACGAGGAGCTTATGGTTCTGTCAACAAAATGTCCACAAACCAAGTGGGCCAATAATGGCAGTTAAAAGAGTTTGGTCAACAGTGGATGAGAAAGAACAAAACCAACTTCTTATGAATTTGGATGTAGTAATGCAGAGTAGTGATTGCCCGTACATTGTTCAGTTTTATGGTGCACTCTTCAGAGAGGGTGACTGTTGGATCTGTATGGAACTCATGTCTACCTCGTTTGATAAGTTTTACAAATATGTATATAGTGTATAAGATGATGTTATTCCAGAAGAAATTTTAGGTAAAATCACTTTAGCAACTGTGAAAGCACTAAACCACTTAAAAGAAAACTTGAAAATCATTCACAGAGATATAAAACCTTCTAATATTCTTTTGGACAGGAGTGGAAATATTAAGCTCTGTGACTTTGGTATCAGTGGACAGCTGGTGGACTCCATTGCTAAGACAAGAGATGCAGGGTGTAGGCCTTACATGGCACCTGAAAGAATAGACCCGAGTGCATCACGACAAGGATATGACGTCCACTCTGAAGTCTGGAGTTTGGGGATCACATTGTATGAGTTAGCCACAGGTGGGTTTCCTTACCCAAAGTGGAACAGTGTGTTCGACCAGCTCATGCAAGTCGTGAAAGGGGACCCTCCGCAGCTGAGCAACTCCGAAGAATGCAAGTTCTCCCTGAGCTTCATCAACTTTGTCAACTTGTGCCTTACGAAGGATGAATCCAAAAGGCCAAAGTATAAAGACCTTCTGAAACATCCCTTTATTTTGATGTATGAAGAACGTACCGTCGAGGTTGCCTGCTATGTTTGTAAGATCCTGGATCAGATGCCAGTGACTCCCAGCTCTCCCATGTATGTCGACTGATCTTGCTGCTGCATCAGATTTGAGAAAAAAAAGGGCTGAGAGGAAGCAAGATGTAAAGAATTTTCATCCCATATCACAGTGTTTTTACTGCTCGCCCAGACACCATGTGCAATAAGATTGGTGTTCGTTCCCATCCTGTCTGTATACTCCCGTCATTTAGAACACGCATCCCCATGATACCTGATTGATCACAGTGTTAGTGCTGGTCAGAGAGACCGCATCCTGTTCCTGTGTGATGAATTTACTCATGAAATGTGGAAGTCAGTACTATCAATTTGCTGAGTGTGATTAGATCACTTCTTAAATTCACTTCTGGGCTCAAAACCTGAAGACGCAGCTACTGGAGTGGTGTTTTGTTGGAATTCAGATGCCGGAAGAATGCGGTGATGGACATATGAGGTCTGAACCTAGAGACTCCAGCTTGAGTGAGAGAGCTGGCGCAGCCCACAAGGCCCACAGCCTTCTGGAACTGGGAGACAAGGGAGGGATTTACCGTCTTCACCAAGTGCAATGGATTTACTGATTTGATATTCTGTTGATTTACCATCAGTCGGTGTTCGGAGATCGATGTGCTCAGCCAAATTTCCTGTTTGAAATATCACATTAAATTAGAATGAATTTATCTTTACCAAAAACCATGTTGCGTTCAAAGAGGTGGATACAGAAATATTGAGATGGGACAGAATGTGTTCTTTTCTCCTTTACCGGTCCTTCTGCTCTTCGTTGGGAAGACTCAGGAGTCTGCCACTTTGTCAGAGAAGGTGCTGATCCTAAGAATCTTCATTCTCAAATTCGGTGTACTGCCAACTTGATGTTCCATCTGCCACAAACCACTGACTGAAACAAGAAAAGCGTACTGAGGGCAAAGAGTACAGATGTTTCCATGCCGAGCATTTGACCCAAAACGACTTGTAGCAGCTCTGAGTTCCCCTCAGTCCCATGCCTGAGACTTCGGCCTTCACAGCTCACGCACAGGGAGAAGCAGCTAGAAGCGATGTGCCTTGACTGATACATAGAGTGTGCTTGTAGGGCAGCACAAGACCAAACCTCAACCTTCTGCTCTCACTGGCCCAGATCTTCGGTTTTGGAATCCCCCTCCCTTCCCATCTGGTCTGTTGCCACTCTGTAACTTTTGCTTAATCCAATATTTTGCTTTTTTCCCCCCATCCTGTAGCAAAAGCCTTTTTAATTTCCAGGGATGTTTAGCCCCCAGTCCCTCCCATGCTGTAGTTTAAAAGGCTGAGAAACGTAGGGCCCCACAGATGTGGCGGGTGGTGAAGAAGCGTCTTCCAGAGACATGTCAGACCAGACGAGGGTCCCTTACAGAAGCTCATTGCTGGTGAGAGTCTCTGGCAGATCACTATTTTTTAGAAATGGAATTCTCTTGAAAGCAAAACAAAAAAAACACAAAAAAACCCAAACCAACCCAAACCCCCAAACCACCCCAGAGTAGTTGTGAGGCCACTGAGGTCTGCCCCCTGATGTTCTGCTCCATTACCAACTCATTAGCCAGGTGGCCCCCTTTGGTGACATGGTGGCCTCGCTGGCCCCGAGCGTGTGGCTCCATGTGACAGTGAAGCACCTCTGTGAGCAGTTCTAGCGCATGGGAGAGGGCGGCTGAGGCTGAGAGCCCGTGGTGTCCTTGGAAGCAGGTGCGGCCGGTGGTGCTGGGGCAGGGTGGGGGGAGCGCCCTCCCAGGGCGACTGTACCAAATGCTGTAAAACAGTCCAGGGAGGACGGTGTTGTGTCACGTGACATCCCCATAAATCTCCAAGCTTCAGAAATGAATTATCGCTTCGGTCCACTTCCCTAGTTTCCCCAGTTTCCCCCCACCCCAGCCTCCTAAACCTTCGACCACCCCAGTGCCCCGAAAGGAAGCCTTGTTGTGTGTCTTCCTTCAACCACACCAAGCCATCGTCCTCCGTTGCTCCCGGGGACTCAAGAGGAAATCTGTTGCTCTGTTGTCCACTTCCCATCTGGCTCCGGGTAGGGTCACTTTGCCATTGGACACGTGGCGATAAAAGCAATTCTGACTGTCCAGGAGCTTCATCTGACAGTTCTCTTGTGTGGATGACCACATGAAAAGGCAATTTTAGTGTATTAATCATAGATTATTATAAACTATAAACTTAAGGGCAAGGAGCTTAGTACAATGTGTCTTTATTAAAACAAAAGGATGTATAGTGTTCATAAACTGTGAAAATAGTGTAAGAACTGTACATTGTGAGCTCTGGTTATTTTTCTCTTGTACCATAGAAAAATGTATAAAAATTATCAAAAAGCTAATGTGCAGGGATATTGCTTTATTTGTCTGTACAAATGGAACTCAGTAACAGACCTGCTTCTTGGAACTTGGGAATATTTTATCCTGTATTCTTGTTTGAATCCTCCTCTATTTAAGATATATACATGGAATTGAAGTGTTTATGTAATAGTTCTATCCTTTTGCCTGCAGGTCAGTTGTAATAAATCTAGGATATGATGATGACTTTGTAATTGGATTTCCTGAAGTCAGACCCTGAGAGGGGAAAATCAAGTAAATTCCATTAAATTATCTGTGCATAAAAAAAATCAAGACATTATGGTACTGGCACAAAAGCAGACATATTTGTCAATGGCATAGAGCACAGTGCTCAGAAATGGACCCTCAGCAATATGGTCATCTAATCTTTAACAAATCAGGAAAGAATATCTGATGGGAAAAAGACAGTTTCTTCAACAAATGGTGTTGGGAAAATCAGACAACCACATGCAGAAGGATGAAACTGGAGCATTTCCTTACACCAAACAGAAAAATAGACTCAAAATGGATGAAAGACCTCAATGTGAGACAGGATTCCATCAAAATCCTTGAGGATAACCCAGGCAGCAACCTCTTTGACCTTTACCCCAACAACTTCTTGTTAGACACATCTCCAAAGGCCATGGAAATAAAGGCAAAAATGAACTACTGGAACCTCATAAAAATAAGTAGCTTTTGGACAAAAAAGAAAACAGATAGAAAAGACAACCAACAGAATTGGAGAAGATATTTGCTAATGACATATCAGATAAAGGGCTATTAGCCAACAGCTATAAAGAACTTATCAAACTCAAAACCCAAAGAACAAATAATCCACTCAAGAAATGGGTAGAAGATGTGAACAGATATTTCTGCAAAGAAATCATCCAAATGGTTAACAGACTCATGGGAAAGTGCTCAATATCACTGGGCATCAGAGAAATATAAATCAAAACCACAGTGAGATACCACCTCACACCAGTCAGAATGGCTAAAATTAAGTCAGGAAATGACAGAAGTTGGTGAGGATGTGGAGAAAGCAGAACCTTCCCACACTGTTGGTGGGAATTCAAGCTGGTGCAGACAATCTGGGAAACAATTAGGAGTTTTCTCAAAAAGTTGAAGGTAGAGCTCCCCTATGACCCAGCACTGCGCTACTGGGTATTTATTGCAATGGTACAAATGTAGTGATCTGAAAGGGGACACGTGCCCCAATGTTTATAGCAGCAATGTCCACCATAACCAAACTATGGAAGGAGCCTAAATGTCCATCAACAAAAGAATGGATAAGGAAAACATTGTCTGTATATACAATGGAATATTATGCAGCCATCAACCCCCCCCAAATCTTGCCATTTGGAATGACATGGATGGAACTAGAGGGTATTATGTTAAGTGAAACAAGTCAATCAGAAATAGCCAATTATCATATGATCACACGGAAATCAGGAATTTGAAAAACAAGATAGACTATCATATGGGAAGGGAGGGGAAAATGAAACAAGATGAAACCAGAGAGGATGACAAACCATAAGAGGGTCTTAAACTCAGGAAACAAATCAATGGTGGTTGGAATGGAGGAGGGTGAGTGGGGTGTCGTGACAGGGTAATGGACATTGGGGAGGGTATATGCTATGGTGAGCACTGTGAATTGTGTAAGGCTGATGAATCACAGAACTATACCCCTGCAACAAATAATAGATTATATGTGAATTTTTTAAAAAAGGAAGTAGTCAAATATCATGGTCAGTGGGGAAAAAGACACCAACATCATCACACTGCTAAGATAATTCAATTGGAAAACAGGAAAAGATGAGCTTAAATTCAGTTATAAAAGACAATGATGGAATATTAAAATATTGGAAGCTCTAAATATCTTTATTTGATTTGCGATTGTCATGTTGTTTCTACTTTTCATTTTTTAAAAAGACTTTATTTATTTATCTGAGCAAGAATAGTGCACATGCACAGGGGAAGGACAAGAGGAAGAGCTAGGAAAAGACTCCCTGCTAAGCTCAGAACCTGACATGGGGCTCAATGCCAGGACACCAAGATCATGACCTCAGCTGAAATTCAGAGTCCATATCTCAATTCACTGAGCCACCCAGGCCACCCCTTCATTTTTTATTGGAAATGTCATAAACTAAACTCAAACTTTTTAGTTTTTGTATTTTAAAGTCTAAGATACTTTTATATCTTGCTACACATGCAATGTAAATATAATTATTTCAGCAATAGGCCATGTAACTAAATTTGCTTAAAATGGGCATATTACTTTCAGTGGAATACTTCCCAATTACATCATGATCTTGGAACTATAACTTCAAAACTCTCAATTACATGGAAGTACATTTAGAGATTGGTCTCTTCCAATGTATTGCTGCTGGTAGATTGTAGACATTGCCTATTCTCCAAATTATATCTATATCTATATCTATATCTATATCTATATCTATATCTATATATCTATATCTATCTATCTATATATGACAAATTATCTCTTTTACATGAACATTCTCATATGAACATTAAAAACTAGTCTAAAGCAGTGAATAGCAAATAAGTTATTTGCTTCAGTATTAAAATAATAAGCCCAATATAAATGATTAATTTATCTTAAAAATTATGATGAAAGACAATTTTACTGATTTTGCTGACAGAAGAAACTTTATATTAGGCATAGAGAGAGAAGAGGAAATTTGAACCAGTTTTGCAACATCAAAGTACAGAGTAAGTGGCAAATAGAAATCCAGAGAGAAAATGACCTGTTAAATTTTGGTCATTTGGAAGAAATCTTGTGATTGCATTTTATTTTATTTTTTAAAGGGTTTTAAAAAATTTATTTCACAGAGAGAGACAGAGCGAGAGAGAGAACACAGCAGGAGGAGTGGGAGAGGGAGAAGCAGGCTTCCTGCCAAGCAGGGAGCATGATGTTTGTCTTGACCCCAGGACACTAAGATCATGACCTGAGCCAAAAGAGATGCTTAAGGACTGAGCCACTGAGGCACCCTCTGATAGCAATTTAAATTCAGATGGGCCACAGGCTAGGCTGTTGTCCGTGATTTGCCTATAGGGAAAGGCATAGCTTCCCTCCCTGTTAAGAACAGAAATAAGAAAAAGAAAAAAGAAAAAGAAAAAAGAAAATTTCTAAAAGTGCTCAGAAATCAAATCTAAGGACTGGGGGAATTGTTATAGCAAACACTTCCTTCTAGTCTACCAGACAAGAGCAATTTAAATTATCTAGTTCAAGGAAAGAACTGATTAAAAGTATACCAATTATTTTTTCTATGTCATAAAAATAGTCTTCTCCTCTTTTTGGATTTTGTTTTGGATATTTCCTTCTAATACTGAAATACATATTACATATTTTGACAGGTCATCAATAATTTGAGCAAAGAAAATCATAAACTACATTTTAATGTGCTCCCAAAATGCTCAAGAGACCCATGATTTGCAAGAGAGCATCAGGTTTACTTTTTGGTCTTTGTTTTTAATGTTCAGTTTGCCCCTCTATAGTACACCATTAGTTTTTGATGTAGTGTTCAGTGATTCATTATTTGCTTCTGACACCCAGTGCTCATCACAACATGTGCCCTCCCTAATACCCATCATCCTGGTACCCCTTCTTCCAGCCCCTCCCCTCTGAAACCCTTAGTTTGTTTCTTAGGGTCCATAGTCCTGGACTATGAGGATTCCTCTCCCTCTCTGATTTCTCCTCCTTCATTTCTCCCTTCTCCTAATGCCCTCCACACTATTCCTTATGTTCCACTTGTGAGTGAAACCATATAATTGTCTTTCTCTGCTTGAATTTGCTTAGCAAAATCCCCTCCAGTTCATTCATGTTGATGCAAATGATGGGCATTCATCCTTTCTGATGGCTGAATAATATTCCATTGTATACACGTACCATATCTGCTTTATCCATTGGTCTGTTGAAGGGCTCTTTCCACAGTCTGACAGTTGTGGACATTGCTGCTATGAACATTGCAGTGCATGTGCCCCTTCTTTTCAGTACATCTGTATCTTTGGGACAAAGACCTTGTAGTGCAATAGAATCAGTATTTTTTTTTTAAGATTTTATTTATATATTTGACAGAGATCACAAGTAGGCAGAGAGGCAGGCAGAGAGAGGGAAGGGGGAGAAGCAGGCTCCCTGCTGAGCAGAGACCCCAATGTAGGGCTCAGTCCCAGGACCCTGAGATCATGACCTAAGCCAAAGGCAGAGGCTTTAATCCACTGAGCCACCCAGGCACCCCAGCATCAGGTTTTTTTTTTTTTTAATCAAAATAGGAATGTATGTCTGTATTTGATCCTGGCAGCAAATTTTTAAGTTTTTTCTTAGTCTGGTGGGCCCATGGGATATAGATTAGTCTAAAAAAGATCAACTTGCTGAGAAAGGGGAGGCTGCTATGTTCTCTCACTTACAACTCTGTAGGGTTTCTTATAGAAATACTCTCCTGTATCTAAATTGTCCTAACATGCTAATGTTTCTCTTTTATGTTAACTTTGACATGGTAATAGGTAATATTAGCAAGTTCAATTAGTTACACTGCGGAAACAGCATTTGACTATAATGGTTCATACTGTTACCCCCATTGAAGAAATAGGAGATAGAATTCCATTCCCTTATGAACTTTATTGATGGGTTATTGAAAGCCATTGTGTAATTCAATAATGCACATACACAATTGACAATCACTGTAACAGCCAATCACATTTTACATCATTCAGAGAAAAAATATATTCTTGGTTCACACAACAGGAAAAGCAAGGTAAGGATTCCATAGAATAACAATGGCACTCAGCTTGTCCACTCAGGGAGGAAATGAGCATACCCCATTGTCCTTCCTAGGATTCCAGATAGAACCCACAGCTGGAGAAGAAATTAAGACTTTGATTAAAGGTTTATTTTAAAGGTAAAAGCTGATCTTGATTAAAAGTTTATTTAAAAGAATTATAGTTACTTACTACAGTAAATGTTTTCTTGAACTTCCAAATACCGGGAGTTATAGGTCTTAAAGAAGAGATCAAGGACCATCAACTGCTTCAGTTTGTTTTTGGCCTTTTTCCCATGGACTTCCATGTAGGGATACACTGACTTTGTATCCTGTGAGACTAATAATGAAATGCCAAAGTCTTGACATAATGTTTAATTTTTTACTTTCATAGGATTCTTTTGTTTAGTCAAACAGAATCTCAGCCTGGCTAGTTTCCTAACATCAAAACTTCCAAAACAAAAGGCAGTAGGGTGTTTGCTTTTTTTATTCTTTTAAGAAGTTTTTTCCTGGTCACATAACATCCTGATGGTTTTTAGGCATTCTAAGTTATTGTTTTGTCTGCATGATTATAGACACAGTTCATAGAACAGAGAAGGTGTGCTTGCTTTATTTAGAGGAGTACTAAATTCCATGCAGTTTTCTGTGACATCAACCTCATTCACATTTCAAAATTTATGAAGAATTATATACAATTCAGTTCATGTTCTGTACTCTAATTATTTCTACCCCTGGAAACTGACAGATGCAAAGAAGCCCCCTATAGGTATAGCGATCCACTCAGAGAAATTATTCCCTAATAACGTGACCTAATTAATTGGTAAAAAATCTCTATATCCATAGATATTTGCTGAACATTTAATTCGTCCTTATCACTGTATCATTCAGGAAGTATAGACACTCAGGAAGTATAGGGCACTGTGTCTCAATTAACTAGAGCAAAAAGCTGATTTTTTAAAAAAGATTTTATTTATTTATTTGGCAGAGAGATCACAAGTAGGCAGAGAGGCAGGCAGAAAAAGGGGGGAGCAGGCTCCTCACTGAGCAGAGAGCCCGATGCGAGGCTTTATCCCAAGACTCTGAGATCATGATCTGAGCTGAAGGCAAAGGCTTTAACCCACTGAGCCACCCAGGTGCCCCCAAAAGTCCAGTTATAAATATTTCTGGTTTGTTACAAAAACTATACTTCTGTAAAATCCAATAAAATAAATTACTAGGAAAGTGAAATTGAATTAAAAACAGACAAAATACAACCCAATTTTTACTGTTAGATTCAACTGAAAATATATGGCATTTAACAAATATAATCAGAACAAGCATTACAGGAAAGTTTAAAAAACTGTGCATATTGTTCATTCAAAGTTTGCATCACAGCAATCATATAAAGAATCATAATTACACTTGAACTTTTTGTAGTTCCATAAGAGAAATTAAGGAAGTTATGAGTAAAATAGTGATTCTCCACATGGAATGCCTACTTCACAATTTGAAGAGACACCTTACACATCAAAATATAAAGTTATAATGTAAAAATGAACTTGTTCCTTGCTTGACTAATCTAATATAGCCTCTATTGGCCACAACAGTATTCACAGGGAATAACATACCTGAACTATTTCAGTTTCTTAAAACTTATCATAGAGGAATCAGTCTCAAAATGATATTTTGATAGCAGTGAAAGAAGTGATTTTAAAGCAATTTCAGTAAGCTCAAGATACTCATTCTTAATTTTTTATTTAGGATAAAGAATGTGATGTTATATTTTCAAAATTCGTCTTTAATTCTTCATCAGTAGCCAGCGCCAACAGTTTATCCTGAGAGTTACTGTTAAGCTTTACTTAACTTATGATGAAAGAAGTTGATCTTGGATTTCATTAATATCTGTAAGTGTTCTTTTGATGGAAAAGGACTTTAAATCATTCTACCAAATTTATGAGGCCCTTGTTGACAACTTTACTACCTACCTACTGAATAATTGTTACTGAATTCTGGATCACATAACATTCTGTAGGAGTTCTCTTATCTCATGAATCTCACTTTTGTTTTTGCCTTTAAAAGCATCATTCCAGGGGCGCCTGGTGGCTCAGTTGGTTAAGCAGCTGTCTTCTGCTCAGGTCATGATTCCAGTGTCCTGGGATCAAGCCCCACATCGGGCTCCCATCTCAGTGGGGAGCCTGCTTCTCTCTCTCTCTCTCTGCCTGTTGCTTTGCTTCCTTGTGCTCCCTCTCTTTCTCTCTCTCAAATAAATAAAATCTTTTAAAAATTTTTAAAAAACAGAAAAATTTAAAATAAAACATGAAAGTATTAAATAATTAGAAATACCAGAAATACCAAATAACTAAAGTGGGTGCTTACTTTACAACTTTAAAATCTTGAGACCAAACTATATTCTTACATTGCATAAGTGATGAGATTTTACTATGCAAGTCAAATATTTCAACAAAATTTTCTTCTTAAAAGCCATTATACTTCAGCATGAAGCATCAGTTTTTGTTTAGCTTTTGTATTATGTCCACATAAAAAGAATAATCTCAATTTGACCCTTCAGTCTTTAGAATCACAATTTGTACTATATCACTAAATACACTATTTCGTGTATTCTACTTAAAAAAAAAAAATTCAGTGAAGTAAAGAATGTGGATTTTAAAAATATTCTGGCACCAGCACCTAAATCCTAGACAACCTCTGTGAGGTGCAGTATGTTTGTGTATCAGAGAACCAAGAGTTAATATAAGGGAGAGATACCCTAGAAGGTGGAGAGCCTAGAAATTCTAACAGAGGAATCTGATCTCATAGCCACAGGTACTTGGAAGCCAGCACAGCTTCTTGAACAAGGGAATAGCATGAGGGTAGTCACATTTTAGCAGCCAGAGCTCTGCAGGAGGTTGGAACATCATGGTTATCTTGTGCAACCTACTCACTTTAGAGATAAGAAAACCATTATGTAAATAATTCACCAATAGAACCAAAGCTAGCTCCCAAAAACTAACACACCAAAATATAAACATATTTATAAAGAAGGTTTTGGTAAAGAAAAAAAAATAAACCAAAAACAAACAAACAAACAAACAAACAAAAAAACCCTGAATAAAATACGCACAGGAAATAGCTTGTATGCCTTGCCATATTTAAAGTTAGGTAACACTGGAATGCCAAGAGCAGTTAAATTTACAAAAACACTGTGGAAGACCTTAACTTGACCCTGCCTGAGAAAAAGTCTCTGATGTTTAACTGTCTTTGGAAAGATACTCTTAATTCAATGACATGGGCAGTTTTCAGGACTCTCCAATCTCAACAGCTATGTGACATGCATTAGCCATGATCATGGAAGCATAAAGAAAGCAGACAACCAAAGAAGATATTAGGGAACTATAAAAACTATAAAAATTCAAGGACTGAAAGTGGCGAATGTAAAGTTGCAATTAGCCTATTGTATTCTTTTTTGGATGACATTTCACTAACGTGCATAAATTTGCAAATAACACAATAAAAATGCAAATATGCATCTCCTGAATTTGACCCTGCTATTGCACTCCTGGGTATTTACCCCAAAGATACAGATGGAGTGAAAAGAAGGGCCATCTGTACCCCAATGATTATAGCAGCAATGGCCATGGTCTCCAAACTGTGGAAAGAACCAAGATGCCCTTCAATGGACGAATAGATAAGGAAGATGTGGTCCATATACACTATGGAGTTTTATGCCTCCATCAGAAAGGACGAATACCCAACTTTTGTAGCAACATGGACGGGACTGGAAGAGATTATGCTGAGTGAAATAAGTCAAGCAAGAGGGTCAGTTATCATATGGTTTGACTTATTTGTGGAGCATAACAAATAGCATGGAGGACAATGGGAGATGGAGAGGAGAAGGGAGTTGAGGGAAATTGGAAGGGGAGGTGAACCATGAGAGACTATGGACTCTGAAAAACAATCTGAGGGGTTTGAAGGGGCAGGGGGTGGGAGGTTGGGGGAACCAGGTTTTGGGTATTGGAGAGGACACGGATTGCATAGAGCACTGGGTTTGGTGCAAAAACAATGAATACTGTTACACTGAAAATAAATTAAAAAAAATTAAAGTTTTACCCAGCTAGAAAAATTACATTTGTCTTTGAAAAGAAAAAAAAATTGTAAATTTATTATGGTAATAGTAGTTTGAATTAATTTAAACCCATTAATTATTCTACAGATATACCAGAGATTGTGAGTGGACTTTAAACAACCATTTCCCATTTTTAAATTTAGTTTGCAATACTTTAGCGCATATGCAAGATCTTTGGGAAAAGTTGATTCCACCCCTTATGCTACAGGTGGGAGAAGAAAATGGGACAAAATATCAATGGAGTGAAAAAGGGCCATACCTTACTCCTTACCTTTTCAGTAATCCCATAATTACCTCCTGCTAGACAATCTCTGAGCCACACAAAATGTAATCACTTTCTTTGAGAAAATGAAAAAAGAGCCTATTGGAGAGCAGAAACAACCTCAGAAGAGTTGGAGGAGACTATTGGATTATCCACAGAGTACATCATTGGTTTTTGATGTAGTGTTCAACAATTCATTCGTTTTGTATAATACCCAGTGCTCATAACAACATGTGCCCTCCTTGACGCCCATCACCCGATTACCCCATCCTCCCATGCCCCTCCCTTCTGTAACCCTCGGTTTGTTTTCTGGACTCCAAGGTCTCTCATGGTTTTTCTCCCTCTCTGATTTCTTCTCACTGATGAATTAGTTAATTAATTCAAGTAAGAGTTATTGACAAATATATGTAGAATGTATTGGTCACTTTGCTGGAGGTGCAGCCAAAGTCAACTCTATGGGATTTTCATTATACTGTGTTAGAAAAATATGAAAAAAATAAACAAAAATATGAATAAATTAATTTCAAAAACTGATTAAGCAAACCAGCCAGTTTTGTGATAGAAGATGATGGGTATTATGGAGGGCACATATTGCATGGAGCACTGGGTGTGGTGCATAAACAATGAATTCTGTTACGCTGAAAAGAAATAAAAAAAAAAAAGATGATGGGGATGGAGTAGTAGACCATTCAGCAGGATGATCACAGAGGGCCTAAAGAGAAATATTTTACTAAGAACTGAATGAAGAAGAGGCAGATGAATGATAACCAGAGGAGTTGCCATCCTCAGGTGGGGACCACAAATTCAAAGCTTCAAAAGGGAAAAGGCTGGGATCTGATTTGTTAATTTGCTGTTGAATCCACAGGAGCTGGAAATTATGGAGTACATGTTAAGTGCAAAGTTAATAAATGATGATATCTTTTTTACATTTGGAAATAATAAATGAGGGAGAGTTTTGTTATTTGCAGAGGGTCATGTATACATTTCAGGAAGCTGGAAGTTAAAGATGAATCTTGTGCTTCCTTGAGATTTGTTATACTTTGTATTTCCATAATATACTGTTCGTTAATTTGATTTATCAATGTGTTCTCAAACCTACAAGCAGTTTTGTCTTATTGATTTCTATTAAATATCACAATTAATTGCTAGTTTGATAATTACCAATGTTAAAATTTTTTACTTGAACTCTGAATGAACACAAAAGTGCTGAAGGCTTGACATAAGAAGATGGAAACATATGGAACTAAAAATTCATGTAGGGGGAAAAAACCAAACATGGGAACAATCTGTTACATAGGCTAAGAGCAATATTTTTTATCTATTTATTTTTAGGATTTTATTTATATTTCAGTTAATGTACAGAATAACATTAGTTTAAGGTATAAAAATCTAGTGATTCAACACTTTTCTACAACACCTGGTGTTCTTCCCCACTTCTTTTTTTAAATTTTTATTTATTTTTTTAAATTTTTAAAAATTTCTTTTCAGTGTTCCACACTACACCAAGTTCTCTATGGAATATGTGCCCTCCATAATACCCATCACCAGGCTCACCCAACCTCCCACTCCTCGCCCCTCCAAATCCCTCAGTTTGTTTCCCAGAGTCCACAGTTTCTCATGATTTGTCCCTCCCTCCAATTCCCCCCCAACTCCCTTCTCCTCTCCATATCCCCATGTCCTCCATGCTATTTGTTATGCTCCACAAATAAGCAAAACCATATGATAATTTACTCTCTCTGCTTGACTTATTTCACTCACTATAATCTCTTCCAGTCCTGTCCATGTTGATACAAAAGTTGGGTATTCATTCTTTCTGATGGAGGCATAATATTCCACAGTGTATATGGACCACATCTTCCTCATCCATTCGTCCGTTGAAGGGCATCTTGGTTCTTTCCACAGTTTGGTGATTGTGGCCATTGCTGTTATGAACACTGGGGTATGGATGGCCCTTCATTTCACTGCATCTGTATCTTTGGGGTAAATACCCAGTAGTGCAATTGCAAGGTCATAGGGAAGCTCTATTTTTAATTTCTTAAGGAATCTCCACACTATTTTCCAAAATGTCCACACCAGCTTGCATTCCCACCAAGAGTGTAAGAGGGTTTCCCTTTCTCCACATCCTCTCCAACACACATTGTTTACTGTCTTGTTCATTTTGGCCCTTCTAACTGGTGTCAGGTGGTATCTCAATGTGGTTTTGATTTAAATCTCTCTGATCACTAGTGATGATGAACATTTTTTCATGTGTCTGTTAGCCATTTGTATGTCTTCATTGGAGAAGTGTCTGTTCATGTCTTCTGCCCATTTTCTGACGTGATTATCTGTTTTGTGTGTGTTGAGTTTGAGGAATACCTTATAGATCCTGGATATCAGCCCTTTGTCTGTATTGTCATTTGCTAATATCTTCTCCCATTCTTTGGATTGTCTCTTTGTTCTGTTGACTGTTTCCTTTGCCGTACAGAAGATTTGATCTTGATGATGTCCCAAAAATTCATTTTCGCTTTTGCTTCCTTGAGAAGTATTTATTTAAATCACATGATGAATATTTTTACCACCTAGGTTTTTGTTAGAACAAATTTACAATTTTCCTAAAGAATTTTGGAATGTGTTTACTTGGAAAATAAGTAAAACAAGGTAATATTGTATTTCTGGAAAGGCTACAAGTGCTTTCCTCCTTGCAAACTTCCCACTTGGTTAGGTAGACTTATTTAAAATTCTTGAAGTGAGTTGTGGTGCAGATCCTCTTGGCAAACATAGAGACTGCTTTTTATTGAGTGTGTCATCCTACTACTTTGGCAATTTCACGTTTGTTACCATAGCAAAATCTCAAATTACTTTTTGTTCTACCTAAATCGCAGTACATAAATAAAAAATACCATAGACTGTTTTGCCAAACATTTAGAGGTAACTTGAAGTAGTGACATTCCATTTAAAAGAAAATACGTTTTACCAGTACCAAAATCCAATTTCCTTTAATCATCTCTCCCCAGTGCATTGTCTTTCCATTGCTAATGTATTTCCCACTTGTAACTATTGACAAACTTTTTGCAGTTCATGACTGAAATTACTTTCAGGGACACAATTTTAACTTTGTGTTTGCTTCATTTATTACTAAAAATAAATTTCATTAAACATTTAAAAATATTCTTATATGATATCATAATCTATATGGAAAAGGTATAATCCTTTTCCATGTAGATTATGTTCTTATATGATATCATAATCTACATGGAAAAGGATTATACCTTTTCCATGTAGGTTATGATATCATATAAGAACATTTTTAAATGTTTAATGAAATGGCTTATTAACTAGATTGAAAAGTCAGATAATAGAAATGGAAGAAATTCACTGAGGTTTATTCCTCTGGGTTATAAAATCATAAAAGCAGGTACATCTTGGTTACAGATTATTGTAGAGTTTGCAGAGGTCTTACTAAATTTAGCAGGTATTTTGTAACTTTTGTTCAGTGAGTGATTTAATTGGCAATCATTGGAAAGGCAAGTTAGAAAAGAGAGATAAGGATTTGCAAGACCTGAAGATGTTGATTAAAAAATAAGGAAAATTGGGGGGTCCCTGGGTGGTGATGTCTTAGTTTTGGCTGAGGTCCTGATCTCAGGGTTATGATATGGAGCCTTGTGTCAGGCTCCACACTCAGTGGGTGTCTGCTTAGGATTTTTCTTCCTCTCCCTCTCTTTCTGCCCCACCACCACCTCTTTCTCTCTCTCCCTCTCTCAAATAAATAAATAAATCTTAAAAGAAAATAAGCATCATGAGAGACTATGGACTCTGAAAAACAATCTGAGGGGTTTGAAGTGGTGGTGGGGTGGGAGGTTGGGGTACCAGGTGGTGGGTACTATAGAGGGCACGGATTGCATGGAGCACTGGGTGTGGTGAAAAAAAAATGAATACTGTTATGCTGAAAATAAATAAATTTAATTAAAAAAAATTCTTAAAAAAAAAGAAAATAAGCACAACTGATTTGGTCTGAGAAATAAGGAGCTTAGAAATTGTCACTCCTTCCCAACAACTAAAAAGCTGAAGAAACTGAAAAATAAGCAATTCTCCTTAGATATTTCAGAGAGTGAGTTCGTGGACAAACCATTGTTTCTAAAACTGGAGAGACAGACAGGCAGAGACAGAGAATTACAACTTTTCAGAGCAGAAACTTCCACAGAAACCAGTCCTGGGGTTGGGAAACCTGAGCTGTAATTAGTGAATTGCTTGGAGGTTTAGTGTGGATATGACTCTGATAAGAACTCTAAGTGAGGATAAGTCCCGCAAAACAAAAACAAACTCCAAGGGGACCCAGCCATAGGGGGCCTCTATACATTTGTGAGTTTTACCTCCAGGGGTTCTACCAGGTCCTCACAGTTAACAGTGGAGAAAAATTTCCTCATACCTCTAGCAGGAGAAAGGAAAACGTAACCATTTATCTATATAAGAACAACTCAAGATGCTGATGGAAAGTAACGATGAGCAAAAGAATGGGAGAAAGTCTCCTTATTCATGCATAAAAAGATTCAATATGGTCAAGATGCAGGTTCTTCACAAATTGGTCTGTAGATTCAAGACAATCCCAGTCAAAATACCATCAAGTTAATTTACGGATATCAGCAAACTGATTCTAAATTTACTTGAAAGAAGAAGACCAACAATAGTCAACATCATATTAAAGGAGAGGAACAAAGTCCGAACACAGATAATACTCTTTGTATGAAAGGAAAGGCATTCAGGAACCGGTAGTTGGGAAGATGAAATACCCTGGAGATGACCTCTTTTCTCTTTAAAAGATAAGTTTATGGATATAATAAATAATAGATAAATTAACAGAGATATCAGAATGAGACACGTTTGTTCCCAAGGGTGCAGAATTTAAGGAGTCACTCACTTAAAGAGTCACTCACTTATAGACTTACAGAGTCTGTTTACAGAAAACAAAATCTGGACACAGATGGCCAGTTTTGTCATGACAAATTTGCAACCATTTGTCCAGCAAATCAATTTTTATTTTGTACTTATAGATTTTCAGTTAAATTTCCAAATTCTGTTATGATTTCACTTTCCTCATTTACATTGTTTATTCATCCAAACGTGTTTATTGAGTCCCTACCTAATGTGTCATGGGCTAGGCGATTGATTATATATTGGTGAAGAAAACAAAAGCTGACTGCCCTTTTGGAGTTAATGATAAGTGAGAGATCAAGACACATTTAACATGTACATAACTAAGTTAATAAGGACTTATTGTGGTAAGGACAATAAAAGAAACAAACATGATGCAAGAATGTCTATTATTACTGATTGATGTTAGAGAAAATAATGATCATCTCCAAGACCTAAGATATGGTGGGGGATCAACCATATAGAAAAACTTTGGGGATGCAGTGTGGTTGAGGAAAATTCCTGCCTGAAGTCCCAAAATATTTCTTTGAATGTTAAATATTAAAGTTAAAAATGAAATAAAAAATAGGAAGATATTTTTTCAAGCATATAGAATAAAAACAAACTACATTTGGTCATACCACAAAGATACTACTAATGAAGTTATTTCTTTCTTTCTAGTTTTGTCCCATGCCAGCTTTAGTAAAATTCATATTACTCCTTGACTACTACTCTTCTGCTCTTGTCTTTCTTCTTTCTCTTCCTTCTACTTTTCCTTTTTATTCTTACATATTTAAGATTGATCTAATTTTAATTTCTTCTCATTTAAAGCCACTCTTGAAGGGGTGTCTGGGTGGCTCAGTTGTTGAGTTTCAGCTCAGGTCATGATCTTTTCATTTCTGGGATCCAGCCCAGAGTGGGCACAGAGCCCACTCCCTGCTCTGTGCCCAGCAAGGAGTCTGCTTGAAAATTCTCTGCCTCTGCCCATCACTCTCTCTCTCTCTCTCTCACACACACACACACACACACACTCTTTCTTTCTAAAATAAACAAATCTTTAAAACAATAAAGCTACTCTTGGATATTTTAAGTTTTTGTTGCTGTTGTGAATGAGGTCTGGTCTCTGTTCCTTTTCATAATCTACGTAGTCTTGATGTTTCACTGTAGAGAAATTTTAAACAGAGAAAATTCTAAGGAGTAAATAAAAATCTCTCACAGTATGTTATCTGGTTAATATTTGCAGCATATTTCAGGTTTATGTTTATATTTATAAAATCAAGCATTTTTGTTGGTCATACGTAATGATTACATTTTGTAACTATCATTTACTTATGTAAAAGAAATTATTGAGTTTTTCTTTTTTTTTTTTTTTAAGATTTTATTTATTTATTTTACAGAGAGAGATCACAAGTAGGCAGAGAGGCAGGCAGAGAGAGGAGGAAGCAGGCTCCCTGCTGAGCAGAGAGCCCAATGCGGGACTCGATCCCAGGACCCTGAGATCACGACCTGAGCCGAAGGCAGCGGCTTAACCCACTGAGCCACCCAGGCACCCCTTATTGAGTTTTTCTATATGTAGCTTGCATATGCCATTATCCATTGTATCTAATTACTAACACTTTTAATCAAATGCTTTATCTTTATCTATTGAAATAATTGTTATTTTCATATTTCACCAATTGATGAATAAGAGTAGATTTATGTATTTTTTTGGAACAGGAATGCCTGTGTGTTCCTGGAACAGAATTTATCTATTCATGGTATGTTGCTTCTATTTATTTTGTGTCAATTTACATACATACAATACAAAATTTACTACAACAGCTTATTCCATATGCCTTATATATCAAAATTCTTCCTCTACTTATGAGAAGATCCTCTGGTAGAAAATAATAATTCTTCCATTTTCATCACTTTCTTTCAAGGATTGTTATTTCTTTGACTTTTCCATATCTCACTCTGAAGTCCACTTATATGACATTTAAAACATAATCTTATACTTTTAGCCATTTAAATAACAGAATTGTATAGAATTCACTATTATGAAGAGTGGTGTGATAGAAAATGTTTATCTGTTGAATGTTCAGAGCAACAACAAAAAGTAGCCTTAATTTGTAACATTCGTTTGCTTCCACGGGGATGGGAGGAGCCCCAGGCAGCAGTGCAGCAACAGCGGGGGGGGGGGGGGGGGCGGGCGTGGTGGGCGGGACCATCGTGGGCGCTAAGGGGGCAGGGCAGCGAAACGCCCAAGAGGCCTGGGGCACAGGGCCGCAGCGTATCTGTGGCAGCTGAGGTAAGCGGGGCAGGGTGAGGCGCACAGCAGGGTGGCAGGGTGCATGTGGCTGTAGCAATGTGGAGGAGGCGCGGGGAGGGGGGCCGATATTCAAGGCAGAAGTAGCGGTAACATGCCTGGCAGCGGGGCGGCAACGGAGCCGGGGGGGAGGGGGAAGCCGTCAGGCAGTAGTGGGGGGTTGGGGGCGGGACAAGCCGGGCGTTAGCGGTCAACAACGTCAGGGCATGGTGGCCTGGGCTGCATGAGCCGGAGCGGTTTGCAGCCGGGAGAGAACATTGAGGTAGGGAGCCGGGATCACGGAGGAGGGAGCAGGGGTCACCAGAGGCGGGGAAGGGGGCAGGCAGTAGTCGTACAGGGAGGGGGTGGGAGCTGCGTGGCACCCGAGTGGGGCAGCCATGTGGCACCTCTGGGGGATGGGTAGAATCTAGGCAGCAGAGGGGTGAGGGGATGGGAGGAGCCCCAGGCAGCAGTGCAGCAACGGCGGGGGCGGGTGTGGTGGGCGAGTCCATCGTGCACGCCAAGGGGGCAGGGCAACGAAACGCAGCAGAGGCCTGAGGCACAGGGCCGCAGCGGATGGGCGGCAGCTGAGGTAAGCCGGGCAGGGTGAGGGGCACAGCAGGGTGGCAGGGTGCATGTGGGCTGTAGCAATGTGGAGGAGGCACGGGGAGGGGGGCGGATATTCAGGGTGGAAGTAGCGGTAACTTGCCTGGCAGCGGGAGGCAACGGAGCAGGGGGGAGGGGAAGCCGTCAGGCAGTAGTGGGGGGTTGGGGGCGGGACAAGCAGGGCATTAGCGCAGCGTCAATGTCAGGGCATGGTGGGCTGGGCTGCATGAGCCTGAGGGGTTTGCAACTGGGAGGCAATACTGAAGTTGGGGGCCGGGATCACGGAGGAGGGAGCAGGGCTCACCAGAGGCGGGGAAGGGAACATACAGTAGTGGCACAGGGAGGGGTGGGAGCTGCGTGGCTTCTGTGGGGGATGGTGGGAATCTAGGCGGCAGCAGAGGGGGTGAGGGGGTGGGAGGGTGCGAGCAGCCCCAGGCAGCGGGGCAGCAACAGTTAGGAGGGGGTGGTGGGCGGTCCCATCGTGCGCGTCAAGGGGGCGGGGAGGTGAAGCGCTGCAGAGGTCTGGGGCACAGGGCCGCAGTGGAGCCGCAGCAGCTGAGGTAAGGGGGACAGGGGTGTATGTGGGCGGTTGCATTGTGGTGGAAGCACGGGGAGGTGGTGGATAGGGTGCTAGTAGCACAGTAATGTGGCTGGCAGTGGGGAGACCACGGAGACAGGGGTGAGGGAAGCAGCTAGGCGGTGGTGGTGGGTGGAGGGGAGGGACCAGCCTGGCATCATCGGGAGGCCAGTGTTTGGCGTGGTGGCCAGGGTAACAGGGCTGCAAGGGTGCCAGGAGGTGTCAGAGAGGTGAAAACGCTCACGTATGGGGGTGGGATCAGTTGGGGAGAGAGCTGGGGTCATCAGAGTCGGGGGAGGGGGCAACCAGTCAGTAGTGGGGCAAGGAGGAGTAGCGGCCGTGGGTCGGGAGCTGTGTGCCATCTGAGGGGGTCAGCAGTGTGGCACCTGGAGGGGGTGGGGAGATTAGAGGTGGCAGGGCAGTATAGGGAGGGTGGGACCAGCCCTGAGGCAGCAGCACAGAGACAGCTTGGCTGGCTTGCTGGGCCTGCTCATAGTGCATGCCAACGAGGTGGGGAAGCGAAGCGCAGCAGAGGCCGCGGCACAGGACAGAGGCTGCCCGGCAGTGAGGGGGCCTGTGGGGAGGCACAGCTGGGTGGCAGGGGTGCATTTTTAGGGGGCAGCAAGCTGGTAGCCACACGGGGGGTGGTGGATGTGTTGGGCAGACCCACGCTTGGCAGCCAGGAGGCATCGGAGTGGGGGGAGGGGAGTAGCTAGGCCGCAGTGTCCTTGGGGGTGGGCAGGACTAGCCGGGTATGAGCGGGGTGTCAATGTCATGGTGTGGTGGGTCAGGCAGCGAAGCAAGGGCCTGGCTTTGCTGGGCTTGGTGCATGTCTACAGGGCGGGACCCCTGTTAGCAGCAGCATCGTGGACCCAGGGTAGCAGTGGAGAGGCAATGGTGGTTGTAAGTGGGGGCGCTGTGAATGGTGGTACAGCGTGGTGGGGGCGGCTCACGTTGTGGGGGCAGCCTGGTGGTACCAGTGTGGGGAAGGTGGAGTCGGACTCATGGGGCGGCAGCAGCGTGGCAACAGGGCTAGGAAATCGGGAAGGCTCCGGAGTGGGGGACAGAGGTAGCATCTAGGTGGTAGCTGCAGGGAGGGGTGGGCAGGAACAGTAGAGGGGTAGCGTGGTAGGTGGGGCAGTCATGCAAGTCAACAGGGCAGGGCTATGAAGACCAGCAGCTGCAGAACACAGGGAAGCAGCAGGACATAGGGTAAGAGTGGGACCCAGGGTGGCAGCAGATCAGAAGCAGGGTAGCGGTAAGGGGGCAGTGACGGCGAGGGGCAGGGGATTGATAGTGGGGGTGTGGGGAGAGCAGATGGGGGTGGTATCAGCAATGTGGTGGGGCATCAGGACAGGAATGGTGGTGGGCAGGGTGGGACAGCACGGCTGCACAGGTGCATGTGGGGTGGCAGGCAGTTGGTGGTGGCATGCGGAGAAGGGGGGACAGAACCATCTGGGAGGCAGCGGCACAGCAACTGCACAGGTAGGGCACGAAGGGCAGGGTAGGGCCTCAGTGCATGTCAATGGGGCTGGACAGTGAAGGTCAGCAGTGGCCTCGGGCACAGGGCAGCAGCTTAGCTGCAGCAGTGGTGGTAAGGTGGGGTGTGCTGCCAACGGCAGGGTCACGAGGCGGGGGTACCCAGGCAGTAGCAGCATTGGGAGAAGGCTGGGATGCGTGGGGCAGCAGCAGCAGGTCAACGGGGAGGGAATCTGGAGGCACTGGAGCAGGGGTGGGGGGCCGACAGGCGGGAGAAGTTTGGGGGTGTTTGGTGGGACCAGCAGGGCAAGAGCATCAGGTTAATAGCTGTGTGGGCAGGGCAGGGGCTCTGCACAGCCGTGGCAGCAAGGGGACAGTATGCAGTGAAGAAATGGTGGGGGGTGGACAGTGAGCAGCAGTGATTTGAGGAAGGCAGTGATTTGAGATGGCAGCAGGTGGGGAGGCAAAGCAGGGAGGCGAAATGGGGAGGGACTGGCCTGGATGTGGTTGGGAGGGACCAGTGGCGCAGCAGCTACATGGCAATGGCGCAGCATGGCTTGGGGGCTGGGTGGGGCAGTGGAGATGGGCAGGAGCAGGGTGACCACGGTAGCAGTGGTTGTGCTGTTGGAAACACAGGCACCAGGGCAGTAGAAGCACTGGAGGGTGGCGCAGCAGGAGGGCAGAGTCCTGGGGGGTGCACAGGGGAGCAGTAAGGGCACTGGGGGTGGCACAGCAGGGCATCAGTTGCAACAGGGCATCAGTTGCAACAGGCAGGGCAGCAGGGCAGCTATGGTGAGGGTTAGCTGTTGTGGAACGAAGGGGCACTGCTGTGGAGTAGCAGGGTGGAGGGTGGCAGCGCTGGTGGCAGCGGCCTGTCAGGAATGGGGGGTGGAAGGGACAGCGGTGGGTGTGTAGGGTGCAGCAGGGTGGTAGTGGGGGATGGCACAGTGGGGTGGCAGTGGTACAGGGTGTGGGGACCAGCCAGGTGGCAGAAGCACAGGTCAGGGGGCAGTGATTTGGTAGCAGCGCTATCAAATGCTTTTTCTGCATCTGTTGAGATGGTCCTATGATGTTGATCCTTCCTTTTGTGAATGCGGCACATTAGTTTGATTTGTGGATGTTGAACTGCCGTTGCATCCCTGAAATAAATCTTAGGGATCATACTTCTTCCTGTATTGTAGAATTAGGTTTGCAGATATTTGGGTGAGGATTTTTATGTTTACGTTCATCACAGATAGTAGTCTGTAATTTTCTTGGGGCGCCTTGGGAGGTTTCAATACGGGCCATGCTGGCCTCCTAAAATGAGGTGGGGAGCATTCCTTCTTCTTGTTTTTCTGGCAGAGTTGGAGAAGGATTGGTATTCATTTTTGTCTGTGGATGATTTGTAGAATTCACCAGTGAAACCATGGGGTCCTGGAATTTTGCTTATTGGAAGTTTTTGATTTCTTATTCATTTTTAAAATTAATTTATTTATTTTCAGCATAACAGTATTTATTATTTTTTCACCACACCCAGTGCTCCATGCAATCCGTGCCCTCTATAATACCCACCACCTGGTACCCCAACCTCCCACCCCTCCACCACTTCAAACCCCTCAGATTGTTTTTCAGAGTCCATAGTCTCTCATGATTCACCTCCCCTTCCAATTTACCCCAACTCCCTTCTTCTCTCTATGACCCTGCAATTGATTTCTTATTTAATCTCTCTACTGCTCATTGGTCTGTTCAGATGTCTGTTTCTTTAGGATTCCATCTTGGCAGGTTGTATGTTTCTGGAAATGTATCCTTTTCTTTTGGATTATCCAGCTTCATCTTGTTGGGGTGTAATTGTTCATAGTACATTCTTATGAGTCTTTGCATATCAATGGTTTCAGGGAACATCTCTTTCATTTCTGATGATGAGTCCTCTTTTTTTTTTTTTCTTTAGCTTGAGTGGCTGAGACTCTGTCAGCTTTGTTCTTTTCAAAGAACCAGCTCTTTGTTGATCTGATATTGTTCTTGTTGGTTTTTTTTCCATTTATTTATTTTCAGCATAACAGTATTATTATTTTTTCACCACACCCAGTGCTCCATGCAATCCGTGCCCTCTATAATACCGAACACCTGGTACCCCGATCTCCCATCCCCCCCGCCACTTCAAACCCCTCAGATTGTTTTGCAGAGTCCATAGTCTCTCATGATTCACCTCCCCTTCCAATTTACCCCAACCCCCTTCTCTCTAACTCCCCATGTCCTCCATGCTTTTTGTTATGCTCCACAAATAAGTGAAACCATATGATAACTGACTCTCTATGCTTGACTTATTTCACTCAGCATAATCTCTTCCAGTTCCGTCCATGTTGCTACAAAAGTTGGGTATTCATCCTTTCTAATGGAGGCATAATACTCCATAGTGTATATGGATCACATCTACTTCATCCATTCATCCGTTGAAGGGCATCTTGGTTCCTTACACAGTTTGGCGACAGTGGCCATTGCTGCTATAAACATTGGGGTACAGATGGCCCTTATTTTCTGACATCTGTATCTTTGGGGCAAATACCCAGGAGTGCAATGGCAGGGTCATAGGGAAGTTCTATTTTTAATTTCTTGAGGAATCTCCACACTGTTCTCCAAAGAGGCTGCACCAACTTGCATTCCCACCAACAGTGGAAGAGGGTTCCCCTTTCTCCACATCCTCTCCAACACATGTTTCCTGTCTTGCTAATTTTGGCCATTCTAACTGGTGTAAGGTGATATCTCAATGTAGTTTTAATTTGAATCTCCCTGATGGCTAGTGATGATGAACTTTATTTAAGTTCTGATGTGTACCTGCTACTAACTTTGGACTTTATTTGTTCTTTTCTGTTTCCTTGGGGTATCAAGTTAGATTGCTTATTGGAGATGTTTCTTATTTCTTGAGTTAGGCCTGTATCACTATAAACTTCCTTCTTAGAACAACTTTTTTTTTTTTTTTTTAAAGTTGGCTCTAAGGGCTGCCGGTGTGGCTTGGTCTGTTAGGTGTTGGGCTTTGGCTCAAGTTATGAATTTAGGGTCCTGGAATTGAGCCCTGCATGAGGTCCCTGGTCAGCACGGGGAGCCCCTTTCTCCCTCTTCTACTGACTGCTGGTCCTTCCACTTTGCTCAGTTTGTCTGTCTCTTTCTCCCGCTCTGTGTCAAATCAATAAATGACATCTTTAAAAAAATAAAGTGAGCTCTATGCCCAGTGTGGGGTTGAAACTCAAAACCACAAGATCAGGAGTCACAGAGCTCCACCGACTAATCGACTAGACTAATCGACTAATCCGGTGCCCCATTTTAGAACCTGTTTTACTGCATTCTGTGAATTTTGTTTCATTGTATTATTTTTTCATTTACCTCAAAGTATTTCTGTGTTCCTATTTTGGTTTGCCCATGAACCCAATTGGTTGTTCAGTAGCATGTTGTTTAGTCTCTGTGTTTATGAATTTCCAGTTTTCTTCTTGTAATTGATTTCTAGTTCTATACCACTGTGGTTGGAAAAGATGGTTGATTTGATTTCAGTCCTCATTTGGGAAAATTCTAGGCTTCTGGAATTTATTGACTTGTCTTGTGGCCTTACATATGACCTAAGGTGGAGAACGTTCTAGGGGCACTTGAGAGGAGTATATTCCATTTGCTGCTTTTGGGTGGAGGGTTCTGTGTGTATCTGTCAAGTCCATCTAAGTAACGGGTTGTCTGAGGCTGATGTTTCCTTTGTGATATTCTGTCTGGATGGGGGATCATTGAGAGAAGTGTGAGGTATTAAAGTTCCCTATGGTATTGGTGCTGATTGCTTCTCTTAGGTTTGTTCATATATGCTCTACATATTTAGTTGCTCCATGCTGGGTGGGTAAATATTTATGTTGCATCGTTTTACTGCATTAATTCCATTATCAGTTGTAATGCTCTTCATTGGCTCTTGTTACAGTGTTTGGATTTTTTCTTGTTCTACTCCATTGGACTGAAAATAAGAAGATCATCTGTTAGTTCTGCAGCCATGAACAAAGCACACCCCTGCTCTAAGTCTGGTTTTCTTTTTTTTTCCTCTGTAAATAAACACAATAAATTCTTCTCCCATGACCATATCCTGACTCCAATACGAGAATGTGTATAAAAGTGCTTTATAAACTAGTAGGAGATACTGCCCAATTATGAAAGTGATTGTGCAACCACCAAATGTTCAGGATAAGATTTTTAAGGACATATTTATTTATTGTAGAGACAGAAAGAGTGCACAAGCATATGCTAGAGAAGGGAGGGTCAGAGGGAGAGAGGGTATCCTCCAGCAGCATCCCCGCTGAGTGTGGAGCCTGGTGCAGGGATCTCTCCCAGGAGCTTGGGTTCTTGATTTGAGCCAAAATCAAGAGTCAGCTGCTTAACTGACTGTGCCACCCAGGTACCTCCAGAATAAGATTTTTTACAACATTTTTTGAGGGCTTACGGTACCCCCAGAATAAGATTTTTTATAACATTTTTTGAGGGCTTACTCTCATAGGTACTATTCTAAGTGATCTCTATTTCACTCAATTCTAAAAACTATTTTTAAATTTAAATAGAAGCTATGCTAAAAGCAAATATTCATAATATCCTCAGAGGTGGGCAAACAGGCAGAAAAGAGGTTAAGTAGGGGCACTGGGGTGGTTCAGTCATTGAAGCTTCTGCCTTTGGCTCAGGACATAATCCCAGGTTCCTGGGATCTAACCCCAGGTCAGGCTCCCTGCTCAGTGGGGAGTCGTCTTCTCCCTCTCCCTTTGTCCCTCCCCCTGCTTATGTTCCCCCCTGCTTATGCCCCCCCCCGACTCTCAAATAATTAAATTAAAAAGGTAAGTTACTTGCTCAGTGTCATGATAAATGTTAGAACTAGATAGAGTCCTGAGTGTGTGACCCTGAAGAATGTGTTCTTTACTTCTTACATTTACCAAAACATACCTAGCCCTCAAAATACCATAGATTAAATTAGTTTCCCCTTTCTCCATACATTGAGTATCAGAAGGTGCTACAATTCCAGGACCCTGGCTGCCTGGGTCAGTGGAGTGTCTGACTCTTGATGTCCGGGTTATGAGTTTAAGCCATGTTGGGGGTACAGATTACTTAACTGAAAAAAAAAAAGATGCTATATTTGGGTTTGTTTTCTTTTTCCGTTTTGACCCCTTCACCCCTTTCTCCCACCTCCATCCCCAAACTTCTGCCACCCCCTATCTGTCCTGTCTGTGAGCTCATATTTTTGTTTTTGTTTTGTTTAAGGTTCTACATGTGATTACTAGTATTTGTCTTTCTGTCTGGCTTGTTTTACTTAGCATAATGCCTTGAAGGGTCACCATGTTGTAAATCAAAAGATTTCATCCTTTATTATGGCTGAGTAGAATTCCACTGTTTATGGACCACAGTTTCCTTATTCATTCATCCACTGATGGCATTTAGGTTGTTTCTTTATTTTCACTGTTGTAAATAATCCTGCAGTGTACACAGGGGTGAATACACCTTTGTGAGTTAGTATTTTATTTCCTTCAGATAAATACTCAGAAACGGAATTGCTGGCTCCTTTGGTTGTTCTGTTTCTCATTTTTTGGAGGAACTTCTGTACTGTTTTCCATAGTGGCTGCACCCTTTTATACTCCTAGTAATGGTGCACTAGAGTTTTCCTCTACTCCACATCTTCACCAAAACTTGCTATTTCTTGTGTTTTTTTTTTAATCTTTTTTTTTTTTTTTTTTTTAAGATTTCTTTATTTGACAGAGATCGCAAGTAGACAGAGGCAGGCAGACGGAGAGGAGGAAGCAGGCTCCCTGGTGAGCAGAGAGCCCGATGTGGGGCTCGATCCCAGGACCCTGAGATCATGACCCAAGCTGAAGGCAGAGGCTTTAACCCACTGAGCCACCCAGGTGCCCCAATTTCTTGTGTTTTTGATAATGGCCCTTCTGCAGGTGTGAAGTGGTGCCTCATTCTGGTTCGATTTGCATTTCCCTGATGATTAATGATGTTGAGCATCTTTTCGTGTTTGTGTAGACCATCTGTATTTCTTCTTCAGGAAAATGTCTATTTGGATCTGCTGGTGTTACATTAGATTACTTGTGGAGTTTTGGTGCATTTGTGTGTTTTGTTTTGTTTTGCTGTTGAGTTGCATGGGTTCTTTATATTTTAAATATTAACCCCTTACTGGATATATAATTTACAAATGTTTTACCTTAGGTTACCTTTTTATTTTCTTGATGGTTTCCTTTGTTGTTTGGACATTTTATAGTTTGATGTAGGCCCACACTTTGCTTCTTTGTTTTTCCTTTGGTATCAGCTTAAAAGCACCACTACCAAGACCTATGTCAAGGACCTTACCAAACCCTGTGTTTTCTGCTACAAGTTTTATAGTTCCAGGACTTATATTCAAGTATTTGACCCATTTTGAGTTAAATTTTGTATATGGTGTAAGAGAATGGTGCAGTTTTGTTCTTTTGCATGTGGCTCTCCAGTGTTCCCAGCACCATTGATGACAGAGACTGTATTTTCCCCCTTGTGTATTCTTGGCTCCTTTGTCATAAAGGTCCCGGACCTTTATGTGTGTCATAAAGGTCCGGACCTTTAAACGGACTATAGATGTGTGTGTTTATTTCTGGGCTCTCTCCTGTCTTCTGGTGATGTGTGTGTTTGTTTTTATGACAATGCCAGATTATTTTGATTCTCAAGCTTTGTCATTAGTCTGAAATGAGCAACTGCTATGCCTTTAGTATGGTTCTTCTTTCTCTAGATTGCTTCAGAGTCTTTTGTGGCATCATACAAATTTTTAGATCCTTTTGTTCTCTTTCTGTGAAAAATGTCCTTAGAATTTTGATAGGAATTACAACGTAGATGGTTTAGGGAAGTATGGACATTTTACTACTATTATTTCTTCTCACCCATGAATATGTGATAACTTTCGGTTTATGTGTGTTGCCTTCAGTTTCTTTCCTTACTGTCTTGTAGTTTTCATTATACAAGATTTTACCTCTTGGTGAAGTTTATTACTGGGTATTTTATTCTTTTTGATGCAACTTAAGGTGGGATGATCTTCCTAATTTATTTTCTGGTGATTCGTTATTCGTATAGAAATGCAGTAGGTTTGGGGGTAGTGATATTGTATCCTGTCCCTTTACTGAATTTTGTCATAGGTTGAACAAGTTTTCACTGGCTTCTTTGAGGTTTTCCTTATATTCTGTGTCATCTGCAAATAGTGACCATTTTACTTTTTTCTTTCCAGTTTTGATGCCTTCTGATTATCTTCTTGCATAATTGTTCTGCCTTGGATTTTTAATATTGTGTTCAGTAAAAGTGGCAAGGAAAAAGTGACAGTGTTCCTAACTTCGGCAATCTTAGAGGAAATAGAAACAGCTAAAACTTTTCAGTATGGGATGTGACGTAATCTGTGTGGTTGTCGCATATGGCCTTTTTTTTTTTTTTTTTTAAAGATTTTATTTATTTATTTGAGAGAGAGAGAGAGATCACAAGTAGGCAGAGAGGCAGAGAGGGGTGAAGCAGGTTCCCTGCTGAGCAGAGAGCCCGATGCGGGGCTTGATCCCAGGACCCTGGGATAATGACCTGAGCTTAAGGTAGAGGCTTTAACCCACTGAGCCACCCAGGTGGCTCATATATGGCCCTTTTGGTGTTGAGGTATGTTCCTGGTCTACGTGCTCTGTTAAGAATTTTGATTGAAAACAGATATTAAAGTTTGTCAAATGCTTCCCTGCTTCTCAAGATGATCACATCATTTTTATTCTTTATTTTGTTAATGTGCTATATCACTTTGATCGATGTACTCCTGTAAACCATCGTTGCATTCCTACAAGATCCCACTTGATCATAGTATATGATCATCTCAGCATATTGGTGAACTTGGGTTTTTAGTATTTTGTTGAACATTTTTGCATCTATAGTTATCAGGGATATTGGACTGTAAGATTCTTTTCTTGGGGTGTCCTCGTTTATTTTTGTATCAGGGTGATGTTGGCCTCAGCAAGTGGGTTTAGAAGCTTTCTCTTCTGTTTTTTGGAAAAGCAAGCAAAGGACTGGTATGAATCCTTCCCTGAATGGTAGAATTTACCATGAAAGGCATCTGGTTCTGGAACTTGGTATTTTGGGAAGTTTTAAATGGCTGATATGATGAGTACTGGTGTTTTATGTAAGTATTGAATCACTAGAGATGAAACTGTTTCCATATCTTAGTGGTGGGAAGGATGAAGGGGAACGAGAGTCATGGGGGCCCAGCTCTCAGAGGCTCCATCTGCCACTGCGTCTGTGCCATTCCTCTCAGATGCTGGCAGAGGATGAAGGACGTGGTGGAAACACGGCAAGAGTGGTGGTGGCAGGAATGTGGGGTCCGAGAGACTGATGCATGGCCCTCCTGTCCCACCCATAGGGTATCAGACTGCCTACTGCCTGGCCAACAGCAACTCCAGCACGTTCACCACAATTGGAGATGGGAGCTATGGTGAGGTGATTCATGGCCACCGAGCTGGCCCCAGAGTCAGCGTACATCTTCAAGCTGATGATCAAGATGAGGCAGGGCTGGGGGAGCCCCTAGAGGCCACCATCATCACCACTGAAAAGCGAGGTAAGGTCAGAGGCCCAGGTCTGTTGTCCTGGTGATGTGGGAAGACAGCTGGGCCCAAGGCTTCCTGGGGCAGGGCTTGCAGGGTAGTGCGTCTACATAGCCCGATATTTACCAGATAGGCAGGAATGTCCCTGGAGAGGAGGTTGTGTAACTGGATCAGGGTGGTTCTGAGTCACCATGTTGGAGGGAGGCTCCCTGAAGCCAGGTACTTTTTCTCTGATGTTCAAGAGCACATGGTCAGCTGAGCCAGGGGTTCCAAAACACGTTTCCTACCAAGCAATCCTAGGGAGATGTGTCTTCATGGATGGCGCTTCTGTTCCAAGCACTGGTAAGGTGCTTATTCATTGTCTTGGTTTATCCTCAGCCAATTTCTGGGGGAGAAAGTGCTCTGAGACTCAGTTCTACAGAAGACATGGGGCACAGACAGATTCAGTCATTTTCCAGGGACAGAGCTGTTGAGGCAGTGATGTGGACACCCTCCAGAGACACTGGGCTCCCTGTTCCCACAGCAATCTGCTGTGAGTTCCCATCTCAGTGAGCTCCCGATATACCATCCAGCCTCATCCTGGGATCTGCCTCAGGGGGTTCCCTTCCCAGGGCCACTCCAACTACTATAGGCCCTTTTTATGCCACCTGACCTTGGAGGGACCGTAAGGGTTCCAGCTTAGGTCTGAGTCAGGACAGAGCAGGGACAATCTGGAATGCAGAGCAGGCACTGGACCCCCACTCTGAGGCTGCCAGGAGCCTGCGTGGCTTTCAGGGCAGCATGGTGCCTGCCAGTTTCTGTGCTACCACCAGCCCACATGCATAGTTCCGTTAGAGTTCTGGCTTCAGAATGCGTGGCTCAGAGACTGCATCCCTGTTCTCTCCACATCCAGGGAGCAGGCTGTGCTTTGGCCCTGCTGAGGCCACAGGGTAGCACACAGGTAGTAGCTTGATTTGGCCTATCCCAGGAGTGGTGTTGAGGGGAACATATGGCTCATTTACCGCCTGTGCTCTTGAACAGAGAGCCCCATCCATGCCCCAGAGCTATCTCCCTGGACTTTGGAGCAAAATCAAAACAACAAAATGAAAGGATCCAGGTTACATTTGGGCCCATTTACCTGCAGAGGTACTCTTGGTCTGTGGCTTGCTCATCAATGTCAAAGCAGGGCTCTTACTGGAGCACAGGTAGGCTGACAACCAGGCCTGCTGCAGGGTATCTGGAAATGTTGCCACTCTGGGAGAAACACATTTGTTCACTACTCAAGCGTTATTTGTGCTGTTATGCTGAATCCTGCTCTGACCCACCTGCGTACCATGAGAGGCTGAGTGAAATGCAGTGCCTGGAGTGTAGATTATGTTGGCTTCTCTATACATCTGTCCCTAGGGGTTATTCGGCTGGTATGGAGGCGGTTAGGGAGCAGGTATTTGGGGCTGATGTGTCTTGCTTCCGAGGAGCCCCCTGTGTTTGAGCAGGAAGGCAGGGGGCTGCAGTCTGATCATATGATCTGGCACCTGGGCCCACGTTGGTTACCACGGTGGTTGGGTTGAGGGGGAACACAGGGCCTGCCAGCCGGAGTCTGTGGTTCCTCAACTGCCTGTTGACAGCCTGCACCCAGGGCTCGGGGCACTGGAGGAGAGCCAGAGTCCCAGGGCCCAGGCAGATGCTCACAGGAAAGGACTGGGGCCAGGGAGGGAGGGAGGCAGGCAGGCCCATGCAGCCACGGAAGCCAGCCAGGTCACTGGGGGGCTGAAGCCCGGCTCTGTGCTCTGTGCTGCATTGGAGGGTTGGCATGTCTCAGGGCAAAAAGCACACAGTGGCAAGTCTGCCATCACCACAACCCTGAAGTAGACGGTGTGATGTGGCATGAACTCAGGCACCTGGGTGCGATGGGCGTGTCTCCTCATCCAGTCTACTTTCACATGCCTTAGGTCAGCACCTGGGCGTTGGACAGAGAGCAGCTAGCTAGGGTGTGGGAGTTCTTTCTGAGAAAGCACTTAGCCTGCTAAGTGCTAAGGCTCAGGTTTCGTGCAAGGGGATTCTTGGAGGTGCCACAAAAGAAGAACCCCATCTCCATGTCCCTGCAGAATCTTTGGTTGGGTGCAAGGAGGGAGAAAGGGGGGAAGGAGTATATTTGCTCTTTCCACCACTATGCGGGTTACCTTCTTCCAAAGAGATCCATTGAGGACATGGAACACAGAGGCCGAGCGACCTGGTGGACACCAGGAGAGGGTGTGCTGTGCAACCGGGGGAGAAAGGGCTAGACCTGCCTGACCATGGTGGATACAAAGGGGGCACTGAACAGGTTTGTGGGTTTTGGGCAAGGTGGTGAGCTGCAGGGATTTGCCATTATCCAGGAAGCCTCCGTAAACACTGTTGCAAATCCTTTACAACCCCTCTGGTTTTCTCCTTGAGAGAAAATTCTAGAATCAGAAACCTTAGCTCAGAAGACATGAGTGTATTTGGCTTGGAGATACAGAAACTCATGGACTCGCCATGCCCTGGCGACCAGGATGTAGGTCTTGTGGCCTCTCTGCTTCCATGTTGATGTCTTGCCTTCTATGTTAGGTGAAAATATATCTCATTAAGTGTGTGTCCACAGGCCTTTTATCCCTACTTTGCCATTAAATGCCTGTGACTATACATGGTGATGTGTCTTGTGGGGTCATAGTGTCCGATCGTGAAAATTCTCAAACTCAGCTGGGTATGGATTTTCAGAACTCATGGAAAAGCTGCATTCAAGCCAAGCAAGCATTAGTAAAGGGGGACTGAGTGAGTTGAGGAACATGAGCCTACCTTTGTGACTCTTGTTTGAGACGTTGCTGATTCTTTAATATTTCTTCTTCCAGATTTAAGGAAACTGTATCTGAAAATATCCATGATCTACAGAAATGTGATGAAATATTTCTGTGTGAACAAATGGGAAAATTTAACTCCTCTCTCTTCCTGAACCCTCCATCATTCAGAAATTCTCAGGGAGAATTCTTTCTTCCAAGGTACTTAGGATTATTGGCATAAGTTCAGCACAAGCACCTTTTTCTTGTTAACAGGACATGGCTGGAAACATTGGTTATTTTACCAAGGGATTGAGTGAAATGTCCAATTTGACAGTAATGTGTATAGACTCAGATAATGAACAGAAAATTTTCAGGAACTAAGGGTGACTTTGTGGAACCCCTTGGCAATAGCGGCTTCACACCTTGATTACACAGTGCTCAGGAGCCTTGCCAGATGAGTAGGGAATGTTACCTGTTGGCAGGTAGAGGAAACTCAGGATATTTGGGGGACCTCGAGAAGAGGAATCTACCCAAATCGACAGGTATTGCAGTCAAGTCTGATGCGAGTATTGCACTTGCCTTTGGCCTGGGCACACTACTGAAAGTTCACTCTAGAGAATCCTCATGAGAAGTTCCAGCACAGCAGAGTTTCAAAATCTGTATGGAACGGTCCGTCACTATGCCTGCCAGGCTTAGTTAGAATAGATGCTAAGAAACCAAGTGTGCTTGTGGCTGCCTCCTTGCATCTAAGAAACTATCCCAAATCTGTTGAACTGAAAGCCATCACCCATGTGGACTGGCACACGCTGCCACCACCGCCAGGCATTTCTGTGCCTCACAGTGGGTCCCGTGAAGCTCTGAATCTGTTTAGTTCACAATCAGGTTTGGGGACCTCACTTTGTAGGGTGGCAGTGTTTATGGATTGGGAAAATCCTATCAGAACTATACCCCAAATCGTCCCAGAATCCTCTAGAAGCTGGCTGTTGTAGGGCTTGCCCTTTAGGTCAGTAGCATAGTCTCTGGTTAAGAGTGAAGCAACTTCGATCTCCAAGGTATAGGTTACATTCATATTGGGTGGTGATTAGTTGTTGGTTCTTTTATTTCTTTTTTTGAGTTCCAGGGTCCATGAGAGGCATGTCTTAGAAAGGAAAGACCAGAGGCTCATTTCAGCCAAAGAGAGTTGTGAAGAAAGAAAGGAAGCAAGACTAACAGAGTCACTCACATAGAGTAGAAAAGACATTGAGGAGGTAGAGTATATGCATATCTACAGTGGGAGTTCCGTGTCATTGAAGTTACAGGGTAGAGGAATGAGAATGCATGTCAAAGGTGAATGGAGATTCAAGAAGTAAGCAACCCTAGGACGGTCATGCAAAATGCAGTTGAAATAGGGTTTATGCAGATCTTCTGTTTGGGTTCTGGGAGCAGCAGAAACTTTATTTAGACTCCTGCCACTAGTTGCACATGGTGATTGACCTCTGGGCCATTTCCTGGCCCATGTCCTCCTGCTTGGGTCTGGCAAAGATATCATGGAACTCCCGGTAGCCAGTTGACCATGCATGTATCATCTGAAGGTCTGCCAGCAGCAATGATAAATCTTTAAATTTCGGGATTCTGTGGTTTTGGCCTCTTTGAGCTTGTGCTCTATGCTGGAAGGGAGGGGCATGCTTTCAGTTTTGTGTGACATTGTGTCTTCCCAAGTGCGGGTCCTGAGACCTCAACTAAATGCTCTCCCCATTTTTACAGGTGGTGCTTTGAACCTCAGGTGACTTGACCTCGTTGGCAGCATCCAGCGCGTCTGGCCTCTGTCTCTTCAGTGCAGATTCAAGTGCAAAATACACAGGAATGTGACCTCTGTCATCTCCCTGGTGGATGTATATCACAGTCGTAAGTTGTCATGGTTCTGAACCTCCCGCCAGGGTTGAGGTTCAGGCTTTGACTTGGGTATCTTTTTTGCCGGCTTCTGTCTTTCTTCTGGAGGGAAAAATACCCTCTTCTTGTCGATTAACTTGGAGATGTACCCTTAACCAGAATGTTCAGAGTTTGCTGCTTGGGGAAGATGACTTAGTGGCACATATGGAGAAGGTTCTGCTAGTCCCTGCCCCACACAAAACTTCTGAACTCCAGGTTGCCTCTGGTAGCAGAATCCTGAGTTATTGCAGCCTGACCTTGTATAGACATTCTCTTGATGATCGACTTTCTGCCCACAGTTGCTTTATTGGGCCATTCATCTAGAGCAAAGAATCCCGGGCATCTTTACAAATGGATGTCTGAGTGGACTTCCGCACACATTCTATCTCTGTCTCTATCTCTATCTCTATGTTTCTTTTTGTGGGCGGAGTGGGAGATGCAGAGGATGAGAGAACCCTTCAGTACGCTCCCCATGCCTTCCAAAGCCTGACCCAGGACTCAATCCCATAACCCTGACATCATAACCTGAGCCAAAGCAAAACATTGGTCCCTTAACTGAAAGTACCTCACAGGCATTCCTGGACAGGCTTTGTCTTTCTGGAAGGGAGTGTAAGAACCCCCTCCTGTTCTAAAATCTTCCGAATCAGGGAGCATTTCCACGTCTGCAGTGATCGTACACCCTCTCAGGCCCAGAGATACGTAGCTGTTTCTTTGTGGTGGAGAAAAGCGTTTGGCTCCCACGTTCTCATTAGACGGGGAGGAAGCCCTCACTGCCTGATGCTGACGTGTTGAGGTTTTCCTGCCCTGGTCCCAACAGGTCTTCCAAAGAACACCTTTGTAGAAGATGAAATTAATTTGCAAGCCCCCGGGTGGCACAGTTGGGTAAGCTTCTGCCCTTGGCTGAGGTCAGGATCCCTGGATCCTGGGGGATCAAGCCCTGTATTGGGCACCCTTCTCTGTCTTCCTCGCTGCCCGACCCCAACTGTTCTTGCTCCCTCACTAGCTCTGTCGCTCTTCAATAAGTGAAGTAAATAGAGCCATTTCTAAGCATGTAATTAATTTGTAAATTTTTTGCCCTTTGTGAGGACAATATTAGTAGAATTAAAGATGCACGAGAGGTAGATCACAAACCATGTGATCTACCATGTGTTTGTTGAATCTTGTGGCCATTCATCCTTGCGATCTACCTACATGGATACGTTCATGTTTTCGTGAACATCCATTGATCGCCTTGTGTTCTGAGATTCTGAGTTCACCCTCGACTTGATGTTCTCATGGATCCCAGGCAGTGTATTTCCTGTGACCCCACTTGCTAGCAAGAGACGGTACCTGTGTCAGTTGTGAGAGGTCGTAAAGGAAATGTCCCCTGTTCTTACTTGGCACAGTGTGCAGTGTTGTGAGACCCGCCTGTTCGGTGAGACTGTCCTTTATGCAAGTACTCCTGGATCCGAGCAGATGTTCTTGATTTCTAGTTATTGGTTACCGGAATAGCGCATTCTGCATCCCTCAGAATGGGGCCCTGCTGTATGTGTTTGCAGTGTCTGAGTTCGTATCTCAGAGTCAACCTGAGGAATTCCTTGGGAGGTAGTTGCCCAGTGATTCTCTGATGGGAGTGTCCAGGGAAGAATTTCCCCTCGTTGCTTTGGGATCAGTGATTCCTCGGTGTGAGGGTGTCGTTGCTGGCTAGGGAAGAAGTGATAGCTGAACCCATTCCTTTGCTCATCAGACTTGGAGGATTTTCTTGTGTGCAAATCCTCCCAGGTCCATCCTGTGTTGGCTCCATGAGGAATGGGATTCCCATATGGGATGTCCTCGCATTCAGCCACAGCGATGATGCAGGGGGTCCCAGGGGTACCCGCACCTTCGCTCCCGTGTGAGGGATGAAGCACACTCTGAGATGGTAGCGGGAGCCTCAGGCCTGAGCCCCACCTGAAGCTTCTCCCACCAGGATACAACGCTAGTGGCTCTCCCCGTGTGAGTTCTCTGGTGTTGGGAAAGGGCCCACTTCTGGGTGAAGGCTCTGCCTCAGTGATGGGAGACAAGGGTTTGTACTGTGTGATTTCTGTGGCAGTGAGCAAGGTGGGTGCTCTGGGTACAGGCGGGGCCCCAGTGGTGACAGACACAGGTTTCTCCACTCTGAGTTGTCTGGTGCCTCCAAATGTGAGAGCTGTGTCTAACGGCTCTTCCACGTTGATTGCATTTGTCGGGGTTGCCGGGGTTGCCGCCGGTGTGGATCCTCGGATGCTGGCTAAGGGTGTGGCTGGCCTAAATGCTTTCCCTGGAAGATGACATTCAACTGGTTTCATTCTGTGGGAACTTGCCCATGGCCTTGAAGGGATGCATGTTGCTGTGAGCTCTTGTGCAGCAATCCCAGCACATGGCTTCTACCCCGTGTGAGGTCCTGGGCAGGAAGAAGAGCAGATCTCTCTGAAGCAAGGGTCTCCCACCTTCTTTCCATCCCCGAGGGGCGTCTCCAGGGGTCTTACTGTGTACAGAGGTGAGCACTGCTCTGGAGTTGTTCCCCCCATGTGTATCATGTCTCCATTCCTCGGAAGGGTGAGTTCTCTCGTGGCTCCCGAGGTTAGAGCCCCGACTAAAGGCTCTCCCACACTGGGTAGATGGGTGTGCTGCGATCCAGGATGAACGAGCTCTGATGTCCCTGGCATCAGGGACACATGGCTGAAGGCTCTTCCACATTGTCAGCAAATATGAGGCTTGACTTCCCAGGACACAACACAACCGGAGTGAGGTGAGGCACATGAGACCTCTCCGTGCTGTGCTCCAGCATTGCCCGGGTTCCTGTGCAGTGTGAACCTTGTGCTAATGGGCAGAACAGGAGGGGCTGTGGCAGGATTTCACACTCATGTTTCTCCCTTCCTGACTCAATGCACACGTTCCAGCCCCTTCCTTCAGGAATGGTCACTGCGAATACCCCTGCAAGCCACTTGTAGTCGGGTGCCGTGTTTCTCTCTGGGATTCAGATAGATCTTTTTACATGGTAGCCTCACCCCCACGTCAACTGCTGATTAAATTTTTGATGTTTCTGTTTCAAAGACTATATACCTGTGAGTCGTGCTGAAGCCAGTGACTTTTCCAGACACTCGGGCGGCGGCTTGACTTGCCCCTTTCAGCCGAGAAATGAAACTCTTCAGGTTTTTGGTGGGACAGCCCGTATGCTCAGGGTCTTGGATGACAGGGGATTGTGGGGAATGCTTAGCGTAGCCCGTGTCCAGCTCTAGTGTGGAAGGCCAGGGTTCATGACCCTGAAGCTTCCCGTTGACTTGCAGAGAAGCAGACCTTTGAGATGCCCCCGTGTGGGTCTCCCTTCATCCTTTATAATAGGGAACGAATTGCCGTGAGCTCCTGGGTCTTGTATGCACAGAACGAGTCCCAGAACACTAGGTGAAAAAGTACTGAAGTGCTGTGTGGGGACTAACAGAACAGAAGGAGAAAAGGAAAGAGGGGGAGGGCGGAAGGAATACAAAGAACAAAAAGATCATGCAGGGAAGGAAGGAAGGGAGGGCGGGCGGCTTGAAAAAGGGAGAAGAGAAACTGGTAGAGAGGCATTAGGGGAAAGAAGAATTTTGAAAGTTGTGAGACAAACATCTGAGAGTTAAGATTTGAGCTTGATGAGAAAGGAAAGGGATGGAGTCCTCTACTCAGGAGCAGAAACCGGTTGTAGCGTGTTTGTGATGAGAACCTATGGACCAGATAAACCTGCGAGACAAAGAGAGTGAGGGAGGGATGCTGGGGAGTTTCAGAAGGGCAACGTCAACCACGTCGAGGACCGAGAGAGGGGCCATGTGAGGGTTTGAGTGCAAGAATCACAGAAGGGTCCTGTCCTCGGAGGACACAGAATGTGCAGTGGGTGAGGTGGATGGAGTCGGAAGAGTTGATAGAAATGGGCCCGTGTTGCAGGGCTGTTTCCACAGGAGCCCTACAGGAGACAGGACTGATGTAGGAAGGAGGTTAGTATTCAAGGCCGATGGTCAAGAAAGAAGTCTTGAGACGGCTTTGCTGGCAGGAGGTGATTTTTATTAAAGCACAGGGATATGACCCTTGGGTAGAAAGGGCTGCTTGCTGGGGTCGTGACGGGAGGCTGACTCTCTGGGATGGCATTGGGGGCGGTGAGGCAAAAGGGAGGTTTTGCAAGAATGTGGCAGGAGGACAGAGGACACCCAGGATATGGGAGGCTTTGCTCTTGTGAAGGGAAGGTGGTTTTTCCTTCTAGGAAGGCATGAATTGAAAGATGGTTGGGAGCTTCCTGGAGGAATGTTACCTTCCTCCTCTCCCAGGCCCTTCCCAAGGGACTGCAGGTTTGAAAAGAAACTTTGTCCTATGGACATTTCCTTCGGCCTCAGCCTCCCTCAGTGTCATGGAGGGGAGGGAGATGTCAGGGCTTCAGGAAATGGAGATCCGGACCTCTGGCAGGTCGCTAGCCTCTCGTGAAGTGAGCCTCTTCCTGCAGAATCACGAGGACTTTGACAAACTGAGGGAGACTCTGGTCTTGCCGGGTTTTGATCTCCATCTGGGGAGAATCTGTTTTTTCCTTTTCTCAGCTTCAGGGCAGTCAGGGCGCCTGAGGGATGTCCCCCGTATCACAGGTTGGGGGGCGGTGTGGCGTGCCAGCTCCTGCTTGGTGCTCAGCTAGCCTTCCCCTCCCTCCTCGTGTGCCCCTGACCAGTGCGGAGCCTTGCATGGTTAAGGTTGTTGAAGGAAGACAGTCTCATCTTCTGTAGCTTCTTCCTGCTGAATAGGGGTGCAGAGCTGTCCCTCCACGTGGGTCGTTGCTGGTCAGGTCGGGGAGGCCCAGCTGGGGGAGACCTCTGTTGTCAGAGTTGTCAAAGGAAGAGGCCACTGAGCGCAGGGGAGAACTTGTGACTGGATCATCCTGAGCGGAAAGGACCATCTGTCCTCTGGAACTTACTGCAGAGAAGGGTTCCTGGCACCACCTGCAGAGATGTGGCAGGGGCTAGGAAACAACACAACGGGCTTAGAAGAAGAAAGAGAAGGAGAATCCCCATGAAGAGTCCTCTGATAGTGGGTGAGAACCCTCCCCCAGGCCAAGAGTTGAGCCAGTCCTTAAGGAGAGGGATCCTTGGAAGTGGGGATTTGAGCAGTGGTGTCTGGTAGGAACCCAGAGTTCTCTTTGAGATCATGGGGAATGTATGCACAGCATTGTGTCTTTCGATGGGCACAGGCTCCACCTTGTGCAGCAGTTACCACCTCTGAAGCCTTTGTGTTCTGTAGAACTGCCTTGTGCGTTGGGATCATTCCCGTATTTCACTGAGAAATCCTGTTTGGGGTGACACGGTGGGCCTTGACTGTGTACTCAGTAAGGACTCCCCCATGCCCCACGACATCCTCCATTCCCAAAGAGGGGCAACGATGGATGCCAGGTGGCCACGTCAGTGGAACAGAGCACCCGTGCACTGCTGCCTGAAATGGGGAAGGTCGGCTGGGTCGGTGATGGTTTTCATGATGCGCCCACGCATTTGGCCCAGCCCAAATGTCTGGTGGCTTCTGGAGCTTGGGGAATCCATGGGCCCAGGTTAGAGCTTCATGGCCACTGCGTCCCAGCTAGGGTCCCTTATCGAATCCCGAGTCTTCTTGAACCGCAGTCAGGCTTTCAAGGGCTCCTTGGGCTGGGAGGGCCATTCTTGGAATGTGCAAGCATTTCAGGCCCATTTCAGGTTGGCGGGTTCTGGCTTGGGAAGAAGAGCCGTTTCTGTCAATTGCTTCATGGGCGATGAGGACGAGGAAGGCCTGTCGGAGTCCGGATAAATGCTTGTGTGATTTGTTGCCAATGAGAACCAACAGGTGGGCACTAGGATCTCTGCTTTGGGGGCAGACATATTTGCTGACAGGCTTTGGCCTCAGCAGTCCGAGTTCGACTGATGACAGCACATCTGGTTCTTCTTACCGTCTTTCCCTGAAACTGTTGCCGCTGCTAAAGCACCTGTCCTCCTCATTTTCGTAGGGGCATCTTCAGTCTGGTGGACTTCAGAGCCTTTCCAGAGTTAGGAGCCATGGGCGTAGAGCGGTCGGGTCCAGGCCCAAGGGTCGCTGGGTTTCCAGGTGGGCTGGTTTCGGGTGTTAGTTCAGGTGTATCTGGAAGCGTAAGGTGGTACTTGGTAACATCATGGGCCTGCTGTCATGGTTTGGTGGCCTTTGTTCTCTGGGACGCTCTGGAGCTGATGCCAAGTCCTTAGAGTCAGGGGCCATCCCCGCATGAATTGGGAGGTTCCTTTTCCCAGGAGGGCAGTTGGATGCTTAGCTAAAGCCTTTGTTTGCCAGTGTACCTGAATAGGGGTGGCTTCTTGGATCAGTAGGATTGGGAGGGAAGAAACCATTGCAAGAAGCCCTTTTGATTGGAGATCCCGCCGGAAGATCCTCATTAGTAGGAGTCACCGGTGAGTGGGAGAAAACTTGTCCGGGAGATAAGGGCACCCCAAGTGCACCCTCCACTCCAGGTAGAGCGTGGGGTCCTTCATTGTCCCCATAAGTCCCCAGAGAACCCTGGGGAGTGGTGTGTGTTCTCTGGCTTTGAGGGGAAAGAGTTCCTCATCCCAGCCCCATCCAGCTGGTCAAGGTGCTCGTTGAGTTCCACAGTTGTGGGCTAATCAGTTGCATGGTCCAGTTGCTGAATGAGCCCTGAGCCCGTGGGGTCTCGGTGTTATGCCTGCAGAATAAGGAGCAAGGGGACTGCCCTCTCACGAGCTAATGGAGCCATGTTTCTGAAGGTGATTTCAAGATGTCTAGCTTATGTAAGCGACACATTTGGAAAGGCCACCAGAGTTAGACGTGAACGTTCACAAAGGTGGGTTCTTGAAACCGACTTTTTCTCTTCAAAAGAGCACTCCTTTCCAGAGATGGCCAACTCAGGGCTCATGTTCTTTGGAAAGCAAGCCCCGCTTTAACCCACGGGGCCCCCTTATTGACTTAAGCTCAGCAAGCTTTGTGATCGATCTGGAGTGGTCGCTTAGAATCTGCGTCGCTGGGACTTTTCTGAGGAATCTCTACCCGTTCGTTGTCTCTCGAGGCCAGAAGCCAAGGGAGGGGCTGGCCATTGGACTTGCCTGCGATACCTGTGGATTTGGACAGGTTCCTTTTCCTGAGGTGCCTGATAGGTCCTTGGGTTCCCACTCCTGCCAGGAAGTGACAGTCTTTCTGCTCCTGGTGAGGCGGTGAGTAGTCTGGAGGCCAAGGGGTCAGGCCAGCATTCCCAAGGGGCTTGCTGGCCGCCAGCTTCCCGAAAGTTAGCCTCAGTCCCTTAAAGCCCTTTGGTCCCATCTGGGTCTCGGCCTAGCTGTCTCCGTAGGACAGTCCCATCCAAGCCTTGGTCAGATCAGCCATGTTTCCAGTGATGGCCCCGTTCCAAGGCAAAGAGGTTCTCATGGAACATCAGGAGACGCTGAGGGTTGCCATGGGAGAGGAAATGCTTCCTGAGACCTTTTGACTTGGAGGGCTCAGGCAGAGTCCAATGCGCCATGCTTTCACGTGCTTCCGAAGGAATGTTGGGTCCCATTTCGTTGTGTCCTAGATGTCTAGCATTGCCGTTTTTGAGGTCCAAGGTTTCCCCGGGGTGCAGCATGGTGCTTGGGGTCCCAGGTCCTCTGGCGTGGTGTCTGGGTGCTCCCGAGTCAGAGCTCAGATGAGGGACAGCCTCTCGTCGCTACACCTCTTGCTGCTGCCAAACACACAGACTGAGCGGGGCCCGTTTTGTGGGGCCGCTGCCAGTGTTGAGCCCAGCATTGGTCATGGTCCTGTGCGTGGAAGCAACAGGGGCGGTTTGGGGGTGGCACCCTCGGGGAATCGAGCAGGGGTAGGGCTGCTGCCCCTCGAGTGGATCCCAGGGTGGTCAAGGGGCCCTGGCAGTGCCGCTTGGTCCTGCATGTGTCATGCTGTGCAGGCTTTTGGGGACTGTAGGGGACAGCAGGAGGAGGAGCAGCCCCTGCAGCAGACAGGGGAGGCGGGAAGGCTTCTGTCCCGCCCAGTCCCAGGTGGGCCCAGTCTCACCAGACAACGGACTGTTGTGGGCCCAGATGGTTGCCTCGTCCTCCCATCATCGGCAGGGCTCAGGCAGCCACCTCTGGGTGTGGTGGTTGACTCAGAGGGTCCTCTTGTCTCGTCCTCGGGGCTCCAGTGCTGTCCTCTGGTGGGCTGCCCAGAAGTCGTCTCTTTGGCCTACGGAGTTCAGGCGTAAGAGAGCCGTTCCTGCAGGCATGTATCCCTGTGTGTTCACGCCGACTCCTCCTCCGGGCCCAAATCGGAGCCGCAAGTGGGGCCCCAGGGCCATCCTGGCTCCCTTTGTCGGAGCACCCCAGGAGCCTCTGGTGCCCTGGGGTCGTGGGCACACTGTCCTGTGTCGCAGCTGTGGAGACAACGGGTAGAGTGGTGTGAGATAGCGAGTGGCGTGTGGCATGTGGCCTGGGCCAGGTCTTACCAGAGGCCTGTGGGGTTTTGCGGGACATGTCTTCTGAGGTGTTGAGGTGGAGGTTTCCCTGCAGGACCCATGCGTGACCTGAAGAGAGGGGAATTTCCCGTGGGCCCCCTGGGGCTGAATGAAGGCTACAATGCCAGGGCCCCTCAAGCCCCTTCCCTGACTGACCTCCTCCATGACAGCGGGGTCCTCCTCCTGCTGGGCTGTCCCTTCCCCAGCCTCTCTGAGAGCCCTGGACATGCCCTTCTCTGTGGGGGGAGCCTTTGCCCACACGAGTGTTGCAGGTGGCGTGGCAGAGACGACGTGCTCCCGACTCCCACGGGAAGTGAGTTCGCACAGTCCACGGGCTGTGGGCAGGTGTTGGGCGAGGTGGGAGCAGGCAGGGTGGCCTTTCCCTGGTGGGTCTCCCCTGCCGACTGAGGGATCAAGGAGAGTCTCTAGAGTATGAAACTCACAAAGCGAAATGGTGCCATGAGGGGACCCACTACTTCCCATGAGGCGTCTTGGATGCTCGGGGGATGGGAGGTGTTGGTCAGATCATACGGGGGTGGCCGGCGGACAGGACTCAGCTGGAGACCGGGCCCGTCTCTGTGCCCACAGGGATTTAGCGCTGGGAGGGGTGAGCTGTCCTGGTCCTGTGTGCCCGGGGGCCTGTCTTATTTGCTCATTTCTCACGTGCCTGAAGTGGGAGATGAGGCCACCCCACCACTGTCTCTTCCCGACTAGTGTCGTCCGGGCGCAAGCCATCTGCTGACTTTAGCATTGCAGGGTCAGGCAGCAAGTGTGTGAAGCAGGTCCAGCAGCACCTTCACACAGGCCCGGGGGATCGTGGCCCGCGACAAGGGTTCTCCAGGGCAGCTGCATAGGGGCGTCCTGCCCTTGGGAACATGTCCACAGGTCAGACTCGGCTGGGGTGTGAAGGCTGGCAGAAGCTACGATTTATGGGCATCTGTGTGTAGTGAACTCAGGGGAAGTACGCTTTCCCTTCTGTAGCTCTGGGCATCCCCTTGAGGGTACAGCAGCTTGTAGAGAACCGGGATGGTTTGGTAGTGGAGGTTATGTGGAGAGAATTTAGACCTGTCTTCCACCTCCTGGCTCAGACCAGAAGGTAGTGTCGCGGTTCTCTTGCCCAGGAGAGTGCGGTGGGGGCCGCCAAGTCCTGAGCATGACCAGGTCTGGGCCCATGCCAAGCAAGATGCAGAGTCTCTTGTGCACCATTCCTGAGAGGCCACGAGCAAAGAGGCCAAGCTTTGACATGTGGCAGTGGCCAAGGGAGGCACGAGCAGCTTTGATGGGAAAGATCCTTCAAGGAGCCACGCAAGGAGTCAAGTGGTGATGACAAACCCAGCCTACCCTAAAGGCCTGTGGACACCTCGTCTGTTCTTTTCATGCCGAAACCGTGACATGAGGAAGTGATGCCTGTGCCAGAGCATCCCTTTCCTTGGTGGTTTTTGACCCACCTTCCTCATTCTCCAGAGCGGCAGGAGCAACCCCATGTTCCTGGGAGCCCTGTCCCAGTGTTCCCCTCCTCGGTGCCGTTCCCTACCTGAAGAGACTTCGTCCTCACTGAGGGAGCCGTCGATGCTCTCTACCAGTTGATCTGTAAGAACTGAAAGAGGAGCAATGCCCGTTAGGAGAGAAACCGCCTCACCCCTTCATCCCAGGTGCATTGAGATGTCTCAGGCAGCATCTGCCTGACCCTTTTGCTGCGCTGTCAGAGGTTGACGGGGCTGGCGGAGCCGAAGCCCTTGGAGGAGACGGGGATTGGAGTTTCACGCCTTCTAATGAGACCAGGACACTGCAGCAGCCACCTCAGTGTCAGTTCTGCATGCCCATGACCGCTGTCCCCTCCCAGTTCAACCATCGGAAACTCCAGTCGTTATGGGACTCTTGACATGTGGCTAGTGGGAGTGAACAACTGGACGTTTTCGTTCCCTTGATTTCTGTATACTGTGCTGAGATAATAAATGACTGTGTGTGATGGATACTAGACTCTTTCCTGGATCACTCAGCACTAGACACCAACCAGGAGCGAGAGACAAGGCCTACTCTCCCGCGTATTGCTCGGGCATCAGTGGCTGGCCTGACCGGGACGTTGATCAAGGGAAGACGTTCCCAGGCTCACACACACCCACCAGGCGCTGCTGGAGGTCTTTGGACCCGAAGAGATTAAGGTGAAGCCCCAGTGCCTAGAATAAATGGGGAACAGATTCTGTGCAGCACTGACCAAAAGCATACAGTGTGATGTTCTTGGGACAGAGGAGCTGCTACAGTAGATAAGGGAACCACAAAGGAGCACAACGAGCCACGACGTTTCTGAATATGAAGAAGTCGGTGGTGGGTCGCTAGAAGCTGACCTTCCAATACCTTGGATGACTCCCCTGAGCCAACAGGAGGGTGCTGGCATACAAAGAGGCAGGAGCACCTGGGAGCGGAAGAGAAATGCCCCCAGAAATGCGCTCATGTTGGCATCACGATGCTTGACAGGAGGACCGCCCAGAAAAAGCATCCTCTTCTGAAACAGCGAACAGAGTGAAAAGGCGGCCCACAGATTGGGGACACCGTTGGCAATCCTTATTTCAGAAAAGGTGTGTTCACTGGCAAAAAGGAAAAACAAGAAAGAAAACCAACCAAACAAAAGAAGACCGGGACTTCACCAAATGAAAGAATCGAGAAAAAGACTGGAATAGTCTGTGCTGCAAAGGGAATGGATGACTCGGCCAGTCCGAGTCCGAAAAGATGCTCAACATAAGGCATCGTGAGAGCAATGCGAATCCAAAGGATGCTGAGCTATGGCATATTCAGTTAGGGTAGCGTGGACCCAAACCAGCAATTCAAACCCAGGACCCATGTTGGAAGGAGGCAGAAAATTGGAGACTTTGTATGCAATTCGTGGAATGCAGACTGGTGCAATTACCCTGGAAAAGCCTGTTGAGCGTCCTTGGAGAGCAGCAAAAGGTACTCCTGTGGATCCCGGGTGTGCGAGTGAGAAAAAGAGATGTCGGAAAATCAGATTCTGTTCCCATAGGTGTTTCTCATGAGAGAAAGTCTTGTTGGCTGCCAAAGAACCCTGAAACCCTGATTTGGCTCTGTTTCCATTCCCAGGCACTGAACTCCCTTGAGTTGTCTATTGGCCCAAACCTTCGGAATCTAACAAGGCCCTCTTGCATGGACAGATGGCCAGTGAAATGGGCGGTGATTGTCTTGTCACACCTGTTGAAGTTTGCGGTTCTCTTTGGCCACCTTGCAATGCACAGAGCACCCTTTTTTCCTGCATGGTTGGGGCCCAGGTGCCCCCAGTGATGCTCAGTCCCTGAAGCCGACCTCATTCCCCCTTGGATAGGACACCCTTTGGGCCCACTGCTGAGAGCCCCAGCGAGGACCAGTGGTGGGTGTGGGATTTCCCCTGGTACAAGGCCAGTTGCATTCTTAGACACAGTATCTGCAGGGAAATGGTAGCTCTCCATGGAGAAATGCGGAGTGAATTGGCCCCATCTGTTCCCTGGCCACTGTCCCGTTGTGCGGGTCGCCCCCGAACGGGCTGTTGCACGTGGCTGCCCTGGGAGCCGCCAGGTGGTGGGTATTAGGGCATAGATTACATGGAGTACTGGGTGTGGTACAAAAACAATGAATACTGTTATGCTGAGAAGAAATTAAAAAAAAAAAAAGCAAAGAAAATCCACAACTAGAATAAATTTTAAAAAACCTAAAAATTAATATGTATAAGAATAAATTACTTATTAAAAATAAGCCTAGAAGAAATTCTAAAATCAAATAATTTAAACACATGTACGTATTTGACAATCACTTTAATGTTAAATGAATCTGAAAATAGATAACCATGTAAAAGAGTGGCTGTAGATTTGGGGAAGATGAAGGCAGTTGTCCCTTCTAAGTTATATAGGTTGCTCACTACATTAAAGAACAGAACCAAAATGGCGAAGGACTGTTGCAGTAGAAGTAGTGAGAGAGCAGACCCCAATGAATGAGGGGTAGGGGGATACATCTAGAAAATCTCCAGAACCAAGCCATCATGGATTTGTGCATTTCAGAGCAATAATAGGAGAGAGAGAGCTCTGTGAGGCTAGAGGTCTGCTTAAGACGTACTGCTTTCTACAAATCCAAGAAAACAAGTTTAGTGACAGAAAAATAGTACTATGGACTCCCAGGCAGAGGGTTGTAAGAGGAAAGGGGAGTACCTTCAGAATAGCTCCACTGAAGAAAATGAAGGCATAAATTCCTGACAAACTTTATATACTTTCATGTGCTTTTTTTCCCCAAAATGATGAAAAAGGCATTAGGGAAATGAAACAGGATATTGAATGACACCATAAATTAGAGTTAGAAAAACTCAGTGAGGAAAGTACAGACCTCAGGGAAGAAGCAGCAGCTAGCATTAACCTGGTCCTCAAACTAGGCAAAGATCCCATGAAAAAGAAGAATTTCAGACCAATATCCCAATGAATATGGACACCAAGATTCTCAACAAGATCCTAGCTAATAGGATCCAACAGTACATTAAAAGGATTATCTGCCATGACCAGGTGAGTTTGATCTGGATGCAAGGGTGGTTCAATATCCGCAAATCAGTCAATGTGACAGAACAAATCAATAAGAGAAGAGAACCACATGGTCCTCTGTATTGATGCAGAAAAAGAATTTGACAAAATACAGCATCTGTTCCTGATTAAAATGCTTCAGAGTATAGGAACAGAGGGAACATTCCTCAACTTCATCAAATTTATCTATCTATGCAAAACCCACAGCAAATTTCATCCTCAATGGGAAAAACCTGACAGTCTTCCCTTTGATATCAGGAACACGACAAGGATGTTCACTCTCACCACTCCTGTTCAACATAGTACTAGAAGTCCTAGAAACAAGAGACAACAAAAAGAAATAAAACGTACTCAATTTGGGAAAGAAGTCAAACTCTCTCTCTCTGCAGATGATGTGATACTTTATATCCAAAATACTCCACCCCCAAACTACCAGAACTCATATAACAATTCAGTAATGTGGCAAGATACAAAATCAATGCACAGAAATAACTTGCTTTCTTATTCACTAACCATGAAAATACAGAAAGGGAAATTAGAGAATTAATTCCATTTACTATAGCACCAAGAACCACAAAATACCTTGGAATAAACCTAACCAAAGACATAAAGCATCTGTACTTGAGGAACTAAAGAATACTCATGAAAGAAACTGAAAAAGACCCAAAAAGTTGGAAAAGTATTCCATGCTCATGGAACGGAAGAATAAACATTGTTAAAATGTCTGTACTTCACAGAGCTTTCAATTCCATCCTGGTTCCATGGAACTTTCAATTCCATCCTGGTCAAAATTCCACCAGCATTGTTCAAAGTGCTGGAACAAGCAATCCCAAAATTTGTATGGAACCAGAAAAGATCCCAAATTGCTAAAGAAATGTTCAAAAAGAAAAACAAAGCCAGGGGCATTATGTTGCCTGATTTGCATATGGATGCAAAACTCTATTGTCAAATAATCTTCAACAAAACAGGAAACAATATCCAGTGGAAAAAAGACAGTCTCTTCAATAAATGGTACTGGGAAAATTGGACAGCTATATATACAAGAATGAAGCTTGACCATCCTCTTACACCATATACAAAGATAAACTCAAAATGAATAAAAGACCTCAACGTGAGGCAGGAATCTATCAAAATCCTAGAAGAGAACATAGGCAGTAAGCTCTTCGACATAATACCCAGCAACTTCTTTCAAGACATGTCTCCAAATGCAAAGGAAACGAATGCAAAAATGAACTTTTGGGACTTCATCAAGATCAAAAACTTCTGCACAGCAAAGGAAACAGTCAATAAAACAAAGAGGTAACCCATGGAATGGGAGAAGATATTCGAAAATGATAGTACAGACAAAGGGTTGTTACCCAAGATCTATAAAGAACTCCTCAAACTCAACACTCAAGAAAGCAGATAATCTCATCAAAAAATGAGTAGACAGGAACAGACACTTCTCCAAAGAAAACATACAAATGGCTACCAGACACATGAAAAAATGTTCATCATCATTATCATCAGGGAGATTCAAATCAAAACCACTTTGAGATACCTCCTTACACCAGTTAGAATGGCCAAAATTAACAGCACAGGAAACAGCAAGTGCTGGAGAAGAGATGGAGAAAGGGGAATCATTTTCCAGGGTCCTGTCCCTCAAGCTCTCCAATTGGGGAACCCTGAGTCATGCCCCTCAAGTCCACCTGCCACCCAGGCAGAAACGATGCCTTTCAGAGCTGTGGAAAAGCCTCAGAGTGAGAGAAACCTTTGTGACCCAACAGGGCCATATCCAAACTCTGGCACCACGGCGGGTCAAAAGTCGGAGGCTGATGCCTGGCCACAACCCCTCCCTCAACTCTGCTCCAGGAAAGCTCCCCTGCGCTGGGGCCCCTCGGTGGGCCCCTTTGTCTCCACACATTTTCCAGATGGCCGAGACATGCCCTAGGCAAGAAAGCGCTCTAGGCCACAGGGGACAGGGCAGTCCGAAGGGCTGCCCAACACCTACCAATTCTCACGAGTTTTCTGTCCAAACCTTTATCAATTTGGGCAGAAAGCTCATGAGAATTGACCAGAAAATCCGCAGCGAACTCGCTTCGTGTGACGCATGTCTGCCTGGCTCGGGATCCTGAGTTGTCCTGGCTCGAACCCTGCCAGAAGGCCCTCTTGTGAGTCAGGTGCAGGCGAGGCCAATGCCTTCTGCACCTCAGCCTCCAGGGGTCCCCTCCCTGGCACTTGGCAGATGGGGCCTGCCATGCCCCTAGGCCCGGGCCTGAACCCTCACCTGGTTTTTCAGTCTTCCTTTTCCAGGGTCCTGTCCCTCGAGCCCTCCAATTGGGGAACTCTGAGTCCCACGCCACGAGTCCACCTGCCACCGAGCCAGAAATGGTGCCTTTCAGAGCTACAGAAAACAATCAGAGTGAGAGAAACCTTCGTTCCCCCACTGAGGCCATCCCCAAACTACGGTGCCACAGCAGGCTGAAAACTTGGAGACTGACACCCTGCTAAAACCTCTCCAACAACTCTGCTCTGAGAAAGCTCCACTGTGCCAGGGCTCCCAAGTGGGCCGCATTGTCTCAGTGCATTTTCCCAATGGCCGAGACATGCACCGAGTGAGAAAGCACTCTAGGCCAGGGGGGACAGGGCAGTCCCCCATTGATTTGGGTAGAAAGCTCATGAGAATTGGCCGGCGTTGGGCAGCAATTGGTACTGCACTGTCCCCCGTGCCTAGAGCGACTTCTTGCTCGGTGCATGTCGCAGCCATCCGGAAAATGCGTCGAGATGACCCTGCCCACCCAAGGGCCCCTTCCCAGGGGAGCTTTCTAGGAGCAGAGTTAAGGGAGGGTTTGGGGCCAGGCATCAGCCTCCAACTTTTCCTCCCGGTTTGGTGTTGATAGTTGGGGATGGCCTCAGTGGGGGCATGAAGTTTTCTCTTGCTCTGAGGGTTTTTGCGCAGCTCTGAAAGGCAGCGTTTCCTCTTGGTGGCAGGTGGATTCATTGGGTGTGACTCGGAGTTTCCCCATTGGAGGTCTCAAGGAACAGGACCCTGAAGACGGAAGACTGAAAAACCAGGTGAGGGTCAGGGCCCTGGCCTAGGGGCATGGGAGGCTCCATCTACCAGTGCCACCAAGGGTACCTCAGGAGTAGCAGGAGGTGGTGGCCTCACCTGTGCCTGACACACTGTGGGCTTACTGGCAGGGTTCGAGCGGGGACAACTCAGGATCCTGTGCAAGGCCCAGGGGGTGGCCCTGCAGATATGTGGTGCATGAAGTGAATTCGCCACAGGTTTTCCAGCCAATTCTCACGAGCTTTCTGCCCAAATCAATATCGATATCGATTTAGGCAGAGAGCTCATGAAAATTGGCTGGTGTTGGGTGACTATTCAAACCGCACTGTCTCCGTGCTGCCCACCCGAGGGCCCCTGTGCAGGGGAGCTTTCCAGGAGCACAGTTGAGGTAAGGAGTGTGGCCAGGCGTCAGCCTCTGACTCTTCGGCCCAGTGTGGCACCAATGGTTGGGGATGGCCTCAGTGTGGACATGAAAGTTTCTGAGAGTATTCCGCAGCTCTGAAAGGAACCATTTCCTCCTGGTTGACATGTGGACCCATGGGGTGTGACTCAGGGTTCCTCAACTGGAGGGCTCGATGGACAGGACCCTGGAAAAGGAAGGCTGAAAATCTAAGTGAGCGTGAGGGCCCAGGTCCCATCTGCCTGAGCCAGGGAGGGTACCCCAGGAGGCTGAGTAGCAGGAGGTGGTGGCCTTACCAGCTCCTGACTCACTGAGGGCTTTCTCACAGGGTTCAAGCTGCTGGAACTCAGGATCCCAGGCCAGGCCCAGAGGGCGGCACTGCAGACTTGTAGCACATGAAGCGTGTTTGCTGGGTGTTTTCCGGCCAATTCCCAGGAGCTTTCTGTCCAAATCCTTATCTCTTCACAGATGACATGATGAGAGGTAAGGTGTTTAATGATCCTGACTATGCAGAAAAATGAGACTGCTAATCCACCGTGGAGGAAATGGAGGGCATGTCTGTAGTATAAGAGATTCCTTTGAACCAGCAAGCCCTGGTATGAAAGTCAGTGAAAAACAACAGCTGCCCAATCCAGGCAGAACTACTGGTAGTCCACAAAACTCAGGAATGAAGGGTTGGGTCACTCCACCAGATAAAGAATCATGACCAGCTGAGGTGCTTGTTCACAGTGAATGTAATGTAGAACGAGCAGCCAAAGTAGCAGGTAAAATACCAGCTATGACCATGTGACCAGTTACAGAAATAAGGACTCTAATTCTTCTTTTCATAAGATTTTGTTCATTTGTTTCTTTGTTCAGAGTGCAAGTGGTGGGCGGGACAGAGGCAGAGGGAGAAAGAATCTTCAGCGATTCCATGCTGAGCACAGAGCCCCATGTGGTGCTCAGTCTCAGGACACTGACATCATGACCTGGGCCAAAACCAAGAGTCGGAAGCTTAACCAACTCAGTCACCTGGGCATTCCAGGACTCTAATTCTTATGAGTATTTCTTCCTTATTTTGTTATGAGTATTTTTGTGTTGATCCATCTGTTTTCTTCCTTCTCTTGGTCCCTTATCAGATGCACGTTTGTGATGGTTAATTCTATGTGACAACTTATGTATGTCAGAGGATCCAGATAGTTGATCAAACACATGTCTGGATGTAACTGCAGAGGTATTTTTTTATATGTGATTTTCACTTAAATTTTGAGAAAAGCAGATTATGCTCTGTAACGTGTGTGGGCCTCATCTAATCAGGTGAAGGTCTTAAAAGAAAAGATTGAGGTCCCCAAGTGTGAAGGAGTTCTGCCTCCAGGCAGGGATCAGACTCAAATTGCCACATCAGCTTGGTCTGCCACCAATCTGCAGAGTTCAAACATTCCAGCTTTCAAAGTCAGCAAATTCTTTAAAATCTCTTTCTCTGTTTCTTTCTCTTTTTCTCTCTCAGTAAACAAACATACACATTCTAAAACCCTACTACAGAAAGTACTTCCCATTTGTAATTAAGAAAATGATGAATAAGGAATGGAAGATGGGCATCCTATTTACTCAGAAATTATTGGCATGTGCCTTGGCTATTAATTATAAAAACTCTAACAAGTTTCTAGTAAATTCTCAACAAGCACCTTCAAAGAAAGTATGCAAAAGGACTAGGCTATATACCAAAACCCAGAAAAAACAAACAAAATGAAAATCCAGTAACTGCATGAAGTAGTAGGCAAAGTGATCATAAGAATAAAATTAATCAAATAAGAAGCATAAACAACTGCATCTAAGAAGGGACATATAGCCAGACATCAACAAAACATGAGCATGGGATTTGCTTCTCCTGGAGGCAATGGTGCCAGGATGCTGGGTTTCTCCAAACTCTGAGCAGGCCAGTCTGGGTTTGATCCTCTGGTAGAGAGCTACCCACTGAAGAACTCAGGTGTGGTTTTCTTTCCTTCAGAGAATTGCTGACAGACCATCTGTCACACACTCAGCCTGAGCCTGAGCATAAAGAATAGCAGTGTCAGCCACAATTGTGATTCTTAAGAATGACTCTCACCCCAAACTAGTGCAGTATCCTCTCACGGAGAAGAGCCTGGTTAGGAAGCTCGGAAGCCAGGCGACTCATATTGCAATTAACACTGGGCCAGGGTGCATGGCTCTGGGGTCAGCTGTTCCCAGGACGGGTTGGGAGATCTGATCAGTGTAAGAAGTGGGTCAGGTTGATCAGGGTGGAGATGCGTAACAAAGAAATAAATGTGGACACCCGTGGCTGGCTGATACTCAACCTGGATGGCTCAGTGGGTTAAGTGCCTGACTCCTGATTTCAGCTCAGGTCAGGATCTCAGGGTCAGCTGGGCTAACCAGCACTTAGCAGGGAGTCAGCTGAAGATTCTCTCTCTCTCTGCTCCTCCCCCCTGTTGTACTTTCTATCACTCTCTCCCAAATAAATATATAAATCTTTTTTAAAAAAAGAATGATAAGAAAGGCTGCAGGGCTAAACAAAGTGAAAGGCCAGTGAGTCATCATGACATCTCAGATTTCAAAATGATAATGAAGAAAGTGGAAAACAATCCAACCTCCAAAACATGCCAAACTCCGGGGGGGTGGGGGGCGGCGGGAATCTGTTGCCTTTTAAAAAAATGTGCCCTTGGAAAATATTTCCAAGGACATCTTCTGTTACCCGCTCATTGGGCTTCTTATGAATATTTATGGCACAGGTATGGAATGAATGCTGTTACATAGAGCATGAACATCAAAACAGGCAGAAGCCATGAACCCGGCATCAGAGAATGCATTGCTAAGGCAATTTCTGGTGCTTCAGGAGTTCTTGTCAATTTGGCTGTGACTGTGATGGTATCTGTGGGGTGTTGTCTACTTATGGACACGGCTCAGGGGCCAAGCTGTGGACTACGGCTTATCTTCCCAGGTCTGTTTAGAGAGAAGGCCAGAGCTCAGTATTGTTAGGTAAATTGCACATTTTTATTAAAGCAATAATCTTTGAAGAGTTTAAGTAATGTTTTCCATTTCGGGTATTATGTACCACCTGAAGGGACAGTCAGCACTTAGCATCATGGAAAAACTGGGGGTGACCCATGGGTTTATGCTGTTGAATAAAGCTGCAAGAACCTCTAAGAGCTTCAGAAAAGCACACATTTGCTCAAAATAATTTTTTAAGTGAAACTGTATTAGGAACTAGTTTCAGTCCCTTTCTGGCTCACATTGGCCATTTTTAAAAAGGGGTAGAGGGAATGTAGCCACAGCACGGATTTATCCATTTCCACACCAGACCTGGGGAAACTCACGCTCTGCATTCTGTGTTCTCCAGAGAAGGAAGAGCACCACTGTGATCCAAAAAGCGTGACCACATAGCATTCCCATACTTTCATGTAACCAATGGCGCAGGTGGAAAGACACGTGACCAGCCAGTCGGGCAAGTGATTGTAGCTGGGGTCGCTGGGGCCAGGGAGTTGGTCCGAGTCAAGTTGGCCCACAGAAGTGCATTTTAAAGGAAACTTGCTGTAATGGGGTGTAAACATTGGCAGAGAAAGGAGCCCTGGAGACTTCCTGCTCCTGCCCCCTAGAAATACCACTGACTATCTCACTGTCAAGGAGGAGACATGCATCATTTGTTTTCTTTTAAGTGGCAGAATCAGAATCTACAAATGCCTTGATGTAATAGAACAGGTCTTATCAACTTGACATTCAGCACGATCCAATGTCCTAATACAGCCTGCTTCAGGTTCACTTCAACTTGCTTGGACTTCTGAGGATCCAAGGAGCTAATCAGTGCCATTTCCTAAAAATTTCCTAATGGGGGTTCAGGGCCAGATGGTTAAGTGTCTGCCTCTGTCTCATCTTTAGATCTTGGGACCCAGCCCTGTGAAGGCATCCCAGCTCAGTGGGAAGTCTGCTTTTCCCTCCCCCTCTGCCTGTCCCCCCTGTTTGTACTCTGTCTCTCTGTTTCTCAATTGAATAAATAAAATCTTAAAAAAGAAAATCTCCCAATGTCATATCTAGGGAGGGACTGTCACATCCTTGTCAATTAAAGATGACAATAACCCAAATTATTGAAACTTTTGTGCATATCCTGCTCTGATCCTGGGATAATTTGGTAGGTTGTCTTCATCATGTTGATGGTTTCCTTTTCTGTGCGCCATACTTTCCAGTGCTCTGAGAACATGAACGTAAGCCCATTTTTAAAATTCAACAGCTCCTGGAATATTCTGGAGTGGATGACCACCACTCACACCTCACCAGAACATATGAGAGCACCTGTGATCCTGCTCCTTCCCCAGCATTTTTTAGCTTAGCCAGTCTGATGATTGAAACACATTATCATATCCTCCACTTTGTGCAGTTCGCTCTGTCGATGGAAGACTCAGGTAGGAGGCAGAGTAGTTGCAACTTCACTAATCCTAGAAAGCTAAAAGGCTAGAGAGGATACGAAGCAGAAGCATCCTGTGTGTAGTGAAAGGGACCACAAAAATCCTCCAGGTCTCACCGAACTAGATTTACAAAAAATATTTATATTGGAAGCTAAACTCCTTCTCTAGATACTAACATGAATATTAGGAAGGTTTCATTGAATCCTGGGAGAAATGCAGAACCATTTGGGAGTTCTTGTCTATTTCAGGGAATGTCTTAGATTCTTGGGCTTGCGTCTCTCCAGCCCAGAGTTTGGGCAGGACCTCAACTGACCTTCCCGGATTTGAATAGAAGACACAGAGGCACAGATGTGCTCGGTGCTTCACCTGGGCTGTTGAGTGAGCACTCCCAGGTACAACATTTCTCAAACCTTGGCATTCATCACAGAAAAGGCAGGGTGGTACACACTGTGTTCTATCATTGGAGATTTTATTATGTATCAGGTGAAGCACACGGAAGAGGAAAACAGGAATGGAGTCCATCTTTGTGGACATCAGTGTCATTACCAGGCATGTAATAGTGCACTTCAGATGTCTGCCCTGTGTAAATACATGGAAACATTGTGCTTTTCTTACAAAGATACACATTATACCTAAATATGTAGACCAGTGTTTATAACTGAACAAGCAAAATACTCCAAACATGAAAGCCCCATCTAATTTTCTCCAAAAGCTGCTAGATCTCTCAAATGTTTACTTTCCACCATGCTTTATTTATGAAAAGCTCCTTTTCCTCCGTCACTTTTCAAGCTCAGGGCTTGTTAGCCTGAAAGTCCCTGGCTTAAATTCAAATACATTTTCACCTCCTTTTCTTTGATTTAATAGAATCCATCCTCAAGTGTGAGGCCTGGTCTGATCTGTTTTCTGTAAAGTCACGGTCACCTTGTTCCACAAGCCCTGGTGGTGGGCCAGCCAGACCCAGGCCCTGCTGCCTGGCACAGTCAGAATGCAGCCTGCTAACAGCCACAGCCCAATACCTTCATTTGCTGCTAAAAATCTCCAGCCAGGAGGAAGCAAGTACCATCCACTAAGAATCAAAAGCCTGCATCTTGTTCTTTTAGGTCTGGGAACCATCAGAAAGTGACCTTAGTTGGATTCAGCTTGTCATAAACAGGGCAGTGGGGAGGTTTCAAAACTGAAAGTCACACTGGGCTCTTTAAGGTCTTGGCAACAAAGACCCCTGCAGGGGACAAAACAATCGGTTTTTCTCCTCCCTTCCTGTTGGCCATTTCATTTTTGCTATGTCTAATTTTATTTCCAAAGGGGTTGTTTACATTTTAGTGTATCTTAGTGTTTAAAAGTTGCAAGCTGATATTTATGAATTATATAGAAGATGTAAGGAATAAGTAAAAGAAACCCATACACATCCCAACTGTTCTAAGAAATGCAGTATCACCCACAGCTTTGGAGTCGTCTGTACATCCCTCCCTCTGTCTATCAGTCCTGTTCGCTATTCTCTGTGTTTACTTTATGTTTTTACTAAAGTAAATGCATTGCTAAATCGTATTTTATTTTGTATAGTTTCGAAAATAGAACAAATGCAACCATCCTTCATAATTTTTCTGCAAGTCGCTTTTAATCTCTTCCTCAGTAGCATGTCTAAGGAATTTCCACTTACGATGTTTCACTGTAGTTCACTGTAACTTGAGCATGATACTGCAGAGCACATACCTTGCACTCGACAGGACTGGGTTGGTCCCCATTTTTTATTACTACAAAATGGCAGGTTTTCTCTAGCTCTAGCAGCAGAATCACTCTTTCAAAAGGCGTGCTCTCTTCAGCCTGGCTGAGGTCATGGTGAAGCATTTTCAAAAGCGATGGCTCTAACTCACAGCCTTACCCCAGTCAGAACCCATGGGCAGAGGCATGACATCACACAGGCCGCTTTCCGTGGTGTCAGCAAAACACTCCATACCCAAGACATTCTCAGAACTGAAGCTACTTTCTAGACACCAACGTGAATGTTGAGAAACTTGGTCTGTCAGTAGCAGTTCGCTGCAAGCCTGGGAGAAATGTAAAGTCATTTGGAAGTCCTTACCTACTTCCTCAGCTTTGTAAATTTTGAATAGTCATTAATTGTCTAAGTCCCTCTATCTGAAGTTAGTGAAGATTAATTGAAATAAAACATCTTAAGGTGTTTTCAAAATGTACATGGCTAAAGAAGCACAGAAGAAATTTGAGTTTCTTTTGTACTAGGGTGATGCAAGGAAAGAACATATTATGTGGGGAGACTGGAGCTACAGACAGAGGATAAAAGTTCCTGGAATTAACCAAAATTCCAAGGACAACTCCAGATTTTTTTCTTTTTTTTCAGTGTAACAATATTCATTGTTTTTGCACCACACCCAGGACTCCATGCAATACATGCCCTCCCCAATACCCACCGCCTGGTTCCCCCAACCTCCCACCCCCTGCCCCTTCAAAACCCTCAGGTTGTTTTTCAGTGTCCATAGTCTCTCATGGTTCACCTCCCCTTCCAATGTCCCTCAACTCCCTTCTCCTCTCCATCTCCGCATGTCCTCCATGTAACTTGTTATGCTCCACAAATAAGTGAAACCATATAATTGACTCTCTCTGTTTGACTTATTTCACTCAGCATAATCTCTTCCAGTCCCGCCCATGTTGCTACAAAAGTTGGGTATTCGTCCTTTCTGATGGAGGCATCATACTCCATAGTGTATATGGATCACATCTTCCTTATCCATTTGCCTGCTGAAGGGCATCTTGGTTCTTTCCACAGTTTGGCGACCGTGACCATTGCTGCTATAAACATTGAGGTCAGATGGCCCTTCTTTTCACTACATCTGTATCTTTGGGGTAAATACCGAGTGGTGCAATTGCAGGGTCAGAGGGAAGCTCTATTTTTAATTTCTTGAGGAATTTCCACACTGTTCTCCAAAGTGGCTGCACCAACTTGCATTCCCAGCAACAGTGGAAGACGGTTCCCCTTTCTCCATATCCTCTACAACACACGTTTCCTGTCTTACTAATTTTGGCCATTCTAACTGGTGTAATGTGATATCTCAACAGATTTTTAAAAGCTATGAAACTGATGGAGCACAACTGGAGATCTCAAGGGGAACAGGTATTCTCTGAGCTTCACGCAGTATGAAAGGCAAATTGACAAAGGTCTGTCTAGCACAGTGAGCGGGTAGGAGTTTCAGGCCTGGGAGGGTGGAGAGATGACAGAGCTACAGGGCTAGCAGTAGAGAGGGGATGTGGCTTGGTTACTTGTGTCCCTTACCTGCCCTCAAGGGCCCTTTGTGACCAGACCACAGCTCTGTGATGTGGGCATGGGGTTTGTGTCTGCATGGACACACCCAGGGCTCAGTTGTCTGAGGGCAGCAGTGCGATCGGTCACTAACACTCAGGGCTCAGTTACCTGAGGGCAGCAGTGCGATTGGACAATAATTCTTTTCAGAGGGAAGAGATGGAGAATTATCTCTTCCCTCAGGAATTCCTTACGGATGGTTGGCTGAGCTCCAGTCCCACTCTCTGGGCAGTTAATGCCATCTTTGCCTTTGTGTGCGGACTGGGGCTCATCTTCATATTTTCGTATTTCCAGCCTGATCCGTCCTCACCACGAGGCAAGAAACACAGGAAGAGCAGGAAGGTAAGGATCCCTCGGCCCAGACCCAGCAGAGTGTAACTCTATCATCTTTTCTATTATTCTTTCCACTTTTCCAAGTCACTGGAGAGACTCTGAAATGGGAAAGAATAGAATGGGTATTCTCAGGAGAGAGTAGACCACCATCCATCCAGGACAAGCCAGACCAGCCAAGGGTTAGAGGGACATGAGGATTTCTGCCTGAAGATCTCGGGCCAGAGTCCAGGTGTGGTGGAGGGGTCCAGGGCAGCGTCCCAAACACAGTGACCGGTGGCCAAAGACCGGAGGTTAAAAGCTGCCTCTCTAGCAGAGGTCAGGCCCCTGAGCACTTGGTCATCTGCTGCTGGGGTGGGGGTCCCAGCCTCCCCGTGTTTTTTTTTAACTCAGTACCAAGTGGAGCCACGGAGAAGGAGCAACAGAATCAAGAAATATCAGACCGTGAAAGGTGAGTGTCCGCCACTCACCCCTGCGTGCCCCAGTTACACTGTGCCCCTCACTCTGAAGGCCCAGTCCCACCGTCTCCAGGACACCTGAGCCTAAGCTCATCCCTCAGGAAACAGAGCCCTGGGTGGGGGTTGGGGGCTCTGAGGAGGGAGAATGAACCTGTAGGCTTCCCATATTCTGCACCAGAACAAAGACCTGAGGGGCTGGAAACTGGTATCCCTCACCAGACGCCCCAGGGCCTGTGATTGGGGGCGGGACCTCCCACTCCCACTGTGGACAAGCTGTTCAACTCTGCTTAGATTCCTCTGGAGGCTACAGTAGTCCTTCCTCCCCCAGCAAGGTCATGAATGAGGAAGCACTTTGGAAAAGACAAAGCGATCCCCATCATGAATCCTGTGATCACCATGCAAGCATGTGGCCTTGGACAGTGCTGTTTGGGGCTCCCAAGTCCAATCCCCCAAAGGTCTCCCCTAAAGGGACATTGTACCCAACCTCCCGTAAGATCCCTGGACCCTGTCTTCTGCTGTGACCCGGTCTCCTGTTTCCAGGTTTCAGAGAATTTCTGAAGAATCTAGAAGAGGTTCAGGACCTATTCTCCCTTCTGGAAAGGTAAAGAATCTGCCCCCTTCTCCCCTGGGTGGGCCTTCCCGAGTCTATGGTGTGACCCCTGGGCTGCAGGGAACAGCCTCTGGGCCTGTTTGCAGGGGCTGGGAGGAGCCATGGGGACAGACTGTGACCAAAGCCCGGGGCTGCTGCTCACAGCAGGAGCATTGTGATGTGGGCGTGGGGTTTGGAGGGCTGTGGGGACTGCTCCCAGCCCCAACTGCTACAGCAGCAGCTCATGCCTCCTGTCTCCCACAGCCACCTGGAGAGGCTCTCTGACCAGGGGGGCTTTCACCAGTTCTTACGTCAAGCGGCCCCTGGGCAGGTGTGCCGAGGGGTGCCAGCTGGAGCCCGTCAGCCATGCAGGGAGCTTCTGCAAGATGCTGCTCCCGCTGTGGCCCCATCACCTGCCCTAACTCCACTGACGGGGTCCCCTCGGCCTCTGACCTCCACCCTGCCAGCAGAGCCAATGTCCTCTTCAATTGCTGTTGCTTCATACTCCTCCCTGACTACTTCATGGCTAGCAGAGCCTTTCCTCCCCCGGGATGGCTTTCCACACCAGCCACTTGCTCTTCCCCCTTCCCCACCATGTCTCCCTCCTTCAGAGGCCTCCCCTGGGCCTCTGACAGCCTCCTTGGCCCCAGAGAGGCCGGACACTCCTTTGACTCTCCCTCAGTGTGACTCAAGGGCACCCCTACCATGCCCCATCCCACAGAGCTCTGCTCCACACACGCCCTGGTCAGCTGACAGGTCAGCTTCTCCTGTCCCAGCCATCTCGGGCCTGGCCCGCTCACACTGCCCCATTTCGGCCCTGTCCTGTTGGCAAGCGGCTGCCAATGCCTGGAACCTGTCCACCTCAACACGCCTGGAGTCCCGTCAAGCGCCTCTGTCCCATGGCCCACCAGAAGCCTTGTTCTGGGGAGACCCCACACACAAACAGGAAGAGACTAAGATCCCCCCTTCTATCAACCCGGACGTCCAGAAGATTCTGGAGATACTCACTGCCAAGAGAAAACAACTGAAGTCTTGGAGGGAGAAGGACAAGAAAGAAAGGTCAAAATACCAGCTGACCTCTTTCGGGAGAATGTTCAAGTCCCCAGGTGACGGGCAGGACACCATGGGCCGCCCGTCCTTCTGGAGCATGAGGGGCAAAGCAAAACAGCTGCTTGGCCCTGAGAAGCCCCCACATCCCAAGATTCCAAGGGACAATTTGGAGCAGAAATGCCTCCAGCTGTTCTGGGGTCTCCCCTTTCTGCACAGCGAGTCCCTGGTGGCCACTCTCAGAGTGACTGATCCCCCACTGGAGTTCCCGTCTGTCATATTCAATGAGCTCTCTCATGCCTTGCCACTCCAGATTCAAGGCAATGTGACTCTAAGCCTCTCCCTGACCCACGACTTAAACCATCCTTCGGCTGGGCCTCAACCCCTCCCTCTAACTCAGCCCCTGCCCCAGCCCCTCCCTCTGACTCAGCCCCAGCCCCTCCCTCTGGATCAGCCCCTGCCCCAGCCCCTCCCTCTGACTCAGCCCCAGCTCCCACCTCTAACTCAGCCCCAGACCCAGGCACACCTTGCACCTTCTGTCCCAGTGGGATCCTTGTCTCTGTCACCCGAGATGGGGAGCTGTGAGGTTTCTTGCCCTGTAGCTGAGAAGACACCATTTTACATGCCAAATGATTTTCAAAATCTGGAATGTCACTTTCTGGAGAAGCAACTAGAAAGGGGCAAGGAACCCCCTGTGGCGAAAAGATCTCGGCAAGTCTTTAGCCAAGGTCCTCCTGACCTTCTGCAGGGTGGCCAGGCCCCTGAGGGCCATGGGTCAGTGTCTGTCCTTCCTGGAGAATTGATCCACTCTGAGCTCTGGGAGCAACCGGATTGCCACCTTTGGAAGAGGCTCATGAAGCAAGGAAGGGGCCCGCCCTGCAGGATCCAGCTATCCCTGAAGACAGAGCCTCACCAAGAGTTCCAGAAGGTGCCCCAGGCACACAGCTGGCACAGTCCCATGGCCGAGCCTGAGTCTACGGATGGAAGCTGCCATGCCACACAGAAGACTGGGACCAGGTACCCAGGAAGGACAGTGCCAGGAAAAAGACTGGGCAAGGATTCAAGGTCCAGTGCAGGGAGGATCCGGAAAGATCTACACAGGGGCTCAATGAGCTCTCCAGAGAAGGCTCCAGGAAGAAATCGTGATGAGTCACACACAGACTTGAAGCCCACCACGAGCAGCACAGTCGAGAAGCACCCAGAGAAGGACCTGAGAGACCATTTCAGGAAGTTGGGGCAGTTCAGAGAGGGTCAGATGCCTTTGGATGTTCATCCTTCCAGGCTTGCTGCCCACCATGCCTTGGACCATCCTGGAAAGCCATGCCCTCATGGGAAACCTGGAAAGCCAGTACTTTCCAAGTGCTGGGAACCCTCCCACGATTTTTCCATCCTCAGTCCATATGCTCAGCGAATGCTAGAAGCACATATCATGAGGCTCAGGGTGAAGCACTGGTGGGGCCTCCCCCTCAAGGTTCTCAAGACTATAAACCTCTTCAAGTTGAAGGGCTTCATCCTCTCCCAGTCCTTCCCTTCCCGCTCAGCCACCTGCATATCCAAGGCTGGCTTGGGCACCAAGTTCAGGGGAAATCCTCCTCAGCCCTATCAAGGACAGGTGATGAAAGAGTCTTACCCCGCATGGGGAGGTCCCCTCAGTGCTCCCCAGCCTACATGTAAGGAGATCCAGCAGGCTCTGGAAGGGACCTCACCTGGGGGTGGTCCTCTGGCTAGACAGGGGCCCAGGCCACCTTCTCGGACCTTCACATACAGCTTTGTGGGCAGAATCTGGCACAATGAGACTGCCTCTAGGACTCTTATGAACAGCAACTTGGAGTCAAATCCAAGTCCAGGATCGGCCACAAAGGAGCCAAGGAGGGTTAATGGGGGTCGGGCCTCACGGGACGTGACCATGCTAGAGGTCAACTTAGAGCCCCAGAATTTGAGTGCCAAAGAGCCCGGGGAGGTGGGGGAGTTCAAGGAGGACCCTGCCTGGGGAGTCACCTTAGAACCCCGTGTGCTGGCCAACAACCAAGGCCTCCGTGGCAAGCTGAGATCAGGGTCTTCAGGGAAAAGTGACATCCCCCTGCAACATACAAAGTTGGTCGTCCGAGACCCCAAAGAGCTACGCCTTGAGGCACAGTGCAGGGTATCGGAGCCCCGGAAGTTGATGGAGTCAGAGAACTGGCCTCGTGATGCCACCCCCACCGTGCTCCTTCAAGACTATGAAACTGGGGTCCTCCTTCAAGACTGTGCGACGGAGAGTCTCTTTCAAGACTGTCAATCCAACATGTTCCTCGCTGCCGACATCTTGGCTTCTCAGGGATCACTGTCTGGCTTCCAGAGCAGGTCCAGTGAAGACACATCTACTTCTGAGGTGCTGCATGGCCAAAGATCCCGTGAGCAGAGCCCCCACAGGCAGCTAGGACCCCTGGGACTGCAGCACCAGTGTAAGAGCCTGAGGAAGTCATGTGTCCCCCGTGAGGAGAGAGAGAGCTCCAGGAGGTCCCCCTTGAGAGAGCCTGCCAAAGGGTTGTCAGAAATGAAGTTGCTCCAGATCAGTGAAGTGAGACGTCCAGCTCAGAGCAAGGAGGCAGGAGAGGCCTCGGGAAGCAAGGCCTGTGAGATCTTGCTGAAGAAGGAGGAGGCGCCTCCAGAAAACTACTTCAGGAGAAGGATGATGCACTTGCTCCAGTGGTTCTTTCCCAGTAGACGTAGAGGACTGGAAGATTCCCTTCAAAAGGGCAAGGCTTCATCATCCCAGGGCTGGGGACAAGTCATGGGCAGGTCAGCCATGGACAGCGCTTCTGCGGAGGCTCAGGTGGTCGTGAGGGCTGTTAGGCGGATCTTAGAGGAGAAAGTGTTGCCATACCAGGGACTCAGGGTCCCAGAGGTCAGCTGGTGCAAAAAGGATGTCCAGGCTTCAGCAGACCCCGATGTCTGCTACCAAAGGGTTCTTTCCTACCAAGAGCAGAGGAGAGTGATGAGGGACACAGTGAGTCCACAGGGCACCCCAAGGGGCCAGAACTATGCCAACAAGACCAAGTGGATCGGGTGGCCCTTCCCCACCAGGGTGCCAGAGTGCCCAAGCAGACCCTGCCAGAATGGGTCCCTGGTGCCGGGCCCTTCAGGCCGCACCCTGCGGGCCCACTACCCCAGGCACTGCCTCCTTAAAAAAGACAGTTCACCTGGCCAGCGACTGTGTGCTTCTAATGCCTTTCCTGGCAGGACAACTTTCCTCCAAGAAAAAACACAAACGGTGCAGAGAAAAACTTTTTTTTCTCACATTAGTACATCATCTATGGGCTAATGGCGTCTTCATGCCACAGTTACTGAGCTTCCCCAAAATAAATTTTTTTTCCCCCTCATGAGTGGTGATGGCTTCTATGTGTGCCCTGCTGTTGTGGGAGGGAAGGATCAGGGTCTGCTCTCCCCAAGGACCTGCTTTGGCTTCCAGAATGAATGGGGCCTTGGAGGACCGTTTATCTCGGGGTCCATCCCCCCCCCCCTTCCTCCCTCTCCTTCAGTTTCCTTGACAAGGTGAACAAGACCCAGACTGGGACCTCGCACTGCCCATCCTCTCCTGCTTTCCCTCCACCTGGAGATTGTGTGGCTTTAGGGAGGGTTTGCCGAGGCAGAAATCCCTCACAGGCTTTAGGAAGGATGGAATCCTAGGTTAGAGTGGGGCCCGCAGTTGGGAGACACATGGCTGGCCTTGAGGGCAGAGGTGAGAAATCCTGCCCCACCCCCTGCAGTCTCCTGCGGGGAGTAGAGGAGGGCCACCCTAGGAGCCTTCTCACCCCAGGGAATCCCATCTTAGCGCCCTCAGCCCCTCTTCTCACACTCAGAGCCGCAAGGGACAAGCTCGATCCCGGCGCTGAGGGTGTGTGGGGCATGCCACAGAGATCCCCAGGGACCCACATGCCCAGGCCCAGGGCTGAAGGGGACTGCCCACCAGCACCCCCTTCTCCTCTTGAGGGATTGAGGGAGTGTGGCTGTGGGCAGGGGTCCCGGTACTTAGGGTGGGATGCCAGGAAGGAGGTCAAGTGACAGAGTGTGCCCATGCCTGATGTGAGGACTGAAGACCCTTGGTGTCCCACTGCCACCTATGGGCCCTGGGGCTGTCCCTGCAGGGTCTGTGTCCCACTGCAGCTGCCAATTCCAGGGGTGGGGGGGTTGAGGGAGTGGGGTGGGGGTTGCTCCCACACAGACAGGTGCCCAGAGGCAGCAAGGCCTTCAGGCAGAGAAGTTAATTTCTGCATAATTTGATAAGCTTGTAGGACTGGGGACCCCAGATGGACTTGTGGTCTGTGACCTTTATGTACACATGTGGCCCAAGGATGGCTCCCAGGGGACTGATGGGGACCACTTCCCCTAACCCCTCCCCTAACCCCTCCTCTAACGACTTCTCTAACCCTCCTTTAGCCACGCCCCTAACCACTCCCACCTTCAAAGGAACCAATCCATGTGACTGATGAAGAGCAGGAAAGTTTCTTGCTGTTGTCTGCTTTGTAAAACAAGGTTGCTTGTTGCCACCTCTCTTCTGGATTATTTCACAGACATTAGACAAAGCTTTAGAAGAAAGTACTCCCTCATCTAAGAGAGTAGATCTTCCCACATTTACGTTTTATCACAAACCTTTCCTACAAACATTTCAGAAATGCCAATATAATATATAATATTTTCTACAAATGAATAAAAGCAAAGATTTATCTCATTCATGTAAATGCTAAGAAAGCAAGACAGCAAATTAGTGATTGAAGCCTCACACCTGAGGCTCATGCAGATGAGCAGAGACCTGCAGCCGATCAGCTACAGAGAAGGATGATAAACGTAACCGATGTCGACTTTGTAATCACAGGGAAAACTATGATGTGGGATTTGAAATGTCCTAGAAATGGTCACTGCCTTTCAAAACATCCCTCCTATTCTTCCCCCCCCAGGGTCCAAGAGGCCGCTGAGGCCTCAAACTTTTGATTTACCATGAGCCATAAATTCAATCTGGAGAAGTCCCTTTCTGAAATGGAACCACCCTTTTATGGCATTCTTTTAAGTCAGGTTCTCTCCTTCATTTCTTCATCCAAACATATTTGTTGAACAGCCAGGGTCGGCATAGAGCTGGAAGACGAATCCCCATCAGCCTCTTTGCTGGCTTGAACCACACAGACAGAGAACTAAAGAAAAGGTCCCACCTGTGTTGAGATCTGACTGTTTCCAGGACACTAAATGTGATTTTTTTTCATAAGCAGGTTCTCAAGAAATCCATGCCATGACCCTGTGTGTTAAGGTTAATCAGGCTGTTTTTTATGGCAAGAAAGAAAAGCAGAGGTTGAGGTCTGGAAAGTTTCTTGGCCAAGGGGTCATCCCTGGAGAGGCCTGCCCCTGAGACTGAGGGTGGGAGGTTTCTGGAACAATGTCCCCCACACTAGGGCACTTGCTGGGAGGAATGCACTTACTTACAGGAGGTTTTATCTACACATACTCCTTGGTTTTCCTACCAAATAGGACTGCTGAATCATGAAAACACTAAGTAGGAATTCTCAGGGGAAATGCCAAGAAAGAAACATTGAGACTAGGGTGCTGAGTGACTGTCTTAAGTCAATCTTTCATCTGTCTCATGCCTTCAAACTACCCTTTGTCTCATGCCACAACTACCCATGTCAGCATGTGGAGGGTTCGCACAGATGGGCTTAGAAGCCCTACAAACTCTGACTAAAGGAAAGACCCCATGACAAGATTTCACCAATGCCCAGGAGTTTAAAGGACAGCAGAGAGAAACAAGATTCCGCATCAGAAGAAGCCAGGGACATCTGGAGGAGAAAGGTACAGCTTAGTCCCTCACAGGCCTGCTTCGCATGGAAAGAAAGGCAGAAAATTCTGGCACTCCTTCCCGTGAGCATTGAAAGACCATCCTTCCTTCACTCAAAACTTACCACCCCCCAAAAAAACAAATGAACAAACAAACATAACATGCAGAAAGGCTGAGCCAGGGGCAGTGGTTTCTATCCCAACTATTCCTGAGTCAGTATTATGGTCTTGCAATACCTCACTTTTATTGTTTAACTGTCTCTACTCTGAATACATTTCAGAGAAAATTCTTAAGTGAGCATTCAAGTGAAGCAATAAAAATGTTCTGTACTGTGATCAAGTGGGCATTTTAACGACTTATAATTGCGCTTCTAATGTAGGAAATGCTCCATACCTCCCAAGCTAAGCTTGTTAGGGGTCAGACAGATTCATGAATGTGTGCAGCCTCTATTATATTTCTGTCCCGGGTTGTTTTACTTCTAAATGTTTATAGATGCTTAAACAGTGATTTAGAAAAAAATACTTTCACTATATTTTTTCACTCTACAAACCCACTTAAAATATTCCGGAAATATTAAAAGATATAATTCTCTCATTCCGTTCTCATGTCTCGAAGCGTTTTAGTTTGTGTTTTTGAGAATGCTGTGCACTGAAAGTGATGGAAGTGTGCTTGGGTGTCCTGATACAAGGGTGGTGTTTTCCATTTGATGCCTGTTTCTCGAAGGCTCACTTAAGCCCAGAGGAGCTGCTGACATATTCTGCTGCTTCTGTGGGGGCTCTGCCTGTCCCATCACTGGGCTTGCTCTGCTCTGTGCCGCCAATAGTTTACCGGACTCCTGGGGGTCTACGTTCTGGGATCCTGGCTTCTCAGCTGGATCTACTGGGAGAGACCTGGAGACCACATGATCTGCCCACAGAGTCCTACCATGGCCCAGGGTAGTAACAGGGAAGATCAAGGGCCGAGAGAATGCTCAGCACTGCATCCCTGGGCTCCCCGCCCCCACCCCCTTGCTAGGGCAGCACCCCACCTCAGCTCCTGGCCACCCACTCCCAGGACACAGTGGTGGGTGCTACAAACTAGGGTTGTAAGAGCCTTCTGCCCACATGTGACATAAATGTCATCTTAGTGAGGCAGTGATGAACCAGGGAAGAAAACAGTATCTGTTAAGTAGCTTTAATGCAGAGTATGACTGTCCTGCAGTGTCTGTGCCTACATTTCTGACTCTTCATGGACTTCCACTCTTTTTCCATGCAAAACTGAAGGGACAGTGATGCCTTGGCTAGCCACCACCATGGAGGAGGGAAGGGGTGCTTGTGATTTATAGACTGAGAGGAAAGCACAGGAATCCCATGGGCAATGATTTGTGGAACCAGGCCAGGTAGGAAGAAGTAAAAGAAGGAACAAAAACAAAAAGATGCAGTGTCCTTTTCTTTCAGAGCAGAGTCTGAAAGGTGGCCAGGAGCTGGGATCCAGGGCCCTGTGGACACCACAGACCTCTGAGCCTCAGCTGAATGCACAAATCCCAGTCCCACATCACCATTAATGAACTGAAATGTCTCCTCTCTGTCAGTTTCAGGTGATGAAAGACTATTTATATATTTTGGAACTGTCCTGGGCAGTACCAGAGTCTTGGTTCTCTTACCTGAGAAGGAAAGTAAGGTTGAAAATGAGAATAAAGGGTGAAGACTGATCATAAATTGTTAACTTTTCCTCTCCCCCTGATGACCCAACATCACCAGGCAGAGGCTGTGAGCCCCCTCCTGGGCTCACCAGGGTGGTCAGGCTGGCTCCTGTCACAAGGTCCCCATCTCACCTTCCAATGTCTATAACCCAGGGACTCCAAACATAACAGTGAAATCCCCTCAAGTCTTTGTGGCCATCCCAACTTGAAATACATGGAGCTGACCAGGTGTTCTCAGTGGTTCAGGACTGCACCTGCTGGATACAGTCACCTCCTGGGCCCGCCTGTCATGTGGCCACCAGCAAGGAGTGCCGGTTGTGCCTCCTGCCCTAGCACCCGTGAGCGTAACAAGTCCGGTCATTTCTTAGCTTTCCTGTGTGTGACTTCCACAACCATGCTGGAATGTTCCTTAAAGACCCTACAAGGGGGACTAACCTCCCCCACTCACAATACAGTGGTATTGGCAGAAAACAGAATCTTCATTACAAATACATGTGGTCCAGGAAAGCTAAGAGACTCACTAAACCAGACTTCTAGAAGGTGTCCTGCATCCTAGATGCCTGATGAACTCAGAGAGCCCATTTCCTGCCCATTTCAGTGGATCACAACAGCTCAGTTCCTCTCTGCCCCAAATCCTTGCTTCCCTGACTGACCCTGCTCTCATGACCATCAGCCATGGCTTATGACTAGTCAATGCCGATTGTGTAAAATATACTAGAAGGAGGACCTTGCATGACAAATGATTGAGACAGAAGAAGTCATACTTCTGCCACAGTCTCTTAAAACACCAAGAAACTTCTTTAAACTTGAATCAGAAGAAGTCAGGATATCTAGCACAGGAGGCTATGCATCTCTGTCTGAGTGGGCCAGTCCCTCACATCACTCACCATCTACGACTGATTTTAAAAAGACAGTGTGTACTAAGTAAACGTAATTTAACTTATATAATTTTGGAATGTTTTACAAAAAGGACAGAATTCCTGATATTATCTTTTAATGATTAAGAAAAGAGTTAGTTTGACCTTTGCTCCGTATTTATTCAAGTGTGATTTTTAAGCCTCATTTTACTAAATGAGATGAACAATAAAGCTATGGAATATTGTAGCATGAGCAATTCAGAAGTCCTGAATGCAGCTGAAAGGCTAACCTGTGCAGAGAGGATCTAAGGGCAGGGGATCTGGAACAGCGTGCTTGTAGATGTCACCATAGGCTTATGTCATGCACGACTTTTCAGTCTCATAATGAATGAGTTTTGTGAATTCAAAATTATTCTGTAGAAGCAGTCATAGCTGTCCTTGCCCTCCGTCATCACTCTGGTGACTGGGCACTAGGAATCCTGTAAAATATTTTACATCAGACGTACCCACCCACCAGTGATAAAACTATAATATGCTCTATATACAAAGAATCATTTAAAAGGATTTTTAGGAGCTGGGATTCTATGAGAAGACAGCTGCTTTCATCTGAAAATGCCATAAATACTTTCCTTACAAGATTCCAATGGCTGATGGGTGAGAAAATATACTAGACACCAAGTGCAAGGGGCCAGAGCCAGGCTCTCAGGGCTGTGCAGGCTGGGGCTCTGGGCCAGGAACCAGCACCACCAGATCAGGAGCCCCAGAGCCTGGGGTCCACAGCGAAATGCAGTAGGTGCACTGGTCCGAAGTCAGGGAGTGCTCCCCGGAGGAGGAGGCAGTAGATGCGGGGTTTCCACAGCAGAGTTTTAGACTGAGGCCACCAGAGCAGGGATGACGTGGGCAGGGTACACCTGCAGGGAAGAAGTCAAGGGGAAGGAGGACTCAGGGGGCTGGCAGGCTGCCTCCAGGACACGGGAGGATGTTTAGGACATGGGCTGGCCAGGGGACGAGCCTGCAAACCGGGTCAGGACGTCTCACTGTGAGGGGTACTGAGTGTCCGAGCCAGAAGGGCGATGCAGTCCCCAGACAAGGAGAACCAAGGGAGGCTTCAGGGTGCAGACCGGCACCTGCTCCAGTGGGATGACCCAGCAGAGCCTGGTTGGGGGAGGGGATTCGGGCTGCTGTGAACCTGGGCTGGGAATCTATCTTTACAGACTGTACCTGAAATGGAGCTAATTAGTGATCAGGACTGAGTGAAATGGAGTGAGTCCAGTTCTTGGAAAGCTGCAAGGTGGTTTGCCTCCTGGTGTCCAGCCTGGCTTTTGTCGTTGTTGGGTTTCCCTTTTTTTCCAACTAGCTGCTGTGAAATCAGCATCTGTCAGAGTTCCAGTGACTAGCTGGGCATGGGTGGGGGCCATGGGAAGCAGGGTCCCCATCTTCTCATGTGGATGCAGCTCACCCAGGGCTCCCTGGGGGAGGGCCTGCACCCTGAGAGTCTCACGTAGATTCCGAGTCCTTGACCCTCCACAGGCTGAGGTCAGAGAGAGGACTGTCCCTCCTTACTCTGGAGGGGGTGCCCTGGAGAGGGCCCTGAGAGGGGGCTTGCGGATGTGTCCCTTCTTTGCCAGTGGCTTCCCTGCTGCACTTGTTGGGGTCCCTGGGCTGTGAGGATGTGCCCCACAGAAGTGGTAATTTAGTGAGTCCCCAAGATGGCACTGCTTCCCGCCCTGGGTGACGGTCTCATCCAGCTGGCCCTCAGGAAGCATCTCATAGGAAATGGGAAGTGTGGGTGCCTGAAAATGGGCTGGAGGGAAGGGCAGAGGGGCTTTGCAGAGCCAGTGATAGAGGTACACAGGAAATGGCTGGAGGTCAGCAGGGACATGGGAGGAGCCTGTCTGAGTACTGCGTCCCAGCTCTCCGTCAGCCCACAAACCTCCCCTGAGGAGGGAAGGCTGCTTTGGTTGCCAGCGTGTTATTACAGTAACTTATCATGGCCTGAGCACCAGTGGGATGGTCCCTGGTACCTGGGAACCTTGGCAGTGCCCTTTCATGCTATGAGTGTCCAGACACATGGTGTTTCCAGCAGCATCTGGAGAGATGGATACCAGCCCTCAGTGCAGGAAACACATCTGTGTGCAAGGAGGAGCCTCTCCACTCACACACAGTCCATTGGTTTAAAGGTCCTCTTAGGCATCACACATATCAGTCTGACAGGGTAAAGACTTCTTCTTCCAGCAGTGACTGGAACCCACTCACACTGTGTTTTCATTTTAAAAATATGGAAACTGGGAGACGAAAATAACAGAACACGAACATGGATGCACCAGCACATTTTGAAATAGACTGGCTATTTTAAAAACTTACTTAAAAATTCAGGAGAGTGATGTCAGCAAAATGACACACAAGAAAACTCCAGGCCTGTTCCCTCCACAAAAACACCAAAAACAACTAGAGACTGACCAAAATAACCTTTGGGAACTATGGGAATGGCCAAAGAGTTACAGCAACCAAGTGAGTGCTTGGCCAAGAAGGAGCCACATGTGGCAGGGCAGGAAATTCCGTGACTGTGCTGGGCAGAACACCTTGAGCAGAGTAGTCACCATAAGCGAGTCCCCTTTGCAAACCAGAGAGAGCAAAGGGACTAATTTGAGACTCTTTGATTTCTAACCTGTCTAGGGGATACCTGAGGGACTGGTCTTGGGACACCCAACACAGAGTTCAGACAACCAAAAGTGGCTCACAGCTCAGAAAAGGGGAAAACAGTGGAAGCAGCAGGTATGACTTGTGAAAACCGTCCTAAAGGTCATTACAGACACAGACATCTGGGGCAAGTGATTATAGATTGAGGAATACAATAGAACAGCTAACATCCCTAAAATTAGCAAGGGTGTGAGCCTTACAAAAAGGAAGACATTAAAAGCAGCCACACCAATGGGAGACCTGGGGAGAGAGCATGTGCACAGATAGGGATAACACAGGTATGAGAAAAGTGCATGCCAGGCTGATTAGCAAGGGTCTCCCCTGCATGAAGCCAGCATGCAAAGCCTGGGAGAGGGGGCTGTTTTTAAAAATATCCAGTTTTCAATATGAGATCACAAGCTATATAAAGAAGAAGTAAAATATGGCTCATTCAAAGGAACAAAATACATCTCCAGAAACCATCCCAAAAGAAACATTGGCTTTGGACTTACTAGAGAATGGCTTTAAAACAATTGCCTTAAATATGCTCTAAAGGCTAAAGGAAAACATGGACAAAAGAAATAAGGGAAATCAAGAAAATATATGAGCAAAATGAGAATATTTACAAAGAATTTGGAATTATTAGAAACAATCAAATGGAGGGGCACCTGGGTGGCTCAGTGGGTTAAAGCCTCCGCCTTCGGCTCAGTTCATGATCCCAGGGTCCTGAGATGGAGCCCTGCATCCAGCTCTCTGCTCAGCAGGGAGCCTGCTCCCCCCACCCCATCATCTCTACCTGCCTCTCTGCCTACTTGTGATCTCGGTCTGTCAAATAAATAAGTAAAATCATTAAAAAAAAAGAATCAATCAAATAGAAATTTTGGAGATTAAAAATACAAAGTTGAATTGAAAAAAAAATCATTTGAGGGGTTAAATAGAAGAGGCAAATAGAAAGAAAGGCTCAGCGAACTTGAATACAGGTCCCTTAAAACTATTGAGACTGAAGAGTAAAACGAGAAAAAAAGGACAGTGAACCAAAGCCTGAGAGACTTATGATGGGAGAACATCAAGCTGAACCACATAGACATTATGGGACATGCAGGGGAGAAATGACAGAAAAAAGGCGGAGAAGTAATGACCATGCTTTTCACAAGTCTGAGGGAAGTCGTGGATATAGCAATACAAGCTTAACAAATGCCAAGGAGGATAAACACAAACAGACCCACACCAAAAGAAGAGTGGCTCATCATATACAGGGTAGCCTCTGTAAAACTATCAGTGGGTTTCTCAGGCAAAAAGACAGGTCAGGGAGAATTCAGCATTAGGCAAATGTCCTGCAAAAATGAGTGAGAAAGAAAGACATTCCCAGATCAACAACAGAAACTGAGAATGTCCATAACCACTAGACCTGCCATACAAGAAATGCTAAAGAACGTCTATCAAGTTGGAATTAAGGACGCTAGATGGCAACTCAAAACCATAGGAAAATATCATATTCTCCAGGAGAGAAAAGTACATGGACAAATACAAAAACCAGCAAAGTATTATTATAATTTTGGATTGTTACTCCTTTCCATTTCTCTTGAGAAATTACTGACATCCATTATAACTTCACTTTTTATTCTTCTACAAGATTAGCAACAAATAGCCATATAAGTATATATTTAAGTATATATAATACTTATAAATCTATGTTACCAAGTACAAAATATATAAAGATGTAATTTGTAAATAAGGTAAAGTGTGTGTGAATAAATAAACAAATGAATAAGATGTGGGTAAAAAAGCTAAAAGGAGGGTTTGTATGCAATAAAGTTAAATATCAGGTAAAAACAGGTTATCATAACTTTAAGATATTATATGCAATACGCATAGAAATCACAAAGAAAATATTATAGAATTTACAGAAAAGAAAATGAAAGTTAAATCAAAATGAATAAATCAAAATGAGTAAAAAAATTAAATTCAAAAGAAGACAATAAAGGAAGAACAAGACAGTTAAGACCTAAAGACAACAAATAACAAAATGCCAATAGTAGGCAATCCTACCAGTAACCACTTTAAATGTAAGTGAATTAAGTTCCCCAATCAAAAGGCCTGTATTGGCGGAATGATACCAAAAAACTAAGACAAAAAACCCAGGATCCAACTTTATTCTCTCTATAACATTCTCATTTTAGATGTAAGGATATAAACATAGGTTGGGAAGTAAAAAGGGTAGAACAAGATATTCCATGCAATTAGTAACCAAAAGACCAGGGTTGGGTATACTAATATCAGATAAAACAGACTAAGGCAAGAAGTGTTTCAAGCAATGAAGAACATTATACAATGATAAGAGCTCAATTCACCAAGAGGATATAAGAATTATAAATAAATGTGCAACCAACATCAGAGCACCTACATATCAAACTGACAAAACTGAAGGGAGAAATAGACTGATCTAGAATAAAAGAAGGAGACTTCAATACCACATTTTCTATAACAAACAGAATAATCACACAGAAGATCAGTAAAAATTAGGGGACCTCAACAAGACTATAAGCCAATTGGTCACAACAGAGATTTACAAAATACTTCATCCAACAAGAGTAGAATACACATCTTTTCTCAAAAAGACATGAAACATTCTCCAGTATAGACCAAATGTTAGCCCATAAAACAAGTCTTAAAAAATTTAGAAAGGTGGGGATTGTGAAAAATATATTTTCTGATCAAAATGAAATGAAACCAGAAAGGTTTCAGAAGGAAAACTGGAAAATCTACAAATATGTGGAAACTGAACATTACTGTAAACAACAAATGAGTCAAAGAATAAATCACAAAGGAAATGTGAAAATTTATTGAGACAAATGGGAATGAAACCACAACCTAGCAAAACTTATGGGATGTAGTAAAAGAAGTGCTAACAGGGAAATTTATAACTATCAATGCTTACATTGAAAAAGAAGAAATATCTCAAGTCAGCAACCTAACGTTACACCGTAAGGAACTAGAAAAAAAAGAACAAATGAAATCAAAAGCTAGCAGAAGGAAAAAAAATAATAAAAATTAGCAAAATAGAGATAGCAAAATAGAGAATAAAAACAAGATAAACAAAACAAGATAAGCAAAATAGAAAATAGAAATAGAAAATCCACAAAATCAAGAGTTGAGTCTTCAAAAATCAAAATCTGAGAAGCCCTTAGTGACACCGATGAATTAAAAAAACAGAGACTACTCAAACAGCTAAAGGCAACAATGAAAGTTGGTCATTACGACAGATTTTATAGATAGGGAAGGGTTATAAGAGAATACTGTGAACACTGTATAGTAACAAATTGAATAACTGAGATGAAATGGATTAGTTCCTAGAAATATGAAATTTCACCAAGACTAACCTAGAAAGAAATAGAAAATATAAACAGATCCATAACAAATAAGGCTACTGAATCAGTCATCAGGTCTCCTTACAAAGAAAAATATCTGACTTGATGGCTTCACTGGTGATTTCTACCAAATATTTAAAGAAGAGCCAACACCAATCCTCTTAAACATTTCCAGAAATATGAAGAGGAGAGAGAACTCCCTGACTCATTCAATGAGGCCAGCATTACTCCATAATCCAGAGATACTACAAGAAAAAAAAATTACCGACCAATGCAAGAATTGTCAACAAAATACTAGCAAACTGAATTTGGTAGCATGTGAAAAGGATTATGCACCATTACCAAGTGCGATTAATTCTTGGAATGCAAGAATGAGTCAATACACAAGAAACATTCAGTGTCATAGGTCACATTACGAAAGGAAGGGCAAGTCACATGATCATCTCAACTGATGCAGAAAAAGCACTTGACAACATTCAGCACATTTTCATGATAAAAGCACTCAACAGACTACTAATAGAAGAAACTATATCAACATAATAAGAGCCATATATGAAAAACACACAGTGAGTATCATACCCCCCAGGGAAAGGTTACAAGTTTTTTCCACTAAGATCAGGAACAATTCGGGGATGCCAGATTTTGTCACTTCTACTAAACACAATACTGGAAAGTACAAGCCAGAACCCTTAGGCATGAAAGGGAATCCAAATTGGAAAGAAATAAGTAAAATTATCTCTGTTTGCAGATGGCATGATCTTATATGTAGAAAACCCTGAAGATTCCAGGAAAACAACAACACTTTTAGAATTAATCAATGATAGTTGACCAAAATCAACATACAGAAATCTGTTGCAATTCAATACCCCAGCAATGAATAATTTAAAAAGGAAACTAAGAAAACAATTTCATGTGTAACAGCATCAAAAAGAATAGAATACATTGGAATAATCTTAACCAAGAGGTAGTAGAGCTGTACACTGGAAACTACGAAATGCTGCTGAAAGAAATGAAAGAATACACTTATAACTGGAAGGCTATACCATGTTCATGTTTTGGAAACCTTGATATTTTTAAGATGTTAATGCTTTGCAAAGGGATCTACAAATAATTTTCAACATGGGTGCCAGGATTACACAGCAGGGCAAGGACGGTTTTCCAACAACCAAGGTTAGGAGAATCGGATAACAGTATGCAAAGGAATAAAAATGGACCTTCACCTTATACCGCATACAAAAATTAACTCAAAATGAATCAAAGTTCTCAGCATAAGACCTAGGGCTATAAAAACTCTTAGGGAAGAAAAACAGGACAAAAGCTTTATCACATTAAATTTGATGATGATTTCTTGGATAGGACACTAAAAGCACAGACAACATAAGATAAAATAGATAAATTCAAATCCATCAACATTTAAAACTTTTGTGCTTCAAAGAATGCCATCAGCAGAGTGAAATGGCAAACCATGAATGACAGAAAATATCTGCAAATTCTCTATCTGATTAGGGGTTCATATCCATAATATATAAAGAACGTTGTACATCCCAGCAAACAAAAAATCAAACACCTTGATTTTAAAATGCACAAAGTACTTCAATAGACATTTATCCAAAGAAAACATACAAATGCCCAAAGAACACATGAAAAGATGCTCAACACCAGAAGTCATCAGGGAAATGCAAATCAAAACTACAGTGAGACACCACTTCCCACCCTTTCTCTATTTTTTTTTTTTAAATGGGAAATAAGATGTGTTGATGAGCATGAGTTGGAGCTGCGGTGCACTGGTGGGAATGTAACACAGCAAAACAGACAGTTCCTCAAAAACTTAAAAATAGAATTGCCACAGCATCTAGGAATTGCACTTGTTGGAATACACCCAAAAGAACTGAAAGCAAGGTGTCAAAGATATTTGTTCACCCAAATTCACAGCAACTTTATTCACTACAGCCAAAAGGTGGAAAAGTCCACGGATCCCCCAGGAGAGGAGATGAGCAGAATTGGCATATACATATTGTAAAACATTCTTCAGAATTCGACACACGCCCCAGCACTGATGGACCTAGAGGACATTATGCTACATTAGATCCGTCTGTCACGGAAGGACCAAAATGGTATGATGCCACTTAGATGAGGTGCCCGGATGAGTCAAATTCATGGATACAGAAAGTGGAAAGGCAGTTGCCAGGGTCTGGATAAAGGGAGGGATGGGGAATTAGTATCTAGAGGGCAGTGAGTTTCAGTTCATCAAGATGGCAAGGATTCTGGAGAGACCACAATGTGAAAATGCTAATTCCATTGACCCATCTACTTAAAAATAGTTACAAAGCTAACTTCTATGTTATGTCTGTTTTACCACAATAAGAAATATTTAAACAAAAAGTGCACTTCCATTAACGTGAATGAAACCCAGCCTGATTTTTGATGCAGTGAGAAACCCAATTCCTGCACCTACACTCTCTGGGGTGATGGGGAACCCCACCCAACCCCACCCCCCAGTGCAGATCTCCTGGTTACCTTGTGCATCAGCCACCATGCTCACTCCCAACATCATGGCAGTGACATGGGACTCACCTGCCATCATGCCTCGTTTGGAGTCACAGAGTGGCAGGATGCTTGGCACAATTTCTCACCTGTTCTAACACAGTGGGAATATACCCACCACCAACTTCACACAGTGAGGGCCCCCAAATGCCTCACTCTGGTGTTTCTTTTTTTTCTTTTTTTTTTTTTTTAAGGCTTTATTAATTTATTTGAGAGAGAGAGAATGCATGTGCATACACTGAGAGAGAGCACATAAGCCGGGACAGGAGAGAGTGAGAAGCAGCTGCCCCACTGAGTAGGGAGCCCGAGGCGGGTCTCGATTCCAGGACCCCAGGATCATTACTGAGCTAAAGGCAGATGCTTCACCACCTGAGCCCCCCAGGCACTCAGAATGCCCAGTCTCTTAACCTAGATGTAGCTACCACCAACAACTTTTATCTTCAGGGTAATAAACTCTGACTCATTAATCCAAACAGAACAGTGAAACACAGGAAGTTAATAATCCATGACTCCATTAGGATAAAGGCAGAGGCTTCTCCTCTCACCCCCTTATGATTTGCACGGGAGCAAGGCGTACAGCTGAGCAGTCAGGTCTCACTGAAACTCCCCCCCGCTACCCCAAGAACAGGTAGCAGCCTCTCCCAGAAGGTTGTGAGCCTGTCCCCACTGGGCTTCTTGGGGACTGCAAAGCAGGAGAAGGTCATCTCCAGAGGCTGCCCAATAGGCTAAGCAGGATCGAGATAACAAAATCTGCCTTTGGCAAACATAAAATGTCTAATTAAAAAAAAGTATAACTTGGGAGTCACAATGCTAAAATCAGGAGTAAGAAGCAGAAAGCAAAACTGAAGCACATTCAGCTGCAAAGTGTGAAGGAGAAACTTAAAATGAGAGTTGAAAATGACATGGAATTGCTGAATGGAGAGCCTTGGCTCTGGGGTGCTGTCCAGCCCCCTGCCCAAGGAGCTGCGGGGAGACTGGCAGTCAAGTGGCAGGCGTCTGAGGCTCTGCACGAGGTGCTGGAGCCGGGAACTTCCATCTGCCTCTCCGCTGTGTCCCCTATCCTTCTGATTCATTCCTGACCTACAGTGGTTCCTCAGGATCAGGCTCCAGGTTTGGAGTGATCCAGAGAACAAGAGGTATAAGGGCTGGATAGGAGGATCTCCTAAGACAGCAGCTTCAGAGAGAAAGGATATGAAAGCCAGAAAGGCAGAGAGGGAAGTGAACTCAGAGACACCGTGTCCAGGCCAGACACAAGTCTAGGATGCCCATCTTCACTGCCTTGTATTTACCTGAACCAAGATGCCCTGAGATGCTCAGCAAGTCCCCAGCCCAGGATGAGGCAGGCGATGCATTTTCCCAATGCTGAACAGCTCTCTTTGCTGGCATCCAAACCTGGAAGAAACCACCTTGGCTGCTCTGCATTTCACTCCCACCAGAGAGAAACCATCATCAGCGGCACCATGGGGGAACTCTGAATAAGATGGCAGAGCTCTAGGGACTGAGCCCAGGAGGAGCTGGGACAGCAGCCAAAACACATCATTCTGGAATGCCACAGAGGATCTCAAGGGCAGCAAGTGCCCAGACATCTCCTGACCACTGTCCTTGGGTGCACCTTCACTTGCAGAACCCAAACCTTGGGGGACCCAGATCTGCCTCTACCTCCCCAAGGGCATGGCCATCCTCTCATGCCTCCTCCCCCTATTCTGTAAGGCTTTCTTCTGCATGGGCCAGGAATGGATCTCAAATCAGGTAACAAGAACAAGAGTGAAAAGGAAAATAAACAACTATGTTGATCTTACCTAACACTATTCTAGGGTAGCACTGAAACTGACCATTGTGCAACTCGGAGCTTCAGTTTCTCATTCTGCAATGTGAAGACACTTGCTGAACAAGACCAAATGACATAAAGCACCTGGAATGCTTGAAACCACGTCTGGCTCATAGTAAATGCTCACTAAATGTTGGATGCCAAGCCCCGGGCATCATCTTGGCTCACACACCCGCTTCCTTCTCTCGGTCCCACTGCATGTTGCACTTGGGGTGCTCTTTGCTCATCTTCCCACATTCTTCAAAAGCATTTTTCTTCAATTCCCTATGAATTCCAGATTATTGCTCTTCCTCCCTTATAAAAAATGCTCACAACAGACAAAATGAGAAAGTCTGTCTCTGCAACTGCCCCTCAGAACAATGTATTACTTAAACTATAACCCCTGGATGATTTTAGTAGTTACCAAGCACATTTAGATACGGCCTGAAGAAAAACATATACTGGCAACAGGTCTTTGGGGGAAAGGACGATATAAGACCTTGAAGCTGAGCAGCTAGGGATGCCCAGCTAGCTCAGAGCAGAACGCCACCAGCTTCCTGGAAGCAAGCAGCTGGGAATGCCCGGCCTGCTCAGGGCTGACCACTGCCTGCTTCCCTTTTCCATTGTCTCTCCTTTCTCCTCCCAAAAGCACCTGTTGTTAGTTAGATGTAGATGTGTCCTCTGAATGTGCTTGTTTAACTATAAACTTTACCCTCCTTCTTGTTTATCCACAAGACATGTGACTAATGTTTGACCTTCATCAACTCTTTTGTTGGTTATTGTTTCTATCTAATAAAAGTGAGACTGAGGAGTTGCTTGGTGCAGCAGTCTTTTCGACTGTTGTCCTCTGCTCCCTTTCTCTTGCAGCGGACTTGTTTGTGCCTAATTCTTCTCCTGTTCACAGACTGGAAGGGCATAACTATCATTTGACTACAGCTGCCTTTGTCCTTCCCGGCCATTGTCATGTTGGGATGTGTTGGAATCCCAGCTCTGGGACCTGTGAATGTGACCTCGTTTGTTATCTGGTCTTTGCAACAGTCACGTTAAGGTCACTGGGATGGGCCCTAATCCAGTACAACTGGACGGTTTGTAAGACAGATGAGAGTAGAGGGGAGACAACAAGAATACACATGGAAGATGCCTTGTGATGACAGAGGCAGACATCCCAGTGATCCATCTACAAGCCAGGGGCCCCAAGAATCACCAACAACATCAAACTATTAGAAGGACATGGAATCACTGGGTGTAGTGCAAAAATAATGAATACTGTTATGCTGATAATAAATAAAAAATAAATTTTAAAAAAAGGAGGACATGGAAGGTTCTCCCCTAGACCCTCTGGGTGAAGTATGTCCCTGACAACAGATTTGGGTTTGTATTTCTAGCTTCCAGAGTCATGCAAGAATAAATTTCTGTTGTTTTAAGCCCAAGGTACTTAGTAACAGTGCCTAGGAATATCTTACAGGGATAGACTTAATTCCTTCCCACCTCAAGTTGCCCAGGAGTGTCTGAGAGGCAGGTTTTCCAAGAGAGCCAAGAGCTCACTGTGTGTCTCCTTAATAATCAATTAATGAATTTATTGAATTTAAGGGTAGAAAAATCTTCAACAAGGTGATTTAATGCACTGAGCATTTTCTTATTATTTGGGGGCATACAGAAAAAAGCACTACCACATTAACTTTGCCTTCCATTTGAGACATTTTTCTGCTAACCCTCAAGTTTCCTCCCAGGAAATAGGAGCTGGTGCTGGGTCTGAATCTTCCTTCAGTGGGAACTTCCAGTAATAAAGCTCTTACTGCAGAATGTGCCCAGATCCCTGGGGGTGGGGGTGGGGGTGTATCTTTATGTGGTCCTGCAAATTTTCTCTTCTTTTAAAAAGAAGGCTACTGAATTGGTACAGTGATCAAAACTCTGAAAGGAAGATAAGCCACTTGGGTTTGAATGATTAACTGCCTTTGCCTAATGCATATCAAATGGGGAGGATTTTAAACTTCTCTCTCGGTCACAGATGTGACACGAGGCAATGTTCGGGGGCATCTGCTGCCTGCCTTTCTCCTCCTGGAAAAAGGGTCTGACCTTGGATTCTTTTTCAAAACTGGACTCTTTTGATAATTTTTAACTGATTTATCCTCAAGGGCATAAGGAAAAAGATTATGCCAATAAGAAAGTAAAAAGAGTTCTGAAGCATAGCACAGCATCACAGGGACTATGACTGGCAGGAGATCTGGTGTCTCCAGTGTGGAGCTCAGCCGGCAGACAGGAATGGGACAGAGAGACACGCTCATCTCCATTCACACAGGCCTCTGTACCATAATTCTAGAGGCAGCTTGCCCTTTTATGTACAAGAAGAAAGTCACCTAAAGAAGTTTTTCTTAAATTGGAGTAATATTTATTCTTGTCTGTATCATCAAAAAGCCTATATTAGGAATATAGTAACAAATGACTTAAGATTCTATTTACATGAAGGACACTCAAGCCTAAATCCTCATTTCAGCTGACTATCTCAAATAAATAGCGAGCATATTTTTATTTTTTTATGTGTAATAAAAAGGGCATGAATGATATGACTTGTAGCCATTAGCCTGTAGATCTTAGAATCGACACAATTTATGTCAAGGGTGTAATATGGGGAGAAAGGCCAGCACAGAGCATTATGAAAGAGAGAAGTCAGGAACTGGAAGTTTCCAATTGCCATCAGGGAAAGACTGGCATCATGGAAGTCACAACCATCCTGGAAAGAAAAAAAAAAAAAAACAGGAATGACATCGTTTTGGAAGCCATTCACCCAACAGAGAAGATGCGGCTTCATGAATATGGGGCCAACTCATCTGGCCTTTTTGAGAACCACAGAGATGCAAAGGCTCCTACTGCTTTAGAGGACAAGAGCACAGAGCTTGGGGAGATCCATGTAGAGTGAGCAGAAGCAAACCTGGACTGGGTCTGGGGAGGCAGCCCCTCAGCTCTCAGGGTTGCTATTCTGATACACCCTGATAATGGCCTCCAGGGTCTTGCGCTCCTGGCATACCCGGCAAGGACATGTGGGGCCACTCAGGGTCCACTGGGGATTACCTGTCCTTACAAAGCCCAAGGGTAAGAGAACCATAGAAACACACTGTGTAGATGAGAAATTAGAACCCCTGTGTACTGTTGGTGGGAATGCAAAATGGTACAGCCCTTGAGGAAAAGAGTTTGGAGCTTCCTCAAAAACTTAAAATAGAATAAACATATCCAGCAATTACACTTCCAGAGATACGTCCAAAAAACTTCAAAGTAGGATCTCCAAGAGACAGGTGCACACCCATGTTCAATGCAGTATTAGCCAAGATGTAGAAGCTACTTAAGGGGCCTTTGATGGATGAAGGGATATCTCAATCCATTCAGGCAGGTAGAACAAAACAATGAAGACTGGGTGCCTTCTAAACGACAGAAAATTACTGCTCATAGTTCTAGAGGCTGGAAATATGGGGTTGGTGTGCCAACATGACCAGTGAG